>NC_083362.1:47862959-48602959 GCF_030254825.1 Meriones unguiculatus | reverse complement strand
TTCCCAGCATCTCTAGCCTGCCTCATGTAACAGCAAGCATGCTAGGGGAAACCTCTGACAGAAAACTGCAGATGCTTGCACTAGGGTGCCTTTTGGTATCTATGGTAACGTGAAATGTCAGGAACACTGGCAGATTCTGCTCCACAAACAAGGCTCCCCCCCCCCACGGAAATTTCAGAGGTGAATAATAAAAGGCAAGCATTATAATTTCAGACAGGGACAAATGCTGTGAAGAAAACTCCGCCGTGTGATATGGTGGCACTTGGCTGTGCGTTTGTGGGTTGAGTTGTGCCCCTCCTCCCGTTTGCTGAAGTTCTAGTGTCCAAAACCTCCTTCTAGAGGAGACCAAGTTAAAGGGAAGGTATCCAAGTGAGCCTTACCCCAGATGAGCCATAGCCTTATAAGGGGGGCACCCTTATAAAAGGCACCCATAGAGGGGATCTAATGGGACAGGATAAGGGGAGGAGAAGGCTGCCATCTGCCAGCCAGAGAGCAGCCTGCAACAGACCCTGCCTCACAGCTCCCAGAGGGAAACACAGCTTGGTCTCACCGTAAGACACATAGTGTCTATTGTTTAAGTAGGAGATACTTTGTTAATGAAAGCACTAGCAGCTAAAATACCGAAATCGGCTAATTTGATGAAGTGGCCAAGGAAAGCCCCTCTGTGGAGGCAGGTCTTAGCCACCTCGCTGAAAAAACAGTGCCACCCTGTGTGGATCTGAGGCAGACCACTTTACAGAGAGGAGTAGCAAAGGCAAGTGCCATGGGAAGAATATATATAATTTTTTATTTTTTATATTAATTACAGTTTATTTACTTTGTATCCCAGCTGTAGCCCCCTCCCTCATTCCCTCCCAATCCCAACCTCCCTCCCTCATTTCCTCCCTGCCCTTCTCTAAATCCACTAATAGAAGAGGTCCTCCTCCCCTTCCCTCTGACCCTAGTTTATCAGGTCTCATCAGGACTGGCTGAAATGTCCTCCTCTGTGGCCTAGCAAAGCTGTTCCTTCCTCTGCAGTAGCGGGGGGGGGGGGGGGGGGGGGGGGAGACGGTCAAAGAGCCTGCCACTGAGTTCTTGTCAGAGACAGTTCCTATTCCCCTTACTAGGGCAACCCACTTGGATGCTGAGCTGCCATGGGCTACCTCTGAGCAGGGTTTCTAGGTTATAACCATGCATGGTCCTCAGTTGGAGAATCAGTCTCATAAAAGACCCCTGTGCCCTGATATATTTGGTCCTTGTCGAGCTCCTGTCCTCTCCAGGCTTACTAACTCCCCCTTCTTTCATATGATTCCCTGCACTCTGCCCAAGGTTTGATTATGAGTCACAGCATCTGCTTTGATACACTGCTAGGTAGTCTTTCAGAGGCCCTCTGTGGTAGGCTCCTGCCCTGTTTCTTGTTTTCTCCTACTTCCAATGTCCACCCCATTTGTCTTTCTAAGTGAGGGTTGATCATCTTACCCTGGGACCTCCTCCTTCTTTAGCTTCTTTAGGTGTACAGATTTTAGTATGTTTATCCCTCCTGTTAGGTCTAGTATCCACTTATAAGTGAGTATATACCATGTGTGTCTTTCTGCTTCTGGGATACCTCACTCAGGATGATCTTTTCTAGATCCCACCATTTGCCTGCAAATTTCATGATTTCCTTGTTTTTAATTGCTGAGTGGTATTTCATTGTGTAAATGTACCACAATTTCTGTATCCATTCCTCAGTTGAGGGACATCTGGGTTGTCTCCAGCTTCTGGCTATTACAAATAAAGTTGCTACAAACGTGGTTGAGCAAATGTCCTTGTTGTATACTTGAGCATATTTTGGATATATTCCTAGGATCTTGAGGAAGTACTATTCCTAATTGTCTGAGAAATCACAAAGCTGTGTAGCCCAGGCTGACCTCGAACTCATGATCCTCCTGCCTCTGTCACCACAAACAGCCCTATTTGCATTTTTATGAGCACTCTTCCCAGCACTCTTAGCTGGCCCAGCTAAGTGAAGGGACAGAATCAGAATCAGGAAGACCACTGAGGAGCCTGTTTCTACTGTCCAGGGCAGAGATGCCAGGCTAAGGGGTCAGAGGGCAGTTGGAGGATACCAACAGAAAGGGAAAGCAGAGTGACCAAATCCAAATATCATTACGAACTGATAAGACTCACTGGTGAGAGGGACGGAAGCAGAAACAGCTGTTTGCTTACTGAGCAGGTTAGTAGGTGGTGAGTCACTGAGATAGAGAAGCCTGGGGCAAGACAAGGTTAAGGCTACAAAAGGAGCTGTCTTCCCTGGCTTTTTTCCTCCTCCCTGACTTCTGGAGCTGTTTCCTGTCTCCCTTCTCTCTATCCACAGGCGTGCCGTCCTTTCTTGTTCTATTCTTACTGCTCCCGGCTCTCTCCATGGGGCATTTCGGTTATTCCCGGGAGACTTTAATCAATACCACCTACAGGCCAGTCCTTACCGACTGTTGACACTTGGCCCTGTTCCTCATCAGCGTCCCAAAACTGTTCTCTGCTAGAAATTCCAACCAAGGGTCCAGGTCTCCCTTAGCCCACGCTAGCCAGGCCCAACCCTCAGAGCTACTTACAGTATTCTCTAGGCCTCTGAGAGGCTCAGCCATTTACTCACCTCGCTTGTTCTCGCGTCCTCCCACTTCTACTTCACAACCCCCACCCCCCCCGCCCAAGCCCTACGGTTGGGTTGTTTGATAACAGTTTTAAGAAAGGCCACAGAGCAAAAATTTAAAAGGGAGCAGAGGATTTAGGATTCCAAATAGCGCTGATAGATGACATAATCCAGCCGGAAAGTCCTAGTTTCAAGACACTATTCTTAGATTATTCGAAATATTTTGAGGTGATCTGAACGAATTAATGGTTGGGATATTTTTTTAATAGATTCAAACATATTCTAGAGGAAAACAGAGTGTTCTAGAGAAAAACAGAACCCTTAGCGTCAGGGCCTCACTCTTTCCATATTACTGTTGTCCATCGCTTGCCGTTTGCTCTTGGGTAATAGGTCCTCGCTACCTCAGTGTGACAGTTTTTTTCATCAGTCAAATGGCTGTACAGGTTAATATTGTCCCTGCCCAGCTCACAGGGATTTTTTCATCATAAGGTGGGGACGGTGGGGAGCTTATTACCATCAATAGTATCAGGGAAGAAGTGGATGAATTCAGATAGAATATCTAACAAATATAACAGAATAATCAAGAACCAGGTGAAGGGTTTAAGATTTGAACTTCTGTTAATACGACTACTATGGTAACACATCAAAGAAGTCAGACAATTAAGGAAAATTACCTAAAGCCAAGTCAACACTGATTTTTGATTTAGAAACCTCTGACCTTAAAAGGACATGCAAAAAAAAAAAAAACCTGTTTCAAACAGACCAGCTTTACTTTCCTTAGTTTCTGCCTTGCTCAGCTAGTTACGTTTTCTGCATTGCCTTATAGACATAACAAGAGAAGCTTCAAAAGCCCATGCTTTCAAAAATGATTTTTTTTCATTTTTAATAAAGGCTACAAAAACGCTTTTCAGCGATAACAAGCATGAAGGGACAGGGTTTGAAATAGAGCTTCATTGTCTGAAGCAATTTAAAAGGCTTGGACTTGTTGCAGTATTTTCATTTGGTGAATATTACTAGTCACAGCCTTAATTTATTAATGTACAGTCTGGAATCAGAAACGCAATCTCCAATAATAACTGGGTGAAAGAGCTTTCACACTCGGGGCAGGGCCAAGCTCAGCAGGCCAGAGGCAGGGACACAGAATGAATTTTGATCTATCTTTTTTCTAAAGGAAATTGACAGCAGACATTCCTATCTCTTTCTAACAACTGGAGCTGACTATAATTGGAACACAAAGGCCAGTCATTCGGCTCTCCCACCCCTGGCCTTTCCCGCAGCTTCCACGCCACGGAATGAATGCTGGCAGCCCTGAATCGTTTTCAAGTCACTGGGAATGCTTTGCCGTCAGCAGAGCTCGTATTCATGTCTACTTTCTTCAGTGCAGGGGTGATTCGCCTGTGTTCCAGGCTGAAGAATCACAGGACATTATTATTGAAAGGGGTCTGAGCCACCTTGTCTAGACCAGTGGCTTTCAGCCCTGACTGAACATTAGAATAACTATGGACCTTTTTAAAGAGCTAATGATGCCCAGGCTATACCCTCAAAGACTCCAGTTTAGTTGGTTTGGTCTTGGCTCTCCTAGTTTTGAAAAGCACCCCCAGGAGATTCTGACATACAAATAACCACAGTTAGAAGCCACCACCCCGCGTGTAACCTTTTCATTAAATAAGCAAATGCAGATGCAGAATAGCCAGCTGGGCGACTGCAGGTCTCCATGACTTACGAGGCGTTCCCCTGCTAAGAGAAGTTTCCCAAAGCTTGACAGTAAAGCAAAAGAGGACTTGTGGCAGCTACTTGATGACTCAGCAAAACACTGAGGCATCTGACTCTCGGAGAAGAGGGCTACAATCTTACTTACTGCCATTAATTTAAAAAAAATACATATATTTAAATCTATAAGGTTCAGGTGTTAACTTGTAAAAAATGTGATATAGTACACATGAATTTTGCATGAAAAGGTAAAAATTATTATTGTTCATTGAAGAGGATATGCCCAAGGGATACTTGATTTTACAGCCCTCTGGAACATAAGCCAGCTCTATTTTAAAAATAGTAAATTTATGTCAGTATTTATTCTCTCTCCCCCTTCTTTACCTCCTCTCGCTTTCTCCCTTTTCTCTCCCTCTATTTCTGCTTCTAATAGGTCACTTGCCTTCTTTTGCCTCACTTTCGTAGCTAACTTTAGCATCCTTCCAGCTACCTTGTTAATGAAAAATAAAACTTTGACTGGCTTCCCAAGTATTTATGTAAAAACTCTGAGTGTAAGATTATGAGAATTATGTTTCAACACTTGCAAATGATGTAAATTTTATGAGGGCATTTTAAAAAATACCCAGAAAGCTTTAATTGGTCTGTCCAGATGTAATTTACTGTTTGCCAGAAATATTATTCATCAACCAACCACATTCAAAAACCATAAAGCTGCGGAATTTCACTTCAGGCAAAAAAGCTGTAACAAAGGTCTAGCTGACTCTCCTTGAAAAACTTAAAAATAGGCGGCCAAGATATATGATGGTTAGCTTGCCCTGGTGGTGCTGGTGAGTTGCCCAGCTTGCTACCCAGGCCCAGATCCGGGCTTTGAGCTGGCCCACCTCAAAATCTACATCATCTGTGAACCGTCGGAGTTCGTGAAAAGGCCAGTCCTGCTGATTCAAAGCTGCAGGATCTCCAAGACACAGGCAACAACAGGATAAACCAGAGGAGTCCTAGTGAGGGTCCAATATTGATAATATGGCAGAAGCCAGAAGCTCAAACCAAACCAACGACTCGTCGCAATAAACATTTGCAAGTGAAGACGTGTGGACAGAGGGGTATACTGTGAGTCATAATGTCACCATGACGAGCTTCCATCATGAGATGCTTTCTGTGCCTTGTTTTTTAGTTTTGGGTTGTTTGTTTGCCTTTAAGGGGAGGTTGCAAGGGCTGAGTCTGGCTACAGAGATGGGGAGATGAGTGGGACTAGGGTGCATGAAGTGAAATTCACAAAGAATCAATAAAAAGTTGGGGGAAAAAAGATGTGGTGGTTATTTAACAGCGAGAGTGACCTAGGAAACAACGGAGCTCTCCGATTGTCCCAGCCATCTGCCTGAAAGGTTTCTTCCCGGACACAGGGAGGAGGTCTCCCTGAGTTGAGGAGTTGGAACTGGAATTACAGGACAGCAAGACAGAGTTCTCAGGAGAGACTGTCAGAGAAGGCACAGCTGCACCAACAACCGGAAAGTGTGAGAGACTTGTTAAACCTTCAGCCAGAGTCTGAACAGGTTAGAGAGAGAGGAAAGCCACCTGCGGCTGATGTAGGGTTAGGGGAAATAACACTTCTTGCTCTCACAGGTGAGAAGTGGCTCATGTTCCCATCAGCCCGAGTGGAAAACCTCTTGCTTCGTAGCTCATCGAGTACAGAATCTGTAGTGAGGGAAAGAAATTAGCCCTAATCTAATTTTAAACTTTAACAAAGCTTTACCATGCAGCCCAGAAGAATGAAACTGTTTCCAGAACACTGCACACTGGACTCAGCCCTGAAACTATTTATGAGAATATGAAAATAACCATCAGACAAGGACAATTTTATGACTGCTATCTAATCCAAGATTACTAAGTGTCTAAAGAAACAAGCACACAAAAGAATTATAACAGCAAAACATTAGCCCCAAGTAACAGAGGTGTTAGATTCACAGACAAGGGCAGTTGTTATTGCTGTCATTATTATACTCCACATGTTCAAGAAGCTGAAGGGAAGATTAAACATGTTAAAGAAATACGTTTAAAATGGCCTGACTAGAACTTCCTTTGATTAAGTGCCTGAAATCTGTGGTAAATAGTGGGTTAGACCTAAACAAAGTAGAATCAGTGAGCCTCAGGGCACAGCATTATAGCCCATCTCTAATGAAACCAGGCCTGGAATAAACAGACAGAAACAACACCTAAGATCTTCAAGTGGTCCAACACACATGTAATTGGAGAAATGACAATTTTTTTTCTTTCTTTCTTGTTTTTGTGGATACAGTGAGCTTTACTGATGGTATTCAAGACAGTAAGGCTCCCTGGCCCCTCCTACTATTCTGGGGGTCTGGGATGGAAACTATGAGGGAGATATGCTCAGAGTCAGGGGCTGAGCTGGGACAGACACTCCTCCACAGACGAGGGCCTCTCTCTTGCTCTCCTGTCCTTGCTGGGGTGGATGGTCCAGGGCTTCTTACTCCTTGGAGGCCATGTAGGCCATGAGGTCCACCACCCTGTTGCTGTAGCCAAATTCATTGTCATATCAGAAATGAGCTTTACAAGTTGTCCTTGAAGGCAACGCCAGCCCCAGCATCAAAGGTGGAAGAGTGGGAGACACTGTTGAACTCGCAGGAGACAACCTGGTCCTCGGTGTAGCCCCGGTTATGGGCCCTCGGATGCCTGCTTCACCACCTTCTTGATGTCATCATACTTGGCAGGTTTCTGCAGTCGGCATGTCAGATCCACGACAGACACGTTGGGAACAAGGAAGACCATGCCAGTGAGCCTTGACTGTGCTGTTTAATACCTCAGATTATTTTCCTAATTTGATGAAAGTTATAAACCCACAGATTAAAAATACTCACCCAAGCCAAAGCATAGGAAAAAAAAAAGAAGAAAAAAGAAATTCTTACTAGGGTATATAACGGAATTGTCTATGACCAAGAACTCGTGAAAGCCTTCAGAGGAAGAGAGCATGAACTTGTTCTGCTCCACTTAGGTTGAGGGCTGTCCCCCTTCCCATGAGCCCCTGGCCACAGGAGTGGTGCTGGGGTCTGTAAGCCTCTCAAGCAGAGCTCAAGATCCAACCAAAATGTCTATGGATACTGTGGATGTCAATTTTAAAGAGCATAGGAAATATATTAAGCCAAAATAGATTTTTAAAAATCAAAATGAATTGGACAAAATCCATTATGTAACAAAATCCATTAAGTAATAAAGTATAAAGATAAACGATTAAAAACAGGATCTGACCTTACACTGCTACGACCATCTCGACCATCTCCCTCCCCTCAGTCCCAGCCCTGAGCTCTAGAAAGAGTCCTGACTTCTTGACAGGATTCCTTTCTTCTCTCCCCTCCTTATTTCCTCTACCAGCCCTAACACTCTGCCCCCATCTCCCTGATTTCTTTCTGTACCAAAATAGGAAACTTCCTAAGCCATCTCTCCTTGTTTGAGTTTTCTCACATCTTTCCCCTCTTAGCATCATAAGGAGTCATTTTCCTCAAATCCAGATTACATTTCTTAATTGACTTCCTGTGGGCTCTAAGGGGTTACAGAGGAAATGGAATCTTTTTGATGAAATAGTCTCAATGAAATGGATAAACAAGAATAAATGCTAACTTTACTTATTTAGCAAGAAGTTGAAGGGTTTGAGTTTGCTTAGTTTAGATTTTGGTGTGTGTGTGTGTGCCTGTGTGTGCGTACATATGTGTGTGTGTGTGTGTGTGTGTGTGCGCGTGCGTGTGTATGAATTCACTGCAATGCCATAGAGACTTTGTGTTTTAATAGTGCTGTTTTGTTACCATGGTTGCAAATTTGCATTAGCATTTTCACAAGGAAACTGATATGTGGTATGAATATCACTCCCACTCTCTCATCTGCCCACGTGCTCCAGACACAAACTGGGTAAACTGGCTGCCAGCCCTGATCTTCTGCATATCCTCCACCCCGAAGGGAGCACACATTTTTAATGGAAAATCTGAAGTTCTCTGCAATATGAAGTTAGGATTGGCTCCTACTCCAAACAAGATTGCTGACCAGCCTTTTTTCATGAGGTTCGATAACCCTTTACCTCTTTGGCATGATATTTGCATGAGATCACTATGAGATGGTTTGTTTATTTAATATCTAAGCTCTCTACAATGCATTTCAAGACAAATATAATCACTGAAGAAGTTGTACAGCTTGAAAATTCTGGCACCATTCTTGAAGAAGTTCTTACAAGTTTGCAAATTATCTCTTTTTTATTTTATTTATTTATTTATTTTGAGGAGGAGGTGGTGGAGTTCAAGACAGGGTTTCTTTGTGTAGCCCTGGCTGTCCTGGAACTCACTTTGTAGACCAGGATGGCCTCAAACTCACAGTTCTGCCTGCTTCTGCCTTCCCAGTGCTGTTATTAAAGGCTTGTGCAATGATATCTTGATTCTTCTGTTCTAGGTAACATATTTTCTATTCCTCTCCCTCTCCTCTTTTTCTCTCTTCCCCTTGCCAGTTTTTTTTTTTTTTTTTTTGGTTTTTTTTTTTTTTTTTTTTTTTGTAAAATTTATAACCATCATCCAAACTTGTCTCTCTAAAATCTGAGTCTCAAATCTGATCATAATCCTGTCTTCTAGTAAGTAAAAAGGCAGCAGGCAAAACCATGCTGACTACCATGCCTCCCCAGGCCCTGCTCTGCTCAAGCTTGGGCGGGGGGCACTGTTACTCGCATGATTACACTCAGGCCAAGATCATGCCTAACTGGTGTGTAATCCTGCATATCCTCCCACGTCTCTCCTTGCCACAAACCTGGGTGTGATCCTTTAAGGCAGCGGTTCTGTCCTCACTGTACCCGGATTGGAAATCTTAGTGTGTTCCACTGGCGACAAGATGGTGTCCAAAGCTCCTTTAAAATAGCACCCGAGGCTCTTCAGGTTCCGGATCCCGCCTCCCACTCTGACCTGATTTCTCAGTGTCCGTGCCCCTCCTCATCATCCTTGGATCCCTCTCTCTCCGTGAACTGGAATTTCGACAGAGTAATTTCATGACCTCAGGTGCCTGCAGAAGACTCAACACTCAAGTCAGTAGTCCGTGCGTTTAAAACTGCTTGAATGCTGACGATTGTGTAGCTGTCCGGTCGAAGAAGAAGCGGGTGATTCATGAGGCCCTAGGGTTCCACCTCCTGGGAGCTCCAAGCAGTCTCGAATCCATCCTTGCCCTCTGGCACCCACCGTGGCATGGGCCGCCGCCCACGTGCTGCTCTCTGAACAAGATGCTTTTCATGCACCGAAGCAGCGCGTTGGGATCGCCTGAGCCACGGGCGAGTGCAAGGTGTGGCCCTGATTCGTACAGTCCACTGTTTCCCTCGGAGCATCTGAGCTGTTCCAGCGTAACGTTTGAGAAAAGCTGGAAAAAGCTCCGAAGAGCACAACCGTGCAGGTGATGAGGTCTGCACTGAAACTTCCCCTGTGTCTCAGATGACCTTAGATAAAGTCATGTGCCATGGCTGTCAGTGATCTCACCGAGAACTAGTAAGCTGCTGAGTTCTCCAACTGGGACACAGGGCAATTGTTTAAATGCTATTTAGCGATGAAGTCGCCTGAGCCCATACCAAATCATACTCTAGCAGGGAAAAGAGAGAAAATTCAGAGTCAGAGGGAGCCAGGGTTAGTGTTTTAATAGCTTCTAAAGCCAGGCTTAGGTTTGCTAAGGCTCAGAATTTACCCTGCCCGGAGCACCCAAGCGAGGCTGCAATCTGTTTCCAGATGTGTTACAAAAAAACAAGATACTTGCCAGTGATTCTTGATAGTTAGCGTTTAGAATTTTAATGTGTAATTCATTATTTCTTTTTTTTTTTTTTTTTTTTTTTTTTTAACAATGGGGGATTCCAGGTAAACTATAAAACTTCCATTCACTGGTGTTTCCTTTCTGCTTTCTGGGGTTGGGACATAAAGCTAAAATCTCTAAGATTCGAAAAGGACCGGACCCATGGCTCATTTCAGCTATCTGCAGGCTATTTAAACCATTTCTCTAGGACTAGACTGTCACACCCCTGCACACCACTCTAATTGCAGCCATGACAGGCAGTTTGGTGATAGCTCAAATCCCTCTTTAGATGACAGGGTCCTACTGAAGCACCTGCCAAGTGGATTTCTAAATAAAAGCTTTATTAGAATAAACTACACAGTCACAGATTTCACTGTTTGAGAGAACTTAATTTTGTGTAATTAGTATATTTTTAGTGTTGAACGTTGGTCATTAGTATTTCATTCAAAGGGGATTTTTTTTTTAATGACCTTCTTATCAATGCGGTGAGCATTTTTCATTCTTTCAGCTCTCCACCCTGGGCAACCACTAGTCCTTTTGTCTCTGTGGAGTCACCTATTCACATTTCATGGAAACAAAGTCATATAATATTTGGTCTTTCTGGGCTGGATCTTTTTCATCAAGTATGTTTCCAAGGTTCACATATGCTGTCACGTCTATGAAGGCTTTGCTGCTTTTCATGAATAAACGACATTGTTTTATATGGATATGCCACAGTTTTGAAATCCGTGCTTCTATCATCTCAGTTGACATTATTTCAAGTCCACGTTCACGTGCCAGCTCAAAGCGGCTGTCAGTTCCCTCTAGCTGATTTTTTAAAATAACTTTTAAATAATATTATGCATCTTGTGTCTATGGCTGTTTGGCCTGCATGTATGTCTGGGCATTGTGTGTATGTTTGGTGCCTACAGAGACCAGGAGAGGGTATGAGAACCCCAGAGGGGACTGGAGTTACAAACAGTCATGGGGGTGCTGGGACTTGAACCCAGGCCCCTGGAAGAACAGATGGTATCCTTAACAGCTGTGCCATCACTCCAGCAGCCCATATAGCGCTTTTTAAACTATTATGCTTTTGTTTTGGTGTGTTTGGGCCTCCATAACAACTACTATAAACTGTGTGGCTTATAAACAACAGAAATTTATTTCTCAGAGTTCTGGAAACTGAAATCTGAGGTTGGCTTGAAAGGGTGAACCGTGCAATAACTTCTTCCAGGTTACATTGTCCTCATGGAGAAAAAGGTGAGGAAACCCCCTGCTTGTTTTCAGAGAGTGCCAATCCTCTTCCTGGGAGTTCTCCCATTACAGAATCATCTCTCAGGGGCTGATTTACTAATATCACCATATTAAAGGTTAGGTATGAATTTCGGTGTACATAACATTCAGTCTAGTTCCCACTTGTGCAATAGTGACAAGTCTGTTATGGGGTAACCAACCACTTTCTGATTGGACTTGAGTCCCTGCCTCATGTCTGATAGAGTAAGTCTGGCCAATGCCCTATGGAAAGCTACTGCCATTGCTTTGCTAACTGGACATGATGTGCCTATTAAATTGCCTTCTAGATATTTTTGCCTATTCCCATCGATCGGGGCTACTGTTAGCTTTGGTCAGAGAGGCTTCTTTTGCAATGTGTAGCCATTAATGCAAAGACTCAAAACTAGCCAAAGTGCTGAAATCTGAGCCCTGCCTAAATGGGTCATCTGCCCGGCCCCGTCCAAGTCTCAGGGAGCATTATGGAAAAGGATAATGAAGGCGTGCCGGAGCTGGAGGCTGAGGTGGCTTAGGAAATGCTCTCTTCTACCTGACACAGCTGCTGCACTCCAAAGCTTTCAGCAGCTATGGCTGCCTTCTACAAGACTGGACCCAGCAACATTTGTCCAGAGCAGGAAAGGGAGCAGGAGGCCCCAGCCTTCCCTGAGCTAGTGTAGCGAGGAGACATCTTCTTCAGTGGAAGAAAGCCACTGGAAAGTCCCCCGGGGCACCTACAGAGAGAGCCTCTCACCTGAGTTCTTACAAGCAACTTTAACTAAGAGACTCACAGGGAAAAGAGAGACAATAGTGGGAAAAGGACTGGTTGGAAAGACGAAGTGGAGTGAGGGACAAGGAAAGGTTATAATAGGGGGTAAATATGACCAAATGAAATGATACACATATATATGGAATTTTTATGATAAAACTCATTATTATATATACTTGATATGTGCTAGTAAAATATTTACTCAGCAGCAACTTCTCAAATCCTGATTTCTATTCGGCTTTTCTCTTATAATTTCTAACTGTATCAATATTCTATTATTTGGCCATTATTCTCATACATTATTTTAAATTTCAGTCATGGCTTCCTTTGAACCTTCAGATACGTATTTGTGATAACTAATTTGTAGCCTTTGTGAAGCGTGACATACGGGCTTCCTGAGGCCATTTCTGTTGGTTTCCCTGACCTGGCGCCTCGTGTAGGCCATACCCTCATGCTTGGTAGCATGCGTTATATATTTTTAAGGTGAGTATTGTAAATAATATGACATGCCAACTCTGAAAATCAGATTCTGCTTCTGTCCCAGAGAAGGTGTGTGTCTTTGCTGCTGTTTTTATTGTTGCTGTATTTCTAGATGGCTTTCCTGAGCTAATTCCGCAAAGTCTGTCTTCGCTGTCGTAGGCAGCCATGGGAATTAGTACTGGGTTAACTTGGTAGTCTCCTAGGGTTTGTGTGTGTGTGAGTGTGTGAGTGTGTGAGTGTGTGTGTGTGTGTGTGTGTGTGTAATATGTCTAAGAATCTCTGAACTACTTTCAGGCACAAGAAGGCAGAGTGGCCTCCTAAACTTGATTGTCTGCTGCCCAACAATCCTTCGTATTGGGGGAGAGATGCTTTGTTTCCTGTACAGATGTTTATTTCTAGACTTTTCCCTCACTCATCATTTGTTTTTATTTTATCTCATGGTCTCTTTGAATTCCACCTCACCAAGGGGCAAGCAGAAGCCCAAGATCTCAGAGCTGCAAAGTGCCCAGGCTGTCCCGAACAGTGAGAGAGGGTGTCAGTCCTCCAGAAGGATATTTCAGAGAGTGTTCTGTGAGCTTTGCAGAGGTTCTGGGAACATCTAGCACCTGCTGCTTAATGTGGAACCCTCCAAAGTACACTCCTGAGTCAGCTTTTCCTTCTCCCCTGCCTCAGTTTCCCAAATACTCATGGCTCTGTAGGGCCATCTCCCACAAGCTACATGCTTGCCCCTGGCTCTGCTTCAAAGAAGACCCAAACTGAGGTAGTTATCAGTCCTGGTGAGCTGGACCCAACTGCGGGCCTGTTGATCGAGTGCGGTGCTTGGCTTCACCATACTGGTTGAATTTCCATAACACTGGATACACTCCGTGGGAGCAATTGCCATTTCTGCGCCTTCCAGCCTAGAAGGAGAATGAGCTAAGACACTGTGATTCCCAAGACAGAAAAGTAGCTGCCAACAAATGATCCTGCATGGAAACAGAACACATCAGGTCACCTCCAGATGTCATAGTCCCCATGCTTCCTAAACAGACCGTGTAAACCGGAAACAGATTCCTTTATACTAAGTTCGATCTGGAATCAACGGAGATGAGGCAAGTTCTTCTTTAGTCAAGCCCTTGAGTTCCAGCAGGCAGAGATGAACGACGGTTGGGATGACAAGACCAGCATTTGCATTTGCCCACAGAGCCCTTTCCACAACTCTTCCTGTTAATGAACTCCCCTGCTGATGAGTTGTCACCTCATGGCGACATGTGTCTGAGTCTCCCTCCTCTATCAGATGCCAGGAGTCCGTGGAGTTTGTCTAAATTGAATTTAGGTTTACATGAACTGAATGCGCAGACAAAAAAAATCCCCAAATGTACTTTTTTATAGAAAATCTTATTTAAAGCATCCTTCTGTCTGGAGAATCTTGTTGCTATTCCAAGCACCGGTAAGAAGCATTAGCCACCAGGAATCATAGTTACCATGAGTTACCATTCCCAGGTGCTCTTGGGAAAGCTCTCACCTCACAGCTTCTGTCAAGAAGCCTGGAAGCACTTGAGGGGTTTTTCTTGCCATCTCACATGCAGGTAAAGGGTGGCTCACCAGCTAGCAAGATGCCTTTATGGCTACTGCCGGGCACAAGTCTGATCTGCCTCACGATAGAGCTAGTGAATGTGCAACGGGCCACCCCAACCCAGAGGCCAGCTAGGGCTCTCCCAATAATTAAGTTAAAAACCACTGACAAGTGCTAGATCTTCTTAGAGAAAACACGCTGTTCTCTGAGCTGTTGATTGTAGCCAGCAGGGTGTAGCGACAGTTCATTCTCACCCTTTGCTGAAGGGGTCAGCACTGAGCTGGGCACCTTGACACAACTGATACGCTAAGTATTTCCCTGGTGCCTAGAACTTCACACCCACTGTCTGTTGCATGCCAGATGTATCTTGTGCAAAAAGTAAGCAATGCTCTCTTTTGTTCTCGTTTCATAGATGAGGAATCAGCCCTTCAGAGATGTTATTTTGTCTGATCTGGTGTTGAGTATATGAATATCTTCATGAATGAGGTAATAATAATGAACAATAATGAATTCCTAATGAATTAAATGAAGGCTTAGGTTGGACTTTTCTTGACTTGACCTAAAATTAATTTTGCTCCTCTCGTTATTCCTGCATACAAGGTTGGTATTTCCCTGAGAGTGGATCTAAGCCACTCATAATTTTAGAACACTCATAATTTTCTTGTCTGCCATCTATACTTTTTAAAAATTTTTTAACACAGAGATCTTTGACCCAACTAAAACTGTTATATATAATCGTGCACCTATCTTCTGCTTATTTACAAGTTCTTTGAATTTGAGAAAAAAACTTGAATTTCAAGTTTATTCGTTCTATTTTTTCATTATAAAAAATATTGTAACCCTAGAAATTTTGATGGAACCAAAAATAACAGAAATAATTCTTTATAGATACAAATGATACCGCTTTTGAAAAACAAGTATCGTAGCACTGTATTTCCTTGCTGTTTGTTTTTGTTTGTTGTTTTCTGATACACTGGTCCACTGGGGGACATTACTACATCTGTGATTCTGTTGCCCTTATCCTTTGGTCTTGGAAGGATTTGTTTCCCTAAAGTCTTTTTCTTTCCCCTTTGAAATATGAGGTCTCACTGGGTTATTCAAGATGGCCTTGGCTTCTCCATTCTTCTGCCTCCGTCTCCCAACTAGCTAGAATTACATTTCACCTTAAAAAAAAAATTATGACAGCCCTCCTCCCCCAAGATACTTGCTGCACATTATCTTAGAAATAACCTGATGTGACTTGATTGCTGGGGTTAGGCGAGGGGGCTCCCCTTCTCTGAAGAGTGGAGGATAGAAGAGACAGGGGTCGGGGAAAGAGGGACTGGGAGGGGAAGAGGGAGAAGCTATGACCAGGATGTAAAATGAATAAATAAAATTTAAAATAAAAAAGAAATAACCTATATGTCTAACCCTCAGAAGATGGGTAAGTGTATCCATTTGATAACATTCAGTGCAAAGTATTTTCAACACAAGGGTATTTCTTTAGGATGTGGAGCGGTGTGAGTTTCAGTCGGCTCTCCCCGACCCACGGCCTCTGCCTCCTAACTGTGATCTTAACCTTAGGGAGTTTGGTTACGGGTCATGAGTTTATCTCCTCACTGAGAGTTTGCTTATTTTATGTTCACTCAAGTGTGCTGCGTTGAACACAGGAGGAAAGACAACAATCCACATCCTTACAGTCTCTTCCAATTCCAAGATCTTCCAAGAACCAAGTCATCGGTTGCCCCATGCTTACCACAGCAAGTGAAATTACACACTTAAAAACACATTAAAGGGGCCTGGGGAGATGGCTCACTGGGTGAAGGGCTTGCTATGTGCACACCAGGACAAGATCCTAGAGCTCCTTGGGGGGGGGGGTGAATCTAAAGACCTTGGCTCAACCAAGGTTATAGACAAGAGCCAACACCCAAGGTTGTCCTCTGACTTCCACTTGTACACAGTGACCGGCAGGAGTCCACAGACACCAACCCCTGCACACACACAGGCACACGCACATGCACACACGAACGCATGCATGTACACACAAGTCACACGGAGAGTACGTTAATGTATGCAAAGTACTTAGGACGCTGCTCAAAAATAATAGCTACTGCTTTTCGTACATTTTGGAACTATTTTCTCAGAATTCTGTCTTCCATATGGAAGTGTTTCACCTAGTTCAAAGCTTTATGAAGTGGCGTCATATTTGCATATTATTTGAGGCAACTTGGCTTTATACTACAGATTAACTTATTTTCGTTTATTCAGATCTCATTTTGTGTAGGTCAAAAGATTTTGTAGTTATTATCTGAATTTCTGTGCTCCCGTCATATTTATTCCTGGTGTCTTCTAGACTTTTTTTGTTCCTTCTCAGCCATTGTTAAGTGCTTGCTGAGCTATGTAGACAAGCATCTCTTGTTATTGCATTTATAACTAATTTTCTTGTGTCATTCCATTTCCTCATACACAGGTATCATTAAACAAGGTTATGTACTGGTGTGTTAGTGTTACTTTTTATCTTATTTTATTTTGGGTTTCTTAATATCTCTTTCTCCCTACTCCACCTCAATCCCTTCCCACACCCCAATACTGAGTAGGAGAGGAGGAACTTAGTGGGAAGAGGGGGCAGAGTTCTCTTAGCTAGCTCCTGCTGGTTAGGGCTGTCCTCGGGGCACGTCCAATCTTCATTTCAGAATATCCCCAACTTCTCGTCTCACTGCATCCACAGAAGCCAGGAGCAGCAGGAGGAGAGCAACAGCAGCCTTTGTTAGAGGCCCCTTCTCTCTCTGGGCTGACATTTATTCCCTCTTAGAGTTCTCAGATTTAAACTATCTGCAGCTGGCAAAGAGCCTGCACCAGGCAAATGAATGGTTTGCTGCTGTGGATAATCTGAATCAGCCTATGCCCCCGTACCTGGGATCAAAACAAAAACGTGTATATGTCCACCTTTCCCCCTTTCTGTTGTTTTGTTTCGTTTTTAATATGAATGAGAATTGCTGCTGTTTTCTTAAAAGAAAGATGATCAAGGAAACAAACGTTTTTTGGACTAGTAGTTTCTGCTAGAACCTGGTAACTCTCAGCTGCTCTTGTCCAGAACAGCCCATACTTTTTGGTGCTGAGCCTCAAGCTAGGACTCCAAAGCTGTTTTTCAGTGACAGTAAGTTTCCTCCTATGTCTCTCTTGGACACACTGCAGTGGTCAAATGACCCCTTCAATCACACCATCTACAAACTCCAGTTCTTGCTGAGAACCTAGTGCTGCCAGAAATGGCTCGTTCGCTTCTCTGGCGGGACGTACAGTCTTTCTTGGATTTAACACACTGGCCATTTTGAGCTCTGAACCTTTTAGAGGCTTGGTCACAATTTCTTTTCAAATGACCGAACTTACCGGAACTGAAGCACAGAGCATTTTGATATCTAAGGCTGTAGTGGCTACTGGCAAAGCTAGTGGTGGTGATCTCCTAACCCGAGGCTGCTCCTCTGGCACTGAAGTTTGCTCAAGAAATAACCTTTTTTCTTGAACTAAGTTGTTTCTCTTTAACCCTTCACCCTCTCTGGCCTTCTGCTGCTCCCAGCCCCTTGCCTTCTGAAGGGGCTATGGGAACTTGAGACCAAAACTGCATGGAGCAGACAGGTCAACAATTGTGGGAAATGCTGACTCCTAGTTAGCAGGTGTTCTCCCTTTGCCAACAGCACGTTTGCTCTCCACGCCCGTCAAATTCTACACACAGATTCTCTAGCTGTACTGCCAACTCTGCAAGCCTTTCTAAAACTAGTGAACCTTCTATTTCACCCTTTTTTGTTTGTTTGTTTGTTTCTCAAACTCCTGTAAATTGCAACCTTTCCAGTTGTTCAACCATTCTCCCAAACTTCTTTAAAACAGAATACAGGAAGATGAAGAAGCAAAACCAGAGAAGCCCCTCCGGGAGTGAAGCGGGAGAGAAACCAGCGGTAGCAGCTGCAGTAAACCTTTTACTCATATCCTGAAACAGTAGATTCATTTCTCCGTGCCCTGCTGTACCCTCTACCACATTGGAACCCAGATTTCCCATTAGTCCAAGCCCTATGTCTGAGTGCCACTTGTTGGCATACTTTTCAAATCTATTTTATTCACTCTTCTTATGCCTCTTCCTCCCTTCTCAACCCCAATCCCTTCCAACACCCCAATACAGGGTAGTTCTAGGTTTCTAGTTTCAGGCTTGATTTCCCTCCTTATTGAGCAGCCCTTGAGTCCAGTTAAACATCTGTTGGTGACTGACAGGACATGATTGCCACTATTGCACCATTAGAGAGATCCTGCCATGCTGTTTATTGTTATGGTTTATAGGCAATTTATTGCTTCCCTCCCTTGACCGTTTATGTAGCATCCACAGTATCATGAAAGCTAGAACTCAGGAGAATTTAGGGTCAGAGCCAGCTTGAATCTTCTGAGTCCTAAGGCCAAACTGTGTGGTGTCTTCAGCAATAGGGACTAGCTTTCGACTTCTGGGAGACAACTAAGGTCAAAAGAAAGCAATAACCCATAATATTCTGGGAAATTCTTGGACTCCCCTGACTAACGGCTTGAACAGTTTCTCATGTCTGGTACTGAGTTTTGTTAGTCTATGGCTCTTGTAGGGAGCATTGTCAGCTCAAGTGAAATAACTTCACCTAAGTTATGCAGAACATAATGACTCATCAAGACTTTTTTCAAACATTCTTGATGTTATTTGTCTCTTCTCTGTAGCATTCCTTTGTAAACTCTATTTTATTTGGGGTGTTTAGGCTTCTATCTCTTGTCCAACCCTAGAGAGAAGGTTAGTAGGGAGAGGGGCCGCAGACCCCTTTAATTCCCCCAGCAGTTTAGGGTCGTTGGGCCTCTGGAGGATATACCAATCTCCATCAACAGCAAACACAGCCAGCAGTCTCCTCCAAGCCACTGCACCCCGAAGCGTCTCTCTCCATCTGTCTGCTCCAACCCGCCATATCGTCCTCTGTCTGGTTTCTCCAAACGGCGCCTGATCTAGGCAACAGCTATTTGTAGTTTCCTTCTTTCAAGCCCCACTCTGGCTTGAGCATGCTTCTTTCTTCCAGGGACTTCGACCCGGAAGATAGCCAGTACTTCTCTCTTGAGGAGCATCCAGATTAGGTCCCTAAAGCAAGAGGATCCGGTGTTGAAGACTCAAGGGTCTTTTGCTCATATTTTTAATCTGAGCTGAGAGTCACACAATTTTGTAAAATCTTTAATGTACCATTGGCTTTATAGTGCAAGGTTACACAAAATATTAACCTAATGGGGAAAAAATCAGGCAGAGAGGCCGAGGAGATGGCTCAGTCAGTGAAGTGCTTTTCTTGCAAGCGTGAAGACCTAAATTTGGTCCTGCAGAACCCACGTTTCTTTTTTAAAGCTAGGTGTGGTGTGGTGTGCTC
This sequence comes from Meriones unguiculatus, assembly GCF_030254825.1. Taxonomy (NCBI): domain Eukaryota; kingdom Metazoa; phylum Chordata; class Mammalia; order Rodentia; family Muridae; genus Meriones; species Meriones unguiculatus. The sequence goes on along the minus strand of NC_083362.1, from coordinate 48,583,394 downwards.
TTCTCCAAGTGCTAGGGAGGCAGTGATAGGTGAATTGCTGGGGCTTACTGGATAACCTGCCTAGCGTCCTTGGTAAACCTCAAGCCAATGAGAGAAACGGGCAGGTAGATAGCACCTAAGGAAAAACTGAAAATGTCTTCTGGCCTCCTCATAGATACGAGCACACACATGCATGCACACACACACACACACACACACACACACATACACAAGCACACACCAGGCTGAAACTGGGAAAAGTAATCTGGTAGATGTTATTATGTTATTAGGGGCTATTATATCAGCAAACGTTTTATTTGGTCCACACAAAGTTCATTTACTTCTAAATCCATGTCTGCTTCCCCCATCTACTTGTGACAAGAAAACAATAAATCCTTCAGATGTTTCAGCACCAAAAGCGTGGAGAAGTGAGCCTCAGATTATTAATTTGTCAGGAAGTATTTTACCTCCATAACCACTTCAATACACAATAACGTAAGTAGTTTCCTTGAAGATAGCTAATTTGATTTGTATATACAGCATATGCTTGATTAAAAATAATTAATTACATGTCTGTCAGAGGCACTGAACATCTAACCTTCCACTTAAATTTTTTTTGTTATCTTTAATCTGTATGGCTTTGGGGATGATACAGAAATTGATGAGTAAATAACCAACCTTTGTCTCTGTCAACTTCATGAATTGGCATTGAAGCTTTCTGACTCATGAGAGAGTTCCAGTTTTGCTTCTGGGAAAGTGGGCACGACCTTTGCCCACTAGCCCTATTGAGTCACACTGTTTGCCTACACATACCTTAACTGTTTCATAAACTGCTTAAGCATACGTCAATTCTTTTATAAGCTTCTGTCTTTTATGGCTTACGCCTCAACAGAGAAGCACTCCAAAGCATTTGCAAGGACACTGTGGTCCCACCGGTGGCCAAGACTGTCAAATTTGGACTATCTGTCCTTATTTATCTTTTTTTTTTTAATTTTCATTCTTTGGCTGTAAAGTTAGCTTGCGACCTGCGCTTCTTTAAGACTTAGCCATTTACTCTGATCCTGGTTTTGTACCACGTGCTTATTGCAAATTATTGCATATGAACCTCACAAGTCTGTCACTAGAGATTATTTGTTGTCTTCAACGCCTAACTGATGCCGAAAACCAGGAACTCAGGTAGCATCCTTACCCTGGGGAGAGAATGCTGGTCTGATTCCATCTGTGCTTTGGACGATTGTGAATATATCATCTCACTCTGGCTGAGCCAAGCACACGCTGTCCCCACCAGAGAGGACAGAAAGCAAACGTTCTCCTGGACTCATTCAGCTTCCTCGTCAAAATCTAGGGATGGATTCAACAGATCACTGGTCCCACCTGTAACTGCTGTTTCAAAGCACAGCTTATCAACTAGACTAATTAAAAAACCCAGCCCTACAGAAAGTGCTTGGAGGGAAACTGAGATCAGAAAGCCCAGGGGCCTAGAGAAAAACCAAAGACTACTGTTCATTTAAAAAAAATAATAATAAAGTAGTAATAAAATGACTCCTAATGACATTCTGCCACAATCACAGATCAGAGAGCCTTGCTCAGCCATCATCAGAGAAGCTCTCTCCTGCAGCAGATAGGAACAGATACAGAGACCCACAGCCAGACACCATGCAGAATGACAGAGCAAGAAACACTCAGCACTAAAAGGGAAGCCTCTATCCCATTCCTCCCCTCAGGGCTCCGGTATTCTATGGAATAGGAGACAGAGAGAGTGTAAGAGCCAGAGGGCATGGAGGACACCAAGAAAATAAGACCCTCTAAGTCAGCAGGATCAACGCACCTAAGAACACCCAGAGACCTGGGCAGCATGCACAGGGCCTGCCCGGTCTGCACTCATGGAATCCTAGAGCAGAAAGGAGAAGTGGACACACGCCTCCATCCCTAACCCAGCAGCGCTCTCCAACTGATAATCACATGCAAAAGAAAATTTCATTTTCTTCAAGGGAGTCTCACTGAGGAAACAAACTATTCTTACGGGTACGCTTCGTGCCCCTCAGCAGATGACGGAGAAAACAAACTCAGCAACATCTCCTTATGTCCTGTCAGGGCCTTTCCTTTCCTTTTTTTTTTAAAGCTTACTATTTTTTTTAATTTTATAATATTCGTATATTTTTCCTTGTCTCTTTTTACACTGCAGGCATTTTGTGAATATATTGTGGCTTCCAGTTTAATTTTTTTTTAAGGAACTCCCGAGTATGCAAATTAGTGGGTCTTTGCTTCTTCATCTGTTTCACGTTCCTTTCCTTTGGACTCTTTTCCTTGTTTGTTTTGTCTTATTCTGATGAGTTAGCTTTTGTGTTTCTTATTATACTATACTTTCTGTTATTATTATCCCTTATCAGCCTATTCATTTTCTAATGACAGACAGAAAAGGGGTGGGTTTGGATGGGAGGGGAGGTGTGAAAAGCACAGAAGCAGAGAGAGGGGAAACTGTAATCAGAGTATATTATGTGAGGGGGGAAAAGTTACTTTCAATAAAAGGAAAAAAATAAAATAAATATAACAAATTTGAACATTGAAAAAGATCTTATTTAATAGGCAGCTGATCTCTGTTTAAGTGATTGTAACAACTATTCTGACATCTCAGGAAGGGAGACAGGAAGAAGCTGTGTGTGTTCTCTTCTTTTGAAATTACTTTCCCAAGTTTACAAGTGACCTCTGCTCACATCCTGCTGGCCACAGTTTAGTAACGTGGGCTTCCCTCGCTGCTTGTATTCTAACTTCTCTGTCTGTACCAGATAACAGCCTGCTATTGTGGAAGAAGCTCTGGGCTAATATTGGCACGGCATAATTATGTCCTCGTTGATTAAAATCAGCTTCCAGTGGAAGTTTCTACGGTGTCTTATTTCAGCTTTTCTCATTGAACGGTCCGCTAATGTACTCTTTTAACACAAACATCCAAAGCCTCAAGATCACCTCGAGTCTTTCTTTTTTAAAGAAAATCTCTCTCTCTCTCTCTCTCTCTCTCTCTCTCTCTCTCTCTCTCTCTCCTTTTCCTCTCCCTGCCCCCTCCCATATCCTCCTCTCTCCCTAGAGAGAGAAAGAATACACATGCTCCTGTGCCACCACACTTAACAGAAGTCAGAGGACAACATTCAGCAGCGCATTCTCCCCTCCTACCTCGTTGAGGTAGCATTTGTCTTCTTGTTTCTGCTTTGCTGCACACTTGAGGGTAGCAGGCCCTGGAGGACACAGCAATTCTCCTGCCTCTTCCTCCCATCTCACTGCAGGAGAGCTGAGATCACACCCCTCCTAGAGGCTTTTTTTGTGAGGGATTGAATTCCGACCTTCAAGCTTGTACAGCAAGCATGATTCCCTGATGAGCCAATTCACCAGCCTCTCCGTAGTTTCTTATTATTTCAAAGTATTTCCAATTTCTGCCCTCATCTTCGTGTTAATCAATATGGAATCAATGAATCTGAGATGTGGTTTTCTTTCCCTTTTGTAGAAATCTGGTTCTCTAAAGAGTCAACTCCGAATTGTTTTATTAGGACATAGAGAAGTTTCCCCTCTACTGACTGGCGTTCTCTTATAACACGTGATTAGAGATGAGGGGTGTCTGGATATTTAGACACATTCACATGGACTTCTCTGGCTCCTCATAGTACCAAAGACAGTGACCAGCACAAAATTTCTCCATTTTCCAAAGGTATAACCTAAACAGTTGAGGACACATGGACTTCTCTGGCTCCTCATAGTACCAAAGACAGTGACCAGCACAAAATTTCTCCATTTTCCAAAGGTATAACCTAAACATGTTTGTGCAACACTTCTTTGATGCTCTAACACTAACAACTTTTTCTCAGCTTAATGAAGCCCTCAGAAACTTTACCCAGTGCTTTCTCCTTACAGTATTAATTTTGCCTAGTAAACTTTTGCGCTGGGACTTATTCAAGTGTTACAATGCTTTTATGAGAAGTGGCCTTATGAAACACATTGTGCTCACATAACATAGTCACAGGAATTCACTTTCCTGCCCTGTGGTTCATAGAACTTATTATTGGCCCCTCGTAAAGAGTATCAGGTAGAACCCAGAGTGATTGGCCTCAGATATCCTCACACTTTGGCCCAAAGTCAATTGTCTGGAAGGGCATGAAACAAAAGCAACTTGGGAAAGAAAAGGTTTATTTTATCTTATAGCCTGTAGTCCACTATCCAGAGAAGTCAGGGTAGGAACTCAGGGCATAAACTTGGAGGTAGGAACTAATACAGAGGCCATGGAGGGGTGCTGCTTACTAGTTTGCTTTTCATGGCTTGCTCAGAGGCTTTCTTATGGCACCCAGGACCACTAGCTCATGACGGCACTGTCCACAGTGAGTGGGGGCCTCCCACTTCAATCATCAATCAAGACAATGCAGCACAGGCTTGCCAGTGGGCTAGTCTTGTAGGGGCATTTTCTCATCTGAAGTTCCCTTTTCCAAATGGCTCCAGTCTGTCTGAAACAGACATAAAACAAGCCAGCACGTTACAGCATTTTTCACAGATATGTGTCATTACATTTTGTTCTCATCTGTCCCCTCCCCCGCTGCCCTCTCCCTACCCTCTGATCTTCTCATGAGATAGACAGTCTTCAAACTCTCATCCACCTGCCTTTGAGAGCAGCAGCTTTGAGGCAGCCAGAGCCTACCAGACACATTGCCTTTGCTGTGGCAAGCCCACTGAAGCCTAGAAGACCGTGAGTCCCAGAAGTCTGACACTGTTAGACTTTGGTTTTGCTTTGATTTGAATGTAACTATGTACAAATTCTTCCTCCCTGGAATAAGAAAGTATTTAGTTCACTTTTTTACTTTTACAGAAGCCCATGGTTGAGAGATTTTGAACTTTTAACATGATTTTACAATTTCAGAGAAACTTTTGGAACTTGACAGATTTTGGAATTTTAGAGAGACTTTGGATATTTTAAAGATACTGAACTTCTAAAGTGTTTGCATTTTTAATGATTGTAGGTCTTTTAAAAGTTATGATTTTTCTATTATCAGTATTAGCGTGACATCTTGGGCACAACAAGAAAGGAAGGGTTATAGTTTGACAGTGATGTGCTTAATGTGTAAAGTTGACAAAGGGTCAGTTGTTCTGGCTAGTTCTATGTCAACTCAATACAAGCAAGAGTCATTTGGGAAGAGGAAACCTCAATTGAGAAAATACCCCTACCAGACTAGCCCTTGGGTGAGCCTGTGTTGCATTTTCTTGATGGATGATCAGGGTGGGAGGGCCCAGTTCATTGTGGGTGGTGTCATCCTGGGCCAGTTGTCCTGAGCACTCTAAAAAAGCAGGCTGAACAAGGCATTAAAAGCAAGTCAGCTAGCAGCATTACTTCATGGCCTCTTCGCTGAACTCTGTATCAGTTCCTACCTTGAGTTCCTGCTCTAACTTCCCTGGATGGTGGACTGCAAGCTTAAAGATGAAATAAACCTTTTCCTCTCCATGATGCTTTGGTTGTGGTGTTTTATCACAGCCACAGAAACCCTAAGGCACCTATAAAGGTTTCTGGAAAAGAACTGAATTTTGAGCTGTGCTTGAAGGATGAGGACTGCCAGAGAAGTATGGATATTCCAAGTAGGATGTCTCATTTTCCACATGAACGAGCAGAACTTGGCTTGAACAGAACTCTGTTGAAGAGTGTAAAGTCTTGGTTCTACACTGAAAAGGATTATAAGTGATCTTCATACTATTTAACACAGGACGTTTTAGGAGCAGTTAATAAATGAATCCTGATTGATTCATCAAATCACTGACTAATGCAATGTGTGTGTTTTCAAGGAGTTGCTGTAGTAGGAAATGAAGCTAAAGAGATGTGGGGCAGGAGAGGTGATGGGTTAATAATCACGTGGAAGGAATAATGTTGGTCTTGAATTCCAAGAAACTGTAAGGAAAAGTAAACATCTGTACCAACTCTTTTGGGTACCCATGTTTATCTTGGTCTGTTAAGCAAAGGATAAGAGACACACAAAGAAATTCCCCCCAGGTACCCATGTTTATCTTGGTCTGTTAAGCAAAGGATAAGAGACACACAAAGAAATTCCCCCCAGATATTGAGTCAAATAAGATTCCAGTCTAGATAATCTTCTCCTCTTCACGTTCTTTCAGTCCCTTGGTATGCTTGGACTCTTTGCATGTTTCTCCATGCCTCAAGATACTTTCCTCTTTGGTGGAGAAGGTTGGGATATGCATCCATGATATAGGAAGCTCATGGAGACCCTCCACTTTCCTGCTATTAAATCTGAGGGTTTTGAGCAATTCATCCACGGTCATAAAATACTCAGCAATGTATACTTGCCACTATTTTTAGATTAAACATGACACAACCCATATGTATGTCATCTGTTCTAGTTGCCCTGCATGGAACCAGATTTTTGAAGGAACTTTTAACCTGGTAGTCATAAATAAATGACAAAAATGGCTTCTATTTTAGAAATTGATATTGATATTTGATTTCCTAAAGAATAAAATTCATAACCCTTAAGAATAGCCTTTTCCATAAAATAGAAACAGAAGGAATACTACCAAACTCATTCTATGAAGCCACAGTCACCTTGGGACCTAAACCTCACAAAGACCCAACAAAGAAAGAGAATATCAGACCAATCTCCCTTATGAACATTGATGCAAAAATACTCAACAAAATACTTGCAAACCGAATACAAGAACATATCAAAGATATCATCCACTATGACCAAGTAGGCTTCATCCCAGGTATGCAGGGGTGGTTCAATATACGGAAATCCATCGATGTGATCCACCATATTAACAAACTGAAAGAAAAAAACCACATGATAATCTCCTTAGATGCTGAAAAAGCATTTGACAAAATCTAACATCCATTCATGTTTAAAGTATTGGAGAGATCAGAGATACAGGGCACATACCTAAACATATAGTAAAGGTAATATACAGCAAGCCTATAGCCAACATCAAACTAAACAGAGAGAAACTTAAAGCAATCCCACTGAAATCGGAGACAAGGCAAAGCTGCCCACTCTCTCCATATCTCTTCAACATAGTTCTGGAAGTCCTTGCTAGAGCAATAAGACAATTGAAGGAGATCAAGGGGATACAAATTGAAAAGGAAGAAGTCAAGGTATCACTGTTTTCAGATGATATGATAGTATACCTGAGTGACCCCAAAAATTCTACCAGGGAATGCCTACAGCTGATAAACATATTCAGCAAAGTGGCTGGATACAAAATTAACTCAAAAAAGTCAGTAACCCCTCTGTATACAAAAGACAAAAGGGCTGAGAAAGAAATCAGGGAAACAACACCCTTTACAATAGCCACCAAAGACATAAAGTACCTTGGTGTGACCCTAACCAAGCAAGTCAAAGACCTGTATGAAAAAAATTTTAAGTCTCTGTAGAAAGAATTAGAAGAAGATGTCAGAAGATGGAAAGATCTCCCATGCTCGTGGCTTGGCAGGATTAGCATAGTAAAAACGGCCGTCTTACCAAAAGATTCAATGCAATTCCCATCAAATTACCAACACAATTCTTTACAGACCTTGAAAGAAAAATTCTCAAGTTCATATGGAATAACAAGAAACCCAGAATTGCTAAAACAATCCTCTACAACAAAAGATCTTCTGGAAGTATCTCCATCCCTGATCTCAAGCTGTACTATAGAGCAACAGTAATAAAAACTGCATGGTACTGACATAGAAACAGAATGGTGAATCAATGGAACCGAATAGAAAACCCAGAAATAAACCCACACATGGACACCTGATTTTTGACAAAGATGCCAAAACCATACAATGGAAAAAAGATAGCATCTTCAACAAATGGTGCTGGTCTAACTGGATGTCTACATGTAGAAAAATACGTATAGATCCATACTTATAACCCCACACAAAACTAAAGACCAAGTGGATCAAAGACCTTAACATAAAACCAGACATAGTAAATCAGTTAGAAGAAAAAGTGGGGAAGAGCCTTGAACTCATTGGCACAGGAGACAACTTCCTGAAGAGAACACCAACAGCACAGGCTCTAAGAGCAACAATCAATATTCATGAAACTGAAAAGCTTCTGTAAAGCAAAGGACACTGTCATCAAAACAAAACGACTGCCTACAGATTGGGAAAGAATCTTCCCCGACCCTCTATCTGACAGAGGGCTAATATCCAGTATATACAAAGAACTCAAGGAGTTAAACACCAACAAATCAAGTAATCCAATTAAAAAATGGGGTATAGAGCTAAACAGAGAATTCTCAATAGATGAATATCAAATGGCAGAGAAACACTTAAATGTTCAACGTCCTTAGTCATCAGGGAAATGCAAATCAAAACAACCCTGAGATTTCACCTTACATCCATCAGAATGGCTAAGATGAATAACTCAAGTGACAACACATCCTGGAGAGGATGTGGAGAAAGGGGAACCCTTCTCCCCTGCTAGTGGGAATGTAAACTTGCATAACCACTCTGGAAATGAATCTTGCTTTTTCTCAGATGGTTAGGAATAGCGAATAGCACTTCCTCAAGATCCAGCTATACCATGGCTAGGCATATATACAAAAGATGCTCAAGTATACAACAAGGACATCTGCTCAACCATGTTTGTAGCAGCATTATTTGTAATAGCCAGAAGTTGGAAACAGCCCAGATACCCCTCAGTTGAGGAATGGATACAGAAATTGTGGCACGTCTACACAATGGAATATTACTCATCGATAAAAAACAAACAAACAAACGAACAAACAAGGAAATCATGAAATTTGCAGGTAAATGGTGGGAACTGGAAAAGATCATCCTGAGTGAGCTATCCCGGAAGCAGAAAGACACACAGGGTATATACTCACTAATAAGTGGATACTAGACATATAATATAGGATAAACATACTAAAACATGTACACCTAAGAAAGCTAATCAGGAAGGAGGTCTCTGGCTAAGATGCTCAGTCCCCACTCAGAAAGGCAAAGAGGATGGACATTGGAGGAGAGAGAAAACAGGAAACAGGACAGGAGCCTACCACAGAGGGACTCTTAAGGCTCTACCCTGCAGGGTATTTAGGCAGATGTGGAGACTCATAGCCAAACTTTGGGCAGAGTACAGGGAATCTTACGAAAGAAGTGGGAGATAGTAAGTTCTGGAGAGAACAAGAGCTCCACAAGGACAGCAACAGATCCTAAAAGTCTGGGCACAGGGGTCTTTTCTGAAACTGATACTCCAGCCAAGGACCACTCATGGAGATGGCCTGGAACCCCTTCACAGAGGTAGCCTATGGCAGTTCAGTATCCAAGTGGCCTCCATAGTAATGGGGACAGGGACTGTCTCTGACATGAACTGATTGGCCTGCTCTTTGGTCACCTCTCCCCAAGGGGGGAGAAGCCTTACCAGGCCACAGAAGAAGACAATGCAGCCACTCCTGATAGACCAGGATCAGAGGGAAGGGGAGAAGGACCTCCCTTTTCAGTGGACTTGGAGAGGGACACAGGTGGGGAAGAGGAAGAGTGGGATTGGGAGGGAAGGAGAGAGTGAGGTACAGGGGGGATACAAGGTGAATAAACTGAATTAATAAAAAAATTTTTTGAAAAAAAGAATATCCATTTCAACGCCCATGCCATAGTGTTCAATGCAAATTTTAAAATCTCACAGCATGGTCAGTTCTGTGGCACTAGATCTTTCCTTTTGACATAAAGGCTGAACCTCTGTTGTAAATAAACTGGAATTCGTCCCAGGAAAAATAATCCTCTGAGTGGATCCAAATTGCTAATTTATCTTTAAGATTCATCTATTTTCTCTCCACTCTGTCCCAGGACAGATTAAAATACTCCATTGCGGCAAATGCATTAAGTCACTTGGAACCGGAGCATCTGTAGATACTTTACAAAATAATTCTCTCTGTTCGGTGGAAGAAGGCCAGATGATGCAACAGCTTCCAGCTGCGATTCGCTTTTCTCACTGGTGACTTGGCCCCTCTTGATGCCATTTTAAGACTCCTAGCTACTCACCAAGTGGTTCTAAAGATGCCCTTAAACCCATTGGGTCACTTACATATGAAGAGCAAACCAGAGTCACAGGAGAACACGTGTGGCCACAAAGCAATGGAAAGATGGTTATCTTTCTCCCTGGCATCATTTCTTAAACACAAACAGTCCTAAAGGAAAAGGGAAATCAGCCAGAGGCCTGCCTAGAGGATGGGCAGTGGGGGTGGGGGGATTCCGAATGAAGGAAATCCTTCCACCGGATGAAGCTCCGCATCCTATAGAAAGTGCATAAGCAACATCCTGAGGTGATGCTGTAGTGAGGTCTCTCAAGTCTCATGTGTGCCAAGTGTTTCAAACCGTTAATCGTTTCATTCTGCCAAAATGGATGAGCTAAGATTTGGCTGCTTGCTTTTGGGAGATTGAAAGACAAGCAGAGAAAAGGGCTCCTGAGTAAAACACAACCAAATATTTCAGTTGATTCAAACTTCTTCTTCTTCTTAGCACTTAGTACTGATAGTATTATCCTGGCCAAATGCTAAACAACAAATAATCAAAATAAGAGTGTTGACTTAAAGCAGCTGTTTAATCAACCACATAATGAAGGGGTGGTGTTCCAATTGTTTCTTGTTGTGAAGACAAAACAAATGTCTGATACGATTTTTAACTTTCCAAATTGGTGGGAAGGAAGTCTTGCCTATTGTTGGCCATTTTCCAGTCTATTGTTGGTCTGAATCCAGAAGAATAGATTGTTTTTATTAGTTTCTATAAAACTGCCCCAAAATAGATACCCTGTACCATGGTTAAAATAAATAAATATATAAATACAAACAAGACCCATGACTTGGAAATTTTGCACATGGACCTTCACAGCCCTCATGCTTATGATTCTTATTGGGATGTCTCCTTGAATTCTATTCAGGTACACTCTTGGATTTTTTTTCCCACTCCCACCTATCACAGTAGGGAACTACAATGGTTAGCCCCAAAGTCAGCTGCTCTGTGAGCCAGAGGGACAGGTGGGTTTCTGTTTGTTTGTTTTATTTCCGTTTTGAAAACTGGACGCAGCCTGTGGTGATGACAGTGAGAAAAACAGAAGGAGGTCTCTGGTCTCGCCCCACACTTCCCTGCCTGTCACCCATGTGCCCTCCCCAGGACGGCAGGGTTAGTTTATGATAGCCACGGCTGTGTTTAGATTTTTCAGCTGTAGAAAGAACTTCAAAGCATGGGTTCTTTTTCATGGGGTCATGGGCTTAAAACTTTGTGTTTAATAACTGTGAGCAAAAGAAAAATTATGAAACCGTCATTCTTGGGACTCTGGACATACCACGATGCTCATGTAATTCAACTGCTGGAATGGGAGGGTTTTTTTGTTTTGTTTTGTTTTGTTTTGTTTTTCTCTAAGCCAGCATTTCTCAATCTGTGGGTTGAGACCCCTTTGGCAAACCTCTATCTCCAAAAATATTTACATTATGATTCATACCAGTAGCAAAATTACAGTCATGAAGTAACAACGAAAATAATCTTATGGTTGAGGGGGGGGTCACCACAATGTGTTACAGGATCGTAGCATTGGGACACTGAGAACCGCTGCCCTGGCAGATTCTTTAAATAGGCATCTCACTGAGAACGCTGAAAAGAGAAATCCCACAGTTAGCTCCTGCTTTCCTTAGATGGGCTGATATGCACAAGATATCCTCCACAGTTTCTGATTCTCACTGTACTTCGGCCTTCCCCTTCCAGATCGGCTGCAGCCCCTTGTAGGCCACAAGATACCTCCGGCGGGCATCCTACGCGCTAAACGGCTCCTGGTCCATCACGTGCCCCGCTTAGGTCAACCTACCTGTTTCTCGAGATCACAACTGCAGCCACCGCTGAACGTATAGGCAGCCTGCTTCTAGGTTGCCTAGCAACTGGTGGTGTCATCACTTTGCTCCTGCCAGGTGTGCTGGCAGATGGTTCAGCTGCGCACCGGATAGGAAGGGCCAACCCATCACCGCTCGCTCTCTCTGCTTCGGTTTCTCTCCTGGGCTCTTTCTACCACCCTTCTCTCCTTTCTCCTATGCTCTCCCGCTGTCTCTGTCTATCTCTGGCTCTTTCTCGCTCCACCCTCACGGTCCCCTCAAGCACTAACTCCTCTCCCTTTTCCTTCTCCTAAGTAAATCTCTTCTTATCAGATCTGGTGGTTGCGTGGCGTTTTTAAAGTATATCCTAACAACCTCCATCTCAAATGCAGTTAGGATGGCAACTAAACGCAGATTTCTAAGCACTTTTAAAGACCTGTTGGATCCAGAGACTACCAGAAACCCATCTTTCTCCAGGACAGCAAGGGCAAGTCACTAAAGCCTGAGGATTTTGACACAGGTTTTACACAACTCTATCCCATTGTTAACTAGGCCCTTGGGAAAGAATTTTGCACCCTGTCGTCAGTCTGTTGCACAAATAACACCATTGTCTCACTTAAGATTATTCTTCCTGCCTTTATAAATGGCTGGTCCAAGAGCCATCAGAGGCCTCATTTCAGTATCTTTTATACCTATGAAGATTCTGTTTACTCCACAAGTATTTGTGTTTTCTATAAGAACCCATGCTGTTCATTTCTGGTTTCATTTACTTTCGGGGGGCAGGGGGAGCCTCTCAGCTGGTGGGTTCCTTTGCTTCGTGTTCTCAGAAAATGAAAAGTGCATCACCATCTCTCATGTCTTCAACAACTACAAATCAGAGAGCAATTTTCTGGCCCACATGTGGCAATCTGTTCAAGTCTGTGGTCTAAACATATTTACTCTTCCTCCTCTCTTTAGGTGAACCCTGTTTTGTTTTACACTTAAATGACAGATTGTAACAGCTGTGGTCTGGTGACCCCTGAACCACCTTTGGCAGGCTATAATCAAGCTGGGTTTTAATTCTTGGCACGAGGCAGTTCCTGGATGGCCACTTGAATAAAGAGAAAAGCATGCCTGCTCTCAGACACTGGTATTACATTCTGACCAGTTAAGTCTCTTCATTGATCTGGATCCCCGGACGCGGTGGTATTTGTCTTGCACGTCTACTTTTACAAGGATGAGCCAAAGGGAGGAATTATGATGGGCTTTCAGCATCCAGTCTCCCTGTGTAGGCTACGATTTCAAGAGCAACAGTGTCTCCATGGTTACCTGACAAAATTACCATGGCTTCCACAGCCTGCTTCTCTGCAACCAAGCGTGAACTGAACAGATTACTGCAGGCCGCTCAGGGAGAGGCTTCACACCTCCAGCCCTGCAGGGGGCGGTGTTGAGCACCCAACCAAGACCCAGCAACATTTCTGGCAGTGACTCACTCAACTGAGGTTTGCCGTAGCAGAAGCCAAGCCTCATGCACGTGAACTAGCACCATTGGTCATTTTGTTCCCCTAAAAGCTTTGGGGGAGGGTTCATAAAGACATCACACTGAAGTGTATCGTGTGTTTGGACCAGGAGCAGTACACTCGGGGCAGATTTAGGAACAGGCTCTCTTTCCACCTATGGTTCCTTTCCTTTCCTCTGCATCCTCCAACACAAAAGGGCCTCTCCACCTTCCCAGAAGTTTCTTGGCACATTCCTGTCGCGAAAACAGCTTGCGTCTCAGTCCAATTCAATAGCCGCTGAAGCGTCTTCCGCACCACGTGATGCAGAAGCCCCTGAAAAAGGAGCATGGCGACTGGTTGAAGGGCAGAAGCTTTGGGTACGCTGTGAAAAAAAAACCCAGGACTCACATCGCGTCTCTGCCTTTCAACATCTGAGCAAGTTACATGACTGTCTAAGACTTTGTTTCCTCTGCTGCAAAGCCTGAGTATTAATAATACCACCTCAAGCGCGGTTGTTAGAACTAACAGGGTTTAAGAATTTAGCACCTAGTGGGTGCTTACCAGAATGCTGTAGGCTGTACGTAGGAGCTCTTGATGAGGGATCCATGAGATCTTCTGGTCAATAAAGGGACGGCGAAAGGTACGTCTGCTCCTAACGGCCCTACATCATGTGTCCCACGAGGTCCTCTCTGCTCGCTTTCACTGGTCTGTGGCGCAGAAGATTCATTGGGTGAGCCCCCAAGGAGAGAGCCCAGCAGGGACCGAAGCTAAAAAGGAAAGAAGTCCCAACCCAGGAAGGACCATTTAAGTCTACCTGTCACACTTACTGGACTGTGATCTGAGGGAGAAGTCATCATTGGTTATGCTAAACAAGTAAGACTGTGGGCCTACTGATGAGCTCTTACATGTAGCTTTGCGTTTTCCTTGTCTGGGCATGAGCCAACTGGTCAGTGGTCACTCTTACAACATGATAGCTAGCACTGAACACAAATTTCCAAATGTGTCCTGACCCTGACAGAAGAAAAAAAAAAAAAAAAATAGATAACGCGGCGTGAATATGGTTTGAGGGTGTCTCCCGAAGGTCTGTGTGTTAGAAGCCTCTTAGAAGGCAGCCTCAGGATGTAGGGTTAGCTCATTGGCAGCATTGGCTCCAGAAAACATTACAGAATTACGGAAGGATTCCTGTGAGTGTCAATTGTTATAACGAGCAGCCTCACACCTAAGTCACACCCTGGCTTCCTGTTATGCTGCAGGATCTCTATTTTCCGTGTGTTCCTGCCGTGGTGTGATGCAGCCCAGGCTTTCACCAGTCAAATAGAGAAGGCCACCCAGTCTTGGTGTTTGACCCTCAAAAACTGAGAGCTAAATAAACCACTTATAAAAAAAGTATTCTATAGCAGACATTATAGTGGCAAATAGACTAATACACTGCCAATACTTTCCTTTTTTGTCTTTTCTTCCCCCCGACTACCATTTTTTAGAAGTGCTTTCCAAAGATGCCTTATTCTTAGCAACCATGTGACACAGGCTCCCCAACTGGTATCTGTGCAATTCGTTCATTTTGCACTTCAGCTCAATGCATCATATTCGTTCTCATTGTCCATGTTTTCACTGATGAGTTACACACCTGTAGGAAAGTACAAACACCAATTCATAGCTCAAATGGATTTTTCACACACTAAAGTCACATTTGTAACTAGCCAAAAGAAGAGTATGAACCAGCTTCCCGCAAAACCTCTTTATCCCCATCCCCCAATTAGCCATAGTTTTTCCCAAGAAGAACTATTACTTTGGTGTGTTAATCTTGATGGTCAACTTGGACAGGATTTAGACTCACTATGATAAAAGATTTCTGGTGTGTCTGTGAAGGTATTTCTAGAAAGGCTTATGTGAAAAGGAAGACCTATCCTGAAACTGGGAGACACTATCCCGTTCCCCCGGTCCTGAACAGAATGAAAAGTTGAAAGCATGCTGAGCACCAGAATTCATCTCTCCCTCCACTTCCTGAGTGTGGACTCAGGGCTGCCAGCTTCCTCTCGCTCCAGCTGTCATGCCTTGTCCATGATGAAACACACTCTCAAACTGTGAGCCAAACTCAACCTTGCTTCTTTAAGTTGCTTTAGTCACAGCTGTGAGAAAAGTAATTAATTCATCTAGAAAGTAGCACAAACTAACTTCTAGTGTTTTACAGAAATGTAATCATAGTATGTGCTCTTTGGGCCCATTTATAACTCTGGGATTCACACACATTGTTGTGGTAGCTGCTGTGAGGTCAGTCTCATTGCTAAGTGGTATTTCATTATCTCTAAGAGAATAAAGCAGCAGTCTGAGTACATATAAAGAAGTTATTCATTTTAACATAGTCCAACTAATTCTTTCCATGTTATGACCTTTCCAGCAAATCTTTGTCTATTCCAAATCATGAGATGCTCCCACTATATTTTGATCAAAGGCTTTGCTTTCCTTTGTTATCTTCCATTTACCCTCTGACAGTTTCGTATGCTTGTGCGTTGATGGCCTAAGCCGCCTTCCCAGCATTCTCTCCCACTCTCCCCACTGGCACTTCCGTGTCCTCTGTCTCCCTTATAACCCACTGAGTCTGATCACCGCTGCCTACTGGAATACTGGCTTCTTGGGGTGATCTCATGCATTGATTTCATGAGGGCAACAGCCATGCCATGACCGGAAGGCAGCATTTCACAGCAGCCCTCCCTCCTATCTTCTGCCCCCTCCACTCCCTCCGGCCCCTCTTCCACGCTATTTCCTGAGAGCTTTGGAGTCTGTGTGATACAGATGTCCCCTTTAGAAATGAGCACTCAGCGGTCGCTTATTAGCACTTTGACCAGTTGCGAATTCTACAGTGGCAAGCTTCTCTGGCCAAGGCTGAGAGCAACACTAATCCATGGACCTAAACATAAAGACTTAAAAGGCAGTTTGACAACATGTCCGTTTAGAAAAACAGTGGTAGAAGGCTCCCCATTAGGACCTCCTGGCTCCCAAACCATGAACATTTTGTTTCTTGGTTTTTGTTTTGAGACTGGGTTTCTCTGTGCAGCACTGGCTGTCCTGGAACTCACTGTGTACACCACAGTAGCCTTCAGTCCACACAGCTCCTCCTGCCTCTGCCTCCCAGGTGCTGGGATCAAAGGCGTGCGCCACCACACCCAGCCTGCCATGAGCTTTTGAACAGCTTATTATAACAGATATGAATTCTCTCTGGCAGAGCAGCCCTTAGGTTTAATCAGAACGTGGTTTGTTATTCCCTTAATCTTCCTGTTTTAGTTTTCAAATTGAGATTGGTGACTCATCTAGGGTTAGATCTGGGAGCATGAGACAAGGACCAAGACGTATTTTGTTTTGTTGTTGTCTGTTTTTCTGCTTGGATATCCAGTACACTTTGCATCATTTATTGAGAAGTCTTTCCTTTCTGCATTGGATTGAGTGGCTTTCTATGTTGGGTTGAGCGATTTCTCTATCATTAACCAGGTAAAATGCACCTGTGGATTCTGTTCCTTTGGTTAATTTGCCTCTCCTTTATAGGTTTTGGTTCTTTGGGGTTCCACACATATTGTGGAATTATATTGGCACTCTCCACAAAATAATCCCAGGTGTCTTGACTAGAATTTTGTTGAATCCATTTCTGTGTTACTGACATCTTTATAATCTTAGTCTTCCAATCCACTATCCTGGCCCCTTCTTCCACATGTTCAGCTGCTTTTTAATTCTCCCAATGATGTTTTATACTGTTTAGAACAAAAGGCATACAAGCATTTTATTAAATGTTTTCCTAGGTATGTAATGGTTTTTACGTTATTACAAATATCCTGTATTTGTTGCTAGTGTGCAGCTAAGACTAATTTTGTACATATGACAATTATCTAGAGAGCCTGACAACTTCACATACCAATATAGTTTGTAGAGTCTTTTGGTCTTTCTACGTATGCAATCATGTTATCTATGAATAATGTCACTTTGTGTTCCTTCCCTTCCAACCATTATGCCTTTATCTACTGCATTTTGTCTTTCCTTTTTAAGTCAAAAATTCCAAGTGACTGAGGTAATTTTAAACCATGATTTTATAACCCAGAATATTATCTTTTCTTCAACAATTTGTCAAATTTGTAGATGGCAAATATTCATCCCATGTACTTCAAATCAATGTCTAGGCGACGTTTTTAAACAAGACTGTAAACAAAGCCATTGAGAATGCCCAGGAGACTTGCTTCCAAGCTGACACTCACCATTAATTTGAAACAACCCCCTCCATGCAAGGATGAAAATCTTCACTTGAACAACTTAAATAAGATTTCAGCTACCATTCATTTCTCTACTAGACTACAACAATATTTCTCCTAAAGTGTTCTTGTGCTCCATAGAGGTTGTGTTCTAACAAGTATCTATCCCCTTAAACAACTGAAAAAATGTACTGCTTTCTCTCTGTGAAACTGAGGGAATGTCCAACCAATGACTGGCCCAGCCTGAGACCTACCCCACGGTAGAGAACCAACCCCCGAAACTATTAATGATACTCTGCTGTTTTTGCAGCTAGGAGCCTTGCAGAGCTGTCCTCTGTGAGGCTCTACCCAGCAGGAGATGGAAACAGACACCGAGTCTGGAGCCACACATGGGGTGGAGCGCAGGGAGTCTTGTGGAAGTGGGAGCAGGGAGGATAGAAGGACCCAGAGGGGACAAGGACTCCACAAGAAGACTAACTAGGCCCACGGTGGCTTATGGAGACTGAAGCACCAACCAAAGAGCATGCATGGTCTGGACATAAGCCCCCTACCCATATGTAGCTAGCTAATGGGCAGCTTGGTCTTCATAGGGGTTCCTTACCAAGTAAAGCGGGAGCTGTTTCTGACATGGACTCTGTTGCCTGCTATTGGATCATTTCTACCTAGCAAGGCTGCCTTGCCTGAACTCAGTGAAAAAGGACATGCTCAGTCCTGATGTGATTTGATGTGCTGATGTGGGTTGATACAGGAGTGTGGAGGCTCCCCTTTTGTGAGAAGAAGGGGAGGGGGAAAAGGAAAGAAGGTGGGAGGGTGGGACCAGGAGGAGAGAAGGGAGGAGACTGTAGAATGTAAAGTGAATAAATGAATAAATTTAATAGAAAAAGAAAGAAACCTATGTTGGTGTCACAGTGAAGATCATTTCTCGAGAACTAAGCAATCATAATACTCAACAGTCCCTTCTGCAATTGAGCTAGGAGCCTATTTTTTCTGGATATGAGTTTTCTGGAAACTCTGCTTTTCAGAACTTCAGTGTCAACAACTAATTCATCTCTAGTTTTCTGTTGTGTTTGTTTCATGTGGAGGTGCATTCGGCTTCAGGTCTGCACATTTTAACCTGTCTGTGGCAGTTCAGATGCGTATCTCACCACATCCTAACCTAGTATGCCAGCCAGGGTCTTGGGAGGACCAAGAGTCCACTCCTTACTCCAGAAGACAGCCATGAAGGGATTTTAATAGGACTACTAGGGTAATATGGGCAGGATTAAGGGAGCACACAGGGATGGTAAAGGCACCTGAAGAGAATAAAAGACTGACAGATCCTTAATTAGGAAGCATATCAGATAGAAACAGATGGCACTAAGTAATTGAAAGAGAAGACCTACAACAAAGCTGTAGACGATGTTTACAGTAAATAAGAATGGATAGTGGGGCCCCTCAGTGTGGATAAGAGTCAAGAAAGGAACTATCCTGTGGGCCAGGATGAAGCAGAGAAAGCTAGTACTGGAATCCAGAGACTGTCACACAGTCAGAGGCTCAGGTATTAGAGAGTTGGGGAGACAGAAGAATAGATGCCCCAACCTCACTCTCTCCATCATCACCTTGTGATGCTTCTGACTGACCCATTTGCAAAAGGAAGACAGATAGACAGAGAGGGGGGAGGGAGAGAGACAGACAGACAGAGACAGAGAGACTGACAGAGAGAGGTATAAAAATGTTATCTTAAAATATGATCTGGTAAAATTGGATCAGATTTTTAACTTCCATCATGGGGTGTGACTTTTTAAACTCTCGGTTCAGCAGCAACCCCTTCCCCACTGGTGCTGCTATTTCCATTTCTTCCTTACTGCAATCATTTACAAGAGTATGTATTTCATTTTAAGAAAAGCTCAGCCAACAAGATGGCTCAGTGGGTTAAGGTGCTTACTGCCAAGTCTGATTACCTGAGTTCAACTCTCAGAAGCCACATAGTGGAAGGGGGAACCCACTTATCCTCTGACCTCAAGACAAGCTTCAGGGCACATATTCCCACACATTATACACTTACACAGACATACCATACATACATACATACATACATACATACATACATGTTTTAAAAGCCCATTTATTTTGCATTATCTCTCTTTTGGAGACTTTGAAAACCCACCAAAACTATTTGAAATAAGCCCAACATTGTATACATTAAATGTGACGTAAGCTCTGAAATAAAAAATGCTACCCTCCCAATTTTAGCTCCATCTTCAATGAGAATATTTCTTCATTGATGATCAGTCATTCCGTTGCTAGGGTCCTTTTCATTTATCCTCCATATCTGAAAGGCCTATGCCATCACTAAATCATGTTTAAAAAAGAGAAGCATCAAAATTTTAGGAGACAGAGATTTCCAGTGAAAGCCCAGCCGTTCCATTTGCGAGCCGTCAATCCATACTTGATGATGAATGACGGCGCACTAAACGTGTCAACATTGACTTCTTGTCTTGTCCTTCACTGTGAAAATAGCCCTGCAACTGTAATCTCGCCCTGTTCAGTCACTGACTAGGAATAGCCTATGAAGATGTTGACCTCAGGGTGAACCTAGCACTTGGGCCGAGTAGAGTGGCAGGCAGTAGGGGCCATCAGACAACCCTGCTGACCACAGAGAACTGAGTGTCACGTGGCCATGCACATCAGAACAGCATCGAGGGTTTAAAATTAGAAAAGCGCTGAGATCAGCTCTAAAAGACCAAGGGGAAATATTTGCTTTCGTCCAATGTTCACTTGCAAATTTTCAAAGAATCTCGGGCAAATGGGACCACAAGTGAAGACTCATTCCTGGTGGACACACGCTAAATAAAAAGCCTGAAGAAAATCTCCCACTTAATGCTGAATGCCAAATCACTCACTTTTATATCAAGGCCGAGATGGGGAGGCCTATTCTCATCACTCCCGACCGAGTAAGAAACCAAGTTGTCAAAGAAAGCACACTGTGACTCTTTAAAGAACAGTTAAAACATGTAAAGCGAAAATACTGCCGAAAGAGCTGTATACAGGCCCCTGGCAATGGCAAAGAGACACCTTGGTGGTGGTGGTGGTGTTCTTATGTCAGTCAGGGGCAGAGCAGATGGCTGTCCTTTGTTCATCCTAGCTTGATGCCTGGCTTGGAGGCCAAAGCTGTCTTATGCCTAGGACTCATAAAAATCAAATCCAGGAATTGCCATGCGGGAGGAGGAAGACAGAGACCTGAGGACCACCATGCCACCCACAGACCCACTCTCCCGCGCCTGGCACAGGGGAGCCATAGATACTCCCTACAATGTGCGAATATGTGGTGGTGATCGGATGAGAGAGAGAGAGAGAGAGAGAGAGAGAGAGAGAGAGAGAGAGAGGAGCATCTTGAGCATTCTGAAGATGGAACTGGAGAGTGGAGAAGCCTGTTGTGATTGGCCAGCCCCATGATGAGGCCCCAGCCCGTGCTGCCACTGAGGGCCATGTCTGCATCTACAGCTAAGCAGAGGCAGGGGTCACATTGATGTCCGTGGCTCATATTACCACTAGAGAACGTAGGCACGTCCCTGGTTAGGTCAGCCTCTGAGGATCATGTGGAGGTTCAGGAGCTGTGCAGAACCGGCCCGGCCCCTCACAGGATGCGGAGCTCTGGAGAGCTGGCCCCATCTCTCTGAGTGGCAGCATTTAGGAGAGCGCGCCCTGCACTTCACCTGGACAGCACGCATAGTTGACCCAGGTGGTGGAGGAGAGAGGGAAGGGCGCAGGTGTAGAATTAGAGTACTCTGGAGAGCTGGCTCGACCACTCCATCAGCTGTGAGATGATGTGGGCGTGAGAGTGATGCCTCCTCCCGCTTTTGCCCCTCGCCACCTGCAGAAGTCAGGGAGAGCTGACGCTGGAGTCACGAGAGTGAGTGAGCTGGCCCTGAACCTTGACTGGGCAGCACAGTGGAGCTGACTATGGAGGCGTGGGTGCAGGCGAGCCAGCCCAGGGCAGGAGAGCTGATCCCGCCTTCTGCCAATGGCGGCGTTGGGCGGCCTACCTGGAGCAGTGCTGGAAGCATGCTCTGGTGGTGCGGATAAGGGAAAGCCAGTGCGCTGACAAGCTCAGCTACCACCCGGGCCAGGATCCAGGGCTCTGAATTGGCCCACCCCAAAATCTGTATCATCTTGGAATGGTTGGGATACATTAAAAAGCCAGTCCTGCTGAGCCAAAGCTGCAGGGTCTCCATGACACAGGGCAACAGGATGCCGGGAGGAGGCCCAATGAGAATCCATATCAGTATTGGTGCCACAGAAGCCAGAGATCTTGAACCAGACCAATGACAGGTTGCAACCAACATTTGCACGTAAAGATGTGTGGACAGAGGTATCTATTGTGTGATATTCTGTGACATACCACAACTTCCACAATGACATGCTTTGTTTTTGCTGTTGTTTTTGGTGGTGGTGTAATGGTGGTGGTAGTGGTGGTGGTGGTGGTGTGTGTGTGGTGTTTTATTTTGGGGGTAGGTTACAAAGGCAAATGGTGGATATGAGGGAACAGGGAGATGAGAGGGACCAGGATGCATGATGTGGAACTCAAAAGGACACAATTAAGAGTTTAAAAAAAAAAAAAGTCATATACCCAATAACATCAAGGTAACCAAGAAAATGATTAAAACACCAACCAATATTTTTCTCTGGTAAGGAGGGTGAGGGATGGAATAGAGGAAGGATGGAGAATACCAGTAAAATTTTATTTCTTTATTAGGGCAGGTATACACTGATACACTTGGAATCATTTTGCTTTGAACCATGTACACATACATAAACTATACATACATTATTTGTTCTATTCATTGCACATTACACATTTATTATTTTTACTCTTCAAGTAAAAACAATAAAGCCTTTGGCCCTTCAGCTTCATTCTGGAATATTTTCTATGCAGATACTATTCCTAGAAATGAAGCTTAGAATTTTGAGGATGGTTAGTCAAAGATGGTGGCAAGGGAAGACAACAAAAGGTTGGGTGGATACAGAAATTGTGGTCCGTCTACACAATGGAGTATTACTCAGCAACGAAAAAAACAATGAAATCATGAAATTTGCAGGTAAATGGTGGGAACTGGAAAGGATCATCCTGAGTGAGCTATCCTACAAGCAGAAAGACACACATGGTATATACTCACTCATATAGACATATAATATAGGATAAACCTACTAAAATCTGTACACCTAAAGAAACTAATCTAGAGGGAGGATTCTGGCTAAAACGCTCAATCCCCATCCAGAAAGGCAAAGAGGATGGACATAAGAAGAAGAAAACAGGAAACAAGTTAGGAGCCTCCCACAGAGGGCCTCTGAAAGGCTCTGCCCTGCAGACTATCAAAGCAGATGTTGAGACTTATGGCCAACTGTTGGGCAGAGTGCATGGAATCTTATAAAAGAAGTGGGAAATAGTAAGATCTGGAGAGGACAGGAGCTCCACAAGGAGAGCAACAGAACCAAAAAGTTTGAGCACAGGGGTCTTTCCTGAGACTCATACTCCAACCAAGTACCATGCATGGAGATAACCTAGAACCCCTGCACAGATGTAGCCCTTGGCAGTTCAGTGTCTAAGTGGGTTTCATAGTAATGGGAACAGGGACTGTCTCTGACATGAACTGATTGGCCTGCTCTCTGATCACCTCCCCCTGAGGGGGGAGCAGCCTTACCAGGCCACAGAAGATGACAATGCAGCCACTCCTGATGAGATCTGATAGACTAGGATCAGAAGGAAGGAGAGGAAGACCTCCCCTATCAGTAGACTTGGGGAGGAGCATGCATGGAGAAGGGGGAGGAAAGGTGGGATTGGGAGGGGAGGAGGGAGGGGTTTATGGGGGGATACAAAGTGAATAAAGTGTAATTAATAAAAAAATTTTAAAAAAAAGGTTGGGTAGACAGCCCTAGGTTTACACTGTAATTTCTTACTAAACTATTTTACCCTCACTAAGTAGGGATTTTAAGAGAATGGGACATAAGTGAAGCCCTGAGGATTCCAGGCCCTACTTGTCTTCAGTTTGGGTGCCTGACCATGTTCATGTTAATGAACTCGATAATAAGAGACCACCCCAAGGGACACTAGCGTGTCTGTAATGCGAGGAGCTCTGATTTAAACGACACTTTCAGATTCGTCCACAGGTTGATGACAGGTGGCTGACCTGTCATCTATTGCCCTAGTCACCGTGCTCGACCTAACGTCACCCGGATCTGTACACAGCCCCTAGACTTGTACTTCCTGGAGTTTTGGTATTCTTGAAAACGCAGGAAGCACAAAGGTCCTTTGGGGAGAACTATGGGAGAGAATGATGCTTGCAAAGGTCTCCTACAAAATACTGCTCTAAAAAGGATGTTGTGTCTCTATGAAAAAATTCTAAGATCTTCTTACTTGAGGCAGGAAATAAGTACTGTATCAGGTACAGTATGACCTGAATCTTTCCTCTATATTATTCATACGTCTTATCACTTTTGTGGTTGTTTCTTTATTCACAAAATGAAAAAAAACTGTACTAAAGCTGAAATTATGTTTCTTGAGTTATGAGGGTCTTATGGTCTATAGCAAATCATGCTGATTCTGTGTGTGTCTCTATTCTCCCAAATGCACACACCTATGTTACAAATCAAGCCTTTTATTCTGATGATATGTTTAATTTGTATGCAAGATCACTACTATTTAAAACTTTTGGACTTAGCCATCTGGAAATCCTTACCCGTTTTCTGCCTGTGATGGACTTAGCAGCCACATATCTGGAACACTCTGCCTTTCTTCATCCCAATGACAAAAGTGGGCTGTTTTGGATTTTTATTGTTGTTGTCATCTACTAAATAATTTACCTCATGATAAAGATGAAATCGTTATGGAATCCAAGTTAATAAGCAAAACAAGCTGTTTCTTTCTAGTATCAACTGCAGATACTGAAATTAGTCAGAGGTCTGATCCTCCGGAATGCCCCAGCTTCCCACTTTAGGCTAAAAAGAGGCTTAAAAAGGGCAGGCAGATTCCTCATCACACTCCAAGTCCTTCCTTCTCCCTTTCCCTCCAAGTCAGGTACACACATCCGCTCCAGTTCAAAGAGCCACGCAGAACCCCTTCCGTGAGCATGCGTGATACAGGCTTGCCAGTCACACGCGGAAGGGCAGGATTCGAACCCTCTCACTCCTCTGTTGTCAGTAACAACCAGACAAACCCTCAGCGCCTCAGCAACCGCCTCTATGAATTGTTACACACAACCTCTGCCGCTGAGCCCCGCCATGGGGACAGAGAGAGAACGCCCGTGTTAATGGCATTTCCTAAACGACGCCGCCGCACACAATTCGAAGTTAACGTTATTTGAGTCACCACTTCAGTCCTGATGCAAGTGTCAGCCGCCTTGAGTTGGAAGCCAGTGACAGAGCCCAGAGAGTCGGGACCAGTGCTCCAAACTGAGTCGCAGAACATCGGTTTCGTGAGTTCTTCAGAGATCTCGTGTCAAAATTCAAATGGGCGCGGGGACATTGCAGTTACTTCTCTGTTGCTTTGATAAAAACCCTCTAACCAAAAGCAACTTCCGGGTTATTGGCCTTATGCTTCCAGGTTGCAATCCGTGCTGTGGGGAAGTGTGGGGAGGAGTTTAAGCAGGCGCGCCAACCGAAACGCTTGAAGCTTGCTTGCTGGCTCCTTCCCTGGCTCGTCGTGTAGCTAGCGTTCTTCGAGAGCCCTGGACTGCCTGCCTGGCGGATAGTGGATTTTGGTACAGGATAGACATACTACAATACACAGACCCCGGAAGATAAGTCCGATGGACCTCTTGGGCTTCATGTCGGCCCGCTAGTTAGGGAGTGGGGGACTCTATTGTCTGCTTTTTGATCACGTGCCCCTGATGGGACTTCTCTACGAGGCCACAGGAGAGGACTCAGTCCTCATGTGAATAGGTGAGCTGGGGTGTCTGGGCAGGAGGGTTGCCCTGTTCTGAGGAGTAGGGGAGAGAGGATGGGGGAGGGAGGGTGAGATTGGGAGGAAAGGAAGGAGGGGCCTATGACCGACATATAAATTGAATTAATCAAACAAAAAATTATTTTCTGTAATTTATTCAATTTACATCCCAATTATAGGCCCCTCGCTCATCTCCTCCCGGTCCCACCCTCCTTCTCTTTTCCCCCCATCTCCCTCCCTTAGTCCTCAGAAGGAGGGAGCCCTCCTCCCCTACCAACTGACCCCAGCCTAACAGGTCTCATGCATCCTCTTCGTCTGTGGCCTGGCAAGGCTGCCTGGCCAGGGGGAAGTGATCAAAGAACAGGCAACAGAGCCCAATCAGAGACAGCCCCTGCTCCCCTTACTAGGAGACCCACATGGAGACTGAGTGCCTGTCAGCTACAACTGAGCAGAGGAAGGTCCTCTCCATGCGTGGTTCTTGGTTGGTGCATCAGTATCCCCAGGAACCCCCTGGGCCCAGATTTGTTGGCTCTGTTGGTCTGCTTGTGGAGCTCCTGTCCCCTCCAGTTCCTTCTATCCTCCTCCCCCCTCCCCCATTCTGCCATAAGACTCCCTGCACTCTGCCTAAAGTTAGTCTGTGAATCTCAGCATCTGCTTCCATTCCCTTCCCAGTGTGGTCTTTCAGAGGACCTCTATGATAGGCTCCCATCCTGTTCCCTCTCTTCCAGTGTCTATTCTGTCTGTCCTTCTGAATGAGAACTAAGCATCCTCCCTAGGGTTCTCCTTGTTACTTAGCTACTTTAGGTCTGTGGATTGTAGTATGGTTATCTTGTATTATTTGGCTAATACCTGCTTATAAGTGAGTATATACCATGCATGTCTTTCTGGGTCTAAGTTACCTCGCTCAAGATGATCTTTTCCAGGTCCATCCATTTGCCTGAAAATTTCATGATGTCCTGTTTTTAATAGCTGAGTGGTATTCTGTTGTGTAGATGTACCACAGTTTCTCTGTCCATTCTTCGGTTGAGGGACATCTGGGTTGTTTCCAGTTTCTGGCTATTATGAATAAAGCTGCTATAAACATGGTTGAGCAAATGTCCTGATTGTATGGTGGAGCATCTTTTGGGTATATGCCCAGGAGTGGTGTAGCTGGGTCTTGAGGTATAGCTGTTTCCAATTTTCTAAGAAAGCTCCAGATAGACTTCCAAAGTGGTTGTACAAGTTTGCACCCCCACCAGCAATGGAGAGGAGTTACCTTTCTCTACATCTTCTCCAGCATGTGCTGTCACTTAGCCATTCTGATAGGCATAAGGTGAAATCTCAGAGTCGTTTTGATTTGCATTTTCTTGATGACGTTGAGCATTTCTTTATGTGCTTCTTGGCCATTTGATGTTCTTCTGTTGAGAAATCTCTCTTTAGCTCTGTACCCCATTTCCAAATGGATTATTTTGCTTGTTGGTTTTTAATTTCTTGAATTATATATAAAATCCAAAATATTAAAAAATATATATATGAAATCCTCTGTCGGATGTAGGATTGATGAAGCTCTTTTTCCCAGTCTGTAGGCTATCACTTTGTTCTATTGACAGCATCAATAAAGCTTGCTTTACAGAAGCTTTTCAGTTTCAAGAGGTCTCACTTATTCATTGTTATCTTAGAGGCTGAGCTGTTGGTTTTCTGTTCAGGAAGTTTTGGGGTCCGTAGCGTGGTCTGTCAATGGGTTGCTCTGCAGTCACCGACTGTTGTCCTGCTGTCCAGATACTGTGCACAACTGGTGGTCACCATCTTGGATCGAATCTGGTATATCAGTTACTAATCAAGATAAATTTGCCACAGGCCAACCTAACCTAGACAGTGCCTCAGTTGAGGTTTCTCCTTCTCTGATGATTCTAGAATACATCAGGTTGACATTTACAACTAAGGATAGAGAAGGTCAGAGCAAATTGGAGCACATTGGTGTCCCACGGAGTTAAATCAGCTTTTTATCACCAGACGTCTCAGAAATATTATCATGTTAATGTGACAATCTGACAGGAATGTCATCTGTGTTTCTTTTTTCTTTTTTTCCCCCATCTTCTCTTTTTTCCCCCCAAATTACCTTTTTTAAATGCACCTTATCTCTTGGCCCTTACTTTTTGATTTCTATATTCCTAATTAATGACACTTAATTCTTAAAACATACTCTGTACTTTTGGTTACGTTGAACTTCTGTTAACAAGCAGAGAATAACGAATGTTTCAGAAATATTTTGTTGACACAAAGGTACATGACTAGGCCCACTAAATATAATAGAGTGTAGTGTGTGGAAATTGGGAGAGAAAAAAAAAAAAAAAACCTTGAAGGGCTCAGGCCCACCTGAGCATGACAAACACAAGCCTGAGCATGGCAAACAAACATAGTGCTGACAGATTTTGCATTTTACCCTTCTCCCCTTGTTAAAAACCATTACGTTATATTCTTAAAGCTAGCCACCAAGATCTAGTCCTTTATTTGGCCACTTCCTCCTCCTGAGGCTGACCACCAAGGTCTAGCTATCAGAGTATTGATGTCCAGCAATCAAAAGCCTCCCTTTTGGCTTCCCTGATTAACATGTACAATAAAAATTGAATACCTCAATACTTCATCCTAACATGGAGTTTCTCCTTTTCCCTTTAAAAATTGACATTTGCCTATGGGCCACCTCCATCTTCTCTCTATCAAGAGTCAGTCTGTTGACCCTCTGAAGCAAATACACCTTCTTCCTCTCTTCCCTTCTCTCTGGTCTATGTCTCTTATTCTCTGCCCTTTGTCCCTCTGAGGAAAATAAATCTCCTTTGTGCTGTGGACTTGATCTTGGTGTATCCTATGACAACTCTGGTCCTGCCAAAACTATTTATAAGTATCCAAGGCAATAGAAATATGAACTATGCTGCCCAGACATGTCCTCTTCCCAAACTAGTGGTCAGATTTGCATAAAAATAACTCAACAGTTGTCAAAGAAATCTCTTGTGTTTTGTATGGATGCAACACACCTGTCAATTAAATAAAAACCTACAGCCTATGGCTGAGGCAGGAAATAGGTGGGACATCCTGAAGGCAGAAGGAATTCTGGGATAAAGCCAGGCATGTGAGATTCAGCCGGCAAGATGTGATGAAAGATGGAGGAATAGTGCCTGAGCTCAGGTAACCGGCCATACGGCAGAATGTTGATTAGTATAGTGGGTTATTTAAGCTCTGAGCTAGTCAAAGAAGAGCCTAGGTATTTGTATAATATTTAATGAGTCTCATGAGCTGTTATTCCGGGAGCTAAAGAACAGGAGGAAAAACCTACCTACTTCAAAGAGTCAATTCCATTTGTGTCATGAAGTATCTTAAGCACAATTCTCTTTACTGCAGATCATTTTTCTCCTTTATCTGTTATTTGTTTGTTTTCTTGTTGTTTGGTTTTTTTTGGTGAGGAAGTGTGAACTCACAAATTCCTTTTCTCAACTTCCCAAGTGCTAGGATAATCCTTGCCTTATAGGCATGGGCCACCCATCCTGCTACTCTGGACTCTTTAGTTTGCAAACCAGGCATGGTTTAATCCCAGCCCTAGGAGGCAGAGGCAGGTGAATCTCTGTGAGTTCAAGGCTAGCCTGGTCTACAAAGTGAGTTCCAGGACAGCCAGGGTGATTACACAGAGAAACTTGGTCTCAAAAAAAAAAAGCAAACCAAACCAAACAAACAAACAAAAAAGTATAGCTTGCCCATGACATATTTCCAAGTTATACAGTACTTTTAAGTGTAGGCAATGTGTTTATCATAGGACTCAGCAAACACTGGTGTTCGTAGTAAAGTAAAAGGGGAGCACAGCGTTCCACTCGGCACCTTCCAGGCCTCAGGGCAGCCTGCCTGTCACTCATTTCCTGACTTAGGGTGTGATAATAGTTCTCAGCACTCTCTCAGGGCCACAGAGCTCCTCTCTTCTGTCTCTGCGCTCATATCTTCCTAACACACCCGCTTCCCTTCTGTCAAGTGTTTTCTCGTCTCTATGACTCAGATCATAAGTTCTTGGGCCAAACCCAACTCCCTTGCATTTCTTTTTCCTTTTTGTATCATATGTAGCACTTCAAATCTTTCTCAAGCACCCAGAGGCTACCCAGGTACAGGACACCCCTGACTACAATGGCTGTCTTTCTAAATACCACCTACACCTTCCCAGGTATGGCCCCCATACTGGCACAAACCTCCATGGCTCATATTCTCCACCCCAGCCACAGCTACCCAGCAGAAGCTTCACCCAACTTGTAAATAACTGCCTTCTGCAGAGGCCTGTGTAGAGCCAGAAAAACAACCTCAGGCTTGATTTGAATGTGAAAACCACTGTGTTCCTTTGTTTATTAAAACAGTTACCATTTATTACTCTTTTCAGTTTCTGGACCCCTTTGCCCTAAAAACATGAAGAAAAAGAAGAAGAAGAAAAATAGGCAGGTGGGAAGAAAATCTCATATACTATTAATTTATTCCCTTTGCTACTATGCCTTGTCACAAAACTTTAGACTTTTAAAGAATTTCTGAGTTAGAAGAGATCTTCTGTTCACGTTGGCTTGGCATCTGTACTGGCTGGTTTTATGTCAGCCTGACACAAGCTGAAGTCATCAGAGAGGAGGAAGCTTTAGTCGAGAAAATGCTTCCCTGAGATCCGGCTGTAAGGCATTTTCTTAACTAGTGATCAGTGCGGGAGAGCCCAACTCATGGTGGGTAGTGTCATCCCTAGGCTGGCAGCCCTGGGATCTATAAGAGAGCAGGCTGAGCAAGCCATGAGGACCAAGCCATTAAGCAGCACCCCTCCGTGGCCTCTGTCAGCACCTGCCTCCAGGTTGCTGCCCTACTTGAGGTTCCTGTCCTGACTTCTTTGGTGATGAACAGTGATGTGCAAGTATAAGCCAAATAGACCCTTTCCTCCCCAACTTGCTTTTGGTCATAGCACTTCATCACAGCAATAGAAACCCTAAGACAGCATCTAACTCAAAGAGACATGTGTATTTCCGAACAAAGAATGCACTTTGAAGGAGGACAAACTAAGTTGCCTTTGCCATTTTTCTATATATATATGACCTTAAACAAGTTATTTTGCTTGCTGGAACCTCAATTTCCTCATCTGGAGAGCAAAGGAAACAGACAGTGTGTAGGGTTATCTTGCTGAGGTAACATGGTTAAGATGCTAAGCATGACACCAAGCAATGGAAAATAAGATGCTGTTTGTTAGTCCAACTAACTCCTACGTATTTGATAATGATCATCCAGCAACTTTAACCCTCCACCGACTCCCAAGTCAAGCTTTGGGAAAGCCTCCAAGTTACAACGTCCTCATTCAATGTCATACTTGCCAAAGCCTCAAGGAGGAAGAGGCTGATCGGAGCTGGGCAATAACAAGAGCTGTTTATGCTAACAGAGGATGCCTTAGAGTCAGGTGGACAGTAAGGGAAAACAAGATTGTATGCTCAGTCAGGTCACCATTGGCTTCTCACCTTTTTTCATATGGTCACCATTGCAGTCATCCCCCTAGAAAAGTAGTTCTCAACCTGTGGGTCTCAACCCCTTTGTGTGTGGAGGGTTGGGGTAAGGGGATGTTAAACAATCCTTTCACAGGATTGCATGTCACACATCCTGCATATCAGATATCCACATGACAATTCACAACAGTAGCAGAATTACAGTTATGAATTAGTAACGAAAATAATTTTATGGTTGGGGTCACCACGACATGAGGAACTGTATTAACGGGTAGCAGCATTAGGGAGGCTTGAGATCCACTGCCCTGGAAACGCTCAAAAAGAGTAAATGAATTTGACTACTGCCCAGCTGCTAGCAAAAGTCTGATGGGCCATCGAAACAAACACCCTGAGATCTCCAGTCTCTGAGCAATGTATGTAAACCTGTAGTCAGTGAAAATCTGAAGTAAATGCAGAATGTCTTCTCTCAGGTTCCTCGGGGAGCAAAGTGTTAAACAAGGGCTTCGATATGAATATTCTATGGGAAGCAGAGTTCAAGAAGCAGTAGCAGCTGCCTGGGAATGCAAAACTAGGAAGGGGAGAACCAACCCAAGGAAGGCTTGCTAAGTCAGCCACCAACGTAGATGCTGTGTTGCTCAATGCTCAGGACCGTATGGGACATGGATGAAGTCTAGGAATTAAAAGAGGAAAGCATGTGTCCCATGCCCAGAGGGCACTAGTGGTTCACTCACAGGCTACACATGTATGAGATCCAACTATTGATGAAAATGATGCATGATAACTAACTACAAGCTTCTCTGGCTTACAAAACATTCATTCTTTCATGCAAGAGTCTCCCGTAAGGGTCAACTGGCCAAGCTCTGCTTCAGGCTCTGTGAGGAGGGTTAGGTTTATTTCTAGTCTACACGTCTGTCTTTGGACTAAAATATGCCTGGTGCATGCCTCTCATGATGACTAGGAAAACACTAGGCCAATTCAAACCACAGAGACACGTCTAAATCCCCTCTCTGCTTTGCATGCACTCAAATTCCATGGGACGCAGCAAGTTATAAAGCCAAAGTCAGCGAGACAGATAAAATCACCATCTAACCTACCAGGAGGCACGGAAAAGAGAAGTGCTTGATGACGAGTGCCAAGGGAAGGGAGTGGGGACTGAGAGCCATAGTCCAATCTAACAGGTGTGGACACCGAGTACACTTGTGAGGGGTCTACCAAGAGCCCCATAACAGATGAGAGGCACTCAAGGGCCTCGAGAGGAGGTCCTGTCAGGTCCAAACTTCATGTTTGCCTCAACAAAGGACAGGAAAAGTGATCAGCAGAGCTGAGAAGATTTGAAGCAATATGTAAGAGATGAACATGGCACATGGTTAATTATGGTTCCAAGTTTTACATCATGGCAAGAATAATTACTACACCATGGCATTTAAGAAGGACACTGTCCATGCTGTTTCTGTGTAAATAAAAGAGAGAACCAAGACAAGGAACCAAGACTTCTCTACACAGCTATCTTTTAATTTTCTAAAACTTATTTATTATTATTTGGAGTAAGCGGGAGGGTGGGTGGGTGGGTGGGTGTGTGTCTGTGCACGCGCCACACATGCATGTGGAGGTCAGAGAACAACTTTTGGGAATCAGTTCTGTCCTTCCACTATGGGTTCTGAGGAAGAACTCAGGTCATTAAGCTTTTCTAGCAAGAACTTTTGCCCACCAAGCCACCTCTCCAAACCTATACTGCTAGCTTAAGAATCCTGGAAGTGGAGGTAAGGAATCCTGAGTCCTCGTAGAAGAAATGAGTTGTTAACCAAGGTGGTGGTACCAAAGTCAGATACCCTTAGCCATTCACACCTGAAGACAATAAGTCTCTCTTCCTCGCATTGACCTAGAGTGAAGAATTAGAGAGCAGGGCATCCTGATTCCATATTTTAAACAAACCAGTCTTCCTGAACATAACCAAAACCTCTCATTCATGTCTTAAATATGGAACTCTTGCCATTCTGGGATGAAAAGAAGCAGGCACTCAACAATCTTAAATTAGTTCTGGGATTCAAGTCATTGCCCCACATTCTATACTCTTCTATTTCCACCTAAAACAGAGCTCGTCTATCTTCTACTTAGACGATTTCAAGGCTAAAACCAAATTCACAGTCAAATATCCAAGTATCTTGTTCACAATGTGTCAGACACAGAATAGCTAGAAATACAAAGCAGTCAAGTGAGAAAAAACAAATGTTTGAACAAAAGTGACTTCAGACTTGTGTGTCTTTGTAAAGATCGATTCAATATGAAGATTGTTTTAAAACACACACAAACACATTCCTAGCCAAACATTAGGCAAAGCTTATGAATCCTGAGGAAGGGGGTGGGATGGGGAGGTAGGATTGTAGGAGACAGAAGGGACAAGGGCACAACAAGAAAACCCACAGAATCAACTAACCTCGGACCACAGAGGCTCACAGAGACTGAACCGACAATCAGAGAGCCTGTATGAGTCTGACCTAGGCCCTCTGCTTATGCGTTATGGTTGTGTAGTTTGGTTTTCTTATAGGACTCCCAAGAGCAGGAGCGGGAGGCTGTCTCTGACTCTTTTGCCTGCTTTTAGGACCCTTTTCCTCCCACTGAGTCACCTCATCCAACCTTAATATGAGGAGAGGTGCCTACATAGTCTCATTGCAACTTGATATGCCATTTTTGATTGATATCCCTGGGAGGCCTGCCCAGGGATATGAAAGAGGTGTGGACAGTGGGAGGGGTGCGGGGGTGGGACAGGCTGAGAGAAAAAGGAGGAGAGGAAACTGTGGTCAAGATGTAATATACGAAAGGAAAAAAAAAACATTTCTATAGCAAGTAACAGAAGATCCCTTGACATGTTAATATGTCCAAATTCATACCACACTAACATCCAATTTTCCTTCTTAAAATGAGCCTTCTGCTTTGGTTTACTCAAGGGTATTTCTCCACCGGTCTATGAACTATAATAAATCATATCAAGAAATAGGAGTTTATGTCTATGTGCTTTTTTTTTCCCTCTGGGAAGATATTTCATGACTTTTTAATATTCCCAAAGTGTCTGGTCTCAAAAAGAATATGAACACTTGAATCTGGAAGTGACTCAGATATAAAATATTAACAAGCTCACAGTATAGATCATATAAAAAACATAAAGTGGTACTCTTAAAACTTTGCCAGTAAGTGAGACAAAGTTATAGTCTAAATCTGTGTTTTGTTTTGTTTTGTTTTGTTTTGGTTTGTTTTGGTTTGGTTTGGTTTGGTTTGGTTTGGTTTGGTTTGGTTTGGTTTGGCTTGTTGAGCATTTCCTAGACCTTTGTTGGACAAGCTAAAGACAGCAGCCCAGCCAACCTGGTGTCTCCAGAAAACATGCTCATGCTCTGCCCTCCTTCCAGCAAGCTTTCTTCCCACTGGCACTCATCTAAGCTGAGCAGCTCAGAACAATTCCTGATATTCTTCAGGCTGAGTCTGAGAGAATTGCATGCGTGTTCCTCTTTGATCATCCTCCTGAAAGGGTGTAAGCTACCAGGTTGTGTATTACCAAGCATGGAGCGTGGTCAATCCACCTGGGGCCATGTCCTTAGAGAAAACTGACCTCATCTCTCCTCACAGCCACCAACTGTCAATAGCTCCTCAGCTTCCATACTGAGAAGTTTAATTGGCTTGATCTTGTGCAAGGAACCACACCTGCTGGGAGTTCACGTGTGCAATAGCCAAGTCATGTCAATAGGACAGCTTTCCCTCTGGTTCTTCCATCCTCTCAGCTGCAGTGTCACCCGAGCCTTGGGAGAGAGGAGTTAACACAGACTCCCCATCCATGGCTCTCCACTCACAGTAACTTGTGCTCTGCGCTTTCAGCAGCAGTGTATCTCTGCATGAACCACCACCCACTGCAATAAAACTCTGTTCTGACCAAGGTTGGAAACAGCCTAAATTTATGGGTATAAACAAAACTATTTAGAAGGCAGTTTGGTAACAACCATTTAGAAAACAACATCAAAGGACTCTCTTCTACAGCATGTAACTTCCCTACTTGGATTGCAAGATCTTTGATAGGTTCCCAATAGCTTCTTCAGGCACACTTAATTTTGATTAGGCTTGGCCCTGGCCCCTCGCTTCTCTATCCCTGTCTCTCCACTACCTGTGTAAACACTTTTACTCCTCTCTTCTTTCATTTCACCTATATTCTGCTATTACTCTTCCCCAAATGCTTCAGCCCTAGCAATAGCCCATTTCTAGTCTCCTAGCTTCAATACTGTAAACGCACTAAACAAAAGCTAAGAAGATGGGAACCACATACGAAAGAGAAGACGTGAGGTTTTTCTTTAGGGGCCTGAATGGCCTCGTTCCGTATAAATTTTCCGGGTCCATCCATTGGCCCGCCAACTTCCTGACTGATTTTTCCTTATAGCTGAGTGACGTTCCATGGTGCGTGTGTGCCACGTTTTCATTACCCGTTCCTCTGTGAACCTTGATTTTTCCTAGCTACTGTGAATGGAGCAGCAGTGAACAGTGAATTTCTCTGTAGCAGGATATGGGTCCCTTATGCACATGGAGAGAAGTAACCTAGTGGTGTCATCTCTAGTGTCTCTGAGAAAACTCCAGATGAATCTCCAGACTACACTTCCACCAACAGTATGTGAGTATTCCCCTTCTCCACACCCAGACCAGCATTGTTGTCCTCTGTGTTCCTGATGATGGCCATTCTGACTCGGGTGAGGTAGAACCTTAAAGTAAGTTATCTTCTTTATGGATGTATTTATGTCTATGGGTCAGATCCCATGATAGATGGTTGTGAGCTACCATGTGGTTGCTGGGAATTGAACTCAGGACCTCTGGAAGAGCAGCTAGTGCTCTTAACCTCTGAACCATCTCTCCAGACCCTGAACTTTAAAGTAAGTTTTAATCTGCATTTCCTTGATAGTTCTGTCCAGGACTCCAAGCCCAGAGAGTGGTGCTGTACACTCCAAGTCTGGTCCTCCCATCAATGACTAAAATAACCCCTGGCACAGGGCTGGAAAGATGACTAAGTGGTTAAGAGAACTTGTGCTGTTGCAGAGTCAAAGTTTGCTTCCCAGCATTCATATCAGGTCACTCACAACTGTCCTGCTCCAGGGGCTCCAATGCCTTCTTCTGGGCTCCACAGGCACACATATGTAAGCACACACAGAGACATACGCAGAGAGAGAGAGAGAGAGAGAGAGAGAGAGAGAGAGAGAGATTAAAATATAATAAACCTTAAAATAAAAAATCCCTCACAGCCATGGCCAGAGGCCTGACTTCCATGCTCTTCTAGATTCTGTCATCCTGCCAGTTAACACTAACTAGCACAGAAAAATCAGCCCAAGTCATGGGCCTGGGTGGCTCTCGACAATTTGAAAGGCAGAGACAGTGTCCAAGCAAAATGATTAGGAATGTGACTCTGGAAACAAACCTTCTGGACCTGAATCGTTGGTCTACACTTGGATGCGCCATTCAAATTCTCTAAATCTGATTCTTTGTGTACAAAGTGAGAACAGTGGCAAAGTCAATTGCATTAGAGAATTAACTAAAACCTGCATGTGACACACATGCTTTATGGCTCTGTTCACAGCGTTCTCTAACATCTATAACTGTTAATAAGTGAAGCTTCAAATCTTAGCTCCTCGGATGCCAACATACACTGAAAACTTCACAAATGCGCACGGCCTTCAGAAGGAATTTAGAGGCGATGTACGCCACAGAGACACCGCATGCAAGTGAAGGGAGCTCCAACAAGCCGTGGCATTGACTTCCTTTGACATCTCTCCCTCGAGCTCTAAGAGAGAGTGTTAAAAGGTGTCTTGCATAGCTAATTAGTTACCCCATGCCCTTATTCCTGAGCCTGTGTCTTTCCATTTTGCCATTGTTGAAGTGGAAAACAAGCCCTTCTAAAATTCTTTGTCCCCCCTGTCACCTCCAGAGAGGGTCTATCTTCCAGCTGGTCTCACCCTTAAGTTCTAAGGTGGCTTTTGCTTTGCTCTTTTCTGGAACCCTGGCCACCGAACCTCTGGTGTCACACAATTAGAAAGTGCACTTCTGTGGAGGCCAAACTCTTCAGCCAACAGCTGGCTCTCCTGGAAGTTCAGCCAACGTTAGCTGCCAGGCTGTGTGAGGAGGTTGCATGAGTGACTCCAGTGCCCCCCTGTGAAGAGAAGCAAGCTAAGCATGGTCAGCCCCCTATGGCAAGAAGTGAAGACGACAGCAATGACAGCATGTGGCCCTCGCCTTGCACCATACAGTTTACAATAGTTTGCCACACGTCACTAAATAAAGGAATGGAAGCTCCAGAGGAGGGAAAATCCCGTGGAGCTGAAGAGATTGGCCCGGCGGTGGACAGTGGCAAGTGCTCTTGAGGAGTTAGGCCCCCAGCAAACCTGTAACCCCAACTCCAGAGGACTCAATACCCTCTTTGGCCTCAGCAGGTGTCTGCAGTCACTTGTATATATAGACATACACATGATTAAAAAAATAAAAGAAATCTTTAAAAGGAAAGAAAACCCCTTACACCTTTTAGCATTACTTAGAGGTAGACAACCACCCCAGAGGAAGCCACTGAGCCCTCTTTTGAGCATGTAAAGAGAATGTAATACAAGCTCTGACCATTGCTTTTTTGTACTTCTATGTATCTTACACCAGCACAGGAACAGAAGATGCCAGTGTGCAAATAACAAGTCTTCCATAGTCCGTCTCTTTCCATCCAGTTTACAGCAATCTTTAAAGATCCAATTTGTGGTTTCAGATTTCAGTACAGTATTTTTAGGAGTTCTGTTTGATATTTTGGGACATTATACAATAGTAAATATTTTAAATGATTCCAAAATATGTCTGTGCATCTGTCTCTTTCTTTCTCGTGTGTGTGTGTTCCTAGACACAAATGCGTGGTGCTGAGCCTATGCTATTGTCTGCTTATATTACCTAGAGAACACACTCCAAGATTCATTAGAGTTTTTACAGAACATACTCACCATAGGGGGATGAAGGGGAAAGCAGAAGCAAGCGACAGGAGAAGGAGAACTCTGATGTAGTTTTAGTTCAAATAGAGGTTAACACTTATTGGAAGTTCTGCAGCAGGGATGGATGGCTCGTCTCATCTGCCTCCCTGGAGGTACCTCCAAATGAACCAACCACTATTCCAGGAAAAAAGCCAGGACTCTAAGAGAGGCACCTATCTTCAGCGGAGGACACTTTCCACAGAGGGATGCACGTGTGAGCTGTCAGAGGCAAACACTTTGGCAGCCTTGCTCTACAGGGCATCTGGCTGCTGCATCTCAGGGTAACCACATCTACATAAGGATCTAAGAGACAGAATGGTAGAATTGCCAGTATTCCTATTTTTATAAAACTATTAATACAGTTTACTTCTCTTTTCTGAAAGGAAATGGAGGAGGAGTGGATCTGGGGGAGGGGAGATGACGGAGGGACTGGGAGGAGAGGAGGGAAGGAAAACTGCTGTAGAGACGTCATATATAAGAGAAGACTAAATTGATTCATACAAAAAATAAATTAGTTTTATGTTAACAGTTTTTAAATTGTCAAAGGAAGATCCGTGAGAATAGCATGTTCATAGTTAGAAAGAAATATATACAAGATGGAATTATGGCCCCAAACACAGAAGCTATAGGTGACTTCAATTCTAATTTGGCACTTGGGCGACAGGACATCAAATATGCCAATAGTGATGCTATTGTATGAAAGTATTCATGAATATGAGCAACATTTGACAGACCTACCAAAAGATGGGACTACAGATGAAACACTTCAGCTGTGACCCTGCAACTTCTCTGAGAGTGTGTTCGGTGCCATGCACTGCGCCTTTGCGTTTTACCAGATTCCTGCACTGACGTGATGAGCAGCGCCACCTCTCTCCATCTTTTGCCATAAAAGTACATGACAAGGTGTCCATCTGCAATCCCGAAAGTGAGCTCTCAGCAGACCTGGCATCCCAGACTTTCCAGCTTGCAGAAGAGTGAGAAACATGTCTATTCATGGTCATTTTTCTTGGCAGGGTGAACCAAAAGCAGACAGAAATCCAACTGAATACTGATAAGGCAATTAGATGTTACTCAGACAGGCGTAGGGTGCATTAAAAGGTAAACAGAAGAGGGGTCTCGGGAAATTGCAAATTTGTCAGAAAATAAAGTGACCTCTGTTAGTTTCAGCGCTGGTTGTCTGATATGGACTTACTAGTTGTTGCAAAAAGAAGCAGATCTTCATGTTCTTTGTTTAAAAAAAAAAACAAAACACTGAGTACCTTTTTCGTTAGAGTTTTCCACAAAAAGAAACCACACATGGGACAAAAACATTATTAATATAGCCTTCCAACAAACACAGGGAACTAGAACAAAAAAAAAAAATGTTTGCATGGCATGAAGGGGCTGATTTGCTTTTGAATAATCTAAAACTCATCTCTCTAGAGACTATTTCTGGCCATCTGAGAGGAAGGCAAAATCGCCACTGAGACCAAAAAAAAAAAAAAAAATGGATAATGTTATAGTCACTGATACAAAAAATATGTTTAAAGTCTTTTTTCAAATTCTTCTGTCTACTTGTGGACATTCTTTTTTTTTCCTAGTATAGTACAAAAGAGTTTCATTATGATATTTCCATGCAGTGTAACATATTATTTATATCTGAATAAAAGCAATAAAAGTAAAATGTATAGTGTAAGTATATCTTAAATCTTTTTAAGCATCTGTTAACCATGCAGAAAAGTATACAAATCAAATGTGTATATATAGCTCAGAAAATATGGAGTAACCAATTCAAAAAGCAAAACATTGTACCTTTTCAATTTAACTTTTAAATTTATTCACTTTACATCCTGATCATAGCCCCCTCTCTCATCTCATCCCAATCCCACCTTCCCCATTCCCATTTCTCCCTTCCCCTCCCCTAGTCCTCAGAAAGAGGGAACCCTGCTTCCCTGCCAACTGACCCTAGCCTA
Source organism: Meriones unguiculatus (assembly GCF_030254825.1). NCBI lineage: Eukaryota > Metazoa > Chordata > Mammalia > Rodentia > Muridae > Meriones > Meriones unguiculatus. The sequence goes on along the minus strand of NC_083362.1, from coordinate 48,543,522 downwards.
TCTAGTCTCATGCATCCTCTTCCTCTGTGGCCTGGCAAGGCCCCCTGCCAGGGGGGAGTGATCAAAGAGCAGGTAACAGAGACAGCCTCTGCTCCCCTTACTAGGAAACCCACACGGAGACTGAGCTTCCTATCAGCTGAGCAGGGGACCTAGGTCCACTCCATGCATGGTCCTTGGTTGGTGCATCAGTCTCCACTGGAAGTCCCCCCCCCCAGGCCCCAGATTTGTTGACTTTGTTGGTCTTGTTGTGGAGCTCCTGTCCCCTCTTCATAAGACTCCCTATACTCCGCCCAAAGTTTGGCTGTGAGTCCCAGCATCTGCTTTCATCCTCTGCCTGGTGGGGTCTTTCAGAGGACATCTGTGGTAGGCTCCCGTGTCTTTTTAGGTCTGGGTTATCTCACTCAGGATGATCTTTTCCAGATCCATCCATTTGCCTGCAAATTTCCTGATGTCCTTGCTTTAAATAGCTGAATAGTATTCCATTGTGTAACTGTACCACAGTTTCTTTATCCATTCTTTGGTGGAGGGACATCTGGGTTGTTTCCAGTTTCTGGCTATTATGAATAAAGACTCTATGAACATTCTTAAATATGTTGATCTTCCAATCAGCATTAGCAAATGACCTGGACATGTGTGATACTTGTATTCGGATGTTTTTGCTAATTTGCCAGTAGTCTTACTCTGCATATATTTTGTCACTATGAACATATAGCGTCAAGGTAGGAGAACAGACATATTAACAGTGTGTTGTCTTATGCTTTTGTCTATTTAGTTTGTCTCCATTGATTGTTTCTTATCCTAAGTATCACAGGCTAGTCCTGAGCCTGCCCATCATCTGCCCGCGCTGATACCCTCTGCTCACAAACTCTGTAGCTGCTCTGAGTCCAACAGGCCCGGGCAGAGAGAAGCTGTGCTATCCATATGTTTCCCACCCACCTCCTGGCTCTAAATTTGGTTCATACTGTTACTCTCTCGCATAAACCTAATTTTTGAGAACACCTACCACAGTCTATAATTACATATGGGTTTGTGAGTTTTTGTGTGCATGCTGATCATCTTCATCAGCTTAAAAGCCCCATGAGGTGAAGGAATTTGCCACTCTCTTACCATTTTCTACCCAGCATGAAGCTCATCCAAGGCAATCAGTGGGCGTTCAATGAACAGAGGAACGGAAGGAGGGAGGAGGGGAGGATAAATTAGTAAACTATACATTGATGACTGACTCACAGATCTATGCCTCGCTGTCTCCGCTCATGCTGTACATCCCAACCCTGTGTCCCACTATCCTGTAAGAACCCTATCGCTGTATTCCCATAATCATATCAATTGCCAAGTGAAATTCACCACCTTTCCTCTGTCTAACACCAGCTTTCTCCTTGCGTGTCCCTACCTCACTGTGAAGCATCACCTACCGACATGGCAGTCAGAACTCGGGAGTGGTCCTCTTCCCTCTACCTTTGAGTGAGCCTTTTCCTCACCTACGAACCTTCCCACTCACCCAGTCCTCCAACCCACATCCTTGCCTCATTTCTGCAGCGCCTGCCAAACCCTCCTTCCCATGTTAGCAAATAGTCCTTCCTAAATGAAGATCTGACCAGGTTCCTCTTGGGCTTCCATAGTATAGAATCAATCCATTTTGTGAAGTTTAACAAATCAAGAAATAGGAATGTCAACATGTTGAGAATAACAGAGGTAAATAGGAACTATTTTTAAAATGGTAACTTGTAAAGAATAAAATGAGGAGAAGGGGACATGAAAAAGGAAGATATTTAGTTTTTATTTTATAGATTTGGGTACTGTTTGAATATTGATTATACTTTATAATATATATATATATCATATATATTTGAGATAGGGTTTCTCTGTGCAGACTTGGCTGTCCTGGACTAACTTTGTAGACCAGGATGATCACAAATTCTGGGAGGCCTGCCTTTGCCTCCCAGAGTGCTGGGGTTACAGTCATGAGCAACTTCGCCTGGCTTCTATAAATAATTTTAAACGCAGATTTTAAAACATTTTTATTAGCTTTCTCGTTCTCTCTCTCTGTGTTGTTTTGTTGACATGGCACTTGGGTAGATGGTTGCATTATCCATATGCAAATTTTATTATTTACATGATACCGCAATGTACACTATACACGAAATAATATCCTTTAGAACAGTTATGCACAAGACATGCATAATGGATTTATACTTCGAACTGGGGTGTGACTAGTTGGGAGCGCATTGTCTTGGGAATGCACGGTGACAGTTTGCAGCACAGGGTTGCAGCCTGCAAACACCTGGCAGTGTGTCTCAGGGACAGGGTACTGTCACAGTAACCAGGTTACCAGTACACAAGTAACCACTTCGCACCAGCGCAGAGCTGTGGGGAATGGAGGTTTTCCCCAGGCCACTGTAACACAACTACATTAATCACAGCTCAGATGAAAAGGAGGTGGTGTGTGGTCTCCATGGAAACCCTGCTGCAGCCTGGATGGTGAAGTGCTGGGACACTGGAAGACTTTAGATGTTCAGTTCTTTCTGAACCTCCAGAGCCAAGCGACGCTCTTCTTCAAGCTGGCCTTCTCTTCAGGTGCCAGAGTCACTCCGCAACCTCAGAGATTCCGTTTTATCCCAGGATGAAAGTCTTGCTGAGGAAGATGCCATCCTTTATTCCGTAGAGACCCCCTTATCATGCTGGGAAGGGTACATCCGTCTCGGATTCTTCATAGTGCTCTTGACCAAATCAGCCACATTAGTTGGGGTTCTCTAGAGTCATAAAACCTATGGAATGAATCTCTGAATCCATATATAAACACATACATGCATATACAATCATTTACATTTACATATATAATCAATGACTGGAATGACTTACAGGCTGCCGTCCAACTAAACCAACAGTAGCCAACGGTGAATGGAAAGTCCAAGGATCCAATAGCTGCTGAGTCCCACAAGGCTGGCTATTTCAGCTGGTTTTCAGCATATGCTGGAATCCCAAAGGAGTACACCCTGATGCCAGTGAAGGACTGGAAGTGCTATCAAGACAGGAGCAAGCAAAGAACAAGAGCTTCCTTCCTCCTTATCCTTATTCAGGCTTCCAGCAGAAGGTGTGGCCCAGATTAAAGGTGTGCCTGCCCGCCTCAAGATCTTGATCAAAAGCCTGTGTCTTCCTATCTTAAAGGGCTGGACTACAAGTGGAGTCAGCCACTTCAAAACAAGCGGAAAATCTCTCAACAGGCGTGCCCTCCATTTCTGGATTGAAGTTAATTCCAGATATAGTCAAGTTGACAACCAAGAAGAGCCATCACATCTACCCTTTTTTATTAATTTTTTATTGATTATGGTTTATTCACTTTGTATCCCAGCTATAGCCCCCTCCCCCATCCCCTCCCAATTCTAACCTCCCTCCCTCATCTTCTCCCATGCCCCTCTCCAAGTCCACTGATAGGGGAGGTCCTCCTTCCCTTCCATTTGACCCTAGCCTATCAGGTCTCATCAGGAGTGGCTGCATTGTCTTCCTCTGTGGCCTGGTAAGGCTGCTCCCCCTCATGGGGAGGTGACCAAAGAGCCAGCCACTGAGTTCATGTCAGAGACGATCCCTGTTACCCTTACTAGGAAACCCACTTGGATACTGAGCTGCCATGGGCTACATCTGTGCAGGGGTTCTAGGTTATATCCATGCATGGTCCTTGTTTGGAGTATCAGTCTCAGAAAAGACCCCTGTGCCCAGATTTTTTGGTTCTGTTGCTCTCCTTGTAGAGTTCCTGCCCCTCCAGGTCTTTCTATCTCCCCCTTCTTTCATAAGATTCCATGCACTCTGCCCAAAGTTTGGCTATGAGTCTCAGCATCTGCTTTGATACCCTGCTGGGTAGAGTCTTTCAGAGGCCCTCTGTAATAGGCTTCTGTCCTGTTCCCTGTTTTCTCCCTCTTCCAATGTCTGTCCCATTTGCCTTTCTGAGTGAGGATTAATCATCTTACCCAGGGTCCTCCTTTTTGTTTAGCTTCTTTAGGTGTACAGATTTTAGCAGGCAAATGGTGGGAAGTAGAAAAGATCATCCTGAGTGAAGTATCCCAGAAGCAGAAAGACACACATGGTATATACTCACTTATAATTGGATAGACATATAATATAGGATAAACATACTAAAATCTGTACATCTGCCCTTTCAATTTGACCACCTCAAAGGCACTGTCAACCACCTGTCTGTGAATCTCTGTCCACGGCTCCTTATATGTGCCAATGACAAGTTCTGGGTTAAATTGTTCTGGGAGACATCAGTAACATTGGTTTCACTCTACACAAGCACACTAAAGTCTCCATGCTCGCTAAGGACCCATTCATGACAGCTTAGCCGGTGAACTCCCAGCCTTTCTGCCATCAGGTAATGGTACTGAGCCGAATCCAGACTGCAGCCACTTCTGATAACTCGGTTTTGGAAAAAGCCATTTGTTTTTCAAAGCCATGTAGGTCAAGATACCAAGTGAGTTTGAAACAACAAGAAACTTGCAGTTTAGGTCCTTAAGAAGTTCACATTCTGCTGGACCAAATAGAGCTGGCTCCCTCCTTCCTGCTGCCGGTGCCCAGTTGTGAAAATTGCCAGCTTGCAGTTCTCAGTCACACTACTGTCTGTGCCAGGGGTGACTTTTGGTGTTCTCAGGGAAAGGCTGCCATTTTAGAGCTCTGTCATCTCTCCCTTCAGTTTGCCTTCCAAGATATCAGGTTCATCTACCAAGCCCTTCATTGTGTGCACGGTCATTATCTTAGGCCAGCAGCTGTTTGCCAGACATGCCCAACTGTGTGCTTGTGTCCTTTTTGTTTCTGAGTCCACGATGGGGACTGGAGGGTTTGGTGCCACATGGCTTGTGCCATCATTATCTTTTTTTCTTTATTCTTCCCCCATACAATACATCCCAACTGCAGCACGGCTTCCCTCTCCTCCTCCCACTTCCTCCCACATACCTCCCCTCTCCTCCGGATCCACTGCTCCTCCATTTTCCTTTCAGAAAAGAGCAGGCCTCCCATTGATATCACCTGAACAGAGCATAATAAGGTGCAATGGTTCTAGGCACAAGCCCACTAGAGGAGGCAGCCCAGGATGAGGAAAAGGGACCCATGGGCAGGCAAAAGAGTCAGAGATATTACCACTCCCACTATTAGGAGTCCCACAAGTACACCAAGCGACACAACCATAGCATGCTGCCGGTCCCCAGTTGTGATAATGACCAGCAAAGACTGAAGTGTGACTAAGAACTCTAAGCTGGTCATTTTGCACAAAGATATAACAGGTACTTTACGTGCAAAGGAATCATTTTCTTAAGGATGTCATACATGTAAACACACACACACAATTATCCCATCTTTCCTTTCTCTGCTGGCAGATCTTGGTGGGCTGTGTGGACAAGACCGTGAGGGACTTTGATGCCAAGGAGGGTACATTCCAAAGCCAGAGATACTGCCCAGACAAGGAGGGCACTGTTCGAGGTCTCACCCAGGCCAGTGGTACCCTTATCACATGTATGGATTCTGGGATCCTCAGAGTGTTGTGACAATGACATGGAAGCATCTTCTGACCCACTCTTGGAACTAAAGGTGGGTCCTGGAGTGTGAAGGATGTGCCAAGACCCTGGACACGCCCGTCTGGCTGTCACATGCGGGAAAGAGAATGCTTTGAAGTACGGGAGCTACAGGGGTCTGAAGAGCCTGTGTTCAGAGCCAAGAACGTGCGGAATGGTTGGCTCGATCTAGAGGTTCCTGTTTGGGACCAGGATGTACAGTTCCTCCCTGGGTTACAGAAACTTGTCACATGCACAGGGTACCACCAGGTCTGTGTGTACGATCCACTCTGCCCCCAGCGCAGGCCAGTCCTAGAGGCTACCTATGGAGAGTACCCACTGACCACCATGACCCTTACTCTTGAGGGCAATTCTGTCATCGTAGGGAACACTCATGGGCAGCTGGCAGAAGTTGATTTTTGGCAAGGGGGTCTATGGGGCTGTCTGAAGGAGCTGAAGGCAGTGCTGCCCTTCCAAGCCCCTATTAGCCTTTGTGGCTTGGACCGAGTTTTAAGGACACACAGGATCCACAATCCACGTGGGCTAGAGGATAAGGTTATCTCAGGTCTAACTGAACTGCCTTCGCCTGTCAGGCCGAGATAACTGGGAGGATGAGGCCCCAAGAACCTCAAGAAGCCAACGTGGTACCACCAGAAGACGCAGAGACAGATGAACTTTGGGCATCTTTGGAGGCAGCTGCCAAGCGGAAGCTCCCCGATTTGGACCAGACACAAGGAGTTCTCCAAACCAGCAGGAAGAAAAAGAAGCTGCCTGAATCCACCAGTCCTTGAAGCCCCACTCTCGCTCTGTTAATAAATAGCCCAACACACACTGAAAACAAACAAACAAAAAAAAACCCAAAACAAAACAAAAAGCCCACAATTAGGCTGAAAAGGGAGCCATAAATAAGTGTGGACAGTTGCAAACAGCTTAATCAGATAAAAGATTCATATTTAATTATTAAAATGTGAATTGTAAAACATCTTGATTATGAGGTTGAAAAGATCGAAAGGTCTGGGAGCTGTGTCAACAGGATAAGTGGGACGGGAGCCACACTGATGCATGACCAATGTGTTTGGATGGCGTTAGAACCTCTACAGGAGGGAGGCAAAACGGTGATAACTCCAGAGATGAGAAATGAAAGCACTTCCTCCTCTAAGAAACTCTCCTTCTTGCAGGTTTGAAAAGATGTACAGCTAAAAATATTCACTCCACTGCAGCGCCAGACTTGGAACGCCAACCCATAATATTCTTTTACCTCGGTGCTTTAACTGAGTGACCCTTAAACCGGTGGTTCTCAACTTCCCCAATGCTGTCACCCTTTCATACAATTCCTCATGTTGCGACGACCCCAAACCGTACATTTATTTCATTGCTGCTTCATAACTGTAATTTTGCTACTGTCATGAATTGTAATGTAAATGCCTGATATGCAGGATATCTGGTATGTGACCCAGACGGTAAATTTTTGAGGTCAAGATTCTGTGAGACCCTTTCTGTCTTAGTGCTCATCACTCTACCTAATACAGCTACGGCTCACAGGATATTAGCAGGAAACTCCAGTTCTAGAAAGTTAAAACATCGTCCCCATACTCCCAGGAAAGATCAGTATCCCCAAAGGAGTCACTAATAAAAGCGAAGAGGCTGGAAGGATGAGGATCAGCCTCAATACACCTACTTCAGTCTTCTGATAAGATTTCGTTAGAAGAGAAGCAGCAGCACGCCAAAGAGATGGCTCAGTGGGTTGAAGCTGTTTGCCACGAAACCTGATGACCTGAGTTCAAAACCTGAAACCCACATAAAGGTGGAAAAAGAGAATCAGCCCCACAAAGCTTGTCCTCTGACATCTACACATGTACCGTGACACACATGTACCACTCAAGCAATAGCAATAAATAAGAAATTTTAAACTGAAACAAGATGTGGTTACTACTCATAAGGAAATAAGGCACTGACATGTTTTTAAATGTAAGTATATTTTGAATTTGAAGATGCAACGTATTAAGAATAGTCTGAATTAAGGGGTACAGTAGGAGAAAGAGCCCACTGGCATAGAAGAATCTTTGCCCAATGCTGTGTTTTATTTCTTGAGGGGATTCTAAGAAGTAGGATAAATATCCTGTTTATATCAGAACAAAGTTCTACTTCTTCAGGCTCCTTTAGAACATTTTTATCATCAATTTATATGAAAAAGAGAAAGTGGGGATAGTATTTTTATTTATTTAGTTAGTTTTTGGTGTTTTTTTGTTTTGTTTTGTTTTTTACTATATTGTATGTTTACAGCATTCCCCCTTCCTTTTCTCCTTTCAAATTCTTGGCCTCTTTCTTTATTCATTATTGTTATGTGTGTGTCTGTATGTGTGTGTGTGGTGATTATTTCTAAATACATAAATACAACCTGTTCTGTCTGCATACTGTTACTTGTATGTACATGTTTTCAAGGTTGACCATTTGTTATTGGATAACCAGTCGGTATGTTCTTCCCTGAGGAAGACTGTTTCTTCTGCTCTCAGCATTCCTTAGCTGCCTGTAGTTCTGTATAGGGCTGAAGCCTCAAGATTTCCTCTCATTGTCCCCATCCATGTTAGCATATTAGCATGTCCCTGTTCAGCTCATATTTAGGCAGTCATGTTGGGTGTAGCTTTTGACATTCTTAGGAGACACACCTCACAAAAAACTCTCTGGTCCTCTGGCTAAGTCTTTCCAGACTCTCTTCCACAATGGTCCCAGAGCCTTAGGTGGAGGAATCGTATTGTAGATCAGTTGGTACCAGGGTCTACAACTCTGCCTTTTGATTGGTTGTGGTTTTCTGTTGCAAAAAGAAGTTTCCTTGATGAGAGGCATATATTCTAAATATATTAGAAGACAATTAGGGATTGTGCTGGTTTAGTAAAGTAGTGGTGATGGGTAGGTCTTAAGAGGAAAAGGTCTGAAAGATTGCTTGAATTTTCTGCTCTCCTCCAACTTATAGTAACCTCGGCAGAGACAATGTTTCAAAGAAGCCAGTAACCCAAATCTCATCTATGCTGAGATAAGAACATTGTCACAAATATACTGATAACATCTAGTTCTTCAAGTTGTCAGAGACTAATATTGCAGCATGTCAAAAGGGTAAGGTACCATTGAGTTCTTCATTTCTCCAAAAATGTGCAATCTATGAAAAAAATATATATATATATGTATATTCAGTCAACATGAAGAAGTTAATTAGGAGAATTTAAGCTTCTTCACGTAAGGAGAAAATCCAAATCTAATGTCTTCATTAATAAAGCTATTTGTTGTCAGCCATATCAAGAAGCGAAAGAGAGTTAACTTCAGGTTTGGCTCTGTCATCAGCTCAGTATCTTCAAGGTTTGGCTGCCTTCTCTGCCCTCCTCTGCTGGCCTCAACCAGCTCTTAGTAGGTTAATTTCTCTCATAGTCCAGATGCCCTTAAAGACCCAACAATCTAAGGTAAGAAAGATATTCTTTATTTCCATATATCTCTTTTAAAAGCCAGGAGAAACTTTCCCAGAGATCCTTGGAGCATACTCTCTGCCCAATAAGATAGAATTGTGTCATGTGTCTATCTATGCTTGTGTCGACCAATCGCGGTTGAGAGATTTACCTTTGCTCTAGCTTAGATCTACCACAGTCACTCTTTGGAATTCCTGGAAAATATGCAGAGGGAAAAATAACACAATCAGAGTTCTGTTAGTTGCCAAGTTAGAGGACACAGTTTTTGTCTTTTGAGTGCCTGAGCAATGTCCTAAGATTCATAGTAAGAAAATGCACTTTTACATTTTAAGAAACTATACACTTTATCAGTTGTTTTCAAATTTCCCAAGCCTTTTCATAATGCCCAGTTCATCTAATTTATCAAAAGACAAAGCAACTTTTGTGTGTTTTTCAAATGAAAGGTAGCCCATTCATCTATCCACCTGTTTGTTAAGAGGTTTTGAGCACCCTTATATTATACTGTGGAGAAGTCAGAAATCACTGGATTTGTACTATCAAGTATCTTTTTATTAGGCAAATCTTGAACTTTTAAAAAACAATAAAATGGTTTTTCATGCTACTATGTGAAGGTGATTTTCAAATTAAGTCCACATCAGGGAACCCACAGATGTCATAAATATTTCTAGCCTAAATCCACAAATAATTCACTATTTCTTTAATAAAAAGTGATTCATAATTTTTAAATCAGCGAGTGTAATGTGTATAAGAAATTGTAGTCTTATTCAATAATCCCACCTGACAAAAATTTCAAAAATATGTGTACATTATATATGAGTCAAAATACAACAGTTGTAATGTGGAATATGAAAAGCATAAGGCATATTCACAGAAGGTGCTTTGTCTAATCCTTTCATACACTAGTAAGTAAAAAAAATAGAGAAGATCTGCCATTGTCCCACAAGAAGGGTCAAGGGCCAACCCAAAAATTTGACCCAAATTTGGTATTCTGCAGGACACAATAACTCATACATTTCCCGGAGATCTAAACTAGGAGTTTATTCTTGCATTACTAGCCTCGCCATAGGATGACAAAAAAACAACACTCTGAAAGAGGTCAGAGGAGCAGGGAAGGTTAAAAAAACCAGGACAGAAGTGTTTCTAGTAGTCAGGACACTCATTTTCTGTTTTGTTTTGGGGGGGTTTCATCCTGGGTCATTATCACTAGAGGCTGAGAGTATGCCTTGTTCCATAAAGCTCATTAACCAAATGGCAGAAAGAGCTCACTAGGCCTCACGGGAAGCACTGAAGAAAAGGATTCTCTCCTTTCACATAGCTTACGAGGAAGCTGAACATATTTGGGTCTTTCCTATCCCTACTCTAAAGGCCCCTGTGAAGGGAGCCCAGTGAATAACATACTGAGTCGCCCAACACTCTCTATAAGAAATGTCTTGGAAGTCCTGAGGCTAGTCACCCAGGCTCTAACTTGAATGCGTGTACAAAGCCAGGATATACCAATCTGAAAGAGGCGTGTCTACTCCTGATATTCGAGACTGTTGGCATAATAAATTTTAGGAATCTGACCTTTTGGTGGCCATTTCCTATTCTTGGCTGCACAAACAAAGCTGAATCTTACATTTGACCCTATTTTTAAAATGCCCAGATGGTATGAAAGGGTGTGTGGTTCAGACTGCCCCATAGGCTACGCTCTTTCCAGAAAGAACTATTTGTACCTTGGGTGTAGCCAGCAGCTGCAGACAGACAGGGTGGGGTGGTGATAAGGGATGGCAAAGGTTGGGTCGGTGCCTTTTTGATCTGTGTAAAACTGATTTCACCATTTACCTGTGAAGTGCTAATAAGCCTTAGTTTGGACCTCCAGGGATGGGATGGGCACTTCTCCCGATCACCTATAAATAGTAGCTAATTTCAGACTGAAAAAGTCATGGGAAGTGGTAGGAGGCCAGCCCTGCCAGAGACAGCTGCTCTGTTCTCCACTCCACCCATTCCACACTGGAGCGGAGTGTTACATGTGGAGGAGCTCCCAGGGCAATCAATCTTTTTCATTACCTTGGACACAGGCCATATTCTTCCCCCTGCCTATTACGAATAAAAAAAAAAAACTATTTTGTTTCCTTGGCGATTACAAGGATTTGATGGTTAGACAAGAGGGAAAAGAGCAAAGAAAAGGTAGCAATAATTCCCAAAAGTGTTAGGCTTTAGCACTGATTTCCAGAAAACTCTGTCATCTGGAAAGAAATTCTTGTTCTCTTTACTTTCAGCTTCATATTTCTTCTCCCCAGGATGGCTTTCTCTTAAAAAGTTCTCCTTCATTCTCCACTGGTCCGCACCCTCTTTTCTAAACAGTTACTTGGACACTCACCACTACCAAAAGGTCTTTACATGCATCTAGACTGATCCTTTTCTAGATGGTGGCTGGCATTCAAAGACAAGCTTGAAGCTTAAAAATGGTGGCTTGGTTCTATCTTAGAGATCAGCAAAGCGCAGCCTAAAGGCCAGTCTCTCCACTGTCTGATGTTGTACAGCCCATGAGCGTAAGAACAGATTTTACATGTGCATATGGCTGGGATGAGAGTGCAGCAACCAAAGAAATCATAATATCTGACAAGAAAATTATAGGAAAATCAAACACCAGTATCCACAAATAAAGGCCTTCTGGAATGTAGCTAATCTCACTTATCAGTGTCTGCAGTAGCTACAAGAAACTAGACAGCCACCTACCTTGATAGATATACTACCTGTCCCTTTACAAAAAAAAAAATCTAATTGCTGGTCTAAGAACATAAAGATGTTAGAGATAGTAAGCAAGAGCATCTCAGAGAAACAAATTTCAGGCAAACCAGGAAACCAAAGGCTAATGAGTAGATACACAAGGTCTAAGTCAGGACTAAGTGGCTGCCCTGAGGGGCAGAGTACAATGAATAGGAGGTGGAAGGTGAAGAGTATAAACACATGCTCTGTTTGGTACATACATAGAAAAGAACAACACTGTTGGTTTCCATCATGATTCCTGTACCCAGCCCACTTATCAGAGCTGAGAAGTTTTTGGATGACTGAAGAGGAAGACAAAAGAGAGAAGCACAAAGCAAATGAAACAATAACTGCACACTATTGGGAATGAAAGAACGTCCCCATGACAACCTCCAGTTAGTCTTGCTTTGTGCAACATACATCTCTGGTTCCCAGAAGTTAGCAAAAATCCCCACTTTGGAAGCTGACATAGCAAAAGCTCAGTGTATGCACAAGAGGTTGAAAAAAAAAACTGTTCATATGACTCTGGTTAACTTTGCTGATGCTAATTCAAACCCACCTCTTCTGCCATCTTCCTCAGTAACCAAATGTACATAAATTTAGTCCGGACACTAAACTCAGATATGGAAATTGGCAAGGGAAAGGAAATCAAATATGAAGCTCATAAAATAAACCTCGCTTGTTCATGTTGCTCTTTGTCTCTCTCTGTGTCTATCTCTTCCTCCTTCCCTTCCTCCCACCTCCCCCCCTCCCCTGCTTGCAGGTGACACCCACACATATCCTTCAGCGTTGGCAGAGATGCTCACTTAGATAATGACTGGAGTTCATGCTGCACATTTTCATCTTCGTGTATCACCATCACCATGTAAAACCACAACTGTAGGAAAACAAAGATGTTTGCTGCTCTTCTGTCTCAACTGACATTTCCACCCAGCTCACAGTTGCCCTTTGGAGTCAAAAGGCATTATCTGTCATTGAGATACCTTCGTTGAATGAAGTATAGGTGAAATCCAAGCTACCCTTTCTGCAAGTTTTTATCCCCTTAAGTTTGTAGCCCTTCCAATCCCTTCACAGAATTTAAGTGGACAAATGGCATTTGGGAAGCACATATTCTGATCCTTGATTTTGCCCCCAAGAATGAGGTCAGCTCAGAAAAACTGACATATTCTTGCATCCCCAGACTTTGAACACAGGTGATTTCAAGCATTAGGTCCAAAGTCAACCCTGAAATGAGCAAAAGGCACTTCAGCTAGTGTTTCATCTCCTGCTCTGGACAGTAGTGTACGGTTCTAAGAACCAGAAACCTATGATTCTAACACACACATACACACACACAGAGAGAGAGAGAGAGAGAGAGAGAGAGAGAGAGAGAGAAGCCTTCCTTTCAGGAATACCAGATGAGGAAGAGTGAAGAAGTCCAGTTCTTCGGATGTGTTCCCGAAGAACCATGCTCCTGGGTACCACAGCCAGCACATCAGCGGAGCCTCCAGTGAGGAGAACACACGGCACACACTGCCAGCAAGGTCCTGAGATGGGTCCCACACCACCTGTACGCTGCTTTTTACTGTGGTGGTCAGACCTCTGTGGCAATGCACCCAGAAGTTTCTTTGATTTGTCTCAACTACCCATCATCTCTCTTCCAGACACAACGGGAGAAGATGAAAGATACTGCTTGAATGGGAACGTGGGTCTAGAGGGGCGGCTCAGCCAGTGACCAAGCACCAGGATCTGAGTTTGGATCCCAAGCACTCACAAAAGGAGTCAGGCACTGTGGCGCTTGCCTGCCATCCGAGGGCTGGGAAAGTGGAGGTAGGACCTTACTGGAGCTCACTAGTATGAGTTCCAGGTTCAGTGAGAGAGTCTGTCTCAAAAAGTAAAGTGCAGAATGATAGAAGAGGCTATCCAACATCGGCATGTACACGCACACACACAAAGATGAATACACACAGTACTCTTACCACTGAAAAAGGAAATTTATGTAGGCCGGGGGGTGCAGCTCAGCTGCTCATGCGACTGCCTACGTGAGCCCTGAGCTTAATTCCCAAACTAAGAAAAAAAGCATACTTGAGGTTGTTGCTGATTGTAAGTTCGCACATGTGTGTGGGTCAGAGGGAGGGGCTGTCTGGGGATGTCATGAGACCTACATTGTGTTTCACCTTGAGGATGAGTGTGAAGGTACTTCAACTTTTTAACAGGAATGGGTTATCCAATTTTCATTAGCACAGTAAAGACATCCTCACTGAGATCTGTGTAGCGGGTTTCACATGTATCAATCTGGTACCCTTTCAGTTGATCTGATTCCCTGTTGGAACATCCGTGAGACCAGCTGATTACAGTCTCTCTGGAACAGTAGCTAGCATGTGAGTGCATCTTTCTCGAGCTTTCGCTACATACCCTAAATTTAATAAGTCTCATTTCAACAGAAGAGTTGGTTTAGAGATGAATTCACCCCAGGTCATCTTTACAGTAAAGCTTGAAGCCAAACAGAAGCTGCTACAGGGATTATCAAGTATCCAACAAGCTCTCGTGTCTATGATTTGAGGGCCTATCCACATACGTGATTCTCTTCCTCTCCCTGTTCCCCTCTCTCTGGTGATGTGTGTGTTTAATAGTAGCCTGGTGTAAACTCAGCTCTCTCCACATGCCACAGGTTTTATTTGTTGCTTCTCCTCTTGTGTTGAGGTTGTCGCAAGCTTTCCGAGCGCCCAGTTATGCCATGAAGCATGATGGGGGAAGATAGTGGCATTTTCCTGTCCTCACCATTGTTTGAAGTCCTTTTGGATCAGAGCCAACAAAGCATTCACAGACTCCACTGGGATAAAAATAACGCCATAGAAAAGAGTAGCAATTCTGATTGCGGGGTGACTTTTTAACTACAAAAGTCATATTTTCAGAAATGATAAGCTAAAGATAGGCTTAAAGTATTGACAAAATGCCCACCCCCATAAAATATGGGTTTCAAATGAAAAGAAAAATCTCAGTGCCTGGCATAGAACATGTCTCTATAAATTATTAGTAAGGGGGACTGCAGGGGCCCACGAAGCAACATAAGCTATTATCACAGCTCTTGGTTGCCCACCGTAACTCCATGGTGAAGTATGTTGCTGAAGATACAACATACTTTGCTAACGGAACAGAGAAATCAAGCTGGAACTGACCTAAGAACTGTCCTGCTGGTTAACTTGCCTGGAGCTGTGAGGTGCTTTCCAGGCCCCTGAGGGGTAGGGTGGGGCTATAAGCATTCTCTCCTGAAACTGGACCCTGAAGGCTACAATACCAACCTACCAGACAAGATGCACCCACTGATGTAACAGTGACATGAAAGTGATGGGGGCAACTAGCCACTTCTTGATTGGATTCGAGCCCTACTCCATAGGAGGAAATTGATGCCTGAATCTGTAAACCCGGTCAAAAGTCCATGGCTCCTGGATTATAGGTCACGGGTCGTAATACGCAACCTACTACTATTGTTTTTCTGAAAGGACATGTCAGACTGCCTTTTAAATATTTCTATTTATAGTATAGATTAGTGTTACTCTCAGCCTTGGCCAAACAAACCTCCTTTCTGCACTGGGCAGCAAGGCTGAGATTGGCTACTGGTCAAACTGGTGAGAATAAGTGACTGTTGAGGGCACAATTCCAAAGGGAGGAAACTTATGTCAGCCTTTCCCACAAAGTTCAGGGAATTGAAAGAATGTAAGAGTCAGAGAAGGTGGAGAAGTGCATGAAATGCCGTCTTCTAAACATGGCAGAGGCATTGCTCTCATGAACGTACAGGGGCTATAATTACCTGTACAAGGTCAAGCCAACAATACTGACATGCATTCCAGCAAGTGCCACTAATTAGACTCAGTGGGTTAGCAAAAAGAAAAGGAAGAAAAAGGAGAGGACACGAAAATGAGAGGGAGATGTACGGAGAATTATCCTGGGGACATGGTGGCAGGGAGTTGGGTATGGATCTTATAAAGATACAGCATACACAGACATAAAGTTGTCAACAAATGGGTTATTTTATCTGATCTATCTATCTATTTTATGTGTCTGGATGTTTCACCTAAATGTATGTCTATTGTACCATGTGAGTTCCTGGTGTCCATGGAGACCAGAAGAGAGTATCAGATATAGGTGCTGGGAAAGAAACTCAGGTTCTTGGGAAGAACAGCCCATGTTCTTATCCACTGTGCCATTTCTCCAGCCCCATTAACAAATAAATAAAGTGTATCCAAAGTAAAAACGAAATAAAACATGTCAACAGTCTATTAAGAATTTGAAAACTCTAAATGGAAAATCAACTTACTCTTAATTGTTTTTATTTTTTTAAGAATAACATTTTAAGAATGATTCTAGCTATATTTATCTTTCAGCCTGTACAACAAGTTCCAGACTGTTAATGAACTTATGTAAATTAGATGTCCTTCTACCAGATTTCTCTGTGTACCTCTGTGTCTCTAGTAAGAAGCGGAAAGCAGAAACGATCCTTTTCTTTACAGAGTGTGATTAGATGATTTAGACTAACCATTAATTCATAAGCCCAAGTGAAATCCATCTATTCAGTCAATAAATATTTATTGCATGCTAAGCATTATTCTAAGCACTGGGGATACAGAAAAAAAAATGAAAGCAAATGGAATTCTTTCCCTATGGAGATCTAGTCTAGATTAGAAAAACAGACAAACAAATAAACCAATAAATAAGGAAAACATCTAGCATACAGATGGTAACATGTTATAGAGAAAAAGAAACAAGGCACAAAGACAGGTTCTAGGGGTAATTAACTACAGTTGAAGGTGACATTTGAGCAAAGATGTAAGGAAGTCAGAGCAAGTCAAAAAGATATCTAGGGAGTAACATTGTGGACAGAGAAAGAAGTGTATGGAAAGGCCCTGATACCGTAACAAGCTTTTGATATTTGCACAAACATATTGGTGCAGAGAGACTTCAGCTTCAAACAGCTTTGTAAGTTGTACAGATTCGCTCACCTAAGTCCAGAGAGAACCGATGCCACTGTGTTTGACCTGAATTAATGGTGGCTACATGGAAGTGAGTACTGTGGTTTCCGGTCCATCTCATGTGGCTGAATTTAACATTTTCTGGTGAGTATTTAAGTCTGCTATAGCCCATGTGGCAGTACAGAAGGCCAGGGTGAGGAATCGGACACCCATTTGACCATCCTATGGCCACTAAAATAGCCGTGCAGATCAGTGGCTCAGTTAGGTGACTAAATGATTGAAAACCTAAATGACTGAGGGAGGGCTCAATCAAGATATATCTGTCCTACAGCAGTCACAGCACAGAGCACAGGGGTAAACCCAGCCTGAAATCTCAAAGAAGTAAGACATTGGCCTGCTGATAAACTGCTGCTGAAGCCTGGCAAACCAACCACAGGTTGTATTTATGCCAAGAAAAACCAATATTTGAAAATCTGGAGAGAGAGAGAGAGAGAAGGAGAGACAGAGATAGAGTGGGGGAGGGACACACGGACAGACAGACAGACACACAAACACACACATGAAAGGGGGGGAGAGGAACCCAAATATTTATCATATACTCTTTCAAATGGTAAAATGTCTCCAGATCCACTGCGAAGGAAAAGCGCGCCTGTCATCAGGACAGGATTAAAGCACCAGCTTGAAAACGGGCACATGCTAGTAATTCTAACACTGAATGCAGACAGAAGGTACACTGGGTCTCTTTAAATTGGCTTGCTCAACCCCAAATAGCTGAGTTCACAATTAAAAATTACATGCACACCTTTAATTCTAAGACTCTTATGATCATAGCAGCAAATGGCATAGTTGTCTTCTTACTTACCTGAAACTGTGAAAGCTTTACCCTACACTAGTATTTTTAAACCGTCTGTTGGTTCATACTGATAGTGAAACACCTATGACTCCCATGCTCTGGCTCTGTGCAGGGTAAGTATGAAAATTCTCAGGTGTGATTCATCTTCAGTAAACCTCCTTTTCCAGTTAGACAACAAAATGATCGATTACCAAAGATCAAATCTTTCCATTTATAAAAAGAGTATTATTTGTTATTGCCCCTTCTATAAATTCTCCAGCACTGTCGTTTTCAAATATAGTTTTACAGTTTGGGTTTAAAAATGCTACGTGTCGAGAGGCTGGCTGCAATCACAGGTGCTGGGTCTTTTATCAATGTCTTTTATCAAAGTAGGGCTGATATTGGCCTTCACTGGTTTAATTAAAGGCACAGAACAGAAGCTAATTTAAAAAAAAAACTATCAGAGCATATCTTCAGGCTAGAATGAAAAGATTCCTACCCCTTACTCCTCCGCACATTAAAAGAAGAAAGTTTAAAGACCTCTTTATACACAAAGCAGTAGGGGTGTGCTTTATGTTTGGTTGGTTACAACATAAACTATTCCAATTAGCTTAAACAAATTATTGAAGCTGAGAGAATCTCACAAGTTTGGGTTTAAATTTCTGTTACTAGTTGGTCATGACTGTGCACTCCTGTAATCCTAGAACTT
Organism: Meriones unguiculatus; assembly: GCF_030254825.1. Taxonomy (NCBI): domain Eukaryota; kingdom Metazoa; phylum Chordata; class Mammalia; order Rodentia; family Muridae; genus Meriones; species Meriones unguiculatus. The sequence continues at coordinate 48,525,292 of NC_083362.1, read as the reverse complement.
GGGAGGCAGAGGCAGGAGGAGCACAGTGAGTTTCATTGTGTCCATTTTACAGTTGAGGAATCATAGTCTCAGATGAACAGTAACTTGCCTGAGGCCATTCAACAAGCAAGGAGAATTTTACCAGGTCTTTCTGCCTCTAAAAATCTCCAATAATTCAAAGCGCTAAACAGATGGTGAAACTGGTTCTCCAGTCATTCTTCAAAGTCCCCAAACAAAGAAACACAAAAACAAAGGTCCATGTTCATTCAGTATCAGGTCTTGCAGGTTCTTAAGAACTTTGAAAACTAATGTGTCCCTAAAGATACACTCCAAAATAATTTTTCATGTCAATGAATTCCCATGGTATTAAGCATTTGAGCCCACAAACTTCTGGAGTTCTGAGCCCTGGAACATACAAAGCCTCTTTAAACCTTAGAGTCTAAAGAAACTTATACTGAGGCTCCTTGTGATGACTTCTGGAAAATATCCACCTCATTAGAGCATGGCAAGAATTGCCTCATTCCCTTCCTCAGACAATGATCAAGAAGAACCTTTTTTTTTTTTTTTTTTTTTACAGTTTCGTGACTAACGCTATATAGATGTAGTTTCAGCCTTCTATTTCAGGTATCCACAAAGGAAACCAACTGTGGAAGGTTGAAACTTAAGTGGCTTCACTATAACAGGCTACTAAACAGATAAACCTTCCTAGCATTCAGATATATATATATAATGTAAAGTGGGCTTATTTCCTCTCACATTCTTCTTGGTGCAGGAGGGCTATTTAGCTCCAAAATCATGTTGTAAGTATTAATAATACTGGATTCCCACAACAGGGAAGGAGGAAAGTCAGCCCTGAGAGTGCTTTGATGGTTTTCCACAGGTCAAAGTGATTAAAAATGGTCAGAATTCATTAAAAAAAAAAAATATATCCACATCTTCCTAAACTAACAGGAAAACTCTAAACTAAGCGGCTCTTTTTATGAGTGGGAAAGTGTTTTAATTATTTTCAAATGACAAACTAACTCTAACTCTAACCTATCCCCACCCGAGACACCAGCTTAGTCAAAGAGAAGATTTGTCTATCCTTTCTTCTCCATCCAAAACATCTTTAGCTACCACACTTCCCATGCCTGAAGTGTGCCGGTAAGTGAGAAAGGAGTGGGCCTTGAATGAATTCCCTTACTGTTTGATTTCTCTACTCCAACTTCTCAGTCAAGTCAATAAATATATTAAGCTTGAGTCTGGGTCAAGGCATGCAGAATTTATCCCGCCATTAGAAGCTTCTTTAATTTCTTCCCGAGTCTCAAGATGATGTTAGATCTAGATGCTCCAAAATGGTTGGCACAGGTGGCCCGGGAAATGTCCAAAGTAGCCGGCTGAAGATGAGACTGTCCTTTCCTATCCAGAGCAGGGATGTTGAGCAGGTAGAGGGGCATTAGCCGGCTGGCTTCTGGATAGGGGTCCCTGTCAGGGGCGGTAGGCTGCAAAGTCCCTCGCTGGGGCATAGGGCTGGTAATGCTTGCGTGTGGGTCCAAGTCTCCGGGGTGTCATGTTCATGTAGTCACTCTGAAGAAGCCTGTTCCTTTTGCTGTTAGTCTACAGGGGAAAAAAAAAAAGTCAATATGTAAGGACCTATAGGAGAGACTATGGGAGGGGTTCTAAGACTTTGGGGATAATTATTCAGAACATCAGCTGCCAAATGACCCTGAAAAGCAGTTTTTTTTTAATGTGCCTTGGGCTAAGATAATGACGAATCAAAACCAGACTACTAATAACTCTACTAGAAATCTAAACGAAACTGTTTTATAGAAATGTGTTCATTACTCTCAATGTTGTCATCTAATCCAAAGCCCAAGAGCATATTTAAGAACATATTCACTATTGATAATTAAACATGTTTGAAAGCCCTTCCTCTTTGGATAGGTTAAGCATATCCACTTTAATCATTTACTAAACTATTTTTCCATAATTAACAACAACACCAAAAAGAAAAAAATCCGAACAATGAAAAAACTTTCGGTTCCTTCAGGATCTGAAATAATAATTATAAATTTATGTTAGCAGAGGCCAAACGAGTGAGGGTTTATAGTTCTGAACACCTACATCCCTAGCCCCTACATGCATGTGTTTCTGCAAAGACAGTATTGTCACCCACCACTGTTTCCCAGGCTTAGCAGCTCTGGATGAAATTCTACCAGGAGCAGAGAGGATACTGAATCTGGAGCTGGAATTACACTCACTTTACGTCTTGACCAAGTTTTGACTGTGGTCTGGAAGCGTCCTTGCCAGATCAGTGTGATGGTAAAGTTTGCATAACTGTCAAAAGCAGAAAGTCAGGTGGATGGTCGAGTCAGTATTCTCTGTTATGAAAAAACAGCGCCCATTTCTGAGCACACAGGCCCAGTGTTCTGAGCAGCTACAGTAGGTATGAACTGACAGATGTTCCTGACGAGTCAAATGAGTGGATGACTACAGCCTGCAGGCCTCATTGCTATACTCACCTGCCTGCCTGAGCCCTCGAAGTAAGAAAAGAAGGCTGGGGATGCTACCCAGGCAAGCATTTTCAGTTCTGATGCTAACCATTCAGATTTCCTTTGCCAACCCCCAAGTGCTAACCCTTGCCTGTGGATACTCCAGTGAAGCTACAGCTTTAAAACAAGATCTCAAGAAGGGTGCCATGACTCTGAGGTTCTCCAGGTTACACACAAACATAAAATCTGTTCTAATCAACTCCCATGGTGACCCCAACACCATTATCAGTGGGTTTAGCTAGCATCATCCTGACTCTAAACCAAAGGTATGGAAATAGCTGGGAATCCACTCCAGACCCCGCAGTGCTCATGGGCACCCACAATGTGTATATAAGAATGCATAGTGTCACCACCTCCTTGTCTGTGTATCTGCGTCACGCACCAGTCAATGCCTGTTAAAGATGTGTGACTTCGAGGCCACTCTACCTTTCCCCTCCTCCTCCCTCTGCTCCATTTCCCAGACAAAGCAGCAACACATAGGACGTACATGAGCAATGCACTTAATTAGTCAAAAATGTAGTATTTAAAAAGGCAGAGGCTACCTAAACATACATTGTGGTGCACATTGGCAAAGAGAATGTTAAAAACAGAAACAGTCCTCCTCCAGGCTAGAAAAGGGAACCAGTGTAACATCTCAGCTGAGCGAATAGAGAATTGGGAGTGACAGGCAGAAGTCTGTGGCAGCCTGACCAAGAAGAGCCTTTTCTTTACTCAAATGCCAACACCAGGTCAAGCACAGACACAGAAACCTACACAGCTTGGAACTGCCTGCAGAAACACATCATGGATTCTTGGGAGGCTCTGGAAAATGGTCACCAAGACACACTGCTGACCAGCCAAAAATAGGATCGCAGAAAGTGGTGAAGCCCTAGGGATCCCTAAATGCTCACTGAGGTGCTTCTAAATCAAACAACAAAAGGGGGAAAAGATAAGCCCAAGATAAAGGTATTACACTGTTCTATGAAATGTAAACTGTTTTTATGTGCACCATTTGGTCAGAGAGTACAAAGATATGGGTTTGAGGTCCAAATAAGTTATGCCCTTATCAGATAACCAAGTTTGACTCCCAAAAGCCACAGAGGACCAGACATATTAAGCAGTAAGGTTGTCCAAGTCACAGAGAGCTTATGAGAGAAGCCAAAAATAGTTTTCTCAAGGCAGAGAAGATGAATCTTACCAGGAATTATGGGGCTGCCAAAGAAAAGCTCAAAAACATCTCTGATGTCTGATTTGAAGGGTGGATTGTTTTAACTCATTGAAAGTGAGAAGCTGCCTCCAGTCACTCAGCAAACTGGTGTCTCATTTTAGAAGCTGACTTCGTAATGCATATTTACCATAAAAGCGGTGCCCACGGGACCACTGAAAGCTAAAGCAGTTTCCTGAACTACTTCCCACGAAGCTAGTAAATTCCTTTGACCTAGGTCAATACATGACAAGGGAGCCCCTTCCCTGGAAGGGTACCCAGAGGGCCGCTGCACCTGGCCTTTAGATTAAGAAACTCAAGTTCTCAGTCAGAGACTTGGAAAGCCAAACAGCAAGCAAGAAAATCAGTGGTTGAAGATTGGGAAAACCAAGCCAAACCCAAGGATGCTAAAATCACTGGCAACCACGGTAGAGCTGGACAGTAGCAAGCAGATGACCAAGTCCAGAAGAACAAGCATCCTCAGCTGTACCAGAGGCAGAATTTGGACAGTATTTCCCTATACTAAAGCCTCCCGCCACCATATCCTGATTAGAAAACATTCGGAATTCCCAAGATGACAGAAAGAATTCCCAGGAACAAGCAAACACTCTGTTTCCTACTCTGTAGAAGTTACAGATTAGTCGAAAGGTGGCCTGACAGTTTAACTTTAAGGCTAGAAGACAGAACTTCATGACTTAGAGTTAGAGCTGCCCCGTCCCCTCACCAACACCTCTAGAAATCCTGACTACACATTGCTTAGTCAAACGTATGGCTTATGCCTTGAAGTAGATATCATATTTCAAGCAGGCTTGGTTAGGTTCTTATTTGGTTCCTATGAGGGTTACCTATTTAGCAACCCGGTAAGCATTCAGTAAGTCTTCAGTAAGCACTCAGTAGCAGATGGGTGGAAAACAACAAGAAAAAATGTCTTTAATCTTTGTGTGGCATACATTTCTCATTGAAGAAATTACGTGTATGATCACCCAACTTCTGGAAAAAAATTCAGAGGTATGTGGAATCAGTACGCGAGGCATTCTGTTCTTTGTACACAGACTGATTTCTAAGAAAAGGGTCCTTGCTAAGGTAGTACCTTAACGGTGGGTATGTTCATCAAAATGTATTCAAAAAGTAGGAGAGGTGGCTCAGAGTTTCAGAGTACTTCCAGGGGACCTGAGTTCAATTGCCAGCACACACATGGTGGCTCACCAATGTCTGTGACTCCAATTTCAGGAAATATGATGCCCTCTTCTGGCTTCCATGGGCACCAGACACACAGCGGTACACTGACATGCATGCAGGCAAAACACTCATACACATAAAATTATAAAATTTAAAGATTTTTTTTCTAAAAAACGTGTTCAAAAGCCAGACATGGTGGCACACACTTATAATTTCAGCACTGGAGAGGCTGAGGCAGGAGGATCACCATGAGTCAAGGCCAGTTTGGATTGCGTTGTAGGTTCTAGGCCAGTCTGGGCTACTGTCTCAGAAAAAAAAAAAAAAGCAAACAAATGAAAAATGTTCAAGCTAGGATCAAAAATTCAAGGTGAAAAATATATACCAAGCTTATTGCCGAAGCATCTGCAGAGATAGGTGAGCTAGGTTCAGTGGAGAGAACTAGAACAGTCTCCCTCCCCTTACGCTTTCATAATGACAGCGTCCAAGTCGCCCTCACACAAAGCAACTGCTTCAGAAGACACTGAAAATATGACTGACATAAACAGACCTGCTTCTTCTGGTTTGAATACACAGTTTCAGCAGGCTGCTTTCTCCTGATTTTTGGCTCCCAAGCCAAAGCTGTTCCGTTGGCTTCAGTTGCCTAGCTTCCTGATAAGGCTCGGATTTTTTACTTTGCGTACGCATTTAAGCTGCCTTATATGTAATTGTTATGTTGCAAAATAAAAAATAAGAAAGTTAACCCCCTGTAATTTCCCACCCTAATCTCCCCATTTAGTTCAAATTCTGCCTGGCTGCTTGGTACCTTCTAGAAAGCAGAACTCATGTCAAATCATTACTTCACATAAGGTTGAACAGACTGAAAAACAGCGCCTGCTTCAGCATTGCAGCAGGAAAGATGCAGGCCAGATTCTTAATACAGTCAGAGTGCGTGTGCAGAGAAGTTACATTAAAAGCAATGCTGCTCCTCTTACCCAGATAATGCAAAGAGCCGCTGTCACTAGCAAGCCATAAAAAAGCAGAACTCCAGCAACCACGACCAGTGTCCAAAACAGCTTAGGAGATGCCTGAGCATGGCAAACATGTTTCTCTGCAAAACATAAGAGAGTGGATTAAAGGACACGGAAACAGACGTTGAGTACTTTTCTGCCCTGAACATCAGAGAAGAATTTGAAAGTACTAAAATATGCAAAGTATTACCAGCTTAGGTGATCTAGTCTTGCTCTTTGGGACTTACTCAACCCCACCACGGCTGAAGCAAGCCCAGGCGTTGAGCATTGCGTAATTCAAAATGGCGACTCTCGGTGACTTTAACCTGACCCTCCCCCGCCCTCCTACTCCCATCACAAGCTAATCCATCTATACCCTAAACACTGCCTTTGAAATCGGTAAAATTATATGTTTTCAGACCCTAAGAAAAAAGCATCAGCTTAACATGGCAGTCAGAAAACTAGCCTGAAAAAAATTGAAAAGATAAAAATCTGACACCAACTCCACCAGGTTACCTGATGCTCAATGAGTCACACTCTGTGTTTGGCATCAGAAGATGCGGAAGAAGACGTGCGACTGAAGCTCATGGATAGTTGTAACTAGGAAGAAGACTTCACAGCTCATTGAGATGTATAAACTTTGGGTCTGATTAATTTCGATACATGATATTTTTTATTTAGAAGTGCTTTGCAGTAAAGTTGCAATAAAAACACATAAATGAAAAGAATACCAGCAACCCTCGGGTCCATGAAGTTTTTAATCCTGACTACACATTAGAATTATCCGACAAAGTGTGACGACATTGCCTAGCTCCCTTTCCTCAAGCCGTCTTGATTAAGTCAGAAGCTCAAAGTTGAGCACAGGCATTTTTCAATTTACCTACTTAAGTTTATAAAATACAAACAGGAAAGCTGCCAAGGACAGAATCACTGATGCCTTTTCCAATTCTCCTAAATGTATGCACATAAAATACTAGCCTAAAAGAATGTGTTTTTTATAAGGGAGAAACATTTTATTCTTGGCTTCCAAAATAACGTATCTTTTTTTAACCCCTTGCTTAATCCAATCAAAATATTTTTTTGCTTGAGCATTATTGATTTGGAAATCTGAATTCACATATTAATTGTCCCTGTTTTTGTTTGTTTGTTTGTTTGTTTGTTTTGCCAGAGAACAAAAGCTACTCTGCCATATTAAGAAAATAATTCTTTCCTTGTTTGGTATTAGATTTTTCTCAAGCACAGCTTTGTTATGGCATAAGAGAAAATGCATTTATTGTAATTGTGCTAGAACTGAATATAAAATGGGGCATATATTTTCTTATTTATCACTCTGCAGAAAAGAGAAGCTATAATATAGGCATATACATAAAAATCTACCTGACCTCCTTGAATTTTATATGCTAACGCCAATAGCTTTATTTGAGTTTAAGAATCCTGTTATTTTTCTTCCCAATGTTTAGACAGAACATAATCTCAAGATAAACATAGTACACTTATTGCTACTGAATCATGAGTAAATGCTTAATTATATTGAGTTTGGAGCTATTAAGAAATTGGATAACTTACCCAAGATCATCGATTTCATGTCCCCTAAATTTCTAGTCCAGCATCCTTTCTATGTTTTGGAAAATGGAAAGAAGCATAATGGAGGGAGAGCATGGATCACAAAAAAAGAGAATTAACTTGGTCTCCAATCCATCCTTCCTGAGTCCTGATCCATCAGACTATCTTTCATCCTAGAGGACTCCAAGCTCAGTGTTAACTTGATCTTAGCCAAAAGTTCAAAAGGCAATAGACTTGAATTTTAATGGCAAGCTTTTCCCTGACACAGTCTCCTTGAATCAAGAATAATCTTTTAGGTTCTGTTCCCTTGGCCTCAAACTCCTTCCCTCACTCTTTCACATGATGTCAGTGAGGAAAGGTAAAGGCATTCACATATAAGATGGAATTACTTCTAAAGTAAGAGGAACCCAGCTTAAACATGATCTTTGAGTCGCTCAGCATTGCAAACCCTTCCTTTAAGGTTACAGGAGTATAGCTGCATATTACCTTTCACGTGAACAATAGTTCCGTTGCTCTTCTCGTTGTCTAAGTAAGGCGGAGGATACATGACCTCAATTTTGCAGAAGTAAATATCTGTGTGATTAACATGCAGGTTCCAGAGGTAGAATATCACCGTATCATTTTGCAAATCCCCGCGACAGCTGAACCCGGTGTTTGAGTGAAACGGAAGCTGATAGGAGAAATTCCCATTCACAACACAGACCTCCACATCGCTGTTCACGCCCTTGTAAATGGACGCGCGGAACTCCTTTGACAGGAGGTTGTAGGAATACCTGCAGCTGATGCTGGCTTCATTGTTGTCTACCACGAGCATGGGCGACTGCTTCACCAAAATCTTGTTTTCTGAGGGAGAAAAATTAATTAGGAGTACGAGAATAATAATTCTGTTGCCCTGAGATCAAAATGAATTAATTAGCCAACTGAAACGGATCTCCAAAAGTTACTCTCTTGGCAGATAAAGATGAACAATAGTTCATCTTGGAATAACAACTGCACCAAAAGTCTTGAAGTTTTTATTTCAGTAACACTGGCGTCCCTTTGTGAATGGGAAAACAGAGCATGTTTCCCACCTGGAAGGCAAAACATGACCTTCTGTCAGCATCGAGTATCACAGCCGTACAGCCGTGCGCTAGGAGTTTTGGGATTCTTACAATGTTAATCAGGCCTTGAGCTGACTTTCTGCATAAGTGAATTGCTTGGAAGCAGCCCAAAAGCCTGGCGTGGGTGTCCGAATGAATTTGTTTTCGGTTGTGCAACAGGCTTCTGTAAAGGGATTTATAAGTTTCAAACCATTCTGCCTTTGCCACTTGACCAAACCAAGAGTAGGAAAAAGAGGTGAGGAAAGAGGAAAGCTCTCGTAGCTCCAAATGCTGTCTTTCATTTCTCCTCCATAGCAAATTCAGAGGAGAGCCTCACAAGAAACTGGCTTGTTTGTTCTCTTACATCAAGAAGAGTTCTACCTTTATACAATAAACAGTCAAAGATCAGGATACCGCCTAATTCCGTTTCTCACTTTAAAACCAAACAAAACGAAACTACATTCTCAACTTCATTAAGGAGGAAACCACATTGAATTGTTTTCCAGTACATCCCCGTTTCTAGAACACAAAAATGTATTCCCTTTTTAAAAGAAATTATTACATTTCAAGTGTGTGTGTGTGTCACAGCACACAAGGAGAGGGCAGAGGGCAAGTTGCAGAAGTCGGTTCTCTTCATCCTCCCACGCTTCGCAACAGACACCTACCCTGCCTTTAGCTCTATATATTTTCTAAACAAACAAAACAAACAAAAAAGGTCTCACTGTATAGCCCTGGCTGACTTGGAACTCACTACATAGACCAAGCTGGCCTGGCACTCACTAGTTCCCCTGTCTCTGCCTCCTGAGTGCTGGAATTAAATGTATGGGACATTATTCCTACATATCCACTTAAAGAGAAGAAAAGGACTGAATGAGGTCTAGAAACATGAGTGGTTCATCTACAGTCCTTGAGCAAATGGTGAACAAAATCAAAACTGAAGCCAAAGGCCACACCACTTGAACACCTGGCCACTTAAGCGTGGAAGAGCAACTGCACAGATGAAAGATCCTACAACCTTTTTTCTGAAAAGGACCTCGGGTGTTCAGAAGTAAACAAATTGCTATTGCCTGTGAAAAAACTTTAAATAAAATAAATTTTTGCTGGGGAAGCATGCTAATAATTATCATAATTATACATATATATATTTGATAATATATATACTATATATATTTGTGAGCCTATCCATTAACAGTTGACCAATCTTTTTAGCCTCCTAGTTGTAATTTTTAAAAGGTTACTTGTACCCATACCCAAAAGCCAGCTAGAATCAGAAGTTGTTAAAAAATGAAATTTGTCATTTAACCTGATATTGAATCCATGTACACAGGTGTTTTGTTTTTGTTTTTTGTTTGTTTGTTTGTTTTTCATTTTGGATTTTCTGGTTTGGGGTTGGTTGGTTTGTTTGTTTGTTTGTGGTTTTTTGCTTTGGGTAGAAGGTAAGAACACAGAATTAAATATCTAATAGCTTTTGTCTTCTATATAATTATCAGTATTTCTGCACATCCAGAACCTAAAAAGAAAACACATATCCATGACCTCTTACTCCCAGAAAGTCTGATATCATTGATATAAGTTAAGATGTGGTTAGTGTTGATATTGTGGTTTGGAGTAACTTTACTGAAATGTAATTCACATACCATAAAGTTCTCCTTTTAACAAATACAATTAAGGGATTTTGTTTTTAATACTCAGGAAGTTGTGAGTGGGCTACAACTATCTGTTTGTAAAATATTTTCACTATATGAAAAGGAAACTTCATGCTCATTAGCCATCATTTCCCATCATTCTCTGTCCAGCCTCTGGCAACCACTTGTCTACTTCTTGTCTGTATTTGCCCATTTGGGACATTTTGTATGCACGGAGTCATAGAATGTGTGTCATTTTGTATCTGGCTTCTTTCACATAGCAGGTTTCCACTTTCATCCGTGTTGTGATAAAGTATCAGAACTTTATGACTAGATGATATTCTACTGTGTAGATACAGTACATTTTGTTTTTCCACTCAGCATTGTTTGCCTATTTTGAACAACACTGCCATGGTCGTCTGGGTACGAGCAGAGAGGTGGGGGGCTAGACAGCATCCACACTCCGGTGTTCATTTAGTGACTCTTCAGCAGGTGACCTCTTCCCAAGACTCAAGCAAGAGAGACAAAACTGATTTCCTAACCATGATTTCCTGGGTCAGTTCACAGTCTAGGAAGGAAGAACAGTTTATAAACAGCTAGCCTTGACACAGGGCAGTCATTCTCTGAGATTTTTTTTTCTCAGTAGACTGTGATCTGCAGGGTCTGGGGGCATTTGAAAAACCAATCACAGGTTTCCTAGACAAAGATCGCTGGTCTGAGAGGTGAAGAAAGTTGCCTACGCTGATTGACAGATGTTCACCAAGCAAAAAGTTAGCCTAAAGTGTGTCTTCAAGTTGAGGGGACGTGGTAAGTGTGTGCTATTGAGACTGAAATCAAACTGGTGACATGAGGAGAAGAGAGGAAGAACAGCAAAGAAAATAGAAGGTGGGAGTGAGTGTGACAGCCTGGGGGAGAATCACAGCGACCTCCATTCTTACCGAGGGTTATGAAAGGCGAGATTGGGAAAGCAAGCGGGGCTCACTCCACCAGAGATCTTGGGGGCTCTCTCCTGCCAGTGAGAGAGCCCTAGCGAAGGCTCTTAGGCAGAGAAGTAGATGCACACAACTTTTTCATTTATGTAAATCACTTTAACAAAGTCAGAAGCTGTACTTTGGAAGGTACAAGAGTTAAGGCATGGAGAGTGGGCAAGATTCAGCTGTTTTCCAGGTCAGAGGTTTAGAAGTAATGGATGAGGTGAGAAATGTTCAGGCTAATGCTTACAGCACGACTCGGCAGTGATTTGGGTGTGGGTGAAGAGAAAAGGAAGAGTGTACAGTGACTTCCTCAGCCACACAGACTAAGGCCCAAGTAGCTGTTTTTCTCCTTGCCTGCACCTTTCCACTCATTCCTATTCCGTTGCGTTACCAGAATAGACAGGTCCCAAAATAGTTGAGTTTGGACATCTGGGCTATCAAGAAGGCATGTTTTCAGCCTCAGGGGTCATGACACAGGATGGAAAGTTTCAGAAGGAAGAGGCAGCAGTCATTCCCCGAAACGGTTTTTCTCCTCAAGGAGTAATACAGGAACTAGAAGGTAGCCTTCTGTTCTTCCCATCACGGCCCTCGATATGGTTGAGGTTGTCTGCTTTCTTCTGAGCCCGTTTGACCTCAGCATTACAAACCGAGAATGTTCTCAAGGAGAACTCCACAGCCCATGTCAAGACTGTCTGTTACGTGTCACTGTGCTGGTGACATAACCAGCCACGGAGCAAGGAGAGGGAAAATACTTCATTTTGTGACTGTGCCAAATTCTGTTGGGAAACAGTTTGAAACAACTATGGAAAGGGGATGGGCAGTTATCTGTTGATGTTACGGTTATTCTAAATGGCATTGACCATGTGTGTTCATTGTGGTTTCTAGTATATACCATACTTTAGCTTCTTCTACTTTCCGTTAAAGTGCAGTGTGTGTGAGGAGACATAACTTCGCTCTACAGCAGTGCAAAGGTACAGATAAACCAAAGCAAGTAGCAATGGTCAACTTGGTTATACATTTTGGTTTTTTGTTGTTTTTTTGTTTGTTTGTTTGTTTGAGTTTCTGGGAATCTGTGGTATTTGAAATAATTTAAAGGGATGCTAGAAAATTCAAGGATATACCTACGCTTAGAACAGCGGTTCTCAACCTGTGGTCATGACCCCTTTGACGGTTGCCTATCAGCTATCCTGCATATCAGATATTTACATGATGATCCAAAAACCATAGCAAAACTACAGTTGTGAAGTAGCAACAAAATAATTTTATGGTTGGGGGTCACCACAACATGAGGAACTGTATTAAAGGGTTGCAGTGTTAGGGAGATTGAGAAGCACCTCCCCAGCTTGGAAGAAACTAGATCTACATTTAGCTTCCCTGTACTAGCTTCTGTTTGAAGACTTGCTGTTTTCCAAACATGCTAGGAATGGCCTTTCTTTCCCTCTGCAAATATTTGATTCTGTTTTCCTTCTTGTAGTGGTTTACCTAGGTTCCACCTACCAGAAACTCTGCTAGCCTCCGCACTGCATTGGCTTAGCACAGTCACAGACTGCCCTGGCTGGCATGCCTCCACTGATTGGCAGGTTGTTTTGATGGTGAATTCGTGCTTTGCTTTTCAAAGCCTTTTCTAGCAGCTAAAGGAGCTTAAGATGTGGAGACAGGAAGCAGTAACCTCAAAACTCTCTCCCTCACAACGCCTGCTCAACAACACACAAGAAGAGTAAGATCAGAGGTGAGAAGGCACTTTATCAGCAGCCCATATGCAAGGCTGTGAGAGCCAGATTTCCCACCTATAGTCTGTGAAGCTTCTGGTAGAACCAGCTTCTGGAAGGTTGAAAATTGACTGTGTTTCCAAGAGAATGGGGTGCTTACAAAAACAAAACAAACAAAAAAAAAAACACCCTCCTTCCTTCTCATCAAATCTATGTGGGTCAGGTCCTACATTTAGGAACCAGACCAACCCCTGTACCCATGCATTGAAGAACTCTAGGGTGTAGCTCCCCATGTCAAAGAACCTTGCTCTTAAAAGGATGCACGGACACCCCCCACCCACCCAGTTAAGCTAACTCTTGTATTTACAAAGACTATGAAGTATAAAATACAATGTAGGGAACAGTGGCTTACAATTCATGAGGCTACAAGAAGATTTCAAAGAGTCCAAGTTTCAGGACAGTTAAGCAACCTTTGAGCCTTGACCTCAAGCTTTCCAACAGATTTTAATGTATTGTTCTTTTCCCTCTGCCACACCGCATCAAAATTCTTACACAGTTTCGGTGGTCAGTTCTAGGTCCTAGTAGCTTCAAGGGAAAGTCAGAGAGACTGCTATTCAGTAGTGGGTTAGCTGAATGGAAGGAGGACTGGACCAAAGCAAACTTTATTTCTCTACCATTTTAGTGGAGTAATTGTATGCAAAAGAAAAAAAAATACTCAGCTGGAAGGAACTTGAAGATTACCTAAAACAAATCCCTTATTTTATAGACAAGTCCACTGAAAAACAAAGCAAATAAATGACTTCAAACAAGGTCACACAAATAACTGAAGAGGTAATGTGTAAATTTTTTTTATGTAGGCATATAGACTAATGCTTTCGATCATGAATGAACAGGGAAAAAAAAACAACTTTCTTCATTTAACAAGACTCTGTTGATTCTGTGCTCATATTTAAAGGAAGTATGCTTCTAACTAGTTCTTCCTTGCTTGTGGCTTTACTTTCTGTAGTCTCGGTTACCCATAGTCAACTACAAACCCAAAATATTACATGGGAAATTTCGGATATAAGCAATTTGAATTTGCACCATTCTGCGTATGAAGATGAAGTCTAGTGTTATTCACCTCAGATGGGGATTATCACTTTATCCAGTGGTTCTACTGTGCATGGGTTACCATGGCCACCTCCTCCAACCCCTCAGTCCTGCCGTTGCTCCCTACGCTATCTGACCAACCACCGAGGTATCTCACTGCTTTTGTCCAAACTCCTTTATTTTACTTAATAATGGCCTGTAGTGTAAGAATATGATTCTGTTGAAAGCTCTCTACTTAAGAAAGAAAGAGAGATCAAATGCTGAGGTCCTGAGGCTGTCTGCGAGGAGGGAACATCATAGTAGCTTGCTGCTACACCTTCCCTGCAAAAGTTGCAGGCGCAGTGCTTGGTAAAGATGGGAAAGACGTAAGACGTTCATTGGCATAGTTTTACCACCATAGTTTCAGGGGTTTACTGAGGAACATGTTCTCCATAACGAGGGCTGACTATACACAGGCTTGGCTCACAACCTGAGAGACTTCCTGAAGGTCGTAGATGAATCCCAAAGGAGACCTACAGGCCATGTGATAACACAAGCTGTCTCTCATAAAGAACTTCTGTCTCACAAGTAGTGAGTGATTATCCATTGCAGCTCTCCTATTTCAGTTTGGCCCCACACACAAAAGGATGTCAGTCAGCTCATAAAGTCACTCTTCGGTCCAACTTTTTTTTTTTTTTTAGAATTTTTCAGTTCCTTTGTTTATATTTAAGAACAAGATTAATAGAAATTATTTTTTTTGTTTAAAAAAAATAAACTGTTCTACAGAGAATTCTCAATAGGGGAATATCAAATGGCAGAGAAACAAAGAAATGCTCAACATCCTTAGCTATCAGGGAAATGCAAATCAAAAAGACCCTGAGATTTCACCTTAAGCCCATCAGAATGGCTAAGACCAAAAACTCAAGTGGAGATGATGTGGAGAAAGGGGAACCCTCCTCCATTGCTGGTGGAAATGTAAACTTGTATAACCACTTTGGAAACCAATCTAACGCTTTCTCAGACAATTAGGAATAGTGCTACCTCAAAATCCAGCTATATCACTCCTAGGCATATATACAAAAGATGTTCAAGTACACAACAAGGACATTTGCTCAACCATGTTCAGTCCAATTTTTAATGGGTGACTCCTTAACTAAAAAAAAAATTTAATCATGCTCAAATTTATAATTTTCTTTAGTTTTTTATATCATAAGCATCATAGTGAAATAAAATGGCCCACCAAAGCTGATAAAACTCAAGACTGAAGCACACTCTGGGATGCTAAAGAAGATATCAGAAAGATTTAGAAAGATATATAATAAACACTTAATTAGAAATTGATTTTTCTTCTAGAAATTATAATGGATTCTATTTATTCCTGTCACAACACTTGCATTACATTTGAAAAAAAAAAATGAAGCTATAGCTTCCTGATTCTGATTTTTTTTTATTCTAATTGAGCAGAATTTGTTAGTAACATGTTAAATAGGGACAAAAAAAGCATTCTATATTTGGCATATTGTACCCTGGTGTTTGTGAGCCAGTTGTGAGGGTGTCATTGGTTGCCCTGGCAGAGAATACCTGTCATCTGACCACAGATCTGATTAAGTTACTGTAACTTTCCTCTGAGCATATTTCCTCTTTGGGACTATCCTTCGACTTGTAGCCCCTTGGCTACTTGCTTCCTTTCAGACTCTACAGAGGACAGGCTCCAGGACCTGTAAGCCAAATTAAGGACTCAGCGTGGCTCAGGGAACCCTAGCTTGCAGCTCAGCTTTATTCAAATGTCAAGAAAGGAAGCACAAATGCCTACAGACTATAATACCGTTCATCATACTCTCTGAGCTACTAAAATGATAAAATGAAGTTGGTAATGACCTAGAGTGCTTTGGATGACCTCAAACACTGAAATTTGTATTAAAAAATTTTTAATACAAGTTAAAGTTTCAACATAACTATGGTCATTTTCTTTCATTTTCCATCGACTGTTCTCTTGAAATTCTCTTCATTTTTATAAGAAATACTGGTATAAGTAAACTCTTTTTTTTTAAATGTATTTGAACAGTGTGATTTACAGGCATGTATGTTGAATCCTTCAGGATTCCAACTGAAAATAGATGGCCTGTTCAGTCGCTGGCACCAGTAGGAGGACTTGTTTATAGAAGATGCACCACTGTGAGAGAGCAGCACCCAACAAGAGCAGAGGACTGCGGTGGCCTGTATCAGCACCGTTGTGCCCACCCTGAGATCTGAAGACAGGAGTCACCAGAGACAGAAGGAAACAGACATGTCACAGAGACCACTGTGAGACAGCAGGATTTCTGTTGATAAAAACAAGCCAGCCTTGTCCAAGACTGTGTGTGTGTGTTAGAGCTATCAACCATATCAAGCACATTAACTCTTATCAATGGAGTATAAGATTTTCAAACAAAACTTAAATACCACTCAACCCAAACAAAAAAATATTATAGGTGACAATGAAAACAGAAATAGAAGCCTGATGAATAAATTTGCTATGTGAGTAATTTTAGACCATTACTAGTCTAAGCCATACTCTTAACTCTGATCTATGTTCTTATACAGGCAAATACAATAATGTAGGGGCCACTTGCCTTTGTCTCTTTAAAATATTATTGTCCTACATGCAACTGTCAGAAAGTAGCTCAGAGGTCAAACAGTTGGTAGCAAAAAGTTCCCTCTTAGAAAGCATTCACTTCTAAGAGAGAAAAATGAGCAGGATAATTAATGTATACACTCTGAAAACATATTTTGATTACTCAGAAAATTGCTCTCTAATATTCTAAATTCTTCCTTGACAAAGTCACCTATTCAGCAAATAAATAATGGACTCTGATATATGTGGCTCTTTGGAGATGGAAAGGTGTAGGAGAAATCCTGGAAGGTGCACAGTTATACTCCAAACCCATGAACGGCACATGAAAGTCATTGACGTTCACAAGAAAATGGCTTTGGTCACAGACAGAATGACTCCAGAGGCTTGATAGAGAACATCCTTTAGCTGGACCATGAAGTCTACAGCAAATTGAGATAGGGTAATGTTAAGGACAAGATCTTACTGTGAGGGTTTATTAGGAAGTAGCAAGGAACCTTATTTAAGGAAGAAATAGGTAAGATGTCTGTACCAATCATGAAGGGTCTTTGACGCCAAGAAAAGCTTAGTGGATTTTACCAGGAAGGGAAACAGATTCTCTCTATGTAAGGTAAGAATGGAGTCTCCTGGGGAGAGTTAGCGTAGCAGTCAGGAAGGTATTGGTTTGTCATAAAGTAAGGAATTATTCAGAAACCAGTAAGAGACTGTTGCCATAACAGATGTGAGCTGGCAGGGCCTGAATGAAAGGGATGAGAAAAGCATGACTGCTAGACTCACAGACAGTGCCGGCTAAGAGCAAGAACAGAGGCATGACTGACAAAATTAAATAAGTTAATAAATGAAATCTGTTTGGATAAAAGAACTGGGTGGATTGTTTCAGAAATGTTAGACTTGAGGAGTGAATGAGGCCTCCTAGGGGGAAGATCAGGAAGGAAGCAGAAGGGTAGGGCTAGAGTTTAAGGAAGCTGATCAGACGCCAAAATGTACTTAGGTCACCAGTGTTGGGGTGAATGATAATTTTAAGCTGTCTGCAAAGCCGTTGCCTACTTCTGTGTAATCCTCCCCACTTCTCAGGGATACTGCTGTAGAACTGAAACTGTTTACCATACCCTCATAAGCCTGAGAACAATGTCACCTACCATTCCGAGAACAATTGTCCTCTCATTTTGTAGAGCTAGAAGGACACCATGGTAGAGCAATTTAATTAAAATGGAAGTGGTATCACACCAGATATCACTGGACCATTCAAAAAAGTTAAATTGTATTATTCTAGGATCCAAAGAGTGGGTAACCTTTATTAACTTTCAACACATATATTATGATACTAATACAATTCTCAAATCATAAAAAAACACAGTGATAAGCCTGTAATCCCAGCACTCAGGGAGACAGGCAGGTCTCTGTGAGTTTGAGTCCAGCCTGGTCTACAAAGTGAGTCCAGGACGGCCAAGGCTACAGAGAGAAACTCTGTCTTGAAAAACAAAAACAAAAACAAACAAACAAACAAAAAAAACAGTGATAAAGGAATCACTTTATTATACAAACTCACAAATGAGAACCTTACACAATAGATTAAGTTAGAGTGGCTACCTTAGCATATTGTTTTCTAAGTGTGTGTTTTCATCTAATGACCAGGGGCTTCTGAGCCATCGTTATCTGAGCTCTCATTCAAAACAGCTCCATAAAGAAGGCAGCAGAGTCTCTCTCTGATCTCCTCCATTCTCTATAAATACTGTACATTTGAAGAGTCTGCTCAGAGTTACTGTGGCATACAGACTCTTCTGGGTAGGTATGGCAGGCTGGAATTTTGGAAATAATTACTGTTTTAGACCTGAACTTTACAGTGGAAAATAGGAGTCAGCAAAGGCAATATTACAGTCTTCCCTTAGCACATTAGCATCTAAGATCCTGAACAACAGATCTAAGAGATTTCAGAGATAACTGGCTTGTAATTCTCTGCATGTGTATGTATGTATTATGTGTGTAGGCATGTATGTGTGTATGTATGAATGTATGTATGTATAAAATATGTTCCCTAACAAAAACAAAACAGGGCACAGAGAGATGCTAAGATTAACATCCCTGACTGGAAACTGGAAGCCTACCCATGACGCTGGTGTGAACCTCGTGGCCTTGTTATCTCATTCAGGAGCTGAGGTCAAGCCCAGACACACTGTGCACCTGGAGATCTGTCCCCTCTCTAATTTTCCTGTCTCTTGAGAAGACTGCCCTTCTACCCTGTTCCCTCTTCTCCCTCCTCCTTTCTTTCCTAAGAATATTTCCTTCCCCACTAGCCCCTCAAAACCGCACACATGTACTCACGATCCCTCATACTTACGTCCAGCTCTTGGCTCCCTTCACATATCAAACATGATTGAGTCACTGATTTGCACCACTTACCACATTGCTGCTTTGTACAAAAACAACATGGTAGATATTTGAGGTGACCACAGTTTCTGGTTGCCTTTCCTTGTCTCTCAATTCCCTCTTCTCTGCACTATCTGTTTTGTCCCACTCAGCTTTCTCTTAATCTTATGAAGTTTTATCTTCCTTCCCCAGAGTTCTGCCTAAACTCAGAAGTCTCACTGATCTCCCTCGTCAGCATTATTCATTTCTCTGCCTGTCTCCAGTCTCTCTAGAAACCCTTTTCCCTTTGACTTCAAGGATGCCTCAGCTCTCTGCCCTCCTCCCTCTGAAGCCTGTGTGCTCTCCAATGCTGCTTCCAGCTGCCTCACAGCCAAGGGAATTTCCCAGACTCTGTTCACTCACTCTTCCTGCTCCTTTTAACTAGCCTGCCATTCCCCTGCCTTCCTTCCGCTTCATTCCAGATAAGCATTTCTAAGTGCTTTCTTATTCGCTTCAATTGCTTCAAGAAAGCTCCAAACTCAAATTTCAACATTTTTAAATCAGTATCCAGCCCTTTGTTTTAGCCTGGTTGTACCCTACCTCCCTAGACTTCCAGGTCTGACTTCTAAAAAAAAAAAAAAAATAGGACCATATTCCTGATTTTGTTTCCTTACTAATTTCCTTCTTTCTCAGGCCACAGAACCTCAGTAAGAACAGGAACCCTGAAGGGATACACTGGATGTTTACATATTCCCAGTTGTGTGATGGCAAGCCAGTTGTACCTGCTTGGTATTTCCGTTTTCCTGTCTGTGAATGGGTATAATTATGATAATTTTTTCACAGGATTTAGGAGGAGATTGAATGTCTTAAACAGCGAGAAAAAAAATAAGTGGATGTCTATAACATAAGTGCAAACTAAATATTAGCTAGCAGTTTTCATCAACAACATTATCCAGCTCAACTCCCAACTCTTCATAAAGACTTACCATCCTACAATAATTTATTGTTGGGGGGAGGAGGTTGAGGTAAGATGTCGCACTGTAGTCAGTTACCTTGGTTTTTTGTTGTTGTTGTTTGGTTTTGTTGTTGTTTGGTTTTTTCAGAGCTGAAGCCTGAACCCAGGGTCTTGCACTTGCTAGGCAAGTGCTCTGTCACCCAGCTAAATCCCCAACCCCCACACTGTACCCAGGATGGCCTAAAATTTGCTGCCTAACCCAGACTGTCCCAAAGCTCATGGTAAGCCTCCTGCCTCTGACTACTAAGGGCTGGAATTGGGGACTACAGGAATGAGCACCACTTCCAGCTCCTACATTAATTCGGACAGTGTTCGTTTCATGCTTCTCCAATTTTGACACCTGCATGTTCATTTTCCTTTTCAATAAATGTTTGGTCAATTCCTACAGGCTTCCCATACTGTGCCTAACACCAGGTTTACCTGAGTGAATGAAACAAGAGCCTGTTCCAAGGAGCTAATAGTCTGGTGTGCAAAACAGATGTTAATCAATTCACAATAACAATTTTTGTGAACTCTGAAGAGAAAAGAAGTCCACTGATTTTGACATTTGGGGTCTCAAAGCCTCCAAGTGATAGGTAGAAGGACAGTACATGCAAAGCCATTAATGCATCACATAGCACCATGACGTAAGGGAGGGGAACGCCAACTGTCATCATGCAGCTGTTTCCAGATGTTGTATCCCATCATACAGTTTCTCAACTAAACTGACAAGTCCATGAACGCAGAGAGAGCTCAATCTTGTTTGCTGTGCACTTATGCTTCTTGTCTTCTCCTTCTGTTTCCTCAAAGCCATGGAGGATTAAAATATGAGACGTCTAATAAATATTTGTTAAAGTGAGTCATGTTCTCATAAGACCACTTCTTACAATAAAGGCAATCAGTTCTCCCAAGGAGGCAAATCTTCCCACCAAAAAAAAAAAAAAAAAAAAAAAAAAAAAATCTAGTGTGAAAGACTGTAGATCTGGAACAGCAGGAATGGAGAGAAGGAACCACAAGACTAGTCCAGCCTCGG
The DNA here is from genome assembly GCF_030254825.1 of Meriones unguiculatus. Taxonomy (NCBI): domain Eukaryota; kingdom Metazoa; phylum Chordata; class Mammalia; order Rodentia; family Muridae; genus Meriones; species Meriones unguiculatus. The sequence goes on along the minus strand of NC_083362.1, from coordinate 48,504,432 downwards.
TAGGGTCATAAAGGGTGGCTGCTGGTGTGTGGGACAGTGAAGGATGTTGGAGTTATGGCACACACACACACACACACACACACACACACAATGGGTTAGATAAATTAAGATGGGACCAGCCTCAAGGCATCCAACAATGTTAAAAAACCTGACAATGCAATCTTTCAACATCTAGTGGCCATCAACACAGCTTTCTCGTCTGCAAGTTGAGAAATACCTGTTTCTTCCCATCTCTGATCACCTGTGGTTTATAATTGTTTTCCACAATAATAAATTAGCGTGGATAGAATATTATTCATAATTGACCTAAGATTGATTGAAAAAAATCTAAGAATTTTATAAATCTCACTCTTTATCACATCCTAAAGTGTTGTTTTTTTTATTTTAGTCTCTGGCACATAGACGATAGTCAACAAATACCCGTTGAAGGAGCGGGTGAATGAGAACTCAGCTCAGCAAAGCACATGGAGGGGCTGGCACTTTAAAGAGAAGAAGCGTACTAGAACCCTGTTTGGGAGTCTCGGGAGTGTCACAGGGGAAGAAAACCTCCTCTTCCTATATGCCTTTTGTACTGACGCTCTGAGGATAGAATCTCTGTGTTTCAGGTAGGTCCCTGCTGGTCTCAAATTATGTATTAGTAGCACCCAATATCAAAGACAGTCTCTGGATCTCAGACAAGCTGCAAATACATCCAAGTGATGTTCTAACCCTTCCTCTGGGCAAAGTACCCCTAAGCAATAAAAAGCACAACCTTCTACTTGATCACCGATTTAAACTTTCCAGAATGGGGAGATATATCAGGAAAGTATTTGCTTTGCAAGCAAGAGGACCCAAGTTCAATGACCAGAACTCATGTTAAAAAGCTAGGCATGACAGCATATATCTTGTAATCCCAGTGACAGTGAGGCAGAGACAGGCACATCCCTGATGCTTACTGGCCTGCCAACGAGGCTACTTGGCAAGTTTTTGACCAATGAAAGATCCCTTTGCCCAAAACCAAAACCAAACAAACGGTGGTCAGCACCTGAGAAATGGAATCTAAGACTGCCTTCTGGCCTCCACACACAGGCACATCTGTGCACGTACACAAAACCGAACACAGAAATCCAAGATAAAAATTCACCCTGTTTGAATAAGAGAACCTGTGTCGTCGTCGTTAGAATGAGGGACATATCAATAATTCAGATGTCTGAGTGAATTAGTGAATGATGAAGGGGCATAAACGCTGTGATTATACATTATAAAGGTGGATTATGAGCCAACAAAGTGATTCAGAAGCTGTGGAAAGGATTTCACCATGAGGTAAGAGACTAATGTGAACTGTACTCCTGAATGGCACCATTAACTTGGTTACCTTGTCAACCAGCATCTGCAAGATAATGAAGACGGTGACAAAGAGATGACAGTAATCATGATGTGCAGATAAAGGAGCTCAAAGTTAAGCAAAAAACTCACCACCACCATGGGGTGTCTCTTACTCCTGAAGCACACAAATACAATTTGCATAATGACACAAAGACAGAGGTATGGTACCAATGACATTAGCACTGAGGCACTAAGGCCAAAGAGAACACTCTTTGCCAAGAAACTGGGAACTTCTTGATACCACCCAGCAAACCCCTCTTCTAGCATTCAGCGTCATCAAACTGAGTCACAAGTGATAGAATGAAAACCTACTTTGTGAATGCTTTTTTTCCCCTTAGTTCTGAATGTCCTCCCATCCCCCACTCCCAAGCCTCAGGGACTGCCACTCGCCCTGCAGCTCCCCACTAAAAGCTCTGGGTATGTCAAGCTTTTGTTGTTTTGGTCCTCAGTTTTGGTTGGTTAGCGGGGCTGATTAGGTGGTGGCGGTACTATAACCACATCATTGACCAGAGAAAGCGTCTCACATGGCTTAGAAAACCGGCGACCCCTCCAGTGAGTCACAAAAGCGGCCAGGTGTCATTTCTCCCCAAGTTTGACTAAACTCTCAACAGAAAACTTCCAAGCTCTTCGAGTAGATCTCTTAAAGAAAAAGGCAAACTGTATTTTAACCGAGATGAAAGGAGAAAGGGAATTATCCTTGGCAACCTCCTGCTGTGAAGAAATTGTCCTCTGCAGGAGTTAAGTGCCTTCTAATCTCCAGACAAGTGAACCCTGTGTCCCCACCAATGTCTGTACTAGCGAACAAAAAGAACAATGGCCTTAGATGATAAAGCACAAATGAAATCTTCTTCTGGGGTGTTGGTGGCATGATTTTTTTTTTTTCACTTTGATAAAGGTCAGTACACTGGGTACTAGAAATCACTTGAAGGAAGATAGCCACACAAGACAAATGTCAAATGGTAATCACAGGGAATCGCTTCACTCGTAAAAATAGGAAAAAAAAAAAAAGCGGGGGGGGTGGGAGCATTGAAAAGGAGAGTCCGTATCTAAGGAAGGAAGGCAATGAGCCCCACCCCCACCCCACAGAGTCCGTATCTCATGGAAGGAAGGCAATGGGAGCCCTCCCCCCAGAGCAAAAGTCTGCACGGGTCCTCTTCACAGTTACAATCACAGATTCGTTTCTTCTGATCTGTCTGCGGCAATGACTCATTCTGTTTCTTGGAATTGATCAATCGATGTTAATTTTAACAGTCCTTGCTGTTAAAGTCCTTGCTGGGTGGGTTGCCTTGAAAGGGGGGCAGGGAGGAGAGGGCTAGAAAGATAGGATATTAAGAACATGGCAGTGAACCAACTTCTTAGCAAATTCCATTCTTTGGAAGTAGCTATCAAATTTATTGTCAATTGATTTGTCAAATCAATTGACAAAACACAGGGTCTGATTTTAACAGTCAGCCAAGCTCGCCAGAGTGCCGTGGAAGCTATGCGAACGTAGCAGTCTGCTGATTACACTGCATTCTTCGCTGCTCATCTTTTTTTTATCTCACTTTCCCAAGCCCAGCCTCAGAGCGACACTTAACCGTGAGAAGTCAATTATTTCTTTCTGTGCATCTACCGCAGAGGAAATCATTTGCCAAAGACTGGGCAAAGATAAAGTTTTTAATTACTTTGCTTCATAGATATGACTTTTTATTAAATGCCAATCATATTCTGTGCCTCTCTACGGAAAAGTTCTGAGGGGAATAAATGTAGCGTTATTGGAGAAATCATTCATGTCCAAACTGGCCACTTTGACATACTTTATCTGCTAAGATTTGGAGAAAAGTGAAAAGAAATGCTCTCATGAAGAAGTAAACAGACATTTCTTGATTTTAGTCTCTACACGACACGGTCAGTTTGCTGAAAACATTGGCTAGAAAATATACATGACCAATGATATATGTTATCTACAAACTCCTACCATCAATCACAAATTATTTAGCTCTCAGAAACCTGCAGCTATGACCTGGACTCAAATTCCCAAGTCCAACAAAACCCTGTCTTTTCAGATCTTAGTAGCACCATTGTCCAATATGCGTACAAAACATACAACTTTAGCAGAGGAAGTGTCCAAGGTACGGCTTCCTAACTCTTCCGGTGTCCTGCTTCTTGAACTGAATGTCCTGCTTCTTTAGTTGAACCATAAAGAACTTTCTGCTGCATCACCCAAACCACGAGAATTGGATTAGACGTAACATCATCAAGTAAATATGTTAATCTATGCTGTGAACCAATGAGTCAAAATTATTAAATTAGTGAAAATAAAGACCTGCCTACACACACACACACACACACACACACACACACACACACATACACACGTGCGGTTCAATGCAGGTATCATGGCAGTTTCTTATATTTCTAGGACGATCAAAGACAAATGGCTTTTTTTTAAAAAAACAGCATCTCATGTAGCCCAGGTTAGCCTCATACTTGTTATGTAACCAAGGATGTCCTTGATCATTCTGATCCTCCTGCCTCCACTGGATTATAGGAGTGTGCTACCACTGCCATGCCTGGTTGATACTGTGCTGGATCAAACCCAGGAGTTCATGTTGCTAGACAAGTACTTGCCAACTGCATTACATCTCTAGCCCAAGACCAGGGAATTCCTTATGTGTAATTTCTTTGTGTGAGGCAGTAAACATGAAGAGAGAAACAAAAAGTATATGGAAAGGCTTTGCACCATTTTTCATGTGTCACACCTGTTTGCATGTTGTAATTATCTTCCTTTAAAAAAAAAAATCTTCCTTCTCAAGCTTTCTTCCTGGGAGAGGCATTTCAAAAATGTACTCTCTACCTTCACCTCATCCTACTTTATTAGTGGACACCTGGCATCAAATCCTAAGAGTTGGTAGGAAAATGAACTGTTGTCTATAAAGTAAAATGCACCTTAAGGTAAATAAAACCAATGGTCTACATGGTGGACTCTCTGACTCTTTTTAGCTATCCCCCTAGTAGAGGTTCTAAAGGGGGAAAAGTACAAAGTTTTGAGTCCAACCAAAATAGTTTCTGAAGAAAATAAATGAGTTTATGGCAGAATGTTGTCCACAGAAGACATCAGCAATGCCATTTTGTGTACAATTAGCAATGTTGAAGAACTTTCAGTCAGGGTAAGGCTTTACCCTAATAAACTAAGGTGTCCTAACTATTCCTGTAAAAGAAATTTGAGACCCCTTAAACATGAAGCACAGAAAACCTTTCAAAATAAGTTTTTAAGATTCTTTAGCTCTAAATGTATGCTGCCAGGTCCTGGGGCATGACTTACCACCAGGCCATGTCTTTTGTTCCAGCTGTACTTTTCATAAATATATAAAATTCGTCATCACCAGCACATCAAGCAACAAAAGTAAGTGGGCATCTACAGGTAACTATTCTGTTTCTGCAAATTAGGAAATGATGCTCTTTGGAGTGAGCACTCCTGGAATTTAAAAATAACACCTACCAATAATGAGGTCTGCAATGTCAAAACAAGTGAGAAGGAAAATGAAAACGCTGGCTTCACAATGCATCTTTCTGAGTGAAATGTCATAATCTACGTATATCCATGGACTCCTTTTTATCCAGTTTACAAACTGGGTGAAACCCTGTCCTATTCCAGCAGTTAAAATAGCTATCTTTTTCTGTTAGGAACTATGGTTTGTGGAGACAGGCTAGCTGGAGGAGCACTACGGTCAAGCGCACAGGCTCCTGAGTCAGACCAAGGTGCTCTGAAATCTGGGACCTGCATGGTCTGCAGGAGATATTGAACACTCTGCAGTAGACGGTCTTTGTCAGATGATCTCTCCATCTGGAAAGGGAGTGTAAGAAGATAAGCCCCTCCTGGTTGTGAAAACTGAATGCTGTTCAGAATAAGAGCTTTCTAACTAACTGATAGACATATAGCCTTCTTGCCATTGTTATTGGGGGTTTGAAGGATTTTAACCTAAGTAAACATATTCCAACGATCAGCAAAAGGAAACTTGCTAGCATCTGTACCCACTTCTGTGCCTACTGCCGGATTGTTCTTGGCACGCGCTGAATTCAGGTAGGCACAGTACCGAAATGAACACACGCTTACCGGCCAAGCACCGGTGACCTAAACCTTTCACACTGATCGTTTCATTTTATCTCACAATGAAATTGAGGCAATATTTATTAAGGGTCCTATTTTACAGAGATTTAGGTAGTTTAAACTCTCACCAAAACTCCACTAGAATCTGAGATAGGAGCCCGGGCAACCTAACCCAGAGTCTTTAGAACTTACCTAAGTTCTAAAGTTCTACTTACCACAGGTTTTCTAGGATTTAAAAAATAAAATCCTGACTATGAGATAAAAGTTCTTGAGACATTATCAACTATCCGTTAAATAAAATGATGTTTCTTCCCAAAAGACTTTTATTAAAGCACTCTATGGTGTATTATAAGAATTAGTTTCTAAATAGTCGTTTGTCGTATTAGAGCAAAACATTAAATGTGTTCAAAATTTACAGGTCACTACAGTTTTAGAATAAGCCGTGCTGATCACAAAAACACAAATAAAAAATCCTAGGGAAGAAATGAGATCAAAATTGTTTACCTGCTACTTGAACTGAGGAGAAGAAGTTGAGAGCCAAGAAGAGCAGCCCAGGTGTCATTGTCCTAATGAGGGTCAGGGCTGCCACTCCTCCTTCACAAGGCAGAGCGTGCTGTGAACTAAAGTCACACAGGCACATGATGAAGTACAGGCACATGATCAAGGGACTCCAACCACAAGGCTTCCTGACTTTCACACAGGATATTGCCTTGTTTTTTGATGACTAGACTTTTACATCTTTTAGTGACACTTTTTTTTTCTGTCACTGAAAAGAGTGTCAATCACCAGATAATGTGCTGAGAAGAGTAATTCACTGATAAGTGTCAGCGCTGGGAAAGGTGGGTGCTCAGGGTCCAGCAATGGCAAGAGCAGACAAGCAAGGCATTCTGAAGAAGAGAAAGAACCATCTCACAGAAGAGGGATTCTCACAGGGAGTGACAGACTGTCCAAAATACAAGGTTGTGTGGGGAGTTGTGAGATTTCTACGTAAGTGTTCAAATTCTACATAAACGTTTTGAAATTGATGTTTGTAATAGTCTTAAGGTAATCCTATGGAATGTATGTATAACTCACTTCTACAAACTTTGCAAAATGCTTCCAAGCACTGGCTTGGCAAGTGTCCAGGCATCTGAGGGTCTGCAAGAGTTTCCAAGGCAAAGAGGAAGTCATAAAAACACCATACTTTCTTAGGGAATCAGGAAGGCAACCAAAGTCCTCTGGCTACTTCATGTTCTCTATGTCTCTCAAAGAATCATTTAAAAAGCAGATCATTGGAAGATGCTCTATGGAGACATCCCGGGATCTCTTTATCCAGCCCTCCACCCCTCTCTTCAACTCTTGGGCCTTCCGTACATAATGCTAGCACACCACCATGGCCAAGCCCATATTCCTCTTCTGGACCTTTCCTTGACCCCTCCCCCCTTCCCCAGGTCAGCATCATACCCAATTGCTTTCCCAATATGGCTTTTATATACGCTATAAGCATCCTCGTTTGTGGTTGTGTGTATCAACTGTAGTAGCACACTAAAATTTCCTCCTTTTCTCTAACTGTGGCTTAGACCCCATTGTTCAAACTTTCTTTCCTCTGACCTCCCCAACTTTTGGTAACCACTGTTCTACTCTCATTATTTTTACACAGGGTCTTTACAAGTAACCCAGCTTAGCCTCAAACTTGTACTACTCTTGACACAACCTCTTGAATGCCAGTATATATGTGGACCACAATACCTCATTCTATTCTCTAGTTCTAGGCAATCAATGTTTTTTTTTAATCCACAAGTGTATGAAATTATGTAGTACTTGTCTTTCTGTGGCCAACTTCTCTCTCAGTGGCAGCCTACAGAATAGGAAAAGATTCTCACCAACTCCACACCTGACAGAGGGCTAATATAAAAAAAATATATATATATATAGATATACAAAGAACCCAAGAAACTAGACATCAACAAACTAAATAATCCAATTTTAAAATTGGGTACTTATAAGAAATGTTCAACGTCCTCAGCTGTCAGGGAAATGCAAATCAAATCAAAACAACTTTGAGATTCCATATTTATGGAATGGATAAGATGAAAAACACAAGTGATAATTCCTGCTGGCATGAATATGGAGCAAGGGGAACACTCCTCCATTTTTGGTGGGAGTGCAAACTTACACAGCCACTTTGGAAATCAATATGGCAGTTTCTCAGAAAACTGGGACTCTGTCTACCGTTAAGACCCAGCCATGTCACTCCTGGGCATATACTTAACGATGCTCTAACCCGGACACTTACCCAAATATGTTTGTAGCAGGTTTATTCATAATAGCAAGAAACTGGAAACAACCTAGATGTCCTTCAACCAAAGAGTGGATTTTATGTTTATTAAACGAGTATGTTTATTAAATCAGGTAACCTTAGTTAACTAACTTCTGCAGATATACAGATATCCAAAAACAAACAAACAAACAAAACCTTCTGACCCCAGTCTTAAATTCTTTTCTAAATTTCAGAAATTTTCACTTGTGAACAGAATTAGAACTTTTTTCCCTAATCAAAACCATTGTCAACCACACTGTCAACATTTCTAGAATTATTTATTCTGGGAGACTGCGGAGATTTATAAATTTGGCCATTTGATATGTTAGTAGTTACAGATGATCAAAACTAATTATTGTTGCTTTTACCCCATCACCTATGTCTGTGAAAGGAAATTGTTACTGGATTGACTTGTTTATTAAACAAGATGATACACTCGTGATAGAAATGCACCATAACTGAAAGTCTTTCTTTTGAACAAAAGACAGAGCAATATGGCACCTCCAGAACCCAGTTATCCAGGGGCGAGTAGCCCTGGACACCCCAGCATAACTGAAATTCAATAAGATGACCTAATATCTATGCTCACGAAGAGGATAACAGAGGAAACAAATAAAATGCGTAAAGACCTAGAGGATTTTTTTTAATGTGGCACATTTACACAATGGAATATTATTCAGCTGTTTAAAAAAACTGACAGCATGAAATTTCCTAGCAAATGGACGGAACTAGAAAAAAAAAATCATCCTGATTGAGGTAGCCCAGACCCAGAAAGCCAAACATAGTATGTACTCACTTATAAGTGGATATTATCTATAAAGGATATAACATGCTACAATCCACAGACCCGGAGAGGCTAAATAACAAGGAAGCCTTAAAGATCCTCCTGGGCAGAAGAAATAGAATACATTTCTAGGGTGGACTGGTGTTGGTGGAGACGGGAACAGGAAGAAGGGGGGATGGAGGGAGAGTGTACTGGGAAAGACTAGAATTTCTGGAGCAAGATAGAAACCCAATGCAATGGAAACGCCATGGGCTCTATGAGGGTGACTCTAGCAAAGTCTCCTAGTAATGGGGACACAGAGGCTGCCGCCATCCTGTCCCCAGGCAAGGCCTCAAGTGCAGGGATTAGGACAACAAAACCTCTGACCTACAGTTTGTCATGCCTGTATGATGTGCTGGGGCTGCATCCTAGCATAATGCCCAGTAGAGAGAGCAGAGAAACTTCATCCAGCAACCGATGGGAGCAGGTACAGAGTCCCACAGCCAGATGTTAGGCAGAGCTCAGGGAGTCCGGCAGAGGAGGAGGAAGGATCAGAGGAGCCAGACGGGTCAAGGGCACAATAATATGGCCCACAGAATCATCTGGTCAGGACTCCGGTCGGCTCACAGAGATCAGGGAGCCTGTACGGATCTGACCTAGGTCCTCTGTATATATGTTATGGTTGGGTAGCTTGTTTCTTGTGGGACTCCTAACATTGAGATCGGGGGCTGTCTCTGGCTCTTCTGCCTGCCTTTGGGACCCTTTCCCTGCTACTGGGTTACCTCGCTGAGCCTTGATGTGAGACTATGTGCCTGGTCTAACTGTAGCTTGTTATGCCGTACTTGGTTGATGTTCCTGAAAGGCCTGCCCTCTCCTGAGGGGAGGTTAAGGAGGTTAAGGGCGGTTAAGGAGGTTAAGGGCGGATATGGGAAAAAGGGGAAGTGGGGAGGAGAGACTGAGGGGAGGGTGGGGAGAGGAACTGCAGTCATGCTGTAATTTATGAGAAAAGAATAATAAAAAGAAAAAATTCTAAAAAAAAAGCTCTAAATTGCTGAGGCAGTCTCTTCCGTCCCCCAGTGTGCTTGACATTTATCAATGGATTGGTCCAAATGGGTTTTTTTTCTTTAGAATAATAATAATAAAATAAACAAGCTGACATTTGTTCCTTTCCCTTTCAAAAATACGTATAATACTGAGAAAAAAAAAAAAGTTCTGTGGCTTTATTACCCTGAACTCACAGGAGCTCTTCTAAAAAAGAAACTGTTTTATTTATCATTTTCACATTTGCTCTTGAGATTCAACACCACTCATGTAATCCTAAGAAGTGGAAATGAGAGAAACGAGATAAAGAATCTTGAACCCATCAGTGCACAGAGGCACCTTGAGACACGTGTGAAAATAGCATGTACCGCTATACGTGTCTATGTAAGAGTCATGCACTAGAACGACAACAATGTCTGTGCGCCACAGACTTTACCTTCCTGGTGTTCATCTGATATCCAGTCCCTGAGAAAGATGCTCCATCTCCATTTGCAGAAGAGAAAGCTGATCCCAGTGGGGATCAAGAAGACTCAGAAAACAGTGGGGCCAAGCCTAGAGTCTAGACATTTCTGACTTTCCTTGCTATCTATCGCATAACCAAATCACGATGCTATACTGACTCTCTAAGTGCTAGCTTTCTCTGATTATCAAATATTTCTTCAGGACAATGAAGAAAAGTAATAATTTATAACATCCTTCAGCTGACAGCTAACACCAGTCATTCAGGTAGGGGAGGATGGTCCTAATGGCACTTGAAGACGTCATCAAAATGTATCAGTATTGCACTGAAATAACCTCAGCCTACACAATCTTTAAAAATAAAGCTAGTGGTGAAATAAACCACCTTAATCAATCAACTAATGTGTCCAAATTCCAAGCACAGCCTTTTCTGCACAATGTGTCTGTCTGAGTGAGCCATATTCACTCGTCCAAGTTCAGAGTAAACAGGACCTCTTCAGTCATGCCTTCTCCAACCAACACACACACACTCATGCACGAGGCACACACGCACACCTCATCTCCCCGCTATAACCTCTATCACGCTACTACAGCGCCATGTGACCCCGCAAAGCACTGGCAGCTGGCTACATGTTGTTACGTGTCTAATGCCTCTCCAGCACCATGTAAGGATGAGGACAGACCGCACATCTCACCTGCATCCCTATGTCTAGCACTCAGCGGATGCTCACCAAGACACCGAGTGAAGGAATAAGAGGCACGAAACACCTCACGGCACTCCCTCCACCTTCCAGCCAATATGGCGGCAATTGTGGACATCCCCGACTGGTAACTCTGAGCAGGGAAGTCTTTACCCCGACTGCATTCTCAAACGCAAGACACTAAGACACTGTGCAAAACACACCTTATCTCTAGCTACGACCACTGCATAGGATTCCTGTCTGGTCCTCTACCCTGTGATGGGCTTCAGAACAGTAGGAGTCTCAAAGACCCGCTTCCTTCATAGATCATTTGTCCTGCAGTCAAGCCACTCAGCAGCTCCTCCCCTCAATCTCCTGGACCCTCTGCGCCTCCCTTATGGTTTTGGGAAAATGGAATATGTTTCCTCCATAGGACATTGACTCAAGTCTTGGTTTGCCAATATAGATTGAGAAGAGGAAAGACACTGAGCGTTGAGAATTCTGCTAGCTAAAAGCACAGGATTTGAAGCCTCAGTGGACTAGGGAACTACAGCCTCAATTTTTCGTATATAAAACAGAAATAAAAATATCTCTCTCGGTATGTTGCTTATATTTCGCACAGTATGTAAATCTCCTCCACCCTTAGGGTAGATACAGATTTCATCTCCATTTCCCACTGCTTGTAGGGGTGAACAAGTGTTTGTTGGATCAATCAGAACAGATCATTGAATGCATGTGTAGTCTATGGAGATCCATCCACTTTTCTCTCCAGGCAGGTTCCTCCAGAACTGTGCTTTGGAAATTAGCATTGTGTTTCTTCTTGCTGGACTCTCTTGCAGTCTGAGCACATACAAAGTAGCACTGAAAGCTTCCAAGAGTGATGGTTGTCAAGCTACAAGTTATCAATGAGAAGACCGGTGGCTAGCTAAGCACAGAACAAGCCAAGCAGCCTGCCAGTTGGAAACTTGCTATTCATTTTCCTTTCGAATTCTCCCCACAGCTCCCTCTTACAGAGGTTTGAACACTCCCAGAATGGTTGTAAGAAAATAATGAAACAGATTTCGCCTTTGAGCTTTATAGTATTATGCCAGCTACTAGTATTTTTTAAAGGATTTCTTGAAAACAGTAGACAATGATGAAGTTAAGAAAGTCACACATATTATCACAAACCAGCAAAACCAACATCTTACAAAGAAAGTTATGCTAAACCCAGAAAAAAATGAAAACTAAGAAAAGGCTGTCGCACTGATCATCTAATCCCACAGAGGAAGCAAGTATTAAAAAAAAAAAAGCTTTTGCAAGACCAACTTACAAGATTTTATCAAGAATTACATGAAACGATACTGTATTTTTTTTTCCTTAGAGCAATTACCTAAAGGACTTTGACCACTTAGCAGGTAGGCTTATCACTCTGAGTTATAAAAGCCATAGCTAAAATTTATCAGAGGCTCCCAGCTGCGTTTCAGCCCATTTAATCCCCACTAGAACCCCAGGAGGTCAGGACCATCATTATCTCCATTTTATGGTTAAGGAAACAAAAGCTCAGAGTGGTTAGGTCATGTGCCCACAATGCGTCTCTAAGCAGCTGTCTTGGTTTGTTTAAATGTGGCTCTAGAGCAGTGGTTCTCAACCTTCCTAACGCTGTGACCCTTTAATACAGTTCCTCACGTGTGGTGACCCCCAACCACAAAATTATTTTGTTGCTACTTCATATCTGTAATTTTGCCACTGTTATGAATCCTCAGGTAAATATCTGATATCCAGGATATCTGATGTGTCACCCCCAAGGGGGTCATGACCTCTAGGTTAAGAACCTCTGGTGGAGAGCCTTCTTCAGTCAGGAAGGTGTGGTTCCCAGCCTCCCATGCTGAGCTGGTGCTCACAGAGACCCCACCAACAGAGGAAGCAAAGCCCTACAGCCTTGATATCATCTGACAGGAAGTTATCCTGACCAGACAAAGACTCACATACCATCAGCAAGATGGATAGATCATGAGCCCAGACATGGGGCTCTAGAAAAAGGGTCATGCACTTGCCAATCTGAAGACAGTGGCAGAGGGGGCGTCATCACATCATGAGCATAGAGAAAGTGTGTTACCCTCAGGCTCCAGGTAGGCCGTTACAACAGGGTAAGCTTACGTGTCTGACATTGCTAAGGAGATGGTTATCAGTAAAGTAGTCAACTAGTCCCAAAACTCTGTATTTCTGAAAAATCTGATGGTCTCACTGAGGTCCCTCTAAGGACAGTCACCTACCTCCTGGCTGGCATGACACAGAGGCAGCAAGCATGTTGGATCTGGCTGATTTGCCATTTAAAAAGAAAAGCTGGGATACTTGGATATTTTCCAGAGACCAGAATGGTAATTAAATATGACTGGGGGTGGGAAGCCAACATAGGGAATGCATTTCACTCTGCGTCTTGTGTTGAACCTGACTTGACCTCTTCTATTCCTGACCGTGCAGTCAGTGGGATGCTAAGCAGGCCACCTCTGACCTCTACCGGAACTGAAATCCTGTCCAGTCTTGGGAAAACTGTCATGCTTGGGCTTCCTCTTCCTCTGCTACAAGTTTTACGGGCCTTCATTCTCTTGACATGTCGCTTAAAGCAGCACCCCCAGGAAATAAAGCTGTTAACTTCCATGTTGCTTTCTGTGGTGGCCCATGCCACTGACTCCCATGGGAATCCGCTTCTCCGCCCTGCCTCGCTATGGCTCCCTGTCTCCTACCCTTTCCCACAAGTTCCCACACTCACTGAATAAGGAAGGTCAATCTGAATACATCTGTCCACTTTCCAGAACGTCACAGAAGAGTAACAGCTGTTGACCTCTGTTCCCAACACATTATCTTGTTTGTCCCAAAAGCAGCTTGGATGAACTCCAGCTAATATATACAATCTCTGCTTCCTTCGGAGAATGTGGGGGCCGGACAGTGTGCTCCCCACACTTGCTTTGGTTTTGGCATAAATGCAACCTGCTCTAAAGAAATGGATCTTATTACTAATAATTAATGATTATATTTATGGCTCAAGACTGTTAGGTATTTGTTATGTAGGACAAAGAATCTTGAATTTTTAAGACTTAAATTTTCTAGAAAAAAGCAGTCTTTTCTTCCTAAGTGACCATGCTTAATTATCTTCACACACACACACACACACACACACACACACACACACACACACATCTTTATTAACTTCCCATATGTACACATGATGAAGTTGAAATGGTGTGCATTCTTCCAGAAACAGGAAGGAGAGGTACTTGGGAAGAAAACGGGAAGCTGAACTGAGACATGAGAGACTAAAGAAGCTATTGTGAAGCTAGCACAGGTAAGTCAAGAATTTGAGTGCCATCCTGGGCTACGCAATCAGTTTGCAGCCAGCCTGAGCTACGTGATGAGACCCTGTCTCAAAAACAAAGCATAACGAGGAAGAATAAGAGAAGACTGCTAAGACCTAAGGCAGGGTCCAGGTGGATCTGAGAGGGGAGCTTGCTTTTCAGGGACAGTACTTGCTACCGATAAAGGTCTAAGAATGCATCCACGACACCAACGTAAGCATGATGTCTTTTATGTGCTGCTGAGAAAGTTTCCAGGCTACTTTTGTGCTCACAGAATGTAGCGTCCCATGGCATCCCAGGCTGCTCAGATTTGGCACGCCCGACACCAAGCTCATCATTGGGTTCATTACAGATGAAGAATGGAGATTAGGAATACAGGGAACTCTCCTCCCCTCAGGAGTTGACTCTGGGCTGATTTCTCCTGCTAAGGCTCACAGTGTGACATTTACTCATGTTTGCTGGACCAAACTGTCATAGGGCTCTTCTGGAAGAACTGTTGTTGTGTAGCTGACTTCCAAACAGAACAAATAAGACTAGGATGTCTTATAAGTCACCTTTAAAAATGCATTCATTCACCCAACAGACTGGTACAGGCAGCATCCAAGGATGATTAAGGGAAGCCCCACGTCCCCAAAGAATGTATGCCTTGAAGGAACACTTAGGAAGAAAGCCCTAACCTACCTGAGAGGCATGTGTGGGCAGGGTCACCATTGTGTGGAGAATAAGAGGACAGATCACAGTCTGGAGGGGAACTTGCTTTTGAGGCACACTATACACCAGCAGTGAAAGCCTAAAACTGCCTGGACTGCTTGTAGACCCACAAAGAGGTCAGCGAGGCAGCGATGAAAAGACACTGAAGAAGGCTTGGGCTGTGGCAGGCTTGTCCCCGTGGGTCTCCGCACCATGCTGAGGCCTAACTCCCTGAACTTAGCTCAGCGGAGAAGCTTTGCCATACGGCACAGCACCCGCACCTGCCTTTGCTGTCACGGATTTAGAAGGCATTACCATAATAGGCCTAATATTTAAAACAGATTTACTCTCCCGTGTCAGATTCGTGCAGACTGCTATCAGTTGCCTTAAGCTCTGTATCCAGCCTGATTGCTGAGTGCTCAGAGCATGGGAAGGGGATGGAAGGGCTTAGGCAGTGGCACGTGGGAGACTCCCAGCTCTGGACCATGACAAGCCCTGAACTCAGGTCAGACTGCAAACTGCTCCTCCCCCCACCCCACACTGTACCTTAAATCTTGGCTTTTTTTTTTTCCATCATTGAGGTTTGGAAAGGATCATAAATTACCGTCTTCCACTTGCTACTTCAGTTTTAAGTCAAATGACTAAGAAAGGCAAAGGAGTCGGGCTGATGGGCAGAGAACTATCACTGAGAAAAACTACAGGAGACCTGTGGTGGCAAAGAGCATCCCAGAATCCGGCACATTTCTCTACCAGCCACAGGCATCGCTGGGAAACCACAGGCCTCCAGAGATATAGAGTCCTTACCACTAAACTAGCACGTGATCCAGAGAAAGGATGGTCACAAAGGTGGGGATGAGATACCGGAGATCCAGGGAAGGTGTGAAACCGGTGAAGGGGTTGTTTAAGTTAAGAGAGAAAACAAGATTTCAAATCTACAACAAAATGCATCAGAGGGGAAAACCGAAGGTCTGAGAAGCAGACTGGGGGGGGGGGGGGGGGTCATGGCGGACGCGCATAAAAGGAGAGGAAATGACCCAGAACATAAGCCAGTTTCTTAGTGTTCTCTGTCTAGGAAAACCGAAGCTACAGACTGACAAACATTTACCCGTCCCCTTTCCAGTTCATCCACATTAGCTCAGGAAAGCCTCTTGTGGGAGCTTTCACTCCATTTCGTTGGTGAGAAGACGGAGGAAACAGCCACAAAGAACTCAGGTGCACTTCTCCCAGCTCTGAAACTGTTTTCTAGGGGAAGCTGATGAGTTCCTTGACTTCTTGTTCTGTGCCATTAAATCACAGCTTCAGAATAGCTACCGCTAGGCTGAGGGAATTGTCAGGAGACGCATCATCAGAAACCAGCCTTTGGAATCCCTATACTCCTGAGAATCATGAGTTTAAGGTCAGCCTGGGCTGCATAAGACCTGGTGGAAGGAAGGAAGGAAGGAAGGAAGGAAGGAAGGAAGGAAGGAAGGAAGGAAGGAAGGAAGGAAGGAAGGAAGGAAGGAAGGTTAGCACATACAGTGTGGTAGACAATGGGTGAATATTCTGTTCATTTTTACATTTAAGTTTTTAGTCTTTGGTGCTATGACGTTGTTTCTGTCTCTTCTCCCTCCCTCCAAAACGCAGAAATAGAAGCATTTTCATCTCAGCAGAAAGAGCGAGAATACAGTGTTGAACTCGGGGCACCACCTCAGACATTCGGCTAACTCCTCAAGCTTGCTATTGCTGCTGCCTCTGCTGAGAAACTCAGACTCCAAAAATAGCATCTGTGAGGTGGCAGGACGGCGGGAAGTGGAGACTGAATAATGATTTGCACTATGTCTTCAGACGTGGTCCCTAAGGACTCTGAGGCTGCAACCCAAGAGGACTGGGAGGGCCCTGGCTGGCTGCTGGACTCTGTCCAAGTCTTGGAGATCATAGCTTCAAAAAGCGATGTCTGCTCTTTTGTCAGATCACTCCTTCGGAACGTTTGTGGAAATGTATGATTTGTACCCAAGATTATGGGCACAGTTTCTCAGATCTGTTTAATCTCTACATGAACCACTTTTCCTAATCCTTGGAAATCCAGTCTCTGAACTGGTCTACGAACAGGACAAATATGTTTGGTTTATGGGTGAGGAGAAGGGGTTCACAAGGACTGCTTGGCTCTCCCCTTTTGCCACCTAGACTGAAACGAGACATCGTGTGAAAGCAGATCTGGAGATGAGCTCTATGAATGAAACACTCCTATTGCTTCCCTGTCATTGAGCCTGGCTGTTCTGAACCTTTCTTGTGTACGGGATCCCTTTACCCATCTGAAAGCTTTATCTCGATAGTTTTTGAAATGTATAAAATAAAATGCATATGACTGAAAAAAAAAACTGGCCTAAACTGTAAAACAATTTCCAGCAACTGAGAATGGTGGCACACACCTTTAGTCCTAGCATCCAGGAGGCAAACAGGCAGGTCTGTGGGTTCAAGGCTACCCTCCCTACAAAGTGAGTTCCAGGACAGCCAGGCTACACAGAGAAACCATGTCTTGAAAGCAAAAAAACAAAACAAAACAAAACAAAACACAGTTTTTTAAATATTTGAGGAAGGGGCCAGTGTTGTGGGATTGTTTAAGTGGGTGTATGTGTGTGACTGGGTATGTGGGGGGGGGGGGGTTGCAGGAGGAATCAAAGTTCAAGCTTTGTGCATAAGACAGTACTTTAACACTGAGCTACACCCACAGAGACTCTTTTTAGTTTTCTGATACAGAGTTTCACTGAATAGCCCAGTCCAGCCTGGAACCCACATCAATCCTGCCTCAGCCTCCCATTAAAGGTGTGTACCTCAACACCTAGCTTTTAATTTTTTTTCCCAAAGGAATATTTTACACCAAACATACAGTGTAAGAAAATATCTGTTACTTCTGCTGATGGCAAAGTCACAAGCTAAACTAAAATTACTGTGGTTCCTTGCCTAAATATATCATTGTAGTGTTAAATTTCGGCTAGAGGGGATAGTGAAAATGAAGGTGGCATTTTCCTCCCAGCCCTGTTTGTACAGACATCTAGCTGAAAAGCTCCGGATAAGACAGAACATCGGACAGCCGGCAGCATCTCGTCTACCTACACAGGGATCATAAACACACGCTCTCACACACACCACAGCAAGCGCTGCATCATCCGAGACCTGGAATCTGAACACATCCACGAGAGAGGACACTTCCAGATGGTTTTCGTACTGAAAGATCGTGAAACAGACAATGTAATAACACGATACACCTCAGCCTCAGTATGCTCCTAAACCCCCAGTGCCAGATGCCAGCTGAGAGTGTATGGCAGCTCCCGCCATGATGTTGATGCTCAGGCTAGAATCACAAGCGTCACCAGTTCACTTAATCTAATACTTGTTTTTTTTCTTGCAGTTTAGATGAAGTGTAACTTTCCATTCTGACCACTTCTACTCAGCTGAGATGAGATTTTTTTCTTTTCTTTTTTGAGACAGGGTTTCTCTGTGTAGCCCTGGCTGTCCTGGACTTGCTTTGTAGCCCAGGCTGGACTCAAACTCAGAGCTCCCCTTGCCTCTTCCTCCCAGGTGTCTCACCACCACCCAGCCCTCAGGTGAGATCTTTTGCTTGCTTTTTTTTGTTTTTAATGTGTACGTGTGTGTATATGTCATGTGTGGGAAGTGTCTACGGAGGCCAGAAGAGTGTTGGATCCACTGGGGTGGCAGTCGATGGCTTCTAGAAGAGGGAGACTCCCATTCCTCAGCGGTGTAGCCAGTGTTAAGTTAACCACGCTCCAGCGAACACAGCCACCCCACCCCACCCCCGTGCTCATGAGAGCAACCCTAATTAGATTCAGCGAGTCACATTCTCTACCCTCCAGAGAACAAGTGAAATAAGTGAAAATGAGAGGGAGACTTGTTAGGAAGAAGAGACTCACGGGAAATGGTCAGGAGGTGTGAGAGGGCGTAATGGGTGGACGTAAATGTCCCGGTTTGCTTTCAATGGCTGTAATAAACACCATGACCAGAAGCAGCTTTAGAAGAAACGGGGTGATATGGGCACCTGTGAGCCACCCAGAGTGGGTGCTGGAAACCAGACTCCAGTCCTCTGTAAGAAGAGCAATCACTGACCCATCTCCCCAGCCCAAACATTCCTAGCTCTAGATATAGAAACAAAACCTCAACTTCTTGTACACACTCCACACTCACCTGTGCGTGTGGTGTCCTGTGAACAGAGGCGAACATTCTTGGACGGCTTCTTCCAGCTAGAACACACACACCCTCACCCCACAGGAGGCTCCGACGCTGCGTCCCCTTTGCTTTCTCCTCTAAAGCACCGATTCTTCTCAGCCCTCAGGCCATTGACATGAGTTTCTTCCACTGTGAGCCGTGTTCTTTCCTTCCATGTTCCCCAAGCCCTGTGTCTTCTTCTGCTCATGCTTCCTTCATGTTGACTGTGAGCTGTAAGATGAAATAGGCCAAAAGTTGGCTTTGGCCGTGGTGTTTGTCTTGGTTAGGGTTTTTTGTTTTGTTTTGTTTTTTTCTGGGAAGAAACACATGACCATGTCAACTCTTATAAAGAAACACATTTCATGGGGGCTGGCTTACAGTTTCAGAGGTTTAGTCCATAATCATCACGGCAGGAAGCATGGCAACCGACGTGGTGATGGAGAGGGAGCTGAGAGCTCTATGTCTTGACCCACGGGCAGCAGGAGACTGGGTTGAGCTTCTGAGACCTCAAGCCCACTCCCAGTGACACACCTCAACAAAGCCACACCTATTCCAATAAGGCCACACATCCTAATACTGCCCCTCCCTGTAGACGCATGGGGGGGGCAGTTTTATTCATACTACCTCAGTGTTTATTACTGCAATTGATAGCAAACCGGGACATTTACGTCCACCCATTACGCCCTCTCACACCTCCTGACCATTTCCCGTGAGTCTCTTCTTCCCAACAACTCTCCCGCTCATTTTCACTTATTTCACTGTTCTCTGGAGGGTAGAGAACATGACTCACTGAATCTAATGAGGGTTACTGTCACGAGCACGAGGTGGCTGTGTTTGCTGGAGCATGGTTAACTTAACACTGGCTACACCACTGAGGAATAGGAGTCTCCCTCTTCTAGAAACCATCGAGCTGACAATTCCTCAGGAAGGGGTGGGGGCCTTCATGATATAATGTGATAAGCCCTCATCTTGTTCAGGTCTTGTGCAAGTAACGGAAGCTGCTTAATTCATGGTGTAGTAGCCATAGCCACAAGACAGCATATTATGCTTTCTAGCCCCCTGCCCACCACTGTAGTGAAAGATTTGGCTATGTTATGTAAATATGTTTTTGCTGTAATCTTAAGTGTGGGATGAGAGAATCCATAGCTGATAACAGCCTTGTGAGAGGGTTCCTTCTCAGCAGGAAACTGCCTCGTGCAGGGGGTATGGGTTTTGCCAGGTGAAGAAATCCTGGTGCAGGCTCTGAGAAGGTATATATATATATATATATATGTATATGTATATATGTATATATATATATAGAGAGAGAGAGAGAGAGAGAAGAGGCTTCACTTCAAGATGCTGCTAGAGAGAACGCTTCAGGTTGCTGCTGCTGCTGCTACTGCTGCTGGTCCTTGTTGCTGCTTTTGCTATTGCTGGATTGCTGGATTGCTGGGTTGCTGATTCATTCTGCTGCTGCGTTTGCCACTGCTACTGGTTTGCTAATTTGTTCTACTGCTGTGCTTGCCACTGCTGATGGTTTGCTGGTTGTTTCACGCCAAGGAACTAAATCTAAAGTTCTACGTTCCCTGTCTCCACTAACCTTCTTCTCTCCTACCTAGGGTTGGGGGATTGAAAGGGAGGTAGAGGCCTAAGGAACTACAAATAAAGGAGGCTTAAAATAATCAAGGTCTACACACCACTTGTGTTATGTTTCCTTATCCTTGGGATGGAGAATAGTCTGGATGTCCCATTTAGAGACAAGCACTCCAGAGTCACTTACTCTCAGTGTTTGAAAAAATTTTGAGTCTCCACATTAGCCATTGCTCACTGAAAAGAGAAGCTTCTATGACCAAGGCTGAGAGCAGTACCAAACTATAAAGATAAACATAGATATTTAGAGGCAGTTTGATGCCCATTACCCATTTAACAGTTGTAGCCCTGCCAGCCATGGGCATTAAGTCAAGTTTACAATACCGGGCATTAATTCCTTCCTGTGAAAAAACCCTCAAATCCAAGCAAGAAACAGCTAACTACCACTGTAACAGTCCTGACTCTATCACACCAGCGGGCGCATCTTGCCCTGACTGTCATTTTTACCACCCTGTAAATTTTTCATTTATTCCCTACCTCATCATTCAGTTTCTTTTTCACAAATAAATACAATTATAACCATCTGGTGGGTTAAGTCTATCTCCTTGACTAGAGGCTAAATTTCTTATGAACATGCCTAACCTGTTCATTTCTGCATTCCAGCACCAATACATGCCTGCCCCTAACAGGCACCCAACAAAAATTTGGTAATTACCATCCTCTATTATAAAAATGAAGCTCTATGAACTGTGATGCATACTTTAAGCTCCTGTAGCAAACCAGTTGAGGAAGGTAAGCAGAATGGAGTGAACCAGGCAATGCATATCCAAAGGTACCCTCTAGCCTATGGACCAGAAGTAGAATCCTATTTAACGCGGCTTGATGGTCTGTTATCTGTTGGCCCAATTGCCATAACCACTAAAAATACTGTGCCAACATCTCACAAGGTATAGGTAATCCTGAGCCCACTTCCCTAATTCTTGGAAGGTTGGCTATATGAATCCTAGTGTTATTTAATCTCGGAAATCATGAAGTTTGCTGCCCAAGTCAAATTCTAGTCCTGGCTAGCAAGGTGACTTTTCAGCCAGAGTCATAGTACCAGGACAGGTCAGAACGTAGGTAGAAATCACCCCACTGGAATCTTACTCTTTTTGGCAAGCCATTCATTCATCCAAAAGCAGTTAACGAGATTACTATAGGCCTTTTAGTATAGGCTGGGAAAATAAAAATAAATAAAGCGATCAAGTGGCTCAAGGCAGACAAGTATAAGGTAAGTTTCTCCTTCCAAATTAATGGAAACAGGACATTCTGGCTCACAGAGAACTGTCTTTCTAAAACATCTATTAGACACTATGTAAATGAGCCCACTTTATAAGTGCATCCACAGAAGAATGGATGAGGCTGTGCAACAAATGTGTACAATCACATCTGTTGTCTCTCGTTGAATCCTGAAAGTATAAGAAAGAAAAATGAACCCCTCCCCCACGGCACATACGAACCAGGCTTCACCATTTAATACAATGGCTGTCCCTTTAAGGGATGTCTGGAGTCACTGCCCCGCCCAGCCCCATAAGCACAATGGAACATTTTCCTTAAGATTACCTCACTCCTGCTGACCCACACAGGAAATAATTATTTTGGTAGTCTCCCATAAACAGTAAAATGTACTTGCTTGAAAAATAAGCTCTTTGACCCTTAAGTCAGTGGCTTCATGAGCATCCTTCCAAATCCAACAATGTTGTACGTAATTGGTGCCTTATTCTTGAGTTGCGGGTTCCCAGATCCAGGCTGCACTTGAGAGTCCTGCCAAAAGGCCACCACAGACAGTGCTGTCCTTGTATTTCTGCCTAAAGAAGAATGTGGCATCAAAGAAAAATTATATTTCTTTCCTAAGATAGAATTTGGAAATTCAACAGATGTCCTAGCAACAAATTCAAACACTGTAGTCATGGCTGAGAAAGCAGTCCTGCTCTCGCACACAGCCATTCGAGGGTGTGCCGGGGAAATGCAGCAACATTTAAAAGAGTGACAGGCTGGAGCAGAATTTTTGAGTCTAGGTGGAAAATCAAGATTCCCCAACTCCTATTCTAACTGAGGCCTACTATCACATCCCTCTCTTTCACTGTAGAATCCCCCAGATCTAAAGGGATGCCATGAAGAGTCCAAGCAAACTGTCTGCAAGAGAAGTCAGGCTACCTGGGGAAAACAGAAGAAGAGTTGGATCCATAAGACCATATTCCTAATTGAAGCTGACACTCACCGACTGAACTCCCCAGTCACTACCTTGGGATAAAAGCCTGCCGGGAAGACCCGACAGACATCCACAAGGCTGCAGACAATGGATGTATTTACCTACCTTGTTCAACAGCCTGCACCTGAGCAGCTCAGGACTCAAAAATGTCAACTCCTGAGTCAGGAATTCGGGGTCCTTCCATCAAGTAGCTACACCCTTCTCTTTCAGGTCACAACCCAGAAATTGCAGCGTTTCTCCTTCTTTCCCATCTATCAAAGCTTGGTCACATGGCCAACAGAGCTTCCTGGTTGTTCCCATTTGCATACTCAGAGTTTTATGACTATAAGCAAAGAGAAAGTCAATGCTAGGAGACAGCCAGAAGTTCACCACACTTGTCAGTTTTCAGAGTATTTCATTTAAAGATGAATATGTTATCAGAAGACAACCTCTTGTCTTACAAAGCTATTTTAGTATCCATCCCTCTCAAGTCACCCGCCTATCAGACCCCTTGGGCTACACTGGCATGCTAAGGAGTGAAAGGTCCTAAGAATAGAGCTGCAGTCCTGTGCACAACCGTGTAAAAACACCTGGCCAGATGTGTGAGCAAGCTCTCTTCCCACCTCTGGTCCTGTAGACCGAAAAGTCTGCCTTGACGACCACAATACCCAGCTCTTGGCCCCATGGCTGTGATGGCCACCCTGTTTCATTTCGTCTTCCTCTATCCATATATAATAGGAGAGTCATCCAAGAATGGGTCAGGGACTTGGCTCCCAGGCCATTTCAGCTTTTAAAGGGAAAGAGGACTTCTCCAAACCTCAATAAAAGGTAAGCGAAAGCAAGGAAAGATCTACGTGTCAACTTGGCACTTCTCTGAGAGCTTCTGGGATTGTTCCAAGAAAGAGGTTATGTACAGAGGACGCTTGGGGGTGACTGGGCCAGTTCTCTTCTTGTGCCATTTAGGAGTGAAGCTTGCTGACGTCTAAAGGTAGAGAGAAGTCCTGACAGGAACTTCCCACTGACTTCCATTCACCAAGGAGGAATGGAAGAAGGCTCTGCTCGGAGCTGAATGGATTAGAATCCCACCTGGTGTTTACAGCAAAGTACAGGATGTGCTTAACATCCTGGCATGAATAGGTCATCGCTTGGCGGCAGTGAACAGCACCTGCTTAGAGTGTCCACTCTGGCCAAATAAACTAATGATACTCTGATATCAAGTAATAGAAGAACCAAATATATGGCTGCCCAATAGTTCACAGACAGACTGAGAGGCAAACCAGTGATGCAAACCACACTGAAACAAGTTCTTCCTGGAGGAATAAGATGGATAAGCGAACTCCTTTCTGTGCTATCAGAAACCCTGACGTAGTGCTACTAAATTATTACCGTCATGATTAAAGAATATTTGAGATAAGAAACATTAATAAACAATCTGTTTTCAACACAGACCTCTAGGCCTGTGTTGAAATGGTTAAATGTGAAGATTTAACCAGCCATACTCCTGATGTTTATGTCTCTATATAGCACATCTATCACGACGTATAAATACAGATGATACACAGGCATGCCATAGAACCTTAACAGTATTTTAATTACAAAACTATCCCAAACCCCAACCTAGGCCTCTCTAGTCAGGAAACATTAGCACATCCTTTTCCTGTTTCTGCCTTGTCCAAAAGCTGGAACAAAACTTTTGGAGGGGATCCAGAGCGTCAGGAAGAAATTATTCTAAGTGTTGTTATGTATGAGACAGGCAGGAGGGCACCGTGCGTTGACCTCCATATCTGAGGCTAGGCCTAAGTAACAATAATGCCCGCCCTGAAAAGGCTCTGCTCTGCTCGCTCCCGGCAGTGGGCAGCGGGATTTGTACAAACGGCTGACTCTCTCTCAGGTTGACTCTCAGGCTGACTCTCAGGCCTGCTCAGTCGCTCCTTCCGCTCCCTACAGCCCTTCATTAACACTTACCTCATTCACTGCACTGTAATTATTTGTTCACAGGCCTGTCTCCGGGACACGGGAAGGAGTTAAGAACATTAGCTCTGGAGCCAAACTGTCTAGATTGGCATCCTAGCTCCGCCGCTAACTAGTTTTTCGTGACTCTGAGTGAGTCCCCTAACCTTGCCAAGCTCCTGTTTTACCATCTGCAACGCCGAGTTAATATAGAGCAGCTTCAGTCGCTGTCCGTGTTCTCACCTGAGTAAAAGCACTCACCTGTGTATTCCCATCCCTGGCGTACCCAACTCCAGAAGGCACTGCGGGTACTTTCCAAAATAACTAGGCATGTACGGCCCAGCTCTATCCACCTTTCTCCTCGGTAAGAGGTGGCCTGTCAGGGTACAGGCCAAACCCCACACTCCCGGCTTTGTCCTAGTGGGCAGACCCACACTTTTCTTCCCCAGCGGAAATGTTCACTCTGCTTTCTCCCAGGAGCTGCGTCGCCCACATGCTTTGGTGCTGTCTGTGGGTCTCCGCGGGAAAGACCGGAATCCCCCGCACTGCTGGCAGATCCACAGGTCCTCATACTCGGCTCTTCCCCGCGTCCTGAACTAACCCATCGTGAGCAGGAGAGCTTGACCTCCTCCTGTCATTCAGTGAGTCATTCCTCAGTGTGTTCTAGTCATTGCACCTTCTCTAAAATTCTAGATGTGGATGTTAAAAAAAAAAAAAAAAGAAAGAAAGAATTTTGCATCCAGATGGTAGATCACATCTGCAATCCCAGCAGTACTGGGAGAGAAGTAGGAGGATCATGAGTTCAAAACCAACCTGAACTATGTATCAAGATCCTGGACTTAAAAGAAATAAATTTTAAAAAAATTCAAAGCTGTCAGTGGTGGTATACGCCTTTAATCCTAGCACTTGGGGATGAGGGGCAGAGGCTGGCAGAGTTCAAGGCCAGCCTGGTCTACAAAGTGAGTCCAGGACAGCCAGGGCTCTTGTTACACAGAAAAATCCTGCCTTAAAAAAAAAAAAAAAAAAACTAAACTAAATAAATAAATTCAGATTTTTTTTTTCAGAATTTAATAAAGCGTTCCCTTTGGGAGGAACTGAAAGGAACAGCCAGGGCTCTTGTTACACAGAGAAACCCTGTCTTGAAAAACCAAAACTAACTAACTAAATTCAGAAATATTTATTTATTTATTTTCAGAATTTAATGAAGTGTTCCATTTGAGAGGAACTGAAAGGTAGACCTTTGAAGTACTGAAGAGTTGAAGAGACCAGGTTTGGCTTGCTCTCACCTCTTTGGACAATATGACCTGGACTCTCTTGAACCTTTGGCCTTCCATTTGGATTCCATCAATTACACGAGTCTCTGCAGACAGGACGAGAGAGACCTAAGCGTTTGTCATGTCTACCCTACCCCTGACTGAGTAGGCCTGGCAGTTACGCCAGCCCTCTGCATGGCCCTCGCTCCGCTTGTGCGGCCCTCGTTTGAGCTACGGCTCTTGCTGGATCCTCTCCTTTGGCTCTCCCTGTGCCCTTGAGTCTACCAGCAGTAACAGCTTCCTGACCTTGCTAGTCTCCTTGGCCCTCTGACACCCTTGTTAGTTCTGCTAACCCTTCCCACACTCCTGGAAAACGTCCCGTTGTTAAGATCTGGTTAAGGACACTGGGCATGGCTGGCTTGTGCCCATACTAATGGTACATGGGCAGGAGGGAGGAAGATCCCTGTAAATTCAAGGTCATCCTCATCTGTCAAATGAGTTCCAAGCAAGCCAGGGTTATATAGCAAGTCATAGGGGGAAAATACCCACAACATTTAAAGTTAAAAATAAAATATTTTCATGGAAAACTCATCATTTGGCTACTAGAACCCCCACTGAAGTAAGTGATGGGGTACACAGGGAAGACCGCTGGAGAGCGAGACGTTGGACCTTTGCAGGGTGGTGCCAATGAAAATGGTCTCATCCAAAGCAAAGCGGCCCTTGCCCTCATTACACCTTGCTCTAGCAGCCCGCTGACAGCTTGACTTTCCGCTTAAAGAGAGAGACCCTGATCAAAGCACCCAGTTACTTGTGACAGTTCTAGATCTCTTCTCAAAAGGAAGTAGAAGGGACAAAATTAACTGTCACTTATTTTTAGCTCAACGGGGGAAGGAATCACATGCTCAAAGAAGTGGCAGTCTAACGTAGAGAGCACTCAGAGCAGCACACGAAGATAAAAGATCTGAAGTTTGCAAGGCGTGAGCTTCTGAGGATATGGCCTCTAAGCGAACGTAGGTATGAAATTGTTTTGATTTCCTGACTCGCTATCAAGGTCCATCTTCCCTCTCAGATTTCAATGTGTTTGACTATTTGTCTGTATTTGCAAATGTAGGAACAAGTTTCTCACAGCCTAAAACTTCTTGTGAGAATGACTTCTGGCTAGAAGTAAAGATTTTTCCACTGAGAAATCTCTAAAGGCAGCAGTCAAATGATAATTATTTCTACATAAATGGCAAATGGCAGAAAAATAAGAACACCCTCAGTTCAACATCTAGACCTTCGCAACCTATAGCTGCCCTACCTCATGAACTCTCTGACATGTTATAGCATGCTTCTTCCGACCATCTGACCTTTGCACCTTCTGTGACCCACAGTCTGAGACGCTGTCCCCAGCTCTTTCCTTTTATTGCATCAGACTCTTCAGCCATTGATACTCAAGTGTAACCCACACACTCAGTGTACGCCCCACAACACTGTACAATCATGGTATTACATAGCGAACATTCTCTGTCCTCTGAGCACTCACTGATTTGTCACTCAGCTATATTGCATTTTTGAGCCATTCCACGGTCTCCCTCCAACCCTTTTGTAGATTGTCTACTACTGTAATGAAACGCCATGACCTGAAGCAATTTGGGGAGGAAAGGGTTTATTTTGTTTACTCTTCCAGATCACAGTTCATCATCTTCAAAGACAGACAGGGTAGAAATTTAAACAAGGCGAGAACATGGAGGCGTGCTGCCTGCTGGCTTGCTCCTTGTGGCTTGCTCAGTCTGCTTTCTTAGAGAACCTAGGACCACCAGCCCATGGGAAGCAGCACCCACCATGGGCTTGGCCCTCCCCTGTCAATCACTAATTAAGAAAATAGCTTAACATACTAAAATCTGTACACCTAAAGAAGCTAAGCAAGAAGGAGGACCCTGGGTAAGAGGCTCAATCCTCACTCAGAAAGGCAAACGGCACGGACATCAGAAGAAGGTGAAAACAAGGAACGAGACAGGAGCCTACCACAAAGGGCCTCTGAGAGACTCTACCCAGCAGGGTATTAAAGCAGATGCTGAGACTCATAGCTAAACTTTGGGCAGAGTGCAGGGAATCTTATAAAAGAAGGAGGAGATAGAAAGACCTGGAGGGGTGAGGAACTCCACAAGGAGAGCAACAGAACCGAAAAATCTGGGCCCAGGGATCTTTTCTGAGACTGATACTCCAAACTAGGACCATGCATGGGGATAATTGCAAACCCCAATATGTCAGATTATTCTGTTGCCTCAGTGCTCTTCAGTTAACTAAGCTTGTATTTTCAGTTTCTCACATCCTTAACAGTTTTCTTTTTATGATTAAAGATCCAATAGCTATCACTATAATCAACCACCAGATAGATAGATAGATAGATAGATAGATAACTTTAATTCCCTCTATTTTCTCTGCTTCTTTTATAATCCTCTGATGAAATCCCAAGCTTATCTAAATTCAAAGTTCTAAGTGTTCCAAACCTGTATTTTGATATGGCTGAGAATAAGCACACAGAATATTTTGTCTGTTCTCCAGACTCACTTTTTTTTTTTTTGTGCTGTATCTGCATGTACAACTGCATGCCAGCAGAGGGCACCAGATCCCATTATAGACGGTTGTGAGCCACCAAGTGGTTGCTGGAAATTGAACTCAGGAACTCTGGAAGAGCCATCTCTCCAGCCTCATACTCTACTCTTTGCATTCAACACGTTTTTTGTAGAAACTACAATTCTATTTCTTTTTCTATTCACTGATCTATCTACTGCCCCATTAAACAGTAAGTATACTGGTAAATGCAAGGGGTGTGAACAGCTCAGGGAAGAAGCACACAGACTCCTGGTAAGCAAGTAGGTCAACTGAAGAGGTCAGAAATGTAGCACATAACGGGGAGTCGCCCACCTGCATACAGGATTCAGAGTGTCATGGGCCCTCAGCCTCAGCATGTCACAGGTGTAGGTGACCTCCATTAACTTAGGGTCAGTTAGGTGAGGGAAGCTGAGAGGACATCTACCAGAAAGCTGTAGGTTCTGTAAAGACACAAGAGGCTCCACCACCACCACCACCACTGCTTTGGTTTCCAGCCCTGAGAGTCTGGCCTACATCTCTCGAGGGTGTGGTATATCTGTTGATGATCCTATTTATTTGCCCCAATCATTTCCCACTATTATTTCTTAGCCATGCTACCATTTTGGCTTCATCCCACCATGCCATTTCCTGGTTGCTGCTATTGCATTGTTGTAGGTAATTTAAAAGTATGTGGTGATATTACCTAACCCGCTATTATGATCGATAAAAGACACCTGTTGTGTTTTAGAATAGTTTCATTTTACCTGGGGCTGGGCAGATATTAACCCTGTAAACTATCCTCATCATTTCCCAGGCCATCCACTTTAATAATTTCTCTCTGGGCTACTTCCATCCATAATCTCGAAATACTTCCTTTTTCTTCTCACCTGGGCTGCTTTCCTCCACCATTGTCCAAGCAGCCGTGTGCTTCTCTCCACATTAACCACCAAAGCTCGCTCTTCTTCCTTCCTCCTGTACCTGTCTCTCCTTCTCAAGATGACTCTGTCTGCGAAGCCCGCAAACCTTAGCCATGCCTACCTCCTTTCTGCCCTGCTCAGGTGTATGTCTTTTATTGGCCAAACAAGGGAGGCAAGGACATTACTTGGGGTACCCGATAGTTTGCTCCTAAGAGACAGCAAGCAGACCTCGAGAAACAAAATAACTAACAATCAAATACAAAACATCAGACAAGTTGAAGAACCTATTTATCTGCCCCAGTAATTGCCCACGATTAATTTGTAGCCATGTCGGCTTCATCCCATCACGTCATTTCCCAGTTGATGCTGCTGCACGAATACCAAGTTGCCTGAGATGAAGAAGCCTTTCCAGAAGTAAGTTATCTTCTCTACAGCAGGAGCACCCCACTAACACAACGCCTCTCGCCCTCTGTTTTCATTATTGCCCTTCCAGTGAAGAATCCTTTCAGACATTGTTTTCCCCTAATGGCCACCCTATGGATTTCCGATGCCGCTGTATACTTGCTTGTGCAATTGTACAAGCATCCATGCTTTATACATTAAAAGGTAATCTTACACACACACACACAACCGATTTTCACCCGTGTGTGTGGGGGGGGTGATTTCTCCTCGGTTGAGAATGCATGATTTAGATAGAGCATAGGAAGTGCATCCTTCATGTGGCTGCTAGCTGTGGGTGACAAGGCACGCACAGATGAGCGCTCCACAGAGGAGGAAGCATCTGTTTTAGTGGTTAAGTTCTTCTTTCGGTGTTTCATTTCATTTCTTTTATTCTGTCTTTATTCATAACTGAGTTTGTGTTTCTCATTAAAATGCCGTGTGCCCCAGCACCAGACTGGGTCTAAAGAGATCAGAGTCTCATTTTTCAGGTATGCTATTAAACCGTTACGGCGAACAATCTTTTCTTTTTATAGTTATTAGCAGCTTCTTATTTTTAAATTTTTGTTGGTTCTTTATGAGTTTCACATCATGCACCTCATCTTCCTGGCCCCTCATATTCACCCTTCACCCGTGCAACCTTTCCCCCAAATAAAAAAACATACACACAAACATATATACACATACAAAGCATAGAAAAATCTCATACTGGAAGCTGTAGTATATCACAGTGTGTCCCACAGTATATTCTCCTGTCTATGCTCGTAAATATTCATTGGTCTGGCTCAAGGTCTCTGCCTTCTGTGACACCATCAATGTCAGATCCCCATTGGGACTCCTCCCAGTTTATCCTGTTGCTGGCCTATGTCGTGGAGATCCTGCAGCTTTGGATCAGCAGGACTGGTCCTTTCACGCAGCCCTGTCATTCACAGATGACATAGATTTGGGGGTGGGCCAACTCAGAGCCCTGGATCTGGGCCTGAGTAGTAGTTGAACTGATCAGCACACCGGCTCTCCCTTGTCCTCACTATCACCTCCCTTATCCTAGCACTGCTCGGCTAGGCTACCCAACACCGCCATCAGCAAGAGGCAGGGTCAGCTCTTCTGACTCCCAGAGGTGGCGAGGGGAAAGGGTGTCACCCCTGCACCCACACCACTTCACTGCAAACACATGGCTGGGCCAGCTCTCCTGCTCTTTCACCCTTGGGACCAGCTCACCTGCACCCCCTTCACCAGGGCCAGCTCTACTGAGCTGCTCAGGGGAGGTACAGGGCCTACTTTCCACAGTGCTGCAGCCAGTGAGGGACAGGGCCAGCTCTCCTGCTCTCACGACCTGGGGGCCAGCTCTCCCGACTTCCAGAGTCTCCCTGATGCTAGCCACCAGTGAGAGATGGGGCCAACTCTCCAGAGTGCCACAGCCAGTGAGAAGCCTAGCCAGTTCTGCACAGCACCTGGACATCCACATGGTCAGAGTGGCTGCCCCTACCAGAGATGTCCCCATGTTATCCAGTGGTAATATGAGCCTCAGACACTGACACTGAGCCCGGCTACTGAGTAGCCACAGAACTAGACATGGCCCTCAGCAGCAGCTTGGGCTGGAACTTCACCACAGCCTCAGGTAGCAGGGCTGGCCACTCACAGAAGGCTGCTCCTCTTCACCTGAAATCTCCAGTTCCATCTCTCTTCAGAATGTTCAAGCTGCTCTGCTTCTCTTTCTCTCCCATCTGTC
This sequence comes from Meriones unguiculatus, assembly GCF_030254825.1. Classification (NCBI taxonomy): domain Eukaryota; kingdom Metazoa; phylum Chordata; class Mammalia; order Rodentia; family Muridae; genus Meriones; species Meriones unguiculatus. The sequence continues at coordinate 48,472,844 of NC_083362.1, read as the reverse complement.
TGCCACATGCTTGCATGCTGTGATGGCCCCACTGCAGGCTGGTCCCTGGGTGACATCCTCCATCTGGACCACCTATGCTCTGTCCTGGAGGCCAGGTCTGCAGGTGACAGGTCTTTGTCTTGCTCCTCCCTCACTGTGCGTGCTGCATGGTGGTAGGCAGGGCTCTGTGTGTCTCTGGCCCATCCTGTGCCACTGGGCAGAGGACAGGTCTGTGGTTGTCTTTCCCTACCGATACAGCGTGGTATGGCAGAATTCAGGTCTCTGTCTGTCTTACTCCTGCTGCAGCTGCACTGCCTGGATTTGATTGATTCGATTTGATTTGATTTGCTTTTTATGAGTCCGAGGCATAAAAGAGCTTTGGCCACCAAACCAGGCATCAAGCTAGGATGCACAGAGGATTGTCATCAGTCTGCTCCTGACTCATATATAAGAACAACACCATCAACAAGGTATCTCCCTGCCTATTTGCCAGGGGGCATATTCAGTTTCTTTAACCTGAAAAATAAAAGTATCTGTTAATAGTTTTGTCTAGAATTACTGTACCTTTTTTTTTCTGCACCATCTTGCCTCCATCCTGTTTTACTGTCAATAGCATATGTGCTGATAACATTAGTATCATGATTCACATGTCCAAATGACATTATTCAGAAGGAATATAGAAAGAAAGAAAGAAAGAAAGAAAGAAAGAAAGAAAGAAAGAAAGAAAGAAAGAAAGAAAGAAAGAAAGGAAGGAAGGAAGGAAGGAAGGAAGGGGAGATGGAAGGGGAGAGAAAGGAGGGAGAGGGGAGGAGAGGAGAGGAGAGAAAAGGAGGGAAGAGAAGAGGAGGGGAGGCTTCTTATATCTTAAAATTTCAAAGGCCACCGTGAAACACCAATGTAATAGTAATAATCATTCTATTGTATTAGAGAGGTCAGCTTGCTCCTCCAGTGTTAATATCTAATACTGAGAAGTTACCTCAATTTATTTTCATGGACCTGTAACCAGAAAAAAAAAAAACTGTTAATTCTGTGTATAATTTGTGTCTAGCCTGACATTTGGAGAACAGAGAAAATTTCTGATGCTCTTTATTTTTCTACTTTGTCTTGTCCTTCAGAGCTTTCAGTGTATAGGAATAATGTTCCTCTGTACAGGTGTTATCAATAGCAAATCTCCAAAATGTTTATTTAAAAATTTATATAATAATATCAGAACAACTGGGAGGGAATCTGAATACTAGTTATAATTAACTGGTATTTATTTACGAAAAGAGTAGGTCTTGATATTAGGACTGAGCCAGGACAGAAAGCTAAAATATCAAAAAGAGCAATGTTTTACATCCCTGTCCCAAAAGAAAGTATGCATCTTAGGTATAAAATATTAATTATTGTAGGGAAATAAAAGGGAAAAATGATAGAAATACAAAATACCATTCTTATAGACATCCAAAAATTCAGCAAAACCTTTGCTTTTGATACGGTAAAATCTTTTATTTTGATATTTGAACCTATATTATTTCTTTTGGTAGAAATGGAATTTATGTAGTTATAAGTTGATATATAAAATTCTCTTTCTCTCTCACACCGTGCATTCCATAAGAACCAGAACCTGTGGAGTCAGCTCACCACCACAGCCCACGGCAAGCACAGAGCCTGTACATATTAAATGCCCAAGGCTCATACTTAGAAGAAATAAACAAATCCAGTGGGAGGAAAAATGTTTTGACATGACTCTTTTTCTCAGCGCAAAGATACTGTGAAAATATCTATCACTTTTTCTTACCTGTCTCAACAACTTCTCCTTCTCCTTCTCCTTCTCCTTCTCCTTCTCCTTCTCCTCCTCCTCCTCCTCCTCCTCCTCCTCCTCCTCCTCCTCCTCCTTCTCCTCCTTCTCCTTCTCCTTTCCTTCCCCTTCCCCTTCCTCTTCCTCCTCCTCTTCCTCCTCCTCCTTCTATTTCTCCTCCTCCTCCTCCTCCTTCTTCTTCTGCAGCTGCTGCTGCTTTCACATATGTTCATGCTTGTGTTTATGCTTATTCCTATTCATCTCATCCCAGAGCTATGTTGTATTCAACAGAGTTCACCAAGGCATGGTCCCAACCTCATGTGACTTAAAACCTGTTGGGGAAACAGACTTGAAACAAAAAACTCACCATAGAGCAACATGTGAGGGACAGTTCCTATGTAAGGGGAAAGAGGAAGCAATCCACCTGTCTCCTGCAGCGATATGAATTGTGCTTTGGCAGGCAACCGTCTACGGATGACAGGAAATAAACCTTTCAGAACTGAATTTTTGTTTTTATAATCAGTTCATTGAAAATGAAGCCTGTGCTGGATAGTTTTATGTCAATTTAACACAGACTAAAGTCATTTGAGAGGAGGAAACCTCAACTGGGAAAGCGCCTCCATCAAACAGGGCTATAGGTAAGCCCATAGGGCATTTTCTTAATTAGTGATTGACAGGGAGAAAGCTGGGCACGATGGCACATCCTTGTAACCCAGCACTTGTGAGGCAGAGGCAGGAAGATTTCTTTGAGTTTGAAGCCAGCCTGGTCTACAAAGTGAGCTCCAGGACAGCCAAGAATACACAGAGAAACCCTTTTTTGGGGGGGTGAGGGGAGGACAGGGAAGGGCCCATTGTGGGAGTTGTCATCAGTGGGCAGGTGGTCCTGGGTGCTATATATAAGCAGGCTGAGCGAGCTGAAGGGAACACGCTCCTCTGTGGCCTCTGCATCAGTCCTGTTTGAGTTCGTGTCCTGGCTTCCTCCACTGATGGACTATGATGTGGAAGTGTAAGCCAAATAAACCGTTTCCTTCCCGGCTTGCTTTTGGTCTGGTGTTTTATCATCACAGCAATCGTAATCCTGACTGAAACAAAACCAAACTAATTTGACTGCTTTGTCCATCTAATCTCTTTAAGTTCTTGATTTAAGCATCACTCAGAAGTATCTCTACTGATCCCATTGTTCACACACACACACACACACACACACACACACACACACACACACTGGTTTAAGCAGTTAGCTGAGACCTTCCACTAGACTAGGAAGCCTATGAGATCAAAAAAAAATATCTCTAGTCTCTTGATTATTATAAATTCAGAACCTGCAACTATTTCTCATGCACAGTAAGTACTCAGGAAATATTTGATGAAAAACTCCTTTACCAGTGTATTTTTTTCTCTCTTTTAAACAATTTATCTCCCTCTTCCATTCAATTAATAGAACATTTATTTCCCTCCTTAAATAATATTATTTGCCTTTTCTTGTAAGACTTTTTCCCCTAATTGCCCCAGGCACCATCTCTCAATACCTGGGAATGAAGTGCGTCTTTCTAATTTGTACCCAGGGGAGACCTGACCCCAAGGAGCATGCCTAAGGTTGCTTTCTCTGCTCCCTCGCAAGAGGCGAGTCTATTTGTAGGCTCCCGGAACTGTTTCCCCACGGGGTTTCTCCTGCCTTCTGTATACACAGAATCCAAAGCATTTAGGCTGAAAAGGAAGACTTTCTTTTGGAGAGTAGTTTAAAATGAATGTTCTCAGGGGACTGGCAACAGGTCAGCATTCACTTTCTATGCCCAAAATTAATTCTTATGCTCTGCTTTCACTTACAAGAAGGAGGGGAAGGAGAAGAGTAGGGTCCAGGTTGAAGGCTTAAAGTGGCGCAGATGCTTAAAAATAGAAATGGAGGAAGGACCCTGAAAGTGTTCTAGTCCTGAGGCACCAGAAGTCTCTGAAGCCAGTGGCTCCTAAGTTTGGTGCCTCCTCGGGTCATTCTGGCAACCAGGGAAAGATATTTTAAGTCATGGCAAAGCATGCTGGCAACCTCAAAAACCACACCCTTTGAAAGTTAACCTTGTCTGCCAGCATGGGGCAAGTCTGACAGAGACACGGGGCAGGAAAAAAAAGGGCAGTGCCATGGGCTTGCCAACCCCACAGAAATGCTGTTGACTTCTTTTAAAACACATGTGATTCGGACAAGTGGCTTATTCTTTTATTTACTAAATGTTCTAAAAACTGGAAGAGTCAATCAAATGTGGGTGTTTCCAGCTGTCCAGATGTGTCCTAGATTCGGCTTGAATGTGAGGGAGAGACTCGATTGATTTAAATATGGAGTGTTTTTTCACAGTAGTAATAACATTTCTGAATTATATGCAGTCTTTCACATGACCCTTGAAGAAAACAAAGAGTATATATAGTTACTGAGGAGGAATAATATTGGTTCTTATAAATATTAGCTAAAAGTAGACACAGCATTAAATAAAAGGAGTTTAAAGTTTCCCTTACTAGCTTAAGGTTTCATACATATAAGATGAGCTAGGCGTGGTGGTTAATGTTTGTAATCATGACACTCAGGAGGCTGAGGCAGGAGGATTGCTATAACTTAGGCCAGCCTGGGCAGTATATTGTATTTAAGGCTAGAGCCTATTGGGGGAGGGGGAAGGAAGCGGATAAATGAATAAAAAATGACAACCAAAAGAAAATGTAGGGGTTTTTCTTAATATTAGATATCTATTTTCTGTTGCAGTTGTAATACATAAAATGTTATGAACTGTTATATCAGTTTTTAACAACTAATGGAAATGGAATGTCCTAAGGTTTCCTGTTGGTTCTTATTCCAACTGAAAATAAAAATTAATTTTAGTTTCTCTCTCTCTCTCCCCCTCTCCCTCTCTGTCTTTCTTTCTTCAGGGTTCAACCATTTTTTTTGTTCCTCTTAAAGATTCATTTTTGACTGGACTCCGATCAGAAGTAGCAGCTTTCAGCAGGGAAAGCTTTCAGCATTCTCTTGGCAATCCGTTCTCAGCATTTGTCTCTGGCTTCCTTCATTCTCTTGGCCAAAAGCTTAGCACATTCTGTAGCCTCCTCCTTATTTTCCTTAGTGCATTGTTTCTTCAGAGCAATATGTCAGCACTTGTGTTGCAGGACGCATGGAGCAACAAGACATGCTCTGGTCCTGGGCTTCTCATCTTCTTTGTTTTAGGACTTTCTGACAGCACATCAGTGGACATCATCCTCTTTAAAGAGATTGAGAAGCTTTCAGATCCTACTAGGTTCATTTGGGCCTAATGGCTGAGGCACAATAATATCCAACAATTAAGGAATATCCCTCTCACCTTTTTTTTTTTTTTTTAATAATAACTAAGTTGAGAAAACTCAGATTGCCATTCATAATGCATCTTTGAACAGACTTGCTCTTCCTCTCTCTGGTTCTCCCTGGTCTATAACAAGAATGCCCCTTACTCAGTAGCAGGCACCCTCTTACCATGGGTCAAGATGCCTTGTTTCATGGGGAAACCTTGTCTGGGGTTCCCATCACTGATTCAGACCATGTAACTCTTCCGCTCTTCATCAAAAGCCTCTTCGGCTACTTCTATCGTCATGTGCTCTTCATGGGAAGCACATAGCTTGCATTCATTGTGCATTTCAATGAGCTCCTGACAGCCGGTGACTGTGAAGGAGATGTTCCTCTTCATCATGACATGGCTAACTCCCTAGAGGTGCCACAAAAAAAAAAAAAAAAAGAGTTGAAGAGAGGAATGCTACCTCATCAGCTCTTGACTTGATATCAGCAGGTAGGAAATTTCTAAATGACCCAGATTTTAGTATCAGTTCTGGCACTTTCTGTTCACTTGGAAAACAAACCAAAATTCTTATTACAAGATGGAAAACCCGATATATCTGTGTCTGAATGATACAACAAATTGACCAAAACATCAGTTTTGCACTTCAAATATGTATAATTTTTTTTGCTGATTAAGTAAAGACCAAATTAATTTCTCTAAGATTCCTGTGGGGTGTGTGTGTGTGTGTGTGTGTGTGTGTGTGTGTGTGTGTGTTTCTGTATGTGTGCAAGTGTATAGGTGTGCATGGCTGTGCAGGTCAGAGATTGACAGCAGTGTTTTCCTATTTGCTTCTTCACCTTTTTAGACAGGGTCTTTGACTGACCCTGGAGCTTGCTGATTGGCTAGCCTCGGGCTGGGCAGCAAGCCCTAACAATCCTCCTGTCTCTTCCCCAACTCCACCTGCAGTGCTGGGATTGAGGGGACTCATGCTTGTGTGGTGAGCACTTTACCAACTGAACCACCTCCCCTAGTTCCAAAGATTCCTCTTCCTACCAATATTCCACCTGTAGTGATTTGAATAATGTCCCCCATCTAGGGTCTTCAGGTGATGGCATTGTTTGAGGAGACTAGGAGGTATGGACATTTTGGAGTATGTCACTGTGGATGGCTTTGAGAATTTTAAGACTCATGCAGTTTCCAGTTCACTGTCTGCTTCAATCTTGCAAGTCCGAGATGTGAGCTCTCAACTTCCTGTTCCTGCTGCCATGCCTGCTACCAGCTGCCCTGTTCTGCTATCATGGACTACAACCCTGTAGAACTGCAAGCCAAAATAAAGCCTTTCGACCGTGACCATGACCATGACCATGACCATGACCATGGTCATAATGTTCTGTCGAAGTAATTAAAAAGTGACTGATATACCAAATGCAGATGGAAAACCACTTGGGTGGCACCAGGGCGCATGTCCGCCTAAGTACACAGCCCAGTAGCTTCCTCTCCGAAGTCTTCTAAGGTCTCTGGAACCTCTTAAGCCTAGAAAATTCAGCAATTTAATTCTGTGTTTGTTTTGTTTTCACAAGAGTGTAACAGTAAACCAAACAAGAAGGAGGAAATACTGAAAATACATCTGCTGATATTTCAAATATATGATAATACTCAAAGGTATAATCTTGTACCTTATAAAGAAAACAAAGTACTTGAACCTAGACACTTGAATGAAGTCACTGCAGAAGATGAGAAGATAAACTAAGAAAAGGATTAAGTCTGAATCCTTTATGTCAGTGACAGTATGGACCAAGTTCCTTACTGTAAGTAGATAGGTTTCTACAAGCCATAAAGAAATGATTCACAGTGACGCCTACAATTCTGAAGCCTTTGGAAGGTTCAAGTCTTAAAGCAAAGCCAGCCTTGGATTCCAACTTAGAACTGTGCAGACGGAGCCAGCCATAAGGCTTGCCATCTGGTCAAAAACCAAACTCACTCTGGCTCTCTCGTGAATCCGGGCAGAGAAATCTGAAACACAACCCAGTCCCTTGTGGTTGATATTGGTTGTCACCTGGAATCTTCTAGGAAACAGAGCCGTGGCTGCACCTCTGCAGGAGATGTAGACTGGGTTGCCGAGGTGGAAAGACTCCCCCTAAATGTGGGTAGCCTCATTTGATGGACTGGTGTCCCAGACTGAATGAAAAAGAGAAAGTGAGCTGAGTCCCATTGGTTTTCCTCTGCTTTCTCAGGACAGATACAGTGTAGTAGCCTCCTAGATCTCCTGCCGCCATGATTTTCTGACCCGCAGAGTGTGCGCCGAAGTAAACCCTTCCTTCCCTCCTTTTTTCCTTCCGTGTTTTTGTCAAGTATTCTGTCACAGCAATAGGAGAAGAATCCAATACAGTAACCATTGACCTTTTGTGTCACAAGACAAAACACATAATTCTTTGATGAGTTTCACTTCTATTTTTCTGAATGATCCACCATTGTTTAGAGGAAAAACAATATTTAACCTTTCCAGAAAGCACATTAAGTGGAAATTTAATTCTAGATTCAGGACAGTAAGTATGTGGTTCTAAACACTGTGATTGATGTGCGTGTATGTGTGTGTAAGAGAGAGAGAGTTTTCTGTTGCTGTGGTCCAAAAAAAAAAAGAAGAAAAATCTGAGAAAATAAATTTGAAGAAAGCTTTATTTCAGGGGGTTTAGTCTGTGGTCATTTGACTCCATCACTTCTAGACCCAGAGGGAAGTCCACCCTAGTGGAGAGCACAGAGATGAACAAAAGCTACTCCCCTCATATGTAAATCCTTATCTTTCTTAAAGCTATAAACATGGTTGGGACAAGGGCCACTCTTTAACTCACTTCCAGAATATTACAAGCTGTCCTGTTTTTAAGAGGGGCTAGATGGATTAGTTACTTTTCTGTTGAAACCATGACCAAGGCAACATTAAAAGTGTTTGTTTGGACTCACAGCTTCATGGGGCTGGCCTCCGTGATAGCAGAGCGAAGGAGTGATAATGGGACCAGCTGAGAGCTCACATCTGGATCTACAAACAGGAAGCAAAGAGCACACTGGCAATGTCTCAAGTCCTTTGAAACTTTAAAGCTCCTACCTCCCCCCCCCCCCCCCCCCCGCTGTGGTACACAACAAGGCCACGCCTCCTAATCCTTCCAACTAGGGACAAATACAAGTATTTGAGCCTCTGAGGGCCATTCTCATTCTCATTCAAAGCACCACAGCAATAAATAGCAGATGTTAGTTCACTTCCTGGATAAAGCCGGTCTGATTTCGTTCCACAGACATTTATGTTTCTCCTCTAGACTGAAAAGACTGGCCTGACATAAAGGGCAACTTATTTTTCAGAACATCCTGCTGACAGCTCACCGCGTGTAAGCCTCGAAGATTCCCTTGCATGTCTTTTGACCATGCCTCTTCTTTTTTTTTTAATTTTTATTTTTTATATTAATTACGGGTTATTTACTTTGTATCCCAGCCGTAGCCCCCTCCCTCATTCCTTCCCAATCCCTCCCTCCCTCATCTCCTCCCTGCCCCTCTCTAAGTCCACTGGTAGGAGAGGTCCTCTTCCCCTTCCATCTGACTCTAGTTTATCAGGTCTCATCAGGACTGGCTGCAATGTTCTCCTCTGTGGCCTAGCAAGGCTACAATTTCCCCGAGAGGTGGGGGGAGGTCAAAGAGCCCAACCTTGCAGAGTGCAGGGAATCATATGAAAGAAGGGGGAGTTAGTAAGACCTGGAGAGGATGGGAGCGCCACGAGGACCAAATATATCTGGGCACAGGGGACTTTTCTGAAGCTGATTCTCCAACCAAGGACCATGCATGGATATAACCTAGAACCCCTGCTCAGACATAGTCCATGGCAGCTCAGCATCCAAGTGGGTTTCCCTGGTAAGAGGAACAGGGACTGTGTCTGACATGATCTCAGTGGACATGCCTCTTCTATTTTCTTTACTTATGGATAAGTTAAACACCACACACATACAATTGTTGTGAGTTAAGGATTCATGTAACTCATGCTCTCCTTCAGTATTTCTGTACCAACCCAGACACTTATTAACATTAACTCCATGAAAAAATAAAATCCAAGTAGGGCTGAGGAGATGGCTCAGCGCTTGCTATATAAGCATGAGGACTTGGTTTTAGATCCCCAGAACACATATAAGAAGCCAGGTGCAGGAGCATGCCTGTAACCCCAGTGCCTGGTGGAGGGGCAGACCCAGATGGACCCAGGGGCTTTCTGGCCAGCCAGTCTGGCAGAAACACGGAACTCTGGGTTCAGTGAGAAGCCCTGTAGCAAAAATAAGGTGGAGAGCAATAGAGGAAAGGCTTTCAGCATTGACCTCTGACCCTCACATGCACAGGCACAGAAGAACACGGCTTGTGTACATATGTGCATGCACAGAAACACGCCATCCACATATGCATATAAAAATGTCTGCCAAGTCATGAGTCAGCTTTCACTACACCTAATGAGAACCTTCTAAAATGGTCTCCCTATTTTCACCTTCATTTTGAAAGGAAGATAATCTACTCAAGAGCCGTGATCTCACTGGCCTCAGAAATCCTGGCCAAGAGCTCCAGGGAAGGTTAGATGGTTACATCAGGTATAGCAAGCCTTGGCCAGCGCAAAAACCTATAGGGACATGCCAAAGCTCGTCATTAAATGCAATGCTAAATGTGTTTCGATGCCAGAAGGAAAATCTCAAAAGTTGGAACTCAACAAGCTCCCAACCTCTGTTCTCTGTAGCATCGCGAAGTAATTTATTCTCCAAGTAGAATAATCATCTGTTTTCTAAACCAGTGGTTCTTAAAATACAAGGTTGCTAACCCCAAAGCACCATTATTACCTAGGCGCTCGTTAGAAGGGCAGGTTATCTGCCACGCCCCACCTGCTGAAGCAGGCTCGCCAGGTGCAGGGACCCAGAAGTCCTGTTGGAACAAGCCCTCCCAGGAATCCTAATGCATGTCAGCTTTGCCAGTCACAGCTACATGTGCTCTGTGATCTAGAGCATTCAACTCCTCCAGGATCATGTAAGAAATGCAGACTCTCAGGCCCAATCCAGACCTATGGAGCCAGAAACTCCACCATGGCAGTCCCTGGGTGATCTGCCTAAATCTTCTGCTCCCACAGCGTCACAGACACAGTCTAACACGCCTGCCTTTACCCAGTCCTGGAGATCTGAGGTCGTGTCATCCTGCTTGCATGGCAGGCAATTTACCAACTGGGCTGTCTCCCACACTTTCCGTATGCAGTCCTCCCAGTGACCTTGTGGACCAAGTATGGCGGTAAATTTCATTTTACACATGAGACACAGGAGGGCAGACAGTTGACCAAATGCCACAAAGCCAGCAAACAGGGTGAAAGACCAAAGATAAGCAGCGATTGTTATGTAGAGTAGGCGCAGTATAGCGGTAAGTTCCCTGAGGGGATAGCTACCTCCGCTGCATTCTTTCCCGCCTTCCGGTTCCGGGTGGGTACGTGACCCTGCTCACAATCTGCCTTCCCGCCTTCCCTGTTCTGGGTACGTGACTTAACTACGGCTTTGTTCAAACCACCCAATCAGAACCCTGTAACTGCTTCTCGCTTCTGTAACCGCGCCTCCTGTTCCCAAGCCCTATAAAAACCCATCACCCTAACCGAGAGGCGCGCAAGTCCTCCGATAGGCTTGGTCGCCCCGGGTACCCGTGTATCAAAATAAACCTCTTGCGGTTTGCATCCGAAGGCTGGTCTCGCTGTTCCTTGGGAAGCGGGGTCTCCCCGTCTAGATAGGCTCCTGGGAGTCTTTCAAGGGAATCCAGGATGGGACTCGGGTAGTTCAAATCTGAACTGCAGGCTCCTGGCCACCATCTACAGCAAGTAATTCTGATTGTAATTCCATCAGCTTCCCCCACACATAATACTGCCCCCTAATAATTCATTCATAGTGACCAGCTGAGCCTTTCCCTAAAACTAAAGTAATGTATGCATATGTTTTACCTGGTTAAAAAAAAATATATATATATATATATAGAGAGAGAGAGAGAGAGAGAGGTATATTTTTATACCAACTTTGACCTGTTGAGACTTACGGTGCGAGGCTAATGAATGTAGGCATGCTGTACATTCTGAGCAGTGAATAAGTGGATGGCTTTATTATCATATGCTCAGTTTTGCAGGAGCAGAAATGAAATTGCCTGTTTCCATACTGAGACCTCAGGTGTTTCCTGTACATCTATACCCCGAGCTTAGCCCGGGAAAAAGGAAGGGGACGTTCAAAAAATGGAAAGGTGGCTGTAGACATCCTGAAGAGCGAGGCCTTTTTGTGAGGAAGACTTTTCACTGGAATGTATTCAGGAGGACCACAGACTCAAACGGATAGATGTGAGCATGCGGAATGGATATACACAAATAATTAAGCGGTCGAGATTAATCCCCAAAGTGCCAGAACTTCAGAGCTGGCCCGTCCGTGTTTAGATTCCTTTCAGTACTAGCTGCTGAGTACTTACAGCGGGTTGTAGCTGGGGTTCTTCCTTCTTTTTCACACAGGAATGGAGACATAGTCTGGCTTGATACCAGCAGCTGCCTCACTAAGGGTGAGGGAAGTCCAAAGAGCCGGAGGAATCACAGAACCTCCCTCGGCATCACGACCAACTCCCAGAGTCATAGAGTCATAGAGGTCTAGAAGAGCTGATTTGAATGATACGGACTGTCTCTCTGACACTTAGGTGACCCCTCCTTAAATGTCTGCGATTGAGAAGTCCTCAAAAAGTGGCTTGGCTTCATGCATACTACCGGGGGCAGGAGATTTCCTTGGAATTTTTATGGAAAATTATAAATTTCTCACAATGGCTTCCATACACACACACACATATATCTGAGAGCCAGTCCCCCCTCTCCCACGGCTTAAATTTTTGCCTCTCAAAGTTAAAAAAAAAAAATCAGAATTTAATAAATAAATGAAGTGATAGTATCTAGGAAGACAAAGTTAACATATCATCTGTTTAAGTCATGAAGATATTTCATCAACAAAGAAACCACACTTTTAAGTATTTGTTTGGTGTCTGTGTGTGTGTGTGTGTGTGTGTGTGTGTGTGTGTATGCTCGCACCTGAATAAATATGCAAGTGGAAGACAACTTCCAATCTTGTTCCTCAAACACCATCCACCTTTTTATTTTTGAGTCAGGGTCTCTCTCCCACAGGCCTACAGGCCTGAAACTGCCAAGTAGATGAGGCTAGCTGGCCAGCAAGCCCCAAGGATCTGCTGGTCGCCTCCTCCCTGTGCTGGGATCTCACCCTCAGAGTTTTGCTTTTTCCGTGAGTTCTGTGCTCAGGCCCAGGGACCCTTGCCTGCCTGACAAGCACTCCTGACAAGTGAACCAACCACCTGGAGCATCTCCCAAAGCCTCGCCGTCTCTCATCAGGGCTCCAGTACCCAACAGGTTTTCCTTGAAGTGTTTTGAAGAGATCAAACGGTTCCAAAGAAAACCGACTTCATCCCGAACCCCCGGTCAGACTTGGGAGGCTTCTTTGTCAGTAGGATGCTCTAGAATGTCTGGTGAAGTGAGGCAACCTGCGAGGGCCGCAAGTACAGAGACGGGCTATTTTTTTTTCTCTGACCGGATGCCATCTTGAACCGAGGACCCTCCACGGGACATGATCCAAATGTCCAAGGGTCAACGGTCAGTCCAACTGAGATCAAAGCAGCTTTCCTTCAGAGCCCTCAGTTCCTCAGCCTGTTCTTTCAAACAGCAGCTTTCTATGCCAGGGCAGAGAGAAAAGAGGCCAGAAGTGGGCAGGGTTTGGGGGTGGCCGCTCACTTCCTGCCAAGAGGACATGAAAGCAACTCAAGAATGTTCCTTCCCTGTTTGTCCTTCGACTTTTCATCCACATTTAGCTTCCCCTGTCACAGAATAATAATATATTGCTCAGATGTTTTGGTAAAGCATTTTCAAAAGCAAACTCAGGAGTGTTGGAACTACCTTAAAAAAATGAGGAATTAGAAACCTAATTTCTTTTAAAAAAACAAAAAAACAAAACAAAAGAAATTTAAAATGCTTTATTAAACAAATTGGAAATAATTTCTTAGTTAATATGTTCTTACATTTTTTATTGAAAACTGATTTGGGGGAGATGGCTCAGCAGTTAAGAGCACTGGCTGCTCTTCCAGAGGACTGGGGTTCAATTCCCAGCACTCACATGGAAGTGCACACTTGCCTATAACTCCAGTTCCAGGGTATCTGACACCCTCACACAGACATACATGCAGGCAAAACACCAATGCACAAAAAATAAAGATAAATTATAAAATAATTTGGTTTTTTGTTTTGTTTTGGTTTGGTTTTGGGTTTTCGAGACAGGGTTTCTCTGTGTAGCCTTGGCTGTCCTGGACTCACTTTGTAGATCAGAATGGTCTCAAACTCACAGAGCTCCACCTGCATCTGCCTCTCTGAGTGCTGGATTACAGGTGTGCACCACTACAGCTGGCCATAATTTGATTCTTATACAATGCGTTCTGGTTATGATTTCCCCTCCCTCGTCTCCTTCCAGATCCTCCTCGCCTCCCGATTCATCCAACTCCATGCTTTCCCTCTTTCCCTCTCTTTAGAAAACAAACAGGCAAATAAACAGAGAAAAAGAAAGGAAACAAACAGAAAAAGAAAAAGCATGAGAAATACAGGCGGAGACACATGCCTCCACAGAAAACCCAGAACACAAACATTCCTGTGGAGCCTGTGTTACATACTCTCAATTCAATTCTTCCCCTCCCCCACCCCCTGCCTCTCCTGGGAGCAGTTCTTTAAAAAAAAAAAAAAAAGCAATATTGAGTTTATTTTCTTTTTTAATATAATTTTTTATTTATTACATTTTATTCACTTTGAATCCCAGCTGTAGTCCCTACTCTTGTCCCCTCCCAATCCCGCCCTCCCTCCCTCTTCTCACATGCCCCTCCCCCAGTCCACTGATAGGGGAGGTCCTCCTCCCCTTCCATCTGACCTTAGCTTATCAGATCTCATCAAGAGTGGCTGCATTGTCTTTCTCTGTGGCCTGGTAAGGCCACACACACACACACCCTGGGGGGGGGGAGGTGATCAAAGAGCCAGCCACTGAGTTGGAACAGACAGCCCCTGTTCCCCTTACTAGGGAACCCACTTAGAGATTGGGCTACCATGGGCTACCTCTGTGCAGGGATTCTAGGTTATCTCCATGCATGGTCCTTGGTTGGAGTATCAGTGTCAGAAAAGACCCCTGGGCCCTCTGTGGTAGGCTCCTGTCCTGATCCCTGTTTTCACCATCTTCTGATGTCTGTCCCATTTGCCTTTCTGAATGAGAATTGAGCATTTTTCCCAAGGTCCTCCTTCTTGCTTAGCTTCTTTAGGTGTACAGATTTTAGTATGTTTATCCTATATTATATGTCTAATATCTGCTTATAAGTGAGTATATATCATGGAAACAACCCAGATGTCCCTCAATTGAGGAATGGATACAGAAACTGTGGTACATTTACACGGTGGAATACTAGTCAGAATTAAAAACAAGGAAATCATGAAATTTGCAGGCAAATGGTGGAAACTAGAAAAGATCATCCTGAGTGAGGTATCCCAGAAGCAGAAAGACACACTGGGAGCAGTTCTCATGCCATCCTCATTCCAACCACCACCCGTATATCTTCACAGTTGTTCAAATCATATAAATGCTTTCTCTTAGCCTTCAGCTACTCACCTCTTTTCTTTGGAATCTGCCACCTCTCCCACTACTTCATTAATCTCAATTTAGTCCTTGAAACATGGCTTCAAACCTATAAACATATGCAGACTGAAACATTTTTTTCTCAATGACGCTAACATCTTAGCAATCAGATCCATACTCAATCCTATCAGCCTGTCTTCCTATCTCAAACTATCCTCAGCTTGTTTTGGGGGGTCTTCCCTTGGACAGTTCCCTGCCTTCTCTCTGACTCTGGTGTCCCTTCTCCCACTGTCCCTCTTGACAGTTCCTCTCCTTTCTTGTCCTAGTACCTAAGAGACTGTACCTTGATCTACCAGTGGGCTTTTCATTCTGGGTCTTGTTCCCTCAGATGATGCTTTGAAAGCAAAAAGTCTGTGAAGTACGTTAGCTCTAGGTCCACATTTCTACTGCTCTCTAATTACTACGTCACAAACTCAAGCTTCCTATCAAGCTGCGCCTTTCTGCTGGACACCAGGCCAACAAGCTAGAGCTCATCTGCAGTTATCTCTCTTTTCCCAACTCCTGTGATCTGTACGGTGTCCTGTGTGTTCTTATCACCACTGTTCCGAAAAGCCAAGTCCTGCATGGTCAGGCTCGTCCCTTCCTGACGCCAATAAACCATGTGTGATGCTTCCAAAGAAAACCTTGAAAGCTCTGCTCTTTCAATGGTGTCACCTCTAGTGATCCCAATTTTATATGCTTCTCACATGTTCAGGGTCAGCTTGCTGTCGGGGATTTAGGATGGCCTTGGATTGTCTCCGTATGCCTGTCGCTCATCTGCAGAGAGTTTGCCTGAGCATGTTTCATGACAAGAAAGAAATGAAGAGAAGGACACAATCCGTCTTTTATTATTGTTGTTGTTCGCCTTGAGAGACTAAAAATGAAAAACAGATCTGGTATAACAGGGCTCTCCTCAGACATGCCATGTGGTCAAGACAGGCCTTGAATTCCTGACTCTTCCATCCACCTCCCAAGTTCTGGCGTTCTAAGCATACACCAACCGTTACGCCACATGCTGTCAGTCTCACTGAGTATAAACTCTAGAGTACAGTCACCGCATTTTATCCTTACTCTATCTCCTACAGCCATTGGCCGAACAGTACACATCACTTGCATGAAAACATTAGCATGGGCTCACTTGATGAAATGTGTGCACTTTATTCTTCCCTTTTCTCTCTAGACCACTCCCCAAAGCCACTCAGGTTTTACATCTGCCTGTGATACGAAGAATCCTTAGGAGCATGAATTCTGTAGTATTTTAAAGAGATCCATTTTAGATCTTTTCTGTTACACAGAAAAACAAGAACATTTCCAGCCTAGTTCCTGAATTAATGTACACAAGAAAAGGGTAAATATGCCTGTTCTCACTGGGGCCTGGAGCCACTGCACGTGTCTAAGTGTCTCCTGGTAACACCACATACTTCTCCAGCTACAAGGAAGCACTCTGCTCTCTCCGTACCAAGCAGGAGACAGCTTTCAAGTACATGTATCCAGCACTGTTTTCTACATAGCTTCTGAATCATCAAGCTACGAGGATTGACAGGAATTCTTGGCCAAATCTGGGTGTTACTCAGAACAAACCTAACATTATCACCCCACAAAGAGGAGGGCAAAGTCATCTTTCAAGTGGTCCTATAGGACCATTGGTTGGGCAAGCAACTCCAGATACATTTCAGCTCTTTTCCATTCTGCTCTTCTTTTCACTGCGATTTATGCTCAGGTATGAATCAACGGTTTTCAAACGCTGTGTTGCTACACCCCGGACAGTATGGCATGGCATCCTCATTTGTTATCACAATAAAATGAGTCACGTACTGTGACAGGGAAATCTATTGATTCACCGTGCAACAAATTAAGCCACAGACAGACAACAAAGAACTACTGTACATTTTCTGAAACATGTGAACACCTGACTCCATGAGTCTATTATACAAGGCAATGGGGATAAATACCTTTACCTTGTCCTCAAACCTAGACTTGGCTCTGAAAGACAGGCATACGCTTGACCTCTGCTGGAATTACCTCTACGAACACCCTGAGATGTTTCATCATAGCGGAGACGGTGGTGTCCTTTTGATTCCTTTAAGCTTTTTCCCTTTGTGTCACCAATAATCACAGAACTGAAGAGAGTGCTGTGAACACTGAAGATTGACAGCCTCCAGCAGGAAACATGCTCTAATGGAAGCCCTGGGGAGTAGGCAGAAATTGTGGTCTGAGGGCACAGAGGAGTCATCACACACAGGATGGAGTCAAGAGAAAGCTCAGCCTAAGGATGGGTCCTACATCCCAGAGGCAATTTTGAAAAGTGAGTAGTCAAAGAAACTTAGAGCGACCCTAAATGAGATGTCTCTGTTAGAGAACTACACAATCTTGGAAATTCCCATCAGTCGGTGTTTTGAGCCCTTTAGAATGCCCCCACACAGAAGCAATGGTGTCAATGCTCTCTACCTCTCTTTCAACCGTGGCAGCACTGTTCTTTCCTCTGAAGGTTTCTGTCGGAACCAAAGAATACCGCCAGGGTTTCTTAAAGACATTTAAGCTTCATAGATTTTAAAAAAAGAAATAAATGTGGGCTTCCTGTCTCCTTCAATCAAATTCATTCGAAATAACAGCTCCTGCCAGGACCGGAGGTTGTGGGGAGGGAAGGAGGAGAGCCAGTAGAAGGCACTGTGTGAACTTTTCCCTCAAGCTGATATTTCTCCATGACAATTGTTCGTGCAAAACAAAAGACTGCTTCAGCAAACCAGGAGCAGACACCAGACCAACAGAACGAGGTAGCTGCGACAGTATTTCAGAGATCAAAACTCCTGAATTTTCTCCAACCTAGTTAAGTTTCCTGGCTGCTTCATTTGTTAACATAGTAATTAATACAACACTACGATACACTCTAGGTAAAATGACAAGCATAGATACTATTATAAAGCACGTTATTAGCAGGCATCTGCAGTTTCTTCTATCTTCCACAGAGCTGGGGAGAAAGAGAAAAGATGCATTAACACAGGGAGGCAGTATAGCACAGTGGTTAAAAGCGTAGGCTTAGAGTCCCATGGAGCTATTAGCCTTTGATACAGAGGCTGGGGGCTAGGGGTGAGAAGAGTTTTCTTCAAGCATGTGACCATTGATTGATCAACCAGATCCAAGGAAGGCCCTACACCCAAAAAAATTTGAATAGCACAAATTGGACTTGATAGATTTAAGAGAGAGAGAGAACACAAAGTTAGGTACATAGGAAGATGGGGGTGGACCTGGGAGGAGACGAGGGAGGTGAGGGAATATGACCAAAATATGTTGGATAAATTTCTGGAGAATTAAGGAAAAAACATTAAGTGCAGGTTTGGCATGACAGCAGGGTCACGCCCTAGCTTTGCCTCTGCTAATATGTAACCTGAGGCCAAGTTTCCAGACCTCCCCTAAAGACTTTGATTTCGTATAGCTATGGAAGCTCATCTTCTCGATAGTTAATGTAAGAATGAAGAAAGGTAACATTTACAGGGTTTGAACAGTCTCTGGTCCAGAGAGAGCACTCACTGAACGTTTGTACTTACAGTCAGCATAAAAACATTGTCTCTCCTTCCGCCCTTCCAGTTTCTAAGCAAAAAAAGGCAAGTGTTTGGAAGCAGTGGCTATGTGCCTGGTCAGATCAGACTACGAAGGGAGGAGATGACTAACTGCTCAGCTTTGCTTTGCTGTTGGATAGAAGGCTGCGGCCCAGCTCTTACTGGCACTGAGAGTAAAGAGCTTCCCCCTTCTCCCCTTCCGGCACATGCCCTTTGGGATTGCAGGACACCAGTACACCGCAGTCATGCCTGTCTGAATGGGAGGAGAGTATTACGTGTGAGAGTACAGGTTGTTGCCCTTCCGGAAGCAAGAATTACAAAACCTTTACACTGTCCTAGAGCAAAGGTCCATGGTGATGAGAGATAGCCATGGGACATGGAGTCCAAAGGCTTCTGGCGGCGGTGGGGGTGGGGGGAGCTTTAAAAAAAACAAAAACAAGCAGTGTTTCTAGCTTTAGAGCCATTTCCAGAAACATTTACTTAACTGGCTACAACTTCCAAACAACGTCGAGAATGGCTAGATTCTACATAGCCAGAGAGAGAGAGAGAGAGAGAGAGAGAGAGAGAGAGAGAGAACATTATTTAGGTCTCTGTGAATGATAGCAACAAGAAAAGGTCCCCTGTGCTCTAAATTGATTTTACAACCGCCTTGGCCTCAGAGTGGGTGGCAACCTTCACTCTTAGTTGCTTATGGACTATCTCATGTCCCCACCAGGCACAAGAAGTCCAGTCACACGCACCCTCCAACCACTGCCAGTAACAACAGCTGCGAAACCATTTATAAAAGCACTCGTTAAAAGAACGCAGAAGGTACAAACATGAAGGTATTTGCCCGTGTCTGAAGCAGCAGTCTTGCTAACGGACAATGAGGTCAGCAGGCCTAATGCCAAGGGAAGCCCTTCATTGAGACGGAAATTATAGCTCTGTTATTGTGTCATAATAAGCCTCTATGAAATGGAGCATTGTGTTTCTGCTGAGTCGTTAACAAAAAATAAGTCAGGATCTGGCTTCCTTGCAGGCGAGGGAAGAGATGTATTTTTGCTTTCTTGGATGAGGAGATTTCCTTGGTCCCCTAGAGCATACATTTTCTCACCTTAAAAAAAAATAAAATAAAATAAAAATCTGCCTTTCAAAGGAAGCTATCTTTGACTAAAAGTTTAGAGTGCTCATTCTGTGTGGATGCCTCCAGTTCTGCGTGTTTTCAGAGGGTGCTTGCTGTGTAAGGGCTCCCTACTGCAGAAACTCAGGCGGAGGAAAGAGAACGCTGGAAGAAAGTGCCACGGTGGCATCGTGTGTTCCTGTGCCATCCCCAGCAGCAGATTAGTGCGGAAACCTCGTCCAAACTTAGTGACCCAGACCATAAGGCATTCCTGCGTCTTTAAGACTGACTTGGGTGGGAAATAAGCTCAGCCACATTAGCTGACAGGCAGAAGGAGAAGCCTGGGACCTCACGCAAGCTGGCATTCCGAAAGAGCAAAGGTTACCATCGCTCACCTTTTACATTTTCAGTTTTGTTTTTATTCCTTGGAGTCGTATGAGGAGACACTTTATGCTGCAGACTACCTAAAGTTATTTTTTTTTACCCTAATAAAATGCTCTTATGATTCCAATTACCTAATCCAATCCCATTTCCCCCAATTCAATTCTCCAGACACCTCTTTCAGGTTTGAGAACATAAAAACCTAATTTTCATCCATCAACCTATGTTCCAAATTGATTTTACTGAGAGTCTTAGCCCTTAATCTTCATTGCCTTTTAGTTTCTTGTTGCTTTCAATCTAGAAGTTATTATGCTCACTAAAGCAGAAGGTAAAAAAATAGCCAGTGACATATCCATATATAAATATGGATATCTTGTACCTTTGAAAACTATTAGCTTGTAACTACCATTTATCACGCGTTACAGTGGGTGTCTTGCTAATGGCCTTAAAACACAAGCACCTTCAATCTAAACAACACTTTCTAAGGTAGAATCCATCACCTCCACTTTATAGTGGAGGGAATTAGAATTCAGAAAGAATTAAAGGATTTGTCCTGGGTCACAGAGAGCCAAGAGTTAAATCAGGGTAATTTAACATCCATTGCACAATGCTCCTCGAAAACTCCCTGTTTGTTTGCCCTGGGCAAATACTACTAGGGAGAAGGAGGGAGGTGGGAGCTGCTGACTCGGGGACAAAGCAAATGGGAAAATCCTACAGGTCATTAAAGGACAGGCACCCTGGGATCCTTGAAGACTGCAGCACAGTCTCTGCCCTCAGAGAGCTAATAGTTTAACTGAAAAGATACAGGAGAATAGAAGTCAGATCAAATGAGTGCTGCAGTTTAGATAGTCCCAAAATATTGTATGTATGGGGGTAGAAGGGTTTTTTTCCCCCTCCCACTGCTTGGCAAACATTTGAAAAACTCAGTCTTGCCTACTTTATCATTATCTTCACATCCACTTCATCCTGCTCATTAAGACCATCTGGCATGTGTTTGCCAAAACAAAGGCTCTATTATATTGATTTTGGATATGTGAAGACTTTCAAGACAGTATACTGAAAAAAAAAAAACAAAAAACAAAAAACTGCTCTTTACTATCAAATGTCAATAGCAGTGAAAAATGGTGCTTTTTTCTTTTTTGCTTTGTTTTGTTTTGTTGAAAGAAAACCAGGGACATGAACCAGACTACCACAGTTGGCCTGTTTTATTGATGCGCTCCTGAGGGAAAGAGAGACCTATAAGAATGCTAAGTCAAGCCTTGCTCTTACAACCCTATACTAGAAGCAATTTAATATCTGCTAGCCGAGGATCAATTAAATTCCCATTTTGCATATACACAGCAGGCTGCTCCTGTTAAACAGGACTTAATACTTATTAAAGAAAGTCTCCGTGCAGATGGCTGAATAACAAGGCAAAATTACAAAAATAAAAAAAAGTGTGTGATATTGTCTTCGTTAAAATGACATACACAGCTACCTATACACACATAAACAAAACGCGCAGAGTGTGCATAACATATATGCACAGAAAGCTATCCAGGAGGGTGTTTGCTGAAATGTTGGCATTGGCTGGAAAAATCAGGATTGCTTTTGTCTTTAACGTTTTTCTCTATTGTTTAGATTTTCTGTGCTAATCTATTACGTTTGCAATCAGGAAAAGAGAAATAAGACAAGAGTCTTGTCTAGGGAAGAGAACAGCACGCCTCATCCAGGCATACGTATTACAAACTATTTTCCAGAAAGAACATTTCAAAATATATTTCTACCTTCCCTTCCCTTCCCTTGGACAAAGTGATTTCTGCATCAGGTACTACATTTGAACTTGGCAGATATATCATCATTAGAAAAATTAAAAACGATGGATGTGAAGTTAGCCTTAGCTCGCTTGCTCTTCAGTGCAGTTGTTTCTTGTTTGTTTCTTTGGCTTGGTTTGATTTGGCTTGGTTTGGTTTGGTTTGGTTGGGTTGGGTTTGGTTTGGTTTGGTTTGGCTTGGTTTGGCTTGGCTTGTAAAGACATACCTTCCAGTCGGTAAGAATGTATTTCTGTCAGAGAAGAATGTAGGTCTGTGCCTTTTATTAGGGTCCACTCTACAAACAACAATTATTATTATTATTAACTCTGAAGGCCTTTCCCAGGAGGCTGGGCAGACGGTTAACCTGGCCCCGTGCCCATCATGCACCTGAGTTTCTAGACGAAGCAGGTTGTGTTTTCATTCCTCTTTCGCGTTGCCACTGATGCTGTGCTTACAAACTAAATGACAAGTGGGTCCAGCATGCATTCCAATTTTGCATAAATTAAAATCAGACCTCCAACTCTACTTCAGACTCCATCTGTAACCGGTACAGACTCCATCAATGACTTAGAGAAATAAAGAGCCCTGGAACTCTGTTTCCTCGTATAAAAATCTGCTCTCCCCCACGGCTGACATCCTAAGACTGCTTGAATCTCTAGGATACACGCGTGCTCTTGTAGGTTAAAAGCTGTATGGTTCTGAACACATCACCTTTCAGAGCAGAGTTACTCCACAACGGGAGTCAACTGACTGTGTTGGGAGTGAGCGCTCTCGCTGCATTCCTGTCGTTACTGAACAATTACCAGTTTCTGAAGAGTGAGTAAGCAAATCTAACAATTGTCATATACCCAGTACAGAGTTACAATGAAAACATACACGACTTGGTAATAAAAAGTCGGGAAAAATTACCCGTGGCAGAAAAATGAAAGAAAAGAGTGGTTTGGTTGTTGCTGCTGCTGTTTTGATTTAAAGTGTTACTGGAGATAGCTCAGCAGTTAACAGCACTTATTAGTGCTCTTGAGGACCTGAGTTTGGTGCCAATACCCACGCTGGCTGTAATTCCAGGCAGGGGCTCTGACATCCTCCTCTGGCTTCTTCAGACACCCGCACACACAGAGCACGTGCTCAAACGCATAAACATACACACATAACTCACAACAAAGATAAATCTTTAAAAGACAGAAAATTATAGAACAGATAACTTAGATTAAGGAAAGATGCTGAGAAAGAAAGGAAAAAAGAAAGTCTTTTCTCTTTAACCAAAATAATATGAATATATATATATAGACTTGTATAATTCCTAAATTGCCCCAGCCACCCCCTCTTTGAATCTCAAAACAAGGACAGTCCATAGCTCTCATACATATGTCTGACATTTAAAACCTCATATTTTCTACAAAGCCATATAATTTTCTAGTTGTTCTGAGGCCAATTTAAAAGAAGTTCCCAGACTCTAAAGTAGTTTAGCTCAGCTTTCTGTGAACGTTAAATGTTTGAAATTTCTAGCAGTTTCTCCAGTAGCGTCTCATTTTAAAGCACATTACAGTCTTTTTTAAAAGCTTGTTAAACACTTAGATAATGGAGTAGAAAAGAGGGAAGTTGTGCACAGAAGAGCACCCAGAGAGGAGATCTGTGGGCTCACCACCTAGAGGAAATGTGAGCTCGGGCAACTCACTCAGACTCTGGACTTTACCCCTGCTGAACTGGCCTCTTTTATGAGTTGAACTCAGAATTTCAGAGTAGCTGAGTGAGTGTGTGTGTGTGTGTGTGTGTGTGTGTGTGTAAGTAAGAATTTACTTACCCTGTGCTATCTCCTCACAATCATATCCACTTCACGGAGACATTATATCGTCTGCTTACCGGGTAAGAGGTGCTTGAAAAGAATGTTACCTACTTCCCTCCCTTATTCCCCTCTGCTGTGTTCCTTGCCCCACTTCTTAGACATATAATTAAATATAGCATATTTAACCCATAAATATCTTAGCATGTTTGCTTAAACTTTTGCATTGAGCAATAACTTACCTCTAATAAAGTATGTAGAGCACACACGAGTTTTTAATGATATTTTATTAAGTACTGAGGTGTGTGGGTGTGCCTGCAGGCACATGTAGGCGTGTGCCCCAGCATACGCATAGAGGTCAGAGGGCAAGTTGTAGGAATCTGCTCGCTCCTCCCATCATGTGGGTCCTGGGCCAGGTCACTGACCTTGGTGACAAGCCCCTTTTCTCACTGAGCCGTGTGTCCAGCCTACAAACAAGACTTTTAAATATGTGCGTCCTTCCACATAATCAGTCACTTGTCGGGGTCTAATATAGATGGTTTCTTAGAGTGACACAGAGGCTAGCATCTCGGCACCTGAGAAGACTCCACACGGCCCCTTCAGGGACAACTATTCTTCCTACTTCTGCTACGATTGCCAGTCTTAAGTGTTGATAAACAGGATGAAAATAACAATATGTAAGTACCAAGGAATTATAAAAGCAATAGTTGTTTGTTTGTTGTTTTTTTTAAGAAAATGAGCTGTATATGCCAACATGGAAAAATCCCAAGACATATTCTGCATTCCTAACGTAGCTGAAAATTAACAGTGGTGATAATGACAGAAAGGAGGAGAGGAAAAAAAAAAAAAGGAGAGGAACATGACAGATAAAGTCCTGAGTCTTGTGTAAGTCCTCACTGAGTGTGCCTTCACTTAGCAACAGAGGAAGCATCCACATTACAGTCACATCCTGAGGAGAATGTAAAATGTCAAGAAGCAGAGACCCTGACAAACAACACTATTTACAGAAGTAGATAACACCTCTCTCCCCAGACTTGGACACCACCACATCCCGGGCTGGGGCTCCTCCTAACCTCTGTGTGGCCCCAACTTCTTTTCCTGTAGCCAAAGAGCCCTGCGGGTGCAGATCCCCACAGCTTCACTATGCAATCCTCCGAGCTGGGGTTCATCAGCCTGCTAGTAGCTGCCCTTGAGACCATAGCCTCAAGGTGTGGTGATTAGGCCGAGGGATTAGCCAAAACCCATCTAACGTAAACCGTGTCTCAGAAAGCTCTCAGTGATCCCAATTTTCACTTACCCCTTTTAACTAACTAATTTGTTAATTTCTACACTTACCAAGTAAACAACTAAATCAAGAGTAAGAAGATGGCTGCCAAAGTAACGCCAAAGCTGCTGGTTGAACACTCTCCTGGCACGTGAACATGAGTGAGCTTCACCCGGTAAAGCACTGCAGCTTTACATTAACGCCTTCTCTCCTTCAGTTGCCAGTGTGAGCCTTGAAAACCACCTTCCTAACGCATCCTCACAGCACTGGGAGCCCTACACGTCCTCACAGCACTGGGAGCTCTCTGCTGCTGGTGTTTGTGAGGACAGAAAAGAACCGATGTCTGTCTTACAGAAACCCTTCAAATCGCTTGGACCTTTTCTTCTCTAAATTAGTAGCCTTACAGCTCTTTGGCCTTTCCTCATATCCCTTATTTTCCATGCCTTAATTACATTTTTCCCTCTTTTTCTGGATCTCTGCCACTCCTCCACATCCTCTTTAAAGGGGAGACACAATGTGGCCACAGAGGTCAGCTCAGTACTGGGAAAAGCTGACAGGCCACTTCCTGCCCTTTGCCCTCCATATATCTACTAGCTCACTGGTTTTAGAAAGAAAATGAATAAATAGCACTTATTTAGCTAATTCTGTAAAAATTGCCACATTGCATTAAACCCCCATCTTTCTGCATCTTGCATCCCAACTATTTAATGTTGCCTTGTAAGTGTGTGTGCGTGTGTGTGCTTGTGTGTGTGTGCATGTGTGTGTTAGCTTTCTAGTCAGGGTTACACTAAGTGTCCCAGGCTGGCCTCCAGCTCATAATCCTCCAGCTTTAGCCTAACTAACAATGTTAGCTATGTACATCCGACAGACTTAGGAAGAGAAGAGTAGGGAAGGCGGACGTGGCATCTTCGTAGAGTGTTTGCCTGATGCACACAAAGCCATAGCTTGATCATCAAGGGGAAGGGCAGTGACGCCTGGACTGGGATGGAGAAAGATGACACAGGCTGAAAACGGAGTCTACCAAAACCTTTCCATCTTTCAGGCCACCTCCACTGTATCAGGTTTTATTTTATCCTTTACATTCACACAGGAAATAATGTGGTACAGCAGCAAACCGTCCTGTGGCTCTGGAAGATTGGAGCACAAGTCTCCTAAATGCCCCTGAAACACGGACGATGTGGACAGGAGTCATACGGTCAGAAAAGACTCTGTGCTGGAAGCTCTTTGACCATTTGCTTCCACTGCCAATTTACTTCCAAATGGTTTGTAGGAGATGATCATCAGTGACCATATGAAACTATTACTATACTATCATTATTATGAAAATAGAGTGGACATGATCTGGCCTAAAAGTGTCTGCCTGTAGGGACACAGCTGTACAAACATCTAGAAAGAATAAGAACTCGGTGTAACTACAGCTAGAGGCGGTGCGGAGACAGAAGGATGAAGGTGCCTTTCACACACACCATCTAAATCTTTACAAGTCATCTGAATACTGCACCCGACTCAATTTTATATATAAACAATAGTGTAACGTGCCAGGCATTAACCCCAGTACTTGGGAGGCAGAGGCAGGCAGATCTCTGTGAGTTCAAGGTCAGCTTGATCTACAGCCAGGGCTGCACAGAGAAACTCAGTCTCAAAAAACCAAAAAAAAAAAAAAAAAGAAAGAAAAAAAGTGTAATGTAAAATTAAATAAGAAATGTGGATTTGGGGAAGGTTAGTTTTTGAAGATTAAAGACTGATTCTCTGAAATCAATTTTTTTAAAGACCCTAAGTAGAAATGGAATTGTAAATTCTTAATAAGTATCAGATCTACAAACCCAATATTATTAGGACAAGTGACCCAAATGTTAAACTTTTCCTCCAGGATTTGATGAACCTTCTCTCCTGTTTAAATAAAAAATGTCCTACTTTCTAATATCAATTCCGATTAAAGCTAGACTCACACTAAATCAAATAAAGATTACTTAAGTTTTAAGCCAACTTCATGAGTTTTATAACTTTAACCTTGCATATCTTAGCAATATTTTTAGAAAACTGGTATTTACCAATGCATATTCAAATGTCAACAACCAAAGAATGTTATTGTGCGACTACTCAGATACAGATGTTTATACGAAAAATGGCCTTTGCTTAACTTTCTGAATTAAAAAAAAAAAAATGGTTTTAAGATTTCCTGATAGTTCTTCTCTAAAGTTGTGTGCCTCTATAATCTACTTGCTTGCTTGCAAAAATAAATCCATTTCAATCACTGCCTGGCCAAAGTTTAAACTTAAAAATAGACTCAACAGTTAATCAATAGGTTGATCTGCTGATGTAGAGTGTAGCTGGGCACAGCCAGAGGTCAGCCTACTGAAACAGTCAACAACTTATTCAACAGAATTCAGCACAGACAATGCACCTAAGCACTCAGGCCTTATCACACAGATCTAGGCAAGGCCTCTGTAAATGCCGGCTGACACTGACACAGAATCAAATATGTATGTTAGGCTGCTCCATTGTATGACATGGTAGCCTGTAAATGTCATGTGTCTAGTTAGGGTAGTTCTGTTTTTCTACAGCAGGACTCCTTGAAACACTGCGGTGTTTGTATATTAGTCATTTAAAAAAAGTAAACGAGTAACTCTACAGTCCCAGCCAAAATGAATTTTCTTTGAACTGTTATACAAGGAAGTTGTGCAATGAGGAAAAAATATATATAAATTGTTCGTACAACCTATATGGAATTGCCTTAATTTAAACATGCTTTAATTAGGTCAATTTCTGAGTGACACTGCATCAGGGTTTTAATTTACAAGAACAAGTGTTAAAAAAAGAAACTCAACAGAAAACATGTCAGTTTTGTTCTCTACAAAGTTCTGTTGGCCTAGATCATCCACAGGATCCAAAGGCTAGTTGATCTTTCATAATAGCTTTGAGAAAAAAAAAATGAAGCATGTAGTCAGCTTGAGTCTACAGTAAATTCTCTTCATCTAACCATGACTTTGACACCAATAAGATACTGAGCAATTTGATATTCAGGGACTTCCAGCTCTCCTGTTTTGAAAGTGAACGACTCTAAAAATCATTGAACCAAGGCCAACAAAGACAGGTGAGAAACGTCATCAGTGTCTAACGAAAAGCCGAAGGGTGGAAAAACCTGGTTCTCTTCCTTGCTCGGCTAGAATGCAGTAGGCACTCCTGGGGACATTTTCACAGCGTGTCTGCCTCATGGTCATCTTTTCCTTTGTTCACAAGACTCCTTTGAAATAGACGTAGGGACTGGCGAGAGTTCTGAGTCTGTGAAGTTAACACCTGGTAAGGAGGCCGTGTGAACAAGAAGTCTACAGACAGGGGCTGGAGAGATGGCTCAGAGCTGAAGAGCACTGGCTGCTCTTCCTAGAGGTCCTGAGTTCAAATTCCAAGCACCCACATGGTGGTTCATAACCATCGTATAATCATATAGTGAGATCTGGTGCCCTCTTCTGCCCTACAGGCACACATGCAGGAAGAATACTGTATAAATTAAAAAAGAAAAAAAAAAGTCTACAGACAGACATAGTGAACAATGAGGTCAAGCGGTAGCAACAGTCCCGGGCCAGATCTCAGAATCACCGGGATGGCAGTGCTGACGTCAGCGCTCTGAGCCAGACTTTTGTGTTGTGGTCTGACCGCAGACCACCCCACCACCGGCTCCTATGTTTGAATGGGTCAGTAGCACTGTCTAAGGAGGTTGCAGAACCTTTCGGACATGGGGCCTAGCTAGAGGGGTGGGGCTTCTAAATCACGACTCAGCGGCGTTTATGACCAGAGTTTTCTCTGAGTCAGTGTAGCTGCCACCACAGAGCCCTGCTCCCACACCTTTCCCGCCATGATGGACGGTGTCCCCTAACTATGACCCTGAACAAATCCTTTCTGTCCTGAGCTGCTTCTGTCAGAGCAACGAAGGAAGGTAACTAGTCCCCACTCTGTTTCTAGGTCTCCTCGTGCAGCATCCTAGCCCGGTATCACTGAGCATTTTCTTCACCGCCTCCTCGTCTGAAAGAAGGTGATGCTTGGTAACACCCACCTCGCTGTGTTGTTGCAAATATTAATTGATATAAAGTTAATACAAAAGTTGAACACGTGGTTAATATCAGCAGCTCGCCATCAGAACTCCCTACCCTTGTGTAACTCGGAATCTCTATGGACAGTTAATTCTGCATTTCTCCACCAGGTTCTAACTGGAATCCCTTCCTGTCAGGACCGACTTTACTAGTAAAGCTTTCTAAAAGGTCTTCCTACAGATTCAACGCCTTGCTCAAAAGCTGCCATGGCTCCCGAGCTCTGAACCGATTCCCAAACCCCCTCCTTGAATTCAGCTTGCGAACTCCCCTCTAACCTAGCTCTTGTCTGCTTTCCTAACCTTCTACTCCCGTTACACCACCGGCCTGTTTCTCTCCCACTCTTACACAGGCTCCGCTGGACACACAGTAAGTGGTTGTAGCTGTTCGTTGATGTTATTTTAGCACTGGCATCCTGGAGCGTGGTTGTTTCCATTCTCACTGTGGCGGGAGGATCCAGAAGACTGAGGTCTACCAGGAGGAAGGTTGGCCCAGAAAAACCCAGTCCCGCCACAGCTCCGCAGTGGTTGCGAGGTTCGGCTAAAGGCTGGGGGCACAGACCCACAGTCTCAGACATGCTCGGTACTGCGTGCACGGAAGCTGCTCTAGATGAACAAGCCTGTGAGGAGTCTAGGGAGAATTCTCAAGTGAGAGGTCTGAAAAATAAGACTCTAGAGGATTTTAAAAGGCAGTAGCTACTTTGGCTAAAAACTGTAAACCTAAACCACCCTGCTTTCCCCGTGGGGGTGCCATCACTGAGAGGAATTTATTTTAATTTATTATACAATAGAACAGATTCGTATCTTTTTCTGCTCAACAAAAGCTTCCAGCCCTATTCACAAAACTGACTTAAAACTCACTGACAGGCCAGCTTTCTTCCCCCTTGGTGCCACTGGGCTCAGAGGAAGGTGCAACACGAGAGTTCAGAATTCTTGGGTTCAAGAGGCCCCCATTTGGTGTGCTAGGAACCTCTGAGGTTGAAATGGGAACTGTGGGTGTTTACCCTAGCTAGCTATCAAGGAAGGAAAGGGCAGGCCCCCTGACGCCCTTCAAAGGTGAACATCTTCCTTCCATGAGTGTACCCCTTGTTTAAGAGTAACAGAAAGAGGGTAGGGAAGGGCTTGTGGAGATTGTGGTAAAGCTCTTGCTTTGCAAACATGAGGACTTGAGTTTGATCCCCAGAAGCCATGTGTTTGTAAGCTCAAGTGGAGACAGACAGATCCGTGGGGTTCCCTGCCCCCCACCCCAGCCTAGCTTACTTTGCAAGCTCCGGGCCAGTAAGAGTTCCAATCCCCCCAAAAATAAAAAAATAAAAAAATAAGAATAAAGCAGACAACTACTGAAATAGACACCTCTGGCCTTAATACTCGGATTCACGCCCTGCAGTTTGATACAATCTCCGTGGCTCTCTCAGATTTACACTGTGTAGAGGCCCCTGCCTGGAGACACTCGTGTCGACAGGTTCGTGTGGAATTCGCCTCTTTAATGGGATCCCGAGTGATCCACACATACCATCCCTCACAACTCCCATTCTCCCTTCTGGTATCTGCAAAGCCCCTCCAAGTGCTCCTTTTTAAAGTAACCAACCAGTTTCTTTCATGTGTTTGTTTGTTTGTCTCTTTATTGCCCAATGAGAAGAGGCCACTTCCTCTACAGTCATCACTTATTACTTCAATCCTCAGTTTACCCACAAGACTTCCTAGAGTTAAAGGAAGACTGGTCTGGAGTGATCGGTCTCTGTCTTCATGCTGAAAACCTAGTCTTGGACCTGTACCCAGGCCTTCAGCTTTGGAGGGTAGTAAGCTGGAAACTGGACCCTGCCTCAAATGTCCTGAAACTTCATAGCCTTTTCCCCAGCACCACCTGCCCAGGGCCAGCTCATCAGGATGGTGAATTGGCCTTTGCTCCGCTGAGTTCCACCAGGACACTTAAGTAAAACACATAGCATTCCATTTCTTGGCCATGATAGAGAGTAAGGGACAGAGTCAGTCTTTGACATAAACAAGACGAATCCAATAAGTAGCTGGAGGGGAATGTTGGCAACACGCAACTGGCCAGCTGGTCATCTCTATCTCAGTCCACCCTCGTTTCTAACTGCCAAGTGTTAAAGCAGTAAACGCTTCAGCATGCCAGGCATAGTTCAAAACCAGATTTTTAAAATCTGTTTTCTGTGTTACCTCTCCTCTTCCTTGGCTAGTTTCATGTACAAACCAGGGGTCAAGCAAGTTAACTTCAAATAGCAGGGCGCTGAAGCTTTATGGGGAAGCTGGTTGGTAGGGCAGTATAAACTTTTCTTGAACTCTTGCTCAAAAAGAAAACTTCTCGAGTGCTCATTATTCTTGTGGCTGGAATGTTCAGAACATATCTCACAGTCAAGACCAGCTCCTTTAGTAGGACAAATTTATTTTATTTCTTATTTATTTATTTATTTATTTTGGCCTGCACTGCAAAAGATACGCCTGGTTAACAAAGCAGACCCAAAGTATACATGTAAGGAGTGAAAGCATGATGGGGTTAATGAAGTCCAATTCTTATCTTTTTTTTTTTTGTACTTTTAAATTCCCAATCTGTTGTGGAGAAGTCTGGGAAATAAACAGCCATCCCTGGAATGTTACTGCATATCCATCCCAACTCCCCAGCTCCCTCCTTGAGGGTGAGCCTTCCTGCATGTCTCCTCCTGGTCTTTCTCCTTGGTTACAATGTTTACTTCAACTCAGCTGAACTCAGTGATGTGATCCCAGATCAAGATCATGTCAGCTCATTAATTTGTTTCTTTAACTCTTATACCCAACTCTAAAATCCTCCATATGCTTGGAATTCCTGAACAAGCAGTCCATAGGAAAAGATCACAAGAGCAGAACGTAATTTCTTATGGTAGAAGCATTAATTAAACTCCTATCTGACATCCTTCTCCAGTTCAGCAATGAATTGTTCATTTGAGACATCAGGAAAAGTAACTCTTTGAAGGAATGGCTTGTGGCAACGGTCTACCTTAGTGGCATTCATTTACAGAGATTTTTCAATTCTGTTATTATCAATACCCTTCTCAAGGGTTGTGTGGCATTATTTCTGGGGAGATGTAAACAAACTCACCCCAAATAGGGAATTGCCAATAGGCCAAAGTACAGATGCCACCAATTCCAACTTAAACCAATAGGTTTTATGGGGCTTAGTTACAGAAGTATGGGTTAAGAATTACTTACAGGAGCAGAATCACCAAAAGCCCACCCCAACATGGGTGACAGCTCACAAAATCTGAGAATTGTAAGCTTCTGTATAACTTCCAGGTAGCTCAGTCAGTGTCTGACTTTTTCAGGTAGTTTGGCTGGTCTCTGCTTCTTGCCTGGTCTCTGCTTATTCTAGTAAGCTACCTGAAAATATCTCTCAGCAGTCCTCACTGCTTATATATCTTAGAGAAGGAGGGACCTAGACAATCTGCTCAGTTTCAGGGACTTCCTGGGGCTTTTGAGTTGTCCTCTTCCTAAGTTTAAGAGATTCCCTGCAGATAGAATGCTTCACTTCCCTTAGGATATTCTGTGTCTTAACTACCTTTCCTCCAAGATGGGAGATTTTATCTAGGACGAAATTGCCACATGACGCCAATGCATAGTAAATTAAGCATTTCAGTCTTGAGAGGTGACTGATGACCTGAGTTCAATCCCTTTAACCCATATGGTGGAAGGAAAGAACCTACTCCCAAACGTTGTCCTCAGACTACTACACTCTGGATCTGGGCACTCGGAGGCTCACATTCATACTCATACACACACACATACATACACACACATGCATGCCTGCATGTGTGTACATGCACATAGGTATTGCATGTGCAGAGATAACTTTTACATATAAATTAAGCACTTAAAAGTCTAATTCCAGAGAAAAATAGCAACATGCCTTCTTATTCTTCTGTTTGCATACTCATATCTTATATATGAATTTGACCTGGTAGAGTTCATCTGTTTTTGTTGGTTTTATCAGAAATTAAAATGGATGATTAGAACAATTGCACATCTGTGTTTCTCAGAGATCCCATCAAAGTCAACACAGTTTAGTTTTGTTGTTGTTGTTGTCATCATCACTGCTGTTGATTCCTTTTATAGATCCACACCTTGATTTTTCTCTTGCTGGCTCCAGTGAGTGCCAGAATCCCTGACAGTATAGATCTGGGTCCAGGTGCAGAGCAGACCGCCATGAGTACTCTTGTCCCACAGCCTGGGGGAAAAAATGGAAGTTGTTCAGAAGACTTCACTGAACTTCTCTTCTGCTCCAACAAACCCAGGTTTCTACGTCCTGTGCTTGCCAGTGTTGCCCATTTTCTGAAACTCAGTTTATTCCTTTCTTGGATCCACCTGCTTGAGTCACCATGCCCCCAGCCCCTTGTGCCTAATGGATACATGTTGAACCAGACTCCTTCATCTGGCCACACAGAGACACCCGTGCTCGGGCGATGGTGCTATGCTGGTGCATCAGACGGGTGTCCCCGCTTGATGTGGTATGTGACCTCCTTAGAGATACGCTCAGCTCCTAATCCTGATTCTGTGAATGAAACTAATTTGTAAACAGGGTCTTGGCAGATATAAGATAAAGTCCAAACTAGGTTAAGATAATGTCAAACTAGGTTAAGGTGGGTTCTAAATCCAATATAACTGGTGTCCTTACAAGCTTGCACCCGGGAAAGATTTGCAGAAGACACACACTCAAGGGAGATAGCACTATGAAGACAGAAGTGGGGGGCAGATGTATAGCTGCAAGCCAAAGAACGTCTTAGCTGCCAGCAGCCTGAAGCTGAGAGGTGCATAGGAGAACCCTTCTCTCAGGCACCTCTATGAGGGTCCAACCTCACCAACACCTTAATTTTGGACTCCTAGATGCAAGAAGTATAAGAGAATACCTTTTTACCCCTAAACTGTCAGTTTATGCTGCTTTGTTATGGCAGCCTGGGAAATTAATACAATTTCTCTCCCAGTTTTAGAGAATTATTCGGTTCATTTAACAAACATTTATTCAGCACCTACTATCTGCCAGGGTTTTTTTTTTTTTTCTGGGTGTTATGAAAAGCATCATAAATTAAAAAATAGTCTCTCTTTCAGTCTGGCTGAGAGATGGGGTCATGTAAGTCTAGGGAGAGAGCGTTGCATGGGGTGTTGAGGAAGCAGGGAGGACCCTTACTCCAGCCCGGGGTTCAGGGAAGGCATGCTGAAAGAGATAAAGGCGCAGAAGAATCTTGACGGATGCAAGCAGTACAGGAAATGTGAGGCAGGAGGAACAAACAATCCTTCCCCACACCCAGCTCTACATGCAGCCTCATCCTGCAGCCACAGGGCTTCTGTGGATAATGAAAGTGTGCGAATCTTCTGACCGATTCTCCTGACCGATTCTCCACAGTCTGAGGTCTCTTGCCAGCCTGGCTTTATGAAACAGGTCCGTTCTCCTTAGGACTGGTTAGGAGGAAGAATGGGAAGTCTAGTTTGGGGGTAAAAGATCTTTTTGTTTGTTTGGTTGGTTTTGGTTTTTCCATACAAGGTTTCTCTGTGTAGCCCTGGCTGTCCTGGACTTGCTTTGTAGATGAGGCTGGTCTCGAACTCTCGGAGATCCGCCTGTCCTTGCCTCCCTGCTGGGACTAAAGGCATATGCCACCATGCCCGGCTTGGTGACACAATACCATTTACTCGTCTTTGAAGATACTGTTGTTCTTGAAACACCAAGGACTTTGAATCTAGACTAAAGGGGGTGAACTCCATCTGGGTGTGCTGTCGTGCACCTGCAATCCCAGCTAAGGCAGAAAGATCTCAAATTCAAGGCAGCTTTACCTAGAGCCTGTCTCAAAAATAATAATTTGCAGGGATACAAATGTAGCTTAGTGACGGCTCTCTTGCTTCACATATTCTGGGCTCAATCACCATTTCTGGAGGACTTGGGGAGTAAGGTACAAGTTCATCCAAGAGGGACTATCCGGTCCTCCCAGTGACAAAGGAATGCCAGTAAAACAGGAAGATGATCAATCTGGAAAACCGAATAACTAAAAGATGATTTAAAAAAAAAAAAAAACACATTTTTTTTCAGCAGCCAGAGCGATCATCACATTCATATTTTGATAGAGTCCCCACTAGATTGTTTTCCAGGCACAGCCTTTATTGTGTTTGTTTCTGTGTACTCATTACCAGTATGCCAGCCAGTCTTTTACACGCACCATTACAGCATAAACATTTTTTCTGGGCCTTGAGAAGAAACTCATTATAAGCATGATTTTGATGGCCCTGAAACATCTGATTGCATGCACGACCATAGTTTACCTAACCAGGCTTAAAGTTGGCCGTTCAAGTTAGATGATAACTTTTTAAATAGGCTTCAGATAAACACAAGGAGTTTTTGAGTGGTCATTTTAACGAATTTCACCATAGATGGATTTTATCATAGTCTTATGATACAAGGAACATTTTGTCATCAATAATGTTGACCTCAAACCAAACCAAAATAAATGACAAAGACTTGGACCCTAAAATAGAGAATAAACAATAGTATCAGCACCTCTCTCCCCATCCCCCAAAGATTGTGCTCTTCTTTCTACTGAAGTTCTTTCTTGCTAGGCCAACACATCTCAGTTTCCTGGTAAAGCTGGGTACAAAGCAGTAAATACTCTGGGACATCTGTAAACCATCTTAAATTGAGTATTAGCCAAATCTCCTATTGTTCTGGCTCAAGACAAGCACCTAGGTTTGCCTTACAACTAGTCTGGCTGACCCTGATCGAACTGATATTTTTTTCCTAAGCCATCATTCCCATCTCATTCCCATATGTTTTCTTAGAACTTCTCACCAAAATGTTCTATTGTTGGGGTAACAAACATGCAGGTGCGTGCATGCACACAGACAAACACACGTGTACATGCTATGCTTTTGTATCAATTTTTCTGGATTTTTGTGTTTTTACTTTCTATGGTTGTAAATGTCCTACTCTTTGTACTGCTGTAAAAAAAAATCCTTTACCCTGAGTTATGTATAAATAGTGGATATTTACTACTCACTGTTCTGGAGAGACAGGGGAGCCCAAGATCAAGGCACCAGGAAATGACTCCTGGTCATTTCAGGATGTTGCCATCTTGCTGTGTTCTCACCTGATGAAAAGCAAGAACAAAAAAAAGGAGTCAAAACAGATAGAATGGAAAGTCCAGGTGCCTCTCAGAATCATTTTTAATAAGAGGATTGCTAAGACCTAATCACTTCCCAAAGCCCTGACCGCTTCATACATTCATCATACGGCTCCAGCATGTATGTTCCAAATCCAGCATATAAATTTTGGAGGCACACAAACATTCAAACCATAGCAGTAATCTACTTCCAATATCTCCTGATGCCCTAGCCCTTGCCCAAACTACACCCAAGCCAGACTCTCTCAGCTGGGCTTATTTACCTGGGCTTGAGGGGTGCCTGTGCAGAACAGACACCCACCCAGCTACTTCTTGAGTCACTGAGTCTAAATGTCCTTGTGCCTCCAAGGTTAAACACATTGTTCTTCTGAATCACTTTCCCGAATCACTATGGGGGAGACATCCGCCCCTTACCCCAACATGTTTCAGCATGCACCACCCCACCCCAGTGTGGGTGCTTACAGAAGTGCCACCACTCCCGCTCTGAATGCCACAAGTGACTAAGTGCCAAAGCCCCCACTTTGAAAGGCTTTTGCATGCCATATAGACAGGCGTCCACAGAATCAGAAAAAGGACTTTTCCCGGCACTTGTTTAACAGCAAAGCCTGACTGTGCTAGTTTTCTGTGGCTTCTGTGTCGAGTCCACACAGACTTGGAGGCTAACACAGTACAAGTATATTCTCTCACGGTTACGCAAGCCAGATGTTCAGAATCAGTCTTTCCAAGCCAAGGTCAAGGTGTCTACAGGGCTACAGTTACTCCTAAAGCTGGAAGGGCCAAGCCAGCCCTTGCCTCATCCAACTGTTAGTGGCTACTGGTGTTTCTTGAGGTGATCCACCTGCTTCTGAAGCCATGCTGTCTTCTCTCCGTGTTAAATCTGCCTCTGCCTTCATTTTATGAGGATGCAGGCGATGGTGTTTAATAAGCCTTGCTAAGGTAATCCGGGGTAACCTCACACATCCAAAATCCTTAACTGAGTTACACATCTTCAAACACTCCCCTTTTACAAGTACAGGGATCAGGGCCTGATGTGTACGGTACCGACCTCCGTGAAAACGAGGCTGTTGTGATCTTTATCTAGCCCTCCTGAGACGAATAGAAATGTCTCACCGAAGAAATATTCGTGTGTGGGATTACAGCGTACTGCCCTGGACCTTAACGGGAACGCTGAGTGATGTGCAGCGGCTGCGCTGTTCATCCTCTCTAAAGTCAAGCGACGAGACAAGCCCACAGCATCCCACACGCCAAGGCTTTCGCCTAAAGGTTTGTGGGTCTGACTCTGCCTGCCTCGGAGCAGCAGGGCCTTGCTTGTCTGCACAGCATTTCATGGCTTTCAGCTATACATCAACCCAATAGGCGAGCAGTGTAGGACTCAACATCCGGGGCTCGCTGCTAAGAAATCAGAGGGCTGCGAGTCTTGCTGGGTTTCTACATTAGTCTGCTGCAAAGAAGTAATCTTCACTGAGTTCATCAGAGCTCCCTCCCCGGGGAGAGGCAATCTGAAATCAATTACTCTTTAAGGCATACAATTTGAATATTTTTACTGGCGAAGGTTGGAAATAGCTCTGTGAATCCTGTCAGGTGATAGAACAGAAAGGCCCTGAGCCAAGATCAAACAAAGGAGACACAAAAGGTACAAGAAAATAACAAATATTGTGGAGAATCTGAAGGCAGCTATGGAGTTCCTATACTATGTTGATTGTTTTTGTTTTGTTGTGTTTCAGTTTTGTTTTTCTATGAATACACTCTCTAGTTTGGGGTTTGGGGGCGGAAAAAAAAAGCTACATCCACATAGAAATTTGCATTCCGTTGCAGGCAAGTTGACAGGCCACTTACAAACTGCAGATAATGGTGCTTCCATTATCATGAGCATTAAACAGGGGCGGAAGGAGAATTACCTCCCCCTCACCCCCTTCTTCGTATTCTCCCTCGGGGAAAACCACCTCGTATGGGATTCAGTGTCCCCAAGCTGCTCAGCCTGTTGGGAGCCGGCAGCCCAGACTTCCGCGCCGACCGATTCCTGGGAACACAGCGGAGCTCACTGTCCCTTTTGGAATTAGCTTGTCTCTGCCAGCCTAGGCCGGGCCGGTGCACAGTTCCCCTCAGGTCATCTCTCTCCGCGCACGTTTCCATCTTTACTTCCCGGCCAGATTCTGCTTTCTTCATCAGTGACAGCACATGAAACCTGAATGGCACACCCAGAGGCTTGGGTCTCAAAGGAAAGGGCTCTCTATACTGTCGACATTTTTTTTTCTGCTTTCTCCAAGCCCCATCTTATCCTTGAACTACCTGCCCTGTACAAAATCGCATCCACCGGGCAGTAAACGTTCACGGCCCGTGCTCTAAGCCCACGCTTCTGTTCCTTGCTGCCATCATCCTTGACCTTGCCACCCCTCCGCTCGCGTTTCCACCATCCGTGGGTCAACCCTTCAGAGGCCTGGCCTTCACTCCGGACCCTCACCCTCCGCATCGCTGCCTGCCTTCAGCCTCTAACTGTGAGCTGGCTCTCCAGAGGCCCTGGCTCCTCTCCTGCTGCTCTCTCGAGGGAGGCTGGTCATGCACGCTCGTGCCTAGCTTTGAGAGAAGAGCTGCATTCCTTAGTTCCCCAGCCTTACTTGCAATCTGTCTGAGGAACTAACCAGGAGCAAAATAAGTAGGAGAAATGTTAACTACTACAAGTAAACTCCAACTGGTCTTAGCTCCACCTGGCCCTCTCCGGCCGCTCATCAAGGACTCTGTGCCCCAAATCTCACCACAGCAACTGTACCGGTTCCCCTCTGAGCTACTGAGCACCAGTACCCGGGACCCTCCCTCATAGCAAGGTTCCTCTTAGGTACGCTTTTCTTTGACGTCACTATTTGAGAAAACACCAGTCCCTTGACCGGCCTCTCTTCTACCCCATGCCTACAGGCCGTGGTGACTCACCCTCTCTCTAGTGTTACCTGAACGCCCTACTCCCTTGCCTATCTATTCTTCTAACTGCTTTACGTGTGGTACAAAAGCTTCCACCCTGGACCGTTCCCACAGCCTCGGGTCCTCTGCCTTCTATACGTGCAGCTACCTTCTCGAGGAAGAAGGGAGAAGGGAGACTTAACCTTGTAGATATTTTTTATTAATTTTTTTTTTTTTTTTTTTTTTTTTTTTTTTTTAGTTACTTGCTGGGTTCTTTCCTTCCAGTATGTGGGAGTTGGATTCAGGAATCGAATTCGTTTGTCAAGCTTGACAGTAAGCTCTTTCACCCCTGGGCCCTCTCGCCAGCCCCTCCTCCTCCCGCCACTCAGTGTTCATGCTCAACCAACTTAGCTTTCGTTCGCATCAGTGGGCAGTTGTTTTAACGGCCCTCAGCAGCAGCTTTCCCGGTCTCCCAAGCAGCTAGCTACTCCAAACACTCAGCAGCCACATCTCCATCCTCTCATTCTCAGCATGTGGCTGTCGTCACAGAAATTAATCTGCCTCTGTATTCCAATGACTTTTCCTCCTATTTGCCACTCTCTCCAGCTTACCAAGCTGAATCATCCCACCTCTAGCTCAAGGCCGAGCCTTCCCCCTAATGCTCTTGACCCCAACACTGTTTGTCCCAAC
The DNA here is from genome assembly GCF_030254825.1 of Meriones unguiculatus. Taxonomy (NCBI): domain Eukaryota; kingdom Metazoa; phylum Chordata; class Mammalia; order Rodentia; family Muridae; genus Meriones; species Meriones unguiculatus. The sequence goes on along the minus strand of NC_083362.1, from coordinate 48,433,400 downwards.
AATTACCCTTCCCTCCCTTCCTTTACTAATAGCTCCTTCTCTCAGCTTATAAACCTTCTCTACTGCCTTCCAACTTTAAGGGTTTGGCTCTAAATCTCATTGTGTCTTCCTGCCTCTTCCCTTGCTTCTGCTTTTTGGCTTCTTGAAGAGTCATTGTGCTCAGCATAATGGTTCACACTCATTATTATCAACAGTTAGAAGACTTGGGTGGGAGAATTGTAAGTTTGAGGCCAGCCTAAGCTATATAGGACGAGCCTGACTGACTGACTGGATGGATAGATAGATAGATAGATAGATAGATAGATAGATGGATGGATGGATGGATGGATGGATGGATGGATGTTATCTCATCCCACCTTCTTGCCTTTTGTCACTGTTCCCTTCTGACAGGGTGAGGTATCTGCAGAGCACAGGTACCTAACATCACTTCCGTTAGAACAGCACTCCAATGCCATCTGCTCAGGAAGCCCCAAGCCACCCAAGACCAGCAGAGATCTTTGTGCAGATTCTGTAGCTACGCTGCATCAGCCAGGCACTGAGACCTAGGCCTGAAAGGAGGCAAGGACAGCGGTCCACACGCTGTGGCCAGAGCCTCACTGTGTAAGGGGGAGTGAGCACGCCCTTGAAAGGAGGACCTCATAGTATGGACAAAGACTGAGCCCTAGCTACAATAGTAGTAATAATAGTTTTAATTAAAACAAAATACAAACAGCATAAACGTTTCTACCTTTACTGTTATTAGTATATAATCATCTGTCTTTCCAAACCCACAGCCTTGAAACATGGTACCCATTAAAAAGAACTCCCTATTCCTGTTCCCTCCCAATCCTGGTAACCACATTCTCTCTCCATGAATTGAACCACTCAGGGTACCCCATTAAGTGGAATAATATAGTATTTATCCTTTTGTGACTGGCTTACTTCACTTAGCATAAAGTCCTTCGGACTCATTCATGCTAAAGTACATTCTAGAATTTCCTTCCTTTTGAAAGCTGAATGGCGTTCCTTTCTGGGTGTTTGTCACAATTACCTATCCCTCTGTTAATGGACCCTTAGGCTGCTTCTACCTTTTGGCTATTATGAATAATGGTCCTAGGAGTGTGAGTGTCTGTTTGCCCCTTGGTGGTCTATAACCTTTAATTATTCAGGCATACAGCATGTGTCTTCTGCTGCAGGCTCTACAAATGCTAGAAGAGAGCTTCGTAAGACATGAGCATTCCCATTTACCAAAGAGAGAAGCTGGCTTTCACCTTAAGTGCCAGCTCCTTAACTCCTGAAACTTCCGTGCAGATCTACATTGAGAGCCAGCAGGGAAGGATCCCAGAGAGACTCATGCTGCCTGCCCTGGGCATACATGCTGCTTTCTTTGACCGAGTCTAGACTCTTCATTTCATGTGGGAGAACACTGGTCAGGAGCAGTTAACGTTCTGTCCCTCTCTAGTGAGGGACAAACTAGAATATGACTCCAGTCCATGACACTGGGTCTGAGCATCGGCTTTTGCAATCTGGAAGAGACTTTGTTCTGAGAAGGCATGGGGAAAAGACTTCTCAGGCTCTTCTCAGAGCTGCTGGGCTCACGCTCAGCAGGATGGAATAATTAATTTAAAAAAAATGTCACGTGAGAAAAATGCAGTTGCAGGTTTTCTAACAGTGTTCTGAATTAAGAGGAGATGGCTTTAGCTTAATTTTAGGAGGCCAATGCCTTCTCCATTAGATGACCAGGGCTGTTTTAGTTTAATTTTAATGAAAAAGACACCAGCAATCAGTTTAGACACACACACACACACACACACAAACTTTTAATAGCAAATTTTGAGGAATTTAAAATAGTATACACTAGCTAGCCTTTAAAAATAAGCAATTAAGGCCAGAATGAGTAATTGGTACTTCATGTTAATCCTTTACTAATCACGGTATGTGACTGACAACATGAAGTGAGAAGAATATGACAGATGGCAGTCTGGAATTTGTGTCAATGGCTGACCGACTGCAAGATAAATTCTTGATTATTCTGAAACACCAGCTTCAGAGTCAGTAATGACTATCTTTCCCTGTTGCTATGATAATTAAAGATGATGATGATGTAGAAAACATTAACTATAGAAAACAGGTACTTGCTAGGTGGTGGTGGTGCACACCTTTAATCCCAGCACCCGGGAGGCAGAGACAGACGGAACTAACTCTATGAATGCAAGGCCAGCCTGGTCTACAGAGTGAGTTCCAGGACAGCCAGAGCTACACAGAGAAACCCTGTCCAGAAAAGGAAGAAGGAAAGAAAGGAAGGAAGAAGGAAGGAAGGAAGGAAGGAAGGAAGGAAGGAAGGAAGGAAGGAAAAAGGAAAAAAAACAGGTACTTGAGTTATTAGCTATATAGAATCTGAACATTCATTTACTCAGTGACATTTTACCAAGCATCTGTTAGGCAGCTGGTATAACCAGGTTAGGGAGTCTGTCCTAGTTAGGCTTACTATTGCTGGGATGAAACACCATGACCAAAGCAACCTGGGAAAGAAAGGGTTCATTCGGTTTACACTTAAACATCATTGCTTATCATCAAAAGAAGTCAGGGCAGGAACTCAAGCAGGGCAGAACCTAGAAGCAGGAGCTGATGCAGAGGCCATAGAGGGGTGCTGCTTACTGAGTTGCTCCTCATGGCTTCCTCAATTTCCTTTTGTCTAGAACCAGGATCACCACCCGCAATGGGGCTGAGCCCTCCCCTGTCAGTCGCTAATTAAGAAACTGCCCTACAGCTGGGGCAGTTTATGGACGCATTTTCTCAGTTGAGGTCTCCTCCTTTCAGATAACTTTAGCCTGTGTCAAGTTGACGTAAAACTATCCGGAGTGGGTCACATGTCCCCATCGAGTTGGAGAGAACCAAAGCATACAGTTCTCTGGCTTCTTTCTGCACCATCTGGTCTATTGCGAATTTGTAACTCTGCCGTTGTTTCACAGAGTTGACAGGACATGTAAGTTAATATGTGTGAGTGTAGCTGTGGCAGGGCCTGCTCAGCGCTCTATGAACCCAGTCATCGTTAATAAGGTATCCACTAATCATAGGCATTGAGGATTCCCTTGTTGTCATTACAAACATGGGCCTGGCCCTCGCAAGCTCTTCCTGCACTGAGCGACACAGCTGAGGACTTCAGTATGTAGTACAGAGCAGTTCTATTACACACCCTGGCACCCTGACCATAGAGTCAACTGGCTTTGTTTTAACCACCTATTACACACCCAGCCAGGCCCAACCATCCTCTTTCTCTAAGTAAAACAGCCATGTTTTCAGAATGAATATACTCTTTCCCGAGCCTTTAAGCCAATAATCTTTCTTCTGGAAAGCCACCCAGGGAAAATTACCCCTTTAAGAGAAATTCAAAGATCCATGTACAATATTTTTGTAACAGAGATTAAAAACGAAGCTTTAACACGGGCACAGAGATAAAACTGTTGCTGCGTTCCAAAGGAGGTGCGAATCCAAAGGCAGCAGCGTTTTAAAAAGACTCGGCTGAAAATGGGTTTTATAAATCCCTGAAACACCTAACTCACACTTAAGATACAAAAGGGCTAAGAGCGGGGAGGGGAGGAAGAGTGCCTGGGAGAGGGTTCCTCGAGAAGAAATTGTGTGATATGTGAAGAATGTTTCTCCCTGCACCTCAAGTGTGGAGAGCCGGGGTTTGGTCACCATGGCGCTGGCTTCCGCCCTCAAAACTGGTAAACAAGTCCAAGAGCTCATGACCGTTCGGCAATAGCACGCCAAGTCACTGCCCAGCCCCGGGCATCATATGGGGTGATGGGTGAGCAGCCAATCAGGGGATGATACGTCATCCACACCATGGGTGAGCAGCCAATCAGGGGATGATACGTCATCTCACACCATGGGTGAGCAGCCAATCAGGGGATGATACGTCATCTCACACCATGGGTGAGCAGCCAATCAGGGAATGATACGTCATCTCACACCACTCTGGTGCGAGCAGGGCTTATATAAACAGCACCATTTTGGGGCTCGGGGTCTTCCTCTTTTCATTGTAATAAAGCTTGCTGCAGAAGGATCCTGTTGTCCGCATGCGTTCTTGCTGGCGAGACGATTACGCGGATCGCAACATCTGGTGCCGAAACCCGGGATTGAACCAGGGACCTTTAGATGAGTGATCCAAGTCACAATGTTGCCTTTGCCTAAGCGGCTGCAGTACCAAGATAGGAGGATGACAGCCCTTGCACTCCCTGGAATTTTATTCCATTGCACGGGAATGGGTGTCACCTCCATTTTTAATCTTCTCCCTTAGCCCCTGCACCCAGACAACTTGTCTCCATTGCACCTGGTGGGGTAAGGGAGTAATCTAAAGCTCTTGATCGCTTACTCCCCAAAGAAGGAGTTCGCTTGATCGAGCTTAGGGCTTTCTTGTGCCGCGCTTACAAGGCTTTGAGGCAGTTTTCGTCTATTAAAACAAAAAGGGGGAGATGTGGAGAGCCGAGAGAATGCAATCGCCATTACAAGATGGCGCCGACATCCGGCCTCGGCCCTAGTAAACAAGTAATAGAGCGCATGTGCAAGTTGCGAAAGCGCGCCAAGTCACTGCCCAGCCCGGGGTGTCATATGGGGCAATGAGCAAGCAGCCAATCAGCGGAGTACACGCCGCCCTAGGGTGTATTTAAGCAGCACCATTTTGGGGCTCGGGGTCTTCCTCTTTTCATTGTAATAAAGCTTGCTGCAGAAGGATCCTGTTGTCCGCGTGCGTTCTTGCTGGCGAGACGATTACGCGGGTCGCAACATCTGGTGCCGAAACCCGGGACGCCGGGAGCCTGCCATTGCCGGTGCCAAGGAGACCCCCCCATTCGCGGGGAGGATTCAGAACTGCAGCATCGAGGTAAGTTCTGAGAGGTATGTTTGGTCTTGATTTATCTCATCTTTCACCTCAGCTAGCAGGAGCCCTTATTGCTTTCCCTGTTGTGACTGTTGCCCTCGTCCTTTTTCTTTTGGTTTTGTACAAGCTTGAGGGCGATCTCGAAAGGGAAGAGATTAACGGAAAGCTAAGAGCAGGTACTAGATCACTGTGGCTTTTGGTTAAATCTTGCTTGGAAGATGAAAACTGTTGTTCCTCTATTAAGGCTGGTCAGGAAGTGTTGGAGGAGATACAAGACAGCATGTCAGAAATAAGATCCAGGGGAGCTGTCTGTGTTTTCCCACAGGAAGAAAACAATCCATTCCAGGTACCGGAGCGCCTCACGCGAAAGCTCGCGGCAGCTGAAGAGCTAAGGGCGGCGGTGGTGACCATTAATTCTACTCGAGTGGATTTATCGCTCACAGATGGCTTATTATCCTGGGTTTCTTCCGCCTTTTCTTATTTTAAGGAATGGGTGGGCGTTGGGATGTTTGGCGCTGCCCTGTGCTGTGGTTTAATATTTGTCCTCTGGTTCTGCAAACTCAAAACCCAACAAAAACGTGACAAGGTGGTGATCGCACAGGCGCTAGCCGCTCTGGAGCAAGCCACCTCCCCCAATATTTGGTTATCCATGCTGAAAAATTAATATTTGACAAGGTTGCCTCTGTCTTTGCAGGCACATGCCACAATCTGGATTTACAGCCCTTGCACTCCCTGGGGATCTGTTTCCCATTGCACAGGGATGGGTGTAAATCACAATTTTTCTCTTGCCAAACGATCTGGAAAGTCAGTGATGGAAGAGTGCAAATAAGTCTTCACCGACCTAAGACAGGACAACCTCACAGTGAGGAGGTTGCTCCAATGACAGGCAACGGCTGAAGCATTGCCTTCCACCAGGCTCAGACGTTGGCTTTCTGGCATAATGCTGTATTGACAGTAGGAAGCTTACTGTTCAAACAAAATAAAAAAGGGGGAGATGTGGAGAGCCGGGGTTTGGTCGCCATGGCGCTGGCTTCTGCCCTCAAAACTGGTAAACAAGTCCTAGAGCGCATGACCATTCGGCAATAGTGCACCAAGTCACTGCCCAGCCCGGGGCATCATATGGGGTGATGGGTGAGCAGCCAATCAGGGGATGATACGTCATCTCACACCATGGGTGAGCAGCCAATTAGGGAATGATACATCATCTCACACCACTCTGGTGCGAGCAGGGCTTATATAAACAGCACCATTTTGGGGCTCGGGGTCTTCCTCTTTTCATTGTAATAAAGCTTGCTGCAAAAGGATCCTGTTGTCTGCGTGCATTCTTGCTGGCGAGACGATTACGCGGGTCGCAACACTCAAGCTTTGGGAAGAAGACTTGGAGGAGCCTTTCATAAGCTTGAGAGGACAGCTGGAGCAGCTGGAAGGCAGACCCTGGGTCCTAACTCGCATTTGAGAAACTGTTTGTGCCTGACAGCAGAGAGGGAAGTCCAGCAGTGGATCAAGCATGCATCCCATAAACCATATGCAGAAACACAACAAATCCACCGGCTCGGGCCCTGGTTCGGGAGGTTCCACATATCACACAACACGGGTAGAACGAGAGCACCATCAGAGAAGGTCTATACAGAGCAGACTGCTGCTGGGTTATGTAAACCATTAATTCCTGGGTATGCATTCGTGCATTCAAAATACTGAATGGCCTAATAGAAAAGAAATTTCTTGAAATGTATTTTTTAATCCAGAACTTAATTTTTATAAGTTTTTTTTTTCTAAACCGTACACAATGGTTAAAGCAAAACAAAGCCAAACAAAACTTTGAGCAGTTTCAAGTAAATACAGTCTGGGAAAACCTGTCTGGGAAACGCTACCCTCCACTGTAATTCATCAAGGCAGCAGAAGGTTATTGCTAAGGAAACGGGTGGCTTCAGAACGTCATTCCATTCTTTCCGGTAAGTATTCTTGCCACAGATCTTATTTCTGCTCATTAATAGAAAGCAGGAGACACCGCCTACCATTCTCCAAAGTGCCCCGCCCCACCCCTTTCGGCCAAAGAAATCTAGCGCGGAGCAAAACAGGCCTGTGAGTGCTAAGTGCATCAAACTCAGAGGACTCAGCTGTGAAGCTACAGTTTAGAGAGTTTTCCTGGGCTATCTTACTTTGTACCTGGGTGTTCTCTCATGTAGCAAATGAGGACTCCACTGTATGGCTAGTTAAATGCTGCCATGTGTCTTATCAGAAATTGGGTTGCCTTAAATCAACCCTGTAACCGGAAGAACTCTAGCACCTCAGAGAGGAAGGCCAGTGCGTAATAGGAAGAAAGATAATAGGACCAGGATGCCTGCTGCAAGATGGTGTCTTCTAGACAGGACAAGGAAACGATACCCAGGGAATCTTAAAAATATGGTCACCTAAGCAAGACCTGCATGACAATGTTAATCGATGAGGGTTGGGGCTCTCTCACTGGGCCCCACCCCCATATGAAGAATGATTGACAAATAATGACTGCTGAGAAAAGGAAAATCAGTCTTCCCCAGGGACAAGCTCTACCCCCTTAGGTTATCCAATTCCAAGTGGTCAGCCTTAAAGAGACTTAAACACACACACACGCACACCCCAATAAAAATTAAAGAAGAGGTAATGAATTTGAGAGGGAGCAAAGAAGATATGGGAAGAATTAGGGGATAGAAGAAGGATGGAAATGATGTGACTAGGTAGGAAACTCTTGAAAAAAATTAAAAAATTAATTAAAAAATAAAATAAAATTTTAATTTTAAAAGAAAGATAATATTTATCTGGCTTTAAAATTCAAACACAGGTTTCTGTATCTCCCTGCTTCTAAAACTTGCCTGTAAGTGCTGGATTCCTAATTGCTTTCCTCTTAGGAAGCCCCTGGGAATCCTTGTCCGGGGACTCGCAGCATGTAAAGCCTCCAGAGCCTCTAAGGGAGACGGAGGGTGGTACAGTCCTACAGTCTCTATGGTAACCAACCAGAGTTTTTCTCCTTTGACAATTTCTCCCAGGAACACCTACCACCCTGAAGGACTCTGCAGGAATTTAAGCCTCATGACCTCCGCACAGACACCTGTGTTACCTTTCGGAATGCCTGACTCCATTCCTCCTGGTTGCAAAAGCACAGAACCTTACCTCCCCGGGGAAAACCAGTTAACATTTGTCTGTTGATTGGTACAGTTTCACGGTAGAGTGTTTGAAAGATGGCGTCTCCCGTTAGTCCCAGCACTCAGGAGGCAGAGGCGAGCAGATCTCTGTGCGTTGGACGCCAGCCATAGTTCTAAGCTGGAACTCACTAGTAGTTCTAGCTACCTGACAAGACCCTATCTCAAAAAAATGGGGGAAAAAAACATTCTTCCTGTAGAAATATGATTATTTACTTCATCAATCTTAGGTTTCTCAAATCCAGATCTCTTAAAACATTGACTTTAATCTCCACATTCCCACTTTTGAAACTCAGCAAGGAAAGTCCCCGGCGATAAGCTTTGGTAGATAAACGCTTACGTCTAGAGGGAATTTGGAGACACTTTAGAGAGCAGCTGGGAACTATTTCATGAATGTGTGGGAAGTGTTCTCTCTGATAATCTATATTTCACTTAGGGCCGCGTGACTGATAGTAGCAAGAAGTTTGTGGTTAAAACATAGTAAACGCGCAATCAAATACTGTGGCCAGAAAAGAAAAAGATGTTATGTTAGGAAAAAAAAAATGCACAAAAGACATAATATATCAAGGAAGTCACTCATTATGAGCTACTAAGCCTCTAGGAGTTATTAAAATCCTTTGTTATTTATGGACCCGTGTTACAAGCAATCATTCTTTCTTCCTTCAAAATGCACTCTGAGTGAATGACAAGAAGCCTGTGTTCCTTCAGTGCTACTCTGGTTAAGCCAGAGGCTTGGTAATTTTCCTAATGGAAAAAACTCAAATTCATTAAAAAAAAAAAAAAAATTGTTCCTGGACTCCCTGGCAGAGAGCCTGAGACCGTATCCGAGATGCGATACAGCACATTTTTTGCTTTCTTTTTCAACACACGGAGCTCTCCAAAATTGGTTTGCCTCCATTCCAAACTCTTGGCCCAGCTCTCTCCTAGGTCCTTGGATGGAGTAAAAGCGTTTATTGTTGGTGTCTTATCCCAGAAAACAGACGGATCCATGAAAACATGAAGTGAGAAGATTCAAATGCAGATAAGCTAATCTGGATATCATACTGAAACTGACCTTGCTGTGAAGGTAGAAAACCTGGAAAGTGAATATGCTCAGGTTTCCTTGTTTAGTGACTCAATTTAAGACACGCCCTGAAAGGCAAAGGAGAGCGGGTGGGCTAAGTGTGTAACACGCTTAGGGTAGGACACAAACAGGTGGAAGTCAACACTCTCAGCCTTCCGGGCAGTCTTCAGACTTCCGAGTTCTCTCCCACAATAGCCTTCCCCAGGGATGATGTGGTAACGAGGACCAGAAATGGAATGGTGCCACTGCAGCCAGCAGACCCAGAGAGAAGGCACCGAGGCCAACGACACACATTGACTCCATCAGAAAAGGTCTCGGGCCAGTACTGCCAGCCCCAGCTGTAGCTTCTCAGTTAGCTTCTCAGACAGCTCTGTGTGTTGTTTCGTCCGTGAATATGGGCATCCAGAATGGGCATCGCTAATACCAACTCAGAGATGGTCTAGCTGCCAGGCCGGGGGCGGAACGATCGGGCCTTGAATGTTCCGAACCTTTTTATCTGTAAATACGTCTTTCTTTGCCCTTCACTTATTTTATTTATTCCATTTTTTTCCTTTAGCATGTTTTACAGATTAGCATCTTACAATTTGTATTCACATTCAACACTTCTTATAAATCCCACTTTTCTCACAAGCTATTTCCTCACTCATTATCTAAACTTAACACCATATGACTTTTATAAGTACCTCATAAGCTGCTGGTTCAGTTTCTCTGTGAGCTAAAAATGTCCCCCAGTTTTGCCTCCTTCCACAGTATCAGGGGATGCATGTTGCATAATTTTATTTGTGCCTATCAGCAGAATCCACAGAGATCCTTTCAAGAGGCTGTGAACCCCCACGTGTTATTCAGGCTCCCTCTTAGAGTTTACAAACTTTGATTATTTTCATGAGAATATAAATAATGATTTTAAGGGTATTTTGAGTTAAATGTTCTGAGATCTTGACACAGGGGAGTAACTCCTATCCTATAAGTATCTAGGATATGTAGGATATGAGTCACTTCCTTTCCAATTTTGGGTTATTTAGTTGAGCATTAAAAAAAAAAGTGGCCTAGTGTTTTCATAAAAAATTCACTTTGAGTAAATCAGCTCTCAGGTAAAAAAAAATTAACCTGGACATATGACCCACTAGGACAAAGTACAGAACTAACTGATACTAACAGAATCTGGCTAAGCTATGGTTCTGGGTGATCATGTTATTTAAGAAGTCCTTTAAGGGGTTGTCCAAAAGCAGGGTCTTTCCACCATTACTATGTTTTGAGACTAGTCAAGGCATCAATTGCCATCTGCCCACATGTGTGGCCCTATGCATGAGAAAAGTAAGAAAATCTACAGAAAGAAAGGTCCTTATGGCTACCTTACAAGGATCTCCCCAAAACCTCGCTTTCTCTATGATGACAGAGAGGGCACATTCATGTCCAGTGTCAGCAGACACCCCAACTCTAACACCTACCTTTTATGTGACCCTTAGAAGCCACTTAGCCTCTCTGAACCAAAGCCTCTTCACTTACAAACTGGTATTAATATACCCATCTAGAAGGGTCACAGCTAAAAGAAGTTCTTTACATGAATGGCATCGGGTGATATGCCTAGCTCAAGCCGCTGCTATAGCCACCACACCCATCCTTATTTTGATCACCATTGTTGTTGCTGTTGATATGATTAGTGAGACCAAAATCAGAGTAATCATTACATTATTTTAGCAGTATAATTTCCCAAATGTCTCTTTACACTTCACTAGCCATAATACCCTAAGTATTTTCAATAAAGGAGGGCCTTTCATTTTAGAGTTAGCAAAGGGTCTTAAAATAAGACTCCGCCTAGAATGTGACACATTAAGTCAAATTCTTGCATAGACTTATATGTCTATTCCTTGTGTGGGTGGAAGTTTTGAAAATAGTTGGGTATTGGCACTTTCTAAACAAATAGAACCAAGATAGATTAGATGATTGATAGATGGATGATAGATAGACAGATAATAGATAGATGATATATAGTAATAAATAAATGATAGTGCAGGCATAGACTTATTGTGTAATTTAAATGCTGATTTCTGTACCCCCCCAAAATCTGGTTGTAATCTTTGTTCTGAGAATCTCCTGTTTAAATGTTGTGTAAACACTTCTCCCCAATTGTCCCCAGGTATGCCAATAAAGCAGATTACAGCCAAACAATGAGCAGGAGAGAGAATAGGGCTGGACTTCTTGCTAGCCAGGGGAGGAAGAGTTGGAGATGGAAGTAAGGGTTCAGCCATGGGCAGAGGTCCAGGAGAGGCCAGGAGAAACAGCTCATCAATAATAACTACAAAGTACAATTATCTCTGGAATGTACACTGGGAGGAAGTCAAATTAGCTTAGAAGGTTAAGAATAGAGTAATAACTGATCAGTTCTTGTGCTGTGAAGCTTATTATTAAACAAATATAAAAGAGTCTCAATTATTTGTGTGATTGCCAGGTTAAGAGAGAAACTGAGAAACAAACACAGTTTTATAAAAATAACTTTAGCAAGATAGATAGAGAGAGAGATGATAGAAGATCAGACATTTATTGTCAGAAGCTCACAGTATGCTCACAGTAAATTAGATAACCAGAAAAGTCAATGATGTCATTCAGTCTGATTCTAAAAGCCTAAGAACAAGAGCTCTGATTCATTATCTGAGGACAAGAGAATACAGAAGTCCCAGCTCTAGAAAAAGGTGATAAATAGGATCATGGCTACCTAGTTCTTTAATCAATCTTCTGATCAAGTGCTAAGCTCCTCTGCAAACACCAAACAGAGACATACCCAGAAATAAGTGTTTGCCAGCTCTCTGGACATCCCTCAGTCCGTTCAAATTGACACCGAGAAATGAATCCTTATTAGTGAAAGTAAGCAATGGAATGTGCTGGCTAGTTTTATGACAGCTGACACAAGCTAGAGTTATCTGAAAGGAGGGTACCTCGATTGAGAAAATGCTTCCATAAAACTCAGCTATAGGGCAGTTTCTTAATTAGTGACTGATGGAGGAGAGCCCAGGCCATTGTGGGTGGTCCTATCCCTGGGCTCAAGGTCCAGGGTTCTATAAGAAAGCAGGCTGAGCAAGCCATGAATAACAAGCCATTAAGCCCGCCCCCCACCATGGCCTCTGCACCAACTCCAGTCTCCAGGTTCCTTCTCTGTTTGAGTTCCTGTGCAGACTTCCTTTGATGAAGAACAGCACCGTGGAAGTTGTAGGTCAAACAAATCCTTCATTCCCCAAGGTGCGTTGGCCATGATGTTTGCATCACAGCAGTAGTAACCCTAAGACATAGAGTTCACCTGAAAAAGGAGGAGTCAGAGAGCGAAGACTGGAAACTTTCAGAAGCTTGAGTCCTGACTGAGCCGTCATTGCCACCCTTTTTAAGCTCTCTGAATCTCAATATCTCCATTCATAAAATGAGGATTCTTAAGGAGCCACTTTTCTAAGGGTTCAAACAAGCTCAGTTTATAAAACACACTGACTGATGCTTAGAAGGGCTCATGAAGAATTAGGTTCTCTTCCTGTGCATTTCCAGTGCTGCCTGTTCTAATCCTGTTGGTTTTTTGGGTTTTTTTTTCACCTTCTATTCTCCTTTGTGCATACCAATGCCTTTCCTACAGAAAGTAAGCAGAATGATGCAGAGATTTTTAAGATTTAATTTCTGTATGAAGAAAAAAAATAAAAGAACAGCCATGTGTTGAAGCATTTGGTGTAGAGGATCTTAGCATTATCAGCCCGCTACACCATTAGGAAAAAGATCTTTAACACCGGAAGAAATTTCAGGCTCGAAATCGGTACCTTTATTAATATAGCTTTGGGCTCCTTCTTAGAATCTGGCCTCTCTAGCCAGGTGGTGGTGGTGCACGCCTTCCCAGTGCTTGAGAGGCAGAGGCAGACAGATCTCTGTGAGTTCAAGGCCAGCCTGGTCTACAGAGTGAATTCCAGGACAGGCATGTCTACACAGAGAAACCCTGACTCAAAAAAACCAAAGCTGGGGGGGGGAGTTTGGCCTCTCTGAGCTGTGGGATTTGCAAAAAAAACAGGCTAGTTGGAAAATGGACTGGAATTTCGCTCTGTGCAGTCAGGGACCCTCCTTGACCCTCTGGGTCCTCACAGAGAATCAGGGCTAAACTAAGGCACTGCCATACACCAGGCTCCCAAGAGCCCTGAGGCCATTCCTGAGGTCCCATGACTAAACTGAGAAAGGAGTAAGGGATAGAAAGGAGCTGTAGGGACTCTTCCACAGGTTAAGTTTTCTGGTTCTGTCATTTAAGAACCACTGACCATACCCCAGGAGAGAGGGGACAATATACCAAGAGCACAGAGAATTGAGACTTTTTGAGCAAGGCATATCTCTTGTGTGTGTTGTGTGTCTGTCTGTGCATCTATGTAGCATATACGGTGTACATGTAAACATGTTTATGAGCCCAGGAGTGTGTGGAGGCCTGAATAAGATGCTGGATGTCTTTCACCTTTGTTTCCCCGAGACAGAACGTCCCACGGATGAGCTAGGCTGGTGGCTCACGCGCCTTCCCAATCCTCCTGCATCCGCCCATCACGGCAGCTGTGACCCTACACGGGTGGTTTTCAGCACAGCAAGCCTTTGTACTCCCTGAGTCATCTCTTCCCCAACCTCCTCTAGCAACTCATACTTCCAAAGAAAGGGTCAGCTATGAAGCCCGAGAATGCTAACGGTTAAAGAGTGGGAGAGGCCCCGGAGAAGCCTTTAGCAGCAAAGTCCTAATTTACAAAATAACGGGAACTTTTTAAACGTTCTCCCCTTTCAAACCAACAAACTAGCACTTAACTTGTGTTTGCTGTGTGCCTGGCAGTGTTTTAAAGGCCCTGCCTCAGTTCATCCTCACAGGAACAGGGTGATCAGTAAGGATTCATCGCCACAGGAAACACTTGAGGAGACAGGAGGTTAAGGAACTTCCTAGGAGTTGTACAGACAGCAGGTGTAAAAGCCAGGATCCAAAGACAGACGAGCCGGCAGGGGAATCCACAGATTAATCATTGAGAGAAACCACAGTGATAGCAAACATTCATTGATTCCTGCATTTGAGACACCACACTAAATGTCTGTCTCACTGCTGACCCGGGAATGAGGGTGATTCCAACACGTGGAAGGCAGAGGCAGGAGCGTTTTGAGTTGGGGTTGGAATCCAGTCTGGAAAACACACTGAACTCCTATCTCAAAAACAAACAAGCTAACAAACAAACAGCACAGAGAGAGAGAGAGAGAGAGCAAAACCTGTTCTACATGGATTCTCTCCTTTAGTCCTTACAGCAGCCCCTTATTTCTTAGATTTAAGCTAACCAGATATAGTAACTAACCCTACTTGAGTAAAAGAACACTTTGCCACTTCATGCCACAAACCGAACCCTCCGAGGGTTGCTGATGAGTAAACATGAAGTGGTTTTTGCAACATCTGCTTCAAGTGGCCTTTCTCTTTGTTGTTTGTGGCTATTGGGGGTGTATTCAAACAATCAAACAAAAAGGGCTATTTGAGGCCACGGGTCTCCTGCTCTGTTTTGCTAACTGTTCAGCAAAAAAAAAAAAAAAATCCCATCTGTTTATACTGCCTCACACCGTGAATTCATTTGGTGTTGCTTGTGCCCAGATGTGAAAGACATTAGCTAATGAGGTCTGTGCCCGTGTGGAGCCGGGAACGTGCTCAGCTGTTCCTTAGGACTTTCCATCAGCACTCTCTGTGCCTCCTAGAGCCATCTGAAGGCCATCCTCGGGTGACAGCTCTATATCTATGGCAAGTGGGTCCACTTTCCTTACCATCTAAAAACAAAAGGCAATTCGTAAAGTCGCCTGCTTTGGGTATTTTTCCCCCTTGCTTTCTCCTTCTGCCAGCAAGCTTAGGCTGCAGCCAGTTTTCTAAATGATCAGTTCCTCAGCAGCTTCCTCAGAAGTGATGAGCTCATGGTATTTAGGCCTTGGGGTTTGAGGTAGGGGAAGTTTGGGGAAGGAAACAATGAGGATCTCTTCTTAAGCCACGTGCACAATTTACACTGACTCCAAAGCGAGAGAAATGGCATGTAGGGAGATCACGCAGGCCACCGCTGCCACGGGAGTCTCATGTGAGGCCACCACAGAAGACAAGGAGGCGTCCAAACGACAGTATCATTCTGAAAGGTGAACAGGAACACTGTTTAGGGTGGCAAAAAGCTTTCTTGGTATATGCCTACAACAGGATCCAGGGAACTGTGCCAGGTTGCTTTTCTTTTGTGGCTCCAAATCTATGTAGACCCTTGCCCTAATCCCTCAGCCCTCTCACCGGGCTCTGGCAACCAGCAGGACTGAAACATTGTGAACAGAGCTGACAAAACCCCCAGCTCTTCAAGACCCCCAAGACCAAGTTCTCAGCACAAAGGAGATTATTTGCCCAGAGGGACAGAGGGCAAGGATAAGGGATTTAAGAGATAGAGAAAGAAAGGAAAGGGAACAAAGAAGAGGGGGAAGGGGGGAAGGGGGAGGGATTAGAGCTATTTGTCCCAGGGTAAGGGGGAACAGGATGGGACAAGGACTGCCTCTGGATAGAGAAGAGACAGATGTGGCCCAGCGGCAAACAACGGTTTATAATGGTAAACAGAAACCCTGTGTTAGAATGAGATGTTTAATTTTAATTGAGCATGTTAAGTAGGTGAGCCAAAGGGGGCTTTTGATTCCTGGGCTTCGATACTTTGATAAATGGACCTTGGTGGTCAGCCTCAGGAGGAGGGATTAGCCAAATAAGGGAACAGAACTTGGGGTTAGGTTTAGGAAGGAACAAGGCCTGTCAAGCGCCAGAGTCCCTTTACTCAACCTATGAGGAGGCCCTTCCTCCCGTTTGTTTAACATTCTGGGGAGAGGACTACAGATTAGCAGGGAGATTTGACATGGGGAATCAGTCTGCCGTGCAAGTGCAAAAAGGAAGGCAGAGTCTGTAACTGTCTGTGTTGTTTTCTGAATCTTTTGCATGCACCTTTCCCCCCCAGGCCTTCTCCCTTCTCTCTCCTTTACAGCCCACCTTCTCTGTGCTTCGCCTCCTGAGAAAACGCTTCCTCCTGTTTTGTACCTCAGTGGGCAAGAAGGTGGCAAATCCAAGGCAGCATTTAGATCATGTTAGTCCACTTAGTGGGCGATTGGCATGGAGAGAAAAACATGGGCCAGTGTCAGTGTCGTGACAACTCTAGAATTTTGGTTTCTTTAAAAAATAAAATAAAAATAAAAACCACAGAAACATTATAAGAATGTGTTTTCATTTGAATCCCAGGTGTAGGGGATATGTGGCTGCTTCGGACTGACTGTAGCAGCTGACCAGGATTTGCCCTGGGCTCCAGCAAAGCAAGCACGGTTTGGCCAGCTTGGGACAGTTTCTGCTATTGCGTAACATTTGGAATTCTGGGAAGTTTCCAGAGCGTATATAAACACTAGGGCCCCAAGAGGCAGGATTGGGTGGTTGGTGGTCATTCGGGGTGAGGCGGGGTGAAGGGGGTTGTTTGCAGTTTGTTAGTAGCTGTGCTCAAAGAAGAAACAGGAGGAGAGAGATTACACTCAGGGATCTCTCTCTCTGTCTCATTCTCTGTCTCCTATTTAGTGATAGGGGGTGAAATGGGAGGGGAGATGAAGGGCAGGAAAGAGAAGACTCCACAAAGTAGCAAAGATGGGTGACAGGCCAGCTCTCAGCCACACACAGTCCTTGGGCAAGGACCCTTGAACTGAGCACGAAAGGCCCAGTGGGACAGCCCTGGGGGTGATGACTGAAATCCTCAGATCAACGCAACACGCTGCAAATGGGCCTGGCCTCCACAGTCCAGGTCAGAGCAAGGCGAGTAAGAACACTGCATAGAGGATGGTCTCTGCCCTGGTGGGGGCAACCGGAAGGTCACCTTCCAGTGGGGAGGGCGTTACCTAGGAGAAAGATGAGCAGAGAGGGAAAGGTGAGAGGAAGCATCCGGTCCCCGGACTTCCTCCAAGCTGCTTCTTCCTCCCTTCCGTTGGTACGTGCCTTCCTTTAAAATATGTCCTCCGATTCGTGGGTTCCATTCGTTCATCTTTCTTCCCTCGGGCCTTTGTGTGCGTGAGGAAGACTGTTCTGGCTCTATCAGCCTTCTCATTGGTAAATAGTGACTAACCTCCATCGCACCTCGTGCTTCGGAGGCACATGAAAACGGAGACCCCTGAGGCTGCGCAGACAGCAGGTTTCGTGAATCTCCGAGGTTATTCGGCCTCAGCCTTCAGCCCAGGCAGCTGATTTCTCGTTACTATCTCTTCGTCCCTCCGTGTGGTTTTAAAAGGTGTGGCAGATGTATAGGAGACGTGAATGCCAGCACGCTAGGTCCGCAGATACATGATTGACGCAGCGAATCAGTGAGTCATTTATCTGTTGCCCCTCCAAATAATTTTTTTTTTTTTTTCAAATGAAAGTATATTTTTAGAACCCAGCTCTAGGTAGCAAACTGACAAGTTAGAAGAGCGTGTTGCCAACATATTTGGGCTGGTTTCCTTCCTCACCTATATACAAATAAGGCACTAGTTACAGAGGCAAGGAAGGCTGTCTGGAGTCTTCTATGAAGGATCTTTTCTAAGCTATAAAGAGTGTGTAAGTTCCCCCGGAGAAGTACCGTGACAGAATTCATGATGGGGTTGGGGGCAGGTCTCCCCTGCCATTGTTAGAGAGCACTTGTTGCTGTGTTTTGTTTTGCTCTGTAGCCCAGGCTGATCCTCCTGCCTCAGATTCCCCAGTGCTGAGATTTTAAGTATGTGCTATCACACTCATATGTGTGTGTGTTTAAATTGGTGTGTTCTGCCTCAAGGACACTCATTGGCCGCAGGTTCACCTTCCACAGAGTAAAGCATGCCTTCTATAACTGAAACAAGAGGCCTGTATCCTAGTCCCAGCATCCCCTTTTAACCACCTGCTACTTTGAACAAAGCGGTGTGCTGCTCTGAGCTTCGATTTAATTTAAAAGATGAGGACAGTGTCTTCCTGGCTTCCCTTCCAGTCAAAATAAATTAAACAGGAAGAGGAAATTAAACAGTTTCAGAACTTTAAGGCTTTCTATAAAGTTTTCCTTTATTCCCGTGCAAATCTTCCAAATACATGAAAACATCTGGTCGACCCTTTGGTCTTTGTAAATGTGGTAGTTCTGGATCTTTCTTTCTTTCTTTCTTTCTTTCTTTCTTTTTTCTTTCTTCCTTCCTTCCTTCCTTCCTTCTTTTCTCTTTCTTCCTTCCTTCCTTCCTTCCTTTCTTTCTTTCTTTCTTTCTTTCTCTCTTTCTTTCTTTCAATCCAGGACAACTATCCTCAATAGGAAGCTTCCCAGTTGTCAATTTCCCTTTTAAGTTTTAGTGCTTAAGGTGACACCCCAGAGATGGTGCAATTAGCAAAGGATGAAGGATACGATTTGCGGTTATTCCTGCCCACCCTGACTCCAGGTCACTTCTATTTTTGCTGCCTTGGGTTTATTTTAAAATAAATTAAATACATTAAAGGTAAATATAAAATAATGTAATGTATAATATGCTATATCATATTAATAACTATATCAACATCTTATTTATTGTTTGTTTAAAAAAGCAATAGGCTTTCTTTTTAAGAACAAATTTTGGTCCATGGTAAACTTGAGTAGTGGAAACAAAGATTTCCCGTATACTTTCTGCAACCTATCACATTTCTAAGACGTGGGTTTTTTTCTAACATGAATTGCTGTCAAAGCTGATCTGCCATTTCCTGAGTTCTTTTAATGTTAGGGTGTACCTCCACAAACAGTCCCACGTTCCTGCCAAATGAAGTCATCTCTGCTGAGTTTCATCTCGTCGCTATCAGCTCACTGTCAGGGAAAAGGAGGCTGCCTCATTATCCTTCAGCTGCCTTGACCTTGTGTATGGAATGGATGAACCTTTGGGCGGTGATAGGACTTCTGTGAAATTTCAAAATGTTCAGTAAACAAAACTACTTGGAGGAAGATCTGTGCTCTCCAGAAGGAAATCTCCCTAACTAAGGTCCATAACTAACATTCCTGTGGTGAGAAAAGCTTGTTTTAATAAGATTAAGATGATTGACCTATCAAAGTATTTTTAGCATTAATAGATGTTTCCGTTTCTAGAGAGCTACAAATATAACTGTGCTCCCAGAGTTTAAAAACATTTTTCTTTATTCTGAGCATTTTACATGTTTTTTAATTAAAATAATTGCTCAATAAAACACCACCTGCAAATTCACATTCTCCAGAATATAAAACAGGCGTGATAAGCTCCACCAAAGGAACTGATGAAGAAAAAAAAAATTGAAAAAGGCTTTTTTCTTCTGCCTCTTTCTAGATACCAGGCCAATGGGACATGGTGCTGTTCTTTACAAGAGCCAAGGATGAATCAGAAATCTTTTGCATGCAAGTTAAAAACCTGTTGCTGAAACAGAAGCACATAAGTAAGTGAGAGAGACAGAGGGAGCAGAATTTACTGTTTTGTGTGCAATTAGACCACTCAGAGCCTGGTGAGATGGTTCAGCAAGTGTGTTAGTCAGGATTCTCTGAAAAAAACAGAACTGGTAGAATATACATACATACACACATACTTACATGTATGTGTGCATTTATTAGGTTGACTTGCATCATGTGGTCCAGGTAATACAATGGCTGTCTCATGATAGAAAGGCCAAGAAGTTGTTCAGTCCTTGAGGCTGCCTGTCTCCTGCTGTTCCAGTCCAATGCTAGAATCCTGAAGGATTCCTGGAGAGCTGCTGGTCTTCAGCCTGTGTGGGAATCCTGAAGAAGTTGGATTGATAACTTGCCAGCAAAAGTGAGGGCAAGCAGACAGAGGCAATGTTTCCTTCTTCCCTGTCCTTTAACGGCCCAGATTTAAGGTGGGTCTTCCAGCCTCAAACAATTGGTTATGAAAATCCTTCACAGGAATTCCCAGCAGCTGGAGGTTTATGATTCCAGATGTGGTCAAGTTGACAGCCAAGATTAGCCATCACACCAGGGGAAGGCCCTGCCCCCGAGCCTGATAGCCTGAGTTCAATCCCTGGGACCCACATGACTTCCTCAGATTGCCTTCTAATCTCTACTCACATGCTGTAGTACAAACATACACACACACACACACACACACACACACACAAAGGATGGGGGTGGGAGAGTGAACGAGAGAGAAGATGAATGAACAAACAAACAAATAAATAGATAGATAAATAAATAAATATTTTTAAATACAAAGACGTTTCCTTCAGCAGTACCATTCCTGGACATGAAGAATGTAATTACAAAGAGCTTTATGTTATTTTGTATTTTATCTCCCTCCTCCATTATGCTTCATACTTTCCAGTCTCTTTGCTCTTTCCGGCCCCAAACAATATTTTGATCAGACTGAAAAACTTCTCCCATTCTTTTCATTTTATAACAGTGCTGTTTGAAGGTGTTTAGGCTTAATATTCTTTGGTCTCCAGCCCTCATGTCTTCTTCACACCTTTCCCGCCTACACTGTAGGTCAGCAGTCCTAGGTCTAATACAGAGGTTTTGTTCCATCTACACCTGAATCTGTCTGCTGGTCATTGTTCCTCCTCAGCTGAGCAGCAGAGGAGAAAGAAGGACTGAAAAAAGCACCAAGACTGGTAGTGGATGCTTAGAATCCCAACACTTAGGCTACTGCTACAAGTTCAAGGCTAGCCTGGTCTATACGGTAAGACTATAGCTCAGAAGTTAATAGAGAAGAAGCAAAAGATCTTCATTATTTAGCTGATTCTGTTTTATTTAGCCATTGGTGTCCTCTGTTGGGAAAGGTATTCGTTTGTCGGCCAGCCTTGTTTTGTGAAGAATCTGCGGCTTTCCTTTAGAAAAACCCAAAACCAGAGCTGGAGAAATGACTCATCAGTTAAGAGCTCTTCCAGAGGACCTGGGTTCAATTCCTAGCACCCACAAAGCAGGTGATAACTATTTGTAACTCCAGTCTAGGAGATCCAGCACTGTCTTCCAGCCTTCAAGAGCTCTGGGTATGAGCATGGTGTACAGACATACACGTAAATGAAACAGCCAGACACATTTAAAGAATTATTTTAGGAAATAGGCTCAATCCTTCAAAGAAACAACAACAGCTTTTTCTTTCAGGTAGCTGTTCCTCTGCCTCGGGCCACTGATGCTCCCTTAGCTCTGTTTAGATAATAAGTTCCTCATGCAGATTAACATTCTTGGGCAGTGTTCTTTACAGGCTACTTCCACTGTTGGTCATGTCCACCTGTACTGATTTTACTGCTGTGATGAACTACATGATGACAGCCAATTAAGAAAGGGAGAGTTTATGTTGGCTCCCAGTCAGAGGACACAGTTCATCAAGCTGAGGACAGCGTGGTGGCAAAAGCACAGGACAGCTGGTCACATTGCTTCCGTGGTCCAGAAGCAGAGAGGAATGTCCCCCATAAGCTCAGGCCTTCAAGCACACGATGGTGCTGTTTGGAGAGCTACAGGAGGTACAACCTCTAGGAGGAAGTGTACCACTGGGAGCAGCAGGCTTGGAGAGTTTATGGCATCACCCCACTTCTAGTTTGCCATCTGCTTCCTGATGTGAGTGCTCAGCCTCTGGTTCTTGATGCCCTGCTTGCCGTGTGCTGCCAAAATGGGCCTGTTATCCTTCTTGAGCTGTAAGTCAAAATAAACTTTTCCATAAGTCACTTCTTGGCTTGGCATTTTATAGCAACAGAGAGAATAACTAATGCAGAGATTAATACTGGTACTCAGCTCACTCTCGTTTTTATTCAGTCCAGAATCCAAGCCCATGGAGTCATGTGGCCCAAAGGTGGGCATGTGGTCCACCTTTCAGTTGGTTCTTCAATTAAGCTTTCTTGAAAGTACCACTCTGAGGGGTGGCTCCAGCCAGTCTCATGCCTGGGCAAAGAGAAGATGCCAAGCTCTCTGCTCACAAAGTTCAAAGGACAGAGGTCAAATTTACACAAGATCACAGACAAATATATGCATGAAGAGTCACAGCCACAATCTTTTTTTTTTCTTCTTTTTGGTTATTTGTTGTTGTTGTTTTTAGTTTAGTTTAGTTTTTGGTTTTGTTTGTTTGTTTGGTGGGTGGTTGGTTGGTTGGTTGGTTGGTTTTTTTAAGACAGAGTTTCTCTGTGTAGCCCTAACTCTCCTGGAACTCACTCTGTAGACCAGGCTGGCCTTGCACTCACAGAGATCACCTGCCTCTGCCTCCCAAGTGCTGGGATTAACGACATGCAGCACCACTGCTCATCACCACAATCTTTACAATAGTCCTGTGTTATCAACCTCCTGCTACTATAACAAAATGCCTGAGATAAGTGACTTAGACAAGAAACAATTTTCTTTTTTTCTTCTTTTTTTTAAAATTTTCATTTTATTTTTATTAATTGCAGTTTATTCACTTTGTATCCCAGCTGTAGCCCCCTTCCCATCCCCTCCCAAACTTACCCTCCCTCCCTTTTCTTCTTCTATGTCCTTCCCCCAGTCCAATAATAGGGAAGGTCCTCCTCCCCTTCCATCTGACCCTAGTCTATCAGGTCTCACCAGGACTGGCTTCTTTGTCTTCCTCTGTGGACTGGTAAGACTGCTCCCCACTCAGGTGGAGGTGATCAAAGAGCCAGCCCATGAGTTCATGTCAGAGATGATCCGTGTTCCTATTATTGGGGAACCGTCTTGGACACTGAGATGCCAGGGGCTGTGCAGGGGTTCTAAGTTATCTCCATGCATGGTCCTTGTTTGGAGTATTGGTCTCAGAAAAGACCCCTGTGTCTAGATTTTTTGGTTCTGTTGTTCTCCTTGTAGAGCTCCTGTCCCCTCCAAGTCTTTCTATCTCCCCCTTCTTTCATCAGATTCCCTGCACTTTGCCCAAAATTTGGGTATGAGTCTCAGCATCTGCTTTGATACTCTGCTGGGTAGAGTCTTTCAGAGGCCCTCTATGATAGACTCCTGTCCTGTTCCCTGTTTTCTCCCTCCTCCAATGTCTGTCTCATTTGCCTTTCTGAATGAAGATTACCCAAGGTCCTCCTTCTTGATTACACAATGGAATACTACTCAGCAATTAAAAACAAAGAAATCATGAAATTTGCAGGCAAATGGTGGGATCTAGAAAAGATCATCCTGAGTGAGGTATCCCAAAAAGCAGAAAGACACACATGGTATATATTCACTTATAAATGAATATTAGACATATAATATAGGATAATCATACTAAAATCTGTATACCTAAGGAAGAAACAATTTTCTTAGTTCAAGTATTTTGAGACTCCAATTCATGATCAAGTGGTCCCAAAGCTTAGGAACTCTGAATGCAGTGCCAAGAGAGAGACTAATGGAGCAAAACCTCCTTTATCATGAAGCAGGAAGCAGCAGAGAGGAAAAGGAAGAGGCTGGGATCTCATAGTCCCCTTCAAGAACACTTCCCTAAGCTGATATGGTGGTACGTGCCTGTATTTCCAGCACCCGGGGAGGCAGTGGCAGGTGGATCTCTGTGAGTTCCAGGCTAGTCAACAAAGCAGGTCCACGACAGCCAAGGCTACACAGAGAAACCCTGTCTCAAAGCAAACAAACAAAAGAACACTTCCCCAATGACCTAAAGGCCTCCAGCTTAGACTACACCTCCTACAGGAACCAACATCTCCCAGCAGTGAGCCCCTCAGAAGCAAGCTTTAAAACCTTTTAGGACAGCAAGGTGGCGATGGCCCAGCAGGTAAAACACCTGCTGAGAAAGCCTCATGACCTCAATTCAATCCCACACTCCTTGGGCAATATGGGAGGCAGAGAGAGGAAAATCACTTGGAAGTTTATGTCCCAGCTACTCTGGAGTGCACGGCACAGCAGAAGCAACAAGAAAGACAACATCTCAGAAAGGTATAAAGAACTGATTCCTCAAAGTTGTCTTCTACACTCCACAGTCTGACAAGGCATGCAGAAATACACACACACACACACACACACACACACACACACCACCACCACCAAGAGCAACGGCAGAATAATAATAAATACATAAAAGAAAAATTTAAAAATACATAGACTCTTGGGAGATGTCTCCCCAATTGACAGCAAGCCCAAAAGTCTGAACAACCCACATTCTCAACACCAGATTAATAGGTTAACAAAATGTGGTGTAGTCGTACAATGAATGATTTCAGCGATAAAAAGGAGTGAAGTGCTGATAGGTGCTATGAACTTTGAAAATGTCATTCTAACTACAAGACACCAGACATAGAAAGCCACATATGGAATGATCCCATTCAAGTGAAATACCCAGGACAGGCCAATCCATGGAGACAGAGATCAGACTGACAACTTGCTAGGGACCAGGGGGAGAGATCAGGAATTACTACTGATGACAGTGCTTCTTTGAGGGATAATAAACACTTGTAATGCCAGGGCTGGAGAGGCTAAGATGGGCTAAGACTAATTTGCCAGGCAGTCTATATAGCCTTTTTGGAGAGAACAGTGAGAGACCCTGTCTCCAGAAAAACAGAATCAGAGGCTGGGGAATGACATCTAAGGTCGCCCTTTCGCTTCTTCTCAGAGCTGTGCATGTATATACACAGAGTGAAACTGGTGGAGCGCGAATTATGTCTCACTAAATCTACTATCTAAAACAATTCTGAGGACCCTCTTGTTGGAAATTGCTGAGGGGCCACAGGTCACAGAAACAGTCTGGGGCCCCTCTTAGCAAGGCCTGGTGTTGCTCCAGTTCTTCTCAATCAAATGTAGGGCTGTTTGAGAGCCTCCGTCTGAATACATGGGAAGTTCCCGTTTGGCAACTCTACCCTTGGTTCTATTTCCAGGCGCTTACTGAAAGTAACCATGGTGCTCATGAGGTCCTCACCACCCTCCACACGGAACAGTCACCGTTCAGAACCTCCAGCGGAGGTAGAAAGCCCTCTCCACACGGCTACAGAGACTTCCACTGTCTATTCAAAAGTCAAGGACACTGCAGTGCTTTGTGATCTCAGAAACACAGGAAACACATTCACTCAATAACACCAAGTAGGTCAACCACACTCTAGCGGGTGGCTCTGTACCCAGGAGTATATGCGCAGCACAGATTGGATTCTATGGATTACTTTTTTTTTTTTTTTTTTCAAAGAAAGAAAAAGAGAGAAGAGGACAAAAGTTGTGGGAGGGGAGATGGGGCTGGTCTGGGAAGAGTTGGGGAAAAGAGTAGGTCAATATGATCAAAATGCATTGTATAAAGTTCTCAAATAATAAAAAATTACAGTACACGTAAAAATTCTAAACACAATATTGAATGTATCACACAGAGCTCTGGTAGCTTAATCTCACACAGAAGGGTCATTTCTCATTTTGTTTCTCTTGTGGCAATTATTTCCACCGTTGACAATTCCAATCATTCTTACGGTTGTCGGAGGACGGGTTTCGTTCACTCACAACTCTAGCGAGGGTCTGCTAGTGTACACATATGACTCCCTATTCATAATAAGCTTATTTCACTTATCAATTGTATTTTGGGCCGGAGCTGAGTTCATGCATAAGACTCTGGGTTCAAATCCAAGAGAGCTCCATGATGCTGCCACTCTTCTATCAGTGATTACTGGTGATCAAGGAAAGAGGCTTAGGGCTGGAGGTCTGGTGATCGGTAAATGGTATGTGCAAAGTACAGGTGAGGTCCTGGGTTTGATTCCAACACCACAACAGAGGAGAGAGGCAAAGAGAGACAGAGACTGGCTTTAGATAATCATAGAAACAACTGACCTACACATGGGTGGACAGAGAGACACACAGAAACACACACACACACACACAGAGAGAGAGAGAGAGAGAGAGAGAGAGAGAGAATACCGTGCATAAGCCCTGGAATCAAATCCTCCTAGACCTTGTGTTACAAAACATGGATTCCTGTGGTCTTACTTTTCCCCCCACTTCTGTTACTTGTTATATCACAGCTAACTCACCAGGAAGAAAAGGTTTTCCCCCTTCCTAAAATGTTACAGCAAGATTTGTGTAAATATTAATAAATTCATTGTCTTTTCAAAGGGCATTTTACAATTTCAGTTTGAGGAAGTGGTTACAGGATTTTTTTTTCTTTTTGGTCCGAATTCTAATGCTTACCACATTTCCATCAACCAACAAAAAACAAATCTGCAATTGATGTCCAACTTGTCTCTCCCTTAAAAGGAGACGTTTCCCAACTCCCTCCCAACTTGCAAATTTCACTCAACCAGGATTTGCCACCTCAGTGTGTCTAGAATGACTAACCATTGAACCTTTTCAAGAACGTGTCCAGTTCCCTGAGCTTCGTCAGCTCAGGCCTGCCACAGACCTCAGTTTTACTTTAGGATTGTTTGACCTCCATTGGCCTCTATTGGCCTCCACTCTTGTTTCAAAAGAGCACTTGGGATGAGGGTCAGGGGGTCGTGGAGGTGGGTTCAAGTGAAAGCACACATGAAGGGGTATGTGTGTGTGTGTGTGTGTGTGTGTGTGTGTGTGTGTTTTCCAATTCCTCATCTTTCAGAGGCCGAGTAGAGAAATTAAATATGAATAAGATGTTTAAAGAAACATCATCCATGTTTAGGAAGGAAGCCTAAGTCTAAACAGAAGCCCCTCCCTTTTCAGATGAAGAACAGCATGTCTGGAGAGGCTAAGGAACTGACAGAGATGCACACAGCTGGTAAACAGCCAACACTGCCTGAGCTCCAAGTGCTGCACCTGCGGTGCCCCTCCAGGGCTGTTGTTGCTCAGTTCTCCTACTTCCTTCCTTGGTCCCATTGTTTCCTAGTCTGTAACCTGACCATAATGACAGTTCTGCTCCTCTCATGGAGCTCCTGAAAACACTGAGGAGATGCCATGTGCAGATGTGCTTTAAAACTTTTGCAAATGTCAGATGCTCTAAGGTGAAAATTATTTCAATCAAGGAATAAACGCATAGCCTAAAACATGGACGAGAAAACAATCCATAAAGGAGAAACACTCTGAAAATGACTTGTAGCGCTTACAATTAAGTTTTCAATTCTATCTTAGTACCAAACAGAACTGAAGGGGAAATAAGATTGTCTTCCCTGCACAGGGCCAAAAGGAATCAGCGTGTGCCTAATGGAAATTATACAACTAAAAGGGGCCTAATGAAAATTAGGCTGTGTCACTAAAAGCAGGGTATTCTACTGTGCCCTTTTATTCCTTCCACTATTGACTTCCTCTCATGACACCCTCATCAGTGATGACGCTTTGAAGTGATCACCATAATGGAGATAATGGGGTTTTCTTATTCAAGAGGAAAGTGAGTAGGCAGTTCAATGGAAGTGAGGCCAAGGAGAGAGAAACATTATGTGAAATGATATTTAAATTATATTCCAGTGTTAGAAACTTCTTTGTTCTTTTGGTTTTTCGGGACAGGGTTTCTCTGTGCTGCCTTGGCAGTCCTAGACTTGCTCTGTAGACCAGGTTGGTCTCAAAAAATCACAGAGATCTACCTGCCTCTGCCTCCCCGAGCGCTGGTATTACAGGTGTGTGCCACCACGCCCAAATGTCTTGGAAAATTCTAAGAAGCAAAAGTAGGATGGGAGAAGCAAAGGGACAACCCAGAGGTTCCTAAACATGAACACACTGAGAATAAAAAGCATGCCGAAAAACAAAAGTAAAAAATGGGAAGCACGATAGGATGACTTCACTAGATCAAGTTAGCAACGTGCGTGACTGGTACAGGGAAAGATAAATTAGTAAAGAAATTTTCTCTTATTTTTTTAATCTTTTATTAAGTTTTTAGGTTAGCATACAAAGTACTGGGTTCAATCATGGCATTTTCATACATATATACATACATACATACATACATACATACATATCATTATGCCTTGTTTAATTTGTCCTCATTCCCTTTCTTCCTGTATAGTCTTTCCTTCTGCTTTCTTATTTCATATATCCATTACCCTCTCCGTCTCCCACCTCCACCTCCCCCAAGATCTCTTCCTCCTTTCTCACGATATCCTTTCCACACACACACATATGTATAATTCCAAGCTTAGGATCTGCATAGACAAGAAAACACGCAGTATTTGTCACGTGGATTTGATTTATCTCACTTAGCACAGTGATTCCCAGTTCTCCACATACTCCTAAAAATATTTCTCTGTATGGCTGCATAAAATTCCATTGTGTGTACACAACATTTGCTCTATCTGTTTATCTGCTGATAGACATCTAGGCTGGTTTCCTGGCCACTGTGAATAGCACAGCAATATACAGGTATGTGCAAGTATCTCTGTGATATGTTGCCTTACAGTCCTTTGGCTATATACCTACTTGTGGGGTAGCTAGAATTACCAAGAAGTTTTCTTTAACTTGAACATCAAGTAAAGACACTCCTCCCACAGCATGTAGCAAACTTTATTTAGTAACTTCCTCCCAAGCACAGTTATTTATTGCCGCTACCTCCTGATACACACACCCGGAAATTCCTAAACTGCTCGGCTAAACTAGATCACTCCACTTAGCAGAACAGGAATGTCTGACTCAGCCCTTCTTGCTTGCTTCCTCCTTCCATCAGTAGGGAAGTCAAGATCTAGTTAAAGACCAGAAACTAAACGCCTTCCACCGAGGGGAGTGGCAAGGTGGGTAGGGCATAGTGCCGGGAGAGTAAAAAGAGCAGGCGGTTAGGTGGCAGAACAGGTGGGAGAATAGAGAGAGAGAGAGAGAGAGAATCCTAGAGCAAGGGCTGTGTAGACATCCAGACAGCAGGAAGACCTCATGATGGCGGGCTGGAGTACTGGTAGACGAGGAGAACTTAGCAACATCGGGCAAGGCAAGACTTACTCCACAAGGACTGAAGACTTAGCCAGAAATGAAGGCAGAAGACGAAGGTTGAAAAAAAAAAAAAAAAGGCAGAGGTCTGGGTACTGCTAGAGAGACACAAGTACGAGCCTGGGCCAAAGGAACAGGTAAGGGGCTCATTGCTGGGAATGAGGTGCAGAATCAGACCGGGCTAGCCTGCGCTAACGCTGCACTGGCACTGACCAGCCAAACTCTGGCTGGACTCACTTACTTTATATCTTCCTAAGTTGAAAGACGTCCCCAAATCTGGAACAAAGCTAACTGGGTGCAAAACTTTAATCTCGCTGATAGGACTATGTGTTTCGATGATTCCTTGTGATATCTCTGTCATTAAAT
This sequence comes from Meriones unguiculatus, assembly GCF_030254825.1. Classification (NCBI taxonomy): domain Eukaryota; kingdom Metazoa; phylum Chordata; class Mammalia; order Rodentia; family Muridae; genus Meriones; species Meriones unguiculatus. The sequence goes on along the minus strand of NC_083362.1, from coordinate 48,404,189 downwards.
TCACTTACTCCTTCATTTAACCAATTCGTAATGCATAACACTTACCATGTTCCAGGCATTGTGCGTATCCCTAAATAGCAAAGCCTACAATGGTCCTATGAGGTTGGCACAATGACAATCAGCACTTTACAAATAAGTGTACTAGGTACAGAGCAATTAAATAACTTGTCCAGGTCACACAGCTGGGCAAGGGGTGAGCCAGAACACGAATCCAAACATTCAGATTCAAAAGACTCTAAACACTACCCTGCACCATGCTGCTGCCTTTGTCATGCTCCATCTGTTTTTCTATACACCTCTAGAGTCTAAGATACCATTCCTGCTATCAAGGACTTGAGCCATCTCTGAACGCCCAGTGCCTAGATCAATGCCTAGCACACAGAGATAATAAATGCCTAATGAATGAATGTGTGCCTGCCACAATGAATGCCCAAATAGCTAAGGCTGCAGGGTCTATGACAGGAGGAGTAGCCAGGAAATACTGGATTTGAGTAGCATGACCTGCTTGACAGTACAACAGAAGGCATTCAATACCCAAAGCAAAGAGTCTGTTGGTGATTTGAATAAGAATAGCTCTCATAAGCTCATATATTCAAGTGCTTAGGGAGCGTCACTATTTGCAAGGATTAAGAGTGTGGCCTTGTTGGCGTAGGTATGGCCTTATCAAAGGAAGTGTGTCACTGGAGGTGGGCCTCTAGAAGCTCAAGCCAGGCCCAGAGGCTCTTGCTCTTCCTGCTGCCTGTGGATCCAGATGTAGAATTCTCAGCTCCTCCAGCACCGTGTCTGCCTGCGTGCCACCGTGCTCCCTGCCATAGGGGTTGTGGACTAAACCTCTGAACCTGTAAGCCAGCCCCCAGTTGAATGTTTTCCTTTATAAGAGTTGCCATGGTCACGGCGTCACTTCACAGCAACAGAACACTGACTAAGACAGCCTGGTAGGACTGCAAAGGGAGGTGCTGGGGTATGGCTCATAGCAAGAGCTGTGGGTGCGTAACTTTAAAAAGTGGCTTAAGTCAGAGGAGTCTGAGACATAGGAAATGTTTGCGCAATGAATGCCCATCCCCCTCCCACTTGCCCTGCCTCTAAGCTGAGAGAATATACAGACTTAGTCGACCCTAATTTGCACGTGGTAAGTGACTGTCCCCCAGATCATTGTCAACCATCCTATATGACTGGTACACAACCATCTAGGGATAAGAGTCAGCTGTTAGTAAGCACGGCTTGTATTCAAAACACCAGAAGGATAGAGTGACAGCAAGCATAGAACCCATTTCCCTAATAGCATGCAGCCATGCTATTAGAGAGAAAAGTCACACCTGCGAAAAGCTAAACGGCTGAGCATTTGGTGGGCCCTTTGTGGCACTGCACACAGTTATGGATGAACCTAGGAGCTGAAATGGACCAGCAACACATCAGAAGTTTCTCCCTGTCTTACTCCTGTCTTTCTCCAACCAGAAGTTTGGTAGTCACCTGTAATTTCAAGAGAAGGAGAAAGAGATGGCTAATATATATTGAACGTGTACTTGGAAGTGGATCTTATTCCCTTGTTGAATATCACAACGGCCTCTATTTCATAGAAGCGGAGAACATAATGGACTTTGGCAATTCGTCCAAGGTCATCTGCCAAATAATTAGTAGAGGCTGGGTTCAAAGTCAAACCAGTTTGTCTCCAAGCCTGTGCTTGGAACCACAACACCAAAGAGATCATCTGCTCTTAAGTACAGCAAATACTAGAGTGACTAAAATGCAAAACCGACTTTGGAAGGCGTACTGGCTCATGCCAGACACTCATTCAAAACTGATCCGCTGTGTGCCTGCTCCAGACTGGGCGAAATCACCCACGGTGCTTGTCTTCTTCTTGGAATAGATAGGAAGGAATTTAAAACTCTCAAAGGGATTCCACAGAAGCGTGGCAGCGTCTCCTAATAGGGCCTTCTCAATAGGGAGTTGTGTGAAAATAGAATCCAAGTCACAGTCTAACCAAGGTGACCATGAACTCTGTTCTACGCTAATGGCTGGTGCAAATGATAATTATTTTTTTAAGCCATGACTATTGAGCCTGCTGCTCCTGTACACTTTCTTCAAGCCAAATTTATTATAATTGAAGAATGCCTAAGCAGGACTAGGGCACCTTTGGCATCCAGTTTCTACCTTGGCAAGAACCCAGCCCCAGAAGGCGCTCTTTGGCTCATAAGGACCAAGCCCATCCAAAGCAAACAGTTCCCATCACTGTTTACCGCAGAACGAGCGTCTTCCTTTAAACAGGGCGAATGTGGAAAATCACTCTGCCAGAGACTGCTTGTTATTTTAGCTTCTGAAACTGGGAGAGGAGCCCCACCCAGCCGAGAGATCCAGTGCTCCTCCAATGAGAAAGGCGTACCTTGGGAACACGGAACAGCCTATCAGCTCCTACGAAGCAGTAATGGTTTCTCTAAAGGGCACATCATTGTATTACTACTTAACCGATCTCCAACCAATAGCTCGTCTTGGCCCAGCTTGAAAATTCTCCCCACTTTTCTGACACTTCCCAGAAGAATTGCATGATCTGTCTGTGTTCCTCTGGACTGGCATCAGCAAGACCAGAGAAAGGCCTTAGTAGTTGCCTCCCTGTCATTAACTTTCGCTGCTGTATCATTATAGACTCCTAATTAAAAATAATGATTTTCACATTATTACTGAAATGTGTGCAGACAATCAATAATGCATGCTAAGTTTCAAAGATGAAAAGGGGGGGGTAGAGAGATGGTTCAGAGGTTAAGAGCACTAGCTGCTCTTGCAGGGAATCTGGGGTTCAATTTCCAGCACCCACATGGTAGCTCATAATCATCTATAACTCCAGTTCCAGGGAATCCAATACCTTCTTCTGGCCTCTGTGGGCACTCACATACACATGGACTATATTCGCACGGACATATAACACAGAGAGAGAGAGAGAGAGATCCCAGGCCCCTGTAGAAAGAGGCAGGCCCATGTCTGAAATTGAGTGGGTCACGGTAAGGCCTCTGCATGACAAGCCCATCAGTTGGCAGTTGTAGGAAACCGGAGAGGGTAAGTGTAAGAGAAAAGACACGCATGATTTGGATGAAGTGGCGTGGATCTTAGCTGCTCTCTATACCCTTCATTTCTAGCTCTCAAGTGCCAGGCATCTTTGGCCGAAGCTTAACAGAATATCCACTGCTTTAAACTCTGAGATGCCTAGGCCAGCTACAATATCAATGTTGCGTGTACTAGGAATAGCGGTACTTAACTTATAGGGACGCTGTTCTAGAAATGGAAAAAGTACAAGAAGAGAAAAAGCACTCATTTCGATTATCCCCAGTCCTACCCTAAAGGGAGGGTAGTCCTACAGTCCTTTAGGTGGCCACAGGGTGAGCAAACAAGCTTATGAGCTTATTTCCGTTTAAAATATAGTTAGGTATTCAAATGCCTTAAAACGGTCAAGATCTGGACAGCTGATGGTCACGGGCACCCGTGGCTCTGCCTGCCACACTTACACTGGAGCCCGAGAGGGCTCTCTGACGGCACCTGCTTCTCCTTGCCCAGAAGTGAAAGGCAGAGAGTAGATGTCAGTCAGCTCTACTGTCAGACTGGCTGACGTGCTGGCATGAGCTGCATGTGCCTCCAGAGAGCTCTGCTCCCACAGACCAGCTTTTATATCCCTAATCCCAGGAATCTGTGTGCCAAGCACAAAATGACAGCCTCTGCCCTATCAGTCCAGGACACACACAGAGCCAACACCACCGGGCACCAGAGCTCTCACTCTGTTTATCATTTCCAAAAGCATAAAGGAAACAAACATGGACATCTTTGTGGATTCCTTTTTAAATAAGAATGACTTGAAATTTGGAAAAAAAAAATGTATTTAACTCATTATGTCTTTTTTTTTTTAACGGGGAAGATAGATTTAAAGACACTTGAGCGATTTTTCTTAAAGAGGCAGTTCCCTGCTGGCTGGCTTTTGTTGTCCAGGAAGGTGCTATGAAGGCTGCTGGGAGAGAAGAATCTTCAGCCGTCTCGATCACCTGTGAACCCTGCAAGCTACATCCAAACTGCCGTGCAAGGTGTACCCACGAGAGCAGTAGTGGCGTGACTGCTGTGGCAGAAAGCAACCACTTTCTGACTGGATCCTGAGTTTCACGGGAGAGAGCTCATTCTCAGAGTTGGAAATCTGGTCAAAAGCCCAGGGCTGGGAAGGCCACCGACCCCGGGGATACGAGGGTGGGACCTGCCACTGTTATTTTAATAAATGGGCATGTTCTCACACTACCTCCTAAATATTTACATTTCTACCTCTTGATCAGTGCTCTCCTGGCCTTTGCAGTATATGGTGATAATGCGGAGACTCACAACAGCTCAAGGCACTGTAAGTGACTGAGTACTTAGCACTAAACAGATCATCTATGGCACCCTCTTTCAAGGCTCAGGGAGGAAGCGAAAAGACGTAGGAGGCAGAAGACGGGAATGAATGCTGTGGAGCACTTATGGACATGACGTGGCCATCACACTCAAGGGGCCCCCCAGCAGCTATGGCTACTTGCACAAGATGAGCTAAGGCCCATAAACCTTGCCTGGTGGGAGGGAAAGGCACTCATGAGGCATCAGTTCTCCCTGACGGGACACTGACAGCTCATTACTGCTGGAGGAGAGGGAGTCATTTTCTTCAGTGGCAGGAAACTATCAAAGGATAAAAATGTTAGAGAAAGAATTCTGATTTTGAAGGAGAGGAAGTGATAGAATAATGTCATAACCACCACTAGGTCATGTTAAAACAGACCTTAAGAGTATATGTTCTGAGTATCTAGTCACACCAATTGCTATTATTGGCCAGGATTTTATTTTGCTTGTTAAAATACATGATGCCCACCTCAGCTCATTTTTAATGCTCTTAAGTTAAGTACGTCTGCTGTATAGTACCAGTGCCACAAACTTCAGTTGAAGTCAGTTGTGTTTGTGTTTCTGTCTACTTATAAACCCCGCCTCCTGCCAGAGAGGGCTTGAAGTTGCTGTTACAGTTGGTCACACCAGTCACACCTCCAAGAGTTGGTGAGAAACCAGTATTTCTGGTTCCTTACTGCTTGCCGAACCCTCCAAGTACTGATTCATAGCAACCCGAGACCTGTGCAGACTGGCCGCAGTTACCCTCAATGGTCCTCGGGGGTGATCTTCATCGAGACAGGAGTGAGCTGAAGTTCTGAATCCTGTAGACACTGTCTTTTTCACCAAGATAGGGCACACAATCACCATCACTACCCCTAGGTGTACTAGGTTAAAAAAAAAATGCACCCAACTTGAGAGCAAGTGTCTCAAAGGCACCATGCCCTTGGCTCTGATTGTCAACTGTCAGCACAGCCACCATTATCTCCCTTCTGGCAGATCACAGACATGTCTGGGTTCTGTCATCGCTGCTCTTTCTTCTCATCAGGACAACTTTCCAAACGTAAGCCTCCCATTCACACGTCTCTGCCACTTATCGGGAGCCAGAGTTTTTCCAGGAAATCCCTGCTGAAAGGCTGGACAGGTGATCAATGTTTTGAAAACCCAGAGACAGAATGTTCCTTTGGGCTATGAACCCGTTCCCTTTCTCCTAACTCCAAACAACTCTTATGCAAGAGGTTTCAGAGATAAAACCTTCTGGTTCTACAGAAACTGGGCTTTATGATCCAAGGGACAATGTTTCTCTTTTAAGTGTGAGTTGAATTAATACTATTTCAAGCACGGCCCTCCAGGCGTGGCTTTTTTTTTTTTAATGTATCATTGTTTACTAAAAGAATATGAAAGATATCTTAATTCTTCCCTAATTATTTTTGTGGCTTCTTTGTTTTGTTTTGTTTGTTTTGTTTCATTTTCTTTATTCGAGACAGAGTTTCTCTGTGCAACCTTGGTTGTCCTGGAACTCCCTCTGTAGACCAGGCTAGCCTTGAACTCATGGATCTGCCTGCCTCCACCTCCCAAGCACTGGGATTAAAGGTGTGCCTGGCTATGGCTTCTACTTAGAAGCTCACCTGGACTTTCTCCGACCCACTTCTAAAAGTCTATTGGGTGTAGAGTAAGAAAAGTTTGCCCAGAAGTGGCTCAACTTGAAGAGCTGTTTCTTCAACCAGCCTTTCTTCCAGAGATCCATCGCTTTCCTGATGAAGAAAGACGTAGGCAGTGATAGCCCACCACTCATTACTGCTTAAGAATTTCACTCTGGGAGCCCTTTGCCTCTGCACCTCTGCAGAGCTGACTGGCAGCAAGCTCTTCCTCACTAGCAGAGTGGTTCCAAGACTTACAGGAAAAACTTTTCCTCTCAAAGAAGTATTTTTCCTCTTCCTGGATCAGAAAGTCCTTTACCAAAGCAACTCTACAGTCTACACCTAGCACATAATCTAACACACAGCTAGCTTCTAAATGAATGGTTGGATGAGAAAACTTATCAATGAATGATTACTTATGAATGAATGATTTTTATTCTCTTGCATTCTCGTCTTTTAACTCCAGTCTCCCAGGTACTCTCTCATTTACTCTAAATTGTTAATCCTCTCAGTGAGTGGGGACTTTCTCAGAAAGCTCCTCAAGTTGAAAGGAAGAAGATTTTCCGCCTACAAATCAGAACGTCCTATCCTAGTCCTCAGAGCCCTGACACTGACTGGCACTTTGACAGGGTCTGGACTCACCTAGGATAAGGCCTCCGGGCATGCCTGTAAGGACTGTCTAGTTTAAATTAATTTAGGAAGACCCGCCTAACCTGTTGAAAGTACCAAGCCCAGGAGTTGGGGTCTTGGACCGAGTAAATGAAAGCAAGCAAAGCACTAGCATTCATCTCCGCTGGTTCCTGATTGCTGCGCTGCAGTATGGCCAGCCACCCCACGCTCCTGCCGACCCCCCAATCTCCTGCCACCTCACCCCCCACCTCCTGCCGCCATGCTGTCCCACCCCGTAAGCCTGGGAGTCAGGATAAACCCTGCCTTCCCGGAGCGGCTTTTGCCAGGCGTTTCGTTCCAACAAGACCCAGAACTACCACAGGCGTTAAGGCCACACTCAGGATCGCTTTCAGTGTGTCTGGGGGTTTCCACCGTTCATCCTTTTCCAGCGTCACGACTGTCAGGGATATCTGGGATTTCTAATTGCTAGGTCTTTATGAGCATCCGGATTTAAGAAAAGGGGCATGGGTGGGAAATGGAAAACCAAAGAAAATAATGTGTGAAAGGAATGCAGTCTCACCACACTGACCGGCAGGCCTCCCGCGCGAGGCAGTAGATGGCCAACGCAAAACGAGCCCAATGGCATTTTTGTAGACTTTTTGTTTCATATTGCTATGTTTGGACAATTTTTTTTTTTTTTTTTTTTGTCTTACTGGTCTTTTCTTGCCTATTATGGCTTCTGATTTTGTATTTTTATGGTGTGTGTGTGTGTGTGTGTAATGGCAATGTAGAGAATGGTGGTACACGTCTCAGTACTAGGATGAAGACAGAGGCTTCAAAGTGTGAAGACAGCCTGGGCTACACTGAAGGCCAGGTGGTGGTACATGCCAGTAGTCCTCTTCCTAAAGAAGACAAAACAAGAGAATTGGGGGTTCAAATCCAGGCTGGGCTACACCGGGGGACCTTGTCTCAGAAAAAAAAAATGACATGAAGATATAGTTACTTAGTATCTTTATTTTATCAACAAGAAAAATATTGCCTGAAAAAGAAGATAGATTTTATAATGGTGCTGGGAAAATTCATAACTAAATCACATATTCCTCCTGCCTCTTTATTCCTATCCCAAAGACCTCTGTTTACCATGCTGTCTGAAACCAAATGGGAGCATGTTTGCAAATGGGTTTCAGAGAGGCAGAAAACAATAAGGGAATAGAAGATGTGGTTGCTGCGGTCTCTTTAGTTCCATCATTATCAGCTGTTAATCTAAGAAAGCAAATGAAGATGCTTGCCGTGGAGTCTCGGAGCCCTCGTCCTGTCGCTGCATCTTCAACCGCTCAAGACAGCGCTGGCAGGAAAGTCTGGGGTCCAAAAAGAGGTGCCCAAGCGAGGAGGAGCACTCAGACAGACTGAAAAACCAGCTGGAGTGCTTTCACACGCTCAGCCCTGGGAGCTGGAAACCTCTCTGCTGCCGCTTGAGACTGAGTGTAGACATCATCCACTTCTGTGCCCAGTGATACAGTTTCTATTCCCAGCACTAACGAGTGTAAGGACCAGGCACTTCGTCATCTCAAGGACAGGGTCACGTAATCACGTTCGAGACCTCAGATAGCCTGGCCGAGCGGTGTGGGTGAGTCAGCTCCCTGACCAGAAGGGGCCCAGCCGCTGACCTAACATGAAAATGTCTGCTCTTCGTGTCGTTGGCGTATGAGTGTCAGCGAATTTTTACATCTCCCGAAGAACCCCCTCCTCGTCACCTTCTAACAGCCGAGCTGTGCTTCAGTCTTCTGTCTTCGTCCTCTCGGCACACTCAGTTATAATCCCAGCAGCTCAACCTCTCTCTGAAGCCCTGTCTAAGGCGCTTCACGCCGTGAACCCCAGGCTTTCCGTAGTTTGCAGATCATCCTTTCAGGTTCTAAAGATTGCTTCCTCTCCTCTGTCCTGGCCTCTAAAACCTAGAAGGTCTCAATGCTCTTCTTTTTCTCTCTGTGTCATTAGGTGGGTTTTGTTTGGTGTGTGTGTGTGTGTGTGTGCGTGCAAATGCGAGAGTGCCTATTTTGAATGCTGGCATGTTTGTACAGGCCAGGACAACCTTGGGTGTCAGCCCACCCCCTTCACTTGCTTTGTTGCACACTCAGGCTGCTTGGCTCATGAGCTTCCAGCAACTCTCCTGTCTCAGCCTCCCATCTCCCTTAGGGACACACGGAGATAACAAACAGTTGTACCACTGCATCTAGCTTTTACGTGGGTCCTGGGGTTCCTAACTCCGGTCATTCAGGTCCCCATTCATTCAGGAAGCACTACTCGGCCATCTCCCCAGCCCGCCACTTCCGCTCTTACACCTGCCTGCCATGTCGCTGGTCTCAGACACTCTCCAGGCAGGTCTCCGCCTCCCTCTGGGGCATCAGACCCACCGTGTCTAACTTGTTTCCCAGACGGCGGCACATTCACAGACACCCTGTTCCTCCTGACTCTGAATTTTCCACTGATGGGGTTATCACTTTCCCAGCACCCCGAATCCTGAAGGGCCAACCCTAATTCCTGCATTCTACTTTGCATGGACAGTTTTCTGTCTCAAGTCATCAAGTGTGTGTGCATTCACATACGGTACCCGCTTATAAGCATGTCTATTGTACATTGGTTTATGCTCCTTGCTAGAGCTAAGTCCCTTGAGAAAAAAAAACTGCTTTCTCAATGGAGGCCACCTGGAAGACCCAGCGGAGCCGCTGATGCAGAGCAGAGAATATTAGCCTTGCATGGTAGGTGCATGCCTGTAACATCCCTAAGGGAGATGGGAGGCTGAGACAGGAGAGTTGCTGGAAGCTCATGAGCCAAGCAGCCTGAGTGTGCAGTCAGAGTGCTGGGGTGGGTGAGCGGTGAGTTTGAAGCCATCTACATAGTAAGACCCTGTCTCAAAACACGATGAACAAACAGGAGTAATTTAAAAAGAAAAAGATGCGCATTCTCAGATACGTTTTATTTGTATTTCCCACTGTCCTCCGTCGCCCGCGGTCAATGACACTAAGCTATGACTGTGTTTAATCTAACTACTCAGAGGAAAACTACCGAAGAGGCACTCTAAGTGATACCATAACATGCAGAGTCCCTGCTGTATGGGATTGATTATGTGTGTGGCTGACATTTTCAGGCATCAGTAACCACATGAAAACAAAATCTATATTTGGAAGAGACAGTGAAATGTGTGGGGAACGAAATGCATGTCTCCCGTTGGAACGGTTCCCTCGGTCTGTCCCCCGGTGGCGGAATCCTATCCCGCTCCCTGTAATTTGTTTGTCCTGTTATTACTCCCACACTTGGTTATGGAGCTCTGCGTTGCTAAAAGCTCCATTCAAAACACTGCAGCTCGAACTTAGTGGAAACACTCACCTCCGAGGGTGACTCAGCATGGCGACAGCGCCCGGGTTCCTGCCCTTGCTGACCGCCTCTGCCAGCTCGTGTCTGGTGCTGCCTGGAGTTAATTAAGCACAGAGGACAATTCTTCGGCTTAGGGTTTGCCTGTTTACTTTTATTTATTTATTTTTTTAATAACAAAATCAGCACCAAATTAAAGGTGATGTGGCCAGATGCATGGATTGAATCCACCAACAGGAATAAGGCAGGTGTGGAGTTCCTCATAGCCTGGAGTGCTGGCCCAAAGCTTGCACCAGCCTGCCCAGTGCCACAAGCAGCCTTCAGAGGACTTGACCACATCGGTCTCCTCTTATCATAGGGACTTTAAACAGGCAAACAAGGCCTTTTTAAGGGCAGTTTGTGCAACTCAACAATTTTCACTAATGTCTGGCTACCGGGCAGTAGAAAGCTAACACACACACATCCTCAACATCAGTCCTCTACGAAAAGTCTAGCTCAATAAGTCCGCCAGAATGCGACAGCTAATAGCCAGTTCTGACAGAATTAACAAAGCAAGTCTGAGTGCTATCTAACGGACAACTCAAGCTGGTCCGAGGGAGGACACTGGCACCCTGTTTGACACAGAGCTGCCACGGAAACAGCACTTCCGGGCCGCGTCCCTGAAGCGAAGCTCAGGCGGTCACTCTTCCGCTCATTTCTTCTCACTTCCTATAACCTAAGCCTCACCTCCCCCTACCTGATTCCCCTACTCTGCCACACCCCCGAATGCCGGACAACTAAACAACTACCCGCTCTGCCCCCTCTTGGATCTTCGCTTCTCCTTATTCAGTGTGCTGTGCCAGCTCACTGATCTCACCCTCAAGTTTCAGTTCAAGCCTCAGTTCCCACCTCTCTCCTTCAGAGCAGACACTCGCTTTATCTGTACACCGCCGACAATTATCCTTACTTCCAACTTTGCATCTCATTTCTGTTATCTCTGCCTGCCTTGAGTCCTTCTGCTAACAGGCAAATTCCCTTTGGGTCAAAATTTTCTGTGTACTTACAGCATAAGCCTTTTTTTTTTTTTTTTTTTTTTTTTTTTGCATTTAGAAGTCTAATAATATAGCTTGGCATCAAAGTACAGATGCTTCCAACATGATGAGTGGAAATGGAAAGTCTTTGGCGGCTTGGCTGTGCTCTCAGGCCCTCCCTCTCTAAGCCTTCCCCTTGAGCTAACGGTCATTGCTAGGATTAGTGTGGCCTCTCAGGGTGTTCTTTCCACTGGGTGTCTGCTCTGTGCTGATCTTCTCTGTCATCAGTCATAGCTCCTCCATGTACAGTGGCTTCAGAACGCTTTCTTTCCATAAGCTAGGTCAGAATCAAGCACGAGGCATGTGTTTTTAAATTGCCATAAAGGAACAAAAAAAAAAAAAAAATGGTAAGTAGCAATGTCATTCCTCCCAAACCAATGCCAGCGACTCTGAAGGTTCCAGCCCAGAGCAATGCCTTTTCAAGTCTCCTTCCATTAGCATTTCCACTGACTTCAAAGGCATTATTGTCGTCTGTGACTTACTCAGTTGCCAAAAAAATTCTGGGCATCATACTAAACCCTGGAACAAAGCTATACCTTAGTGGCACAGAGTCCAGTCCCTAAGATCTTGAAATTTCCTTCTGAGCCAAGTCACACTAGTGTGAAGTATCATCGATAAGTTACAAGGCTGAATTTTCACAGATGAATCATACGTTTTTAAATTTTTTAAATTTTAAAGCAGACGCCTTGAAATGGATGCAGTTCTAATGACGTTGTCAGTGTCTGAGGTTATTTTCAAGTTTCTCCTTTGATTGGTTTTTTTTTTAAGTCAGCTTATATGCCATATGTATAATAATCTTTTAATCAAGTTTGATTTTAATCAGATTTTGTTTTGCTTTAGACTCAGGTGGAATTATTCAGTCTGATTACCCAGGCTTGTCTCTAAATGTCCACCGATGATTTGTAAAAATCACTTCCATCTTCAAAAGCTGAAAACCCCTAACTGAAGATATTTCAAAGAAATGTCAGTAGCTTCGAAGGCTATTCTATAAATACCTTGGACAAAACGGTACTTATTAGCAAAGAAAGAATACTTCGAGTGGTTATGTTTAGATATACCTACTTCATAGTACTTAATATGTTTCCAGAAAATAACAAAAGCAAACAAAAAAATCATTTGGAGATTTTTTTCACATGTGTAATATTATATTTTTTCTAGCTATAGTTGACAAATAAAAATTGTATGTATTTAAAGTAAGTAACGTATTTTTACTCATGCATACACTGAGAAATGATTACCCAAATCAAGCTAGTGAATCTATGTATCACTCACATATTTACCCTTTCAAAAAAATGTATATAGTGAAAGTATGTTCTAGTTTAATTTTCGTTGCTATGATAAAATACTCTGACCGAAAGCAACCCAGGGAAAGAAAGGGTTTGTCTCAGCTTACAGACAGCGATAACACTGGGAAAGTCAAGGCAGGAACTGAAGGTGGCAGCTTGAAGGGAAGCCCTCTTGCTCTCCCGCACAGCATTACCCCCAACCAAGGGACTCACTTTACAGCCAAAGAAAAGTGTCAGGAACCCTGGAGAATGTTGCTTCACTAGCTCACTCACGGGCTGCCTTCTACTCAGCTAGCTTTCTTACATAGTTCAGGACCACCTGTGGTGGGCTGGGCCCTCCTACATCAACAGCAGTCAAGACAACCCACCACAGACATACCACCAAGCCGGCCAATCCGATCGAGCCAGTCCCTTAGTCCAGGCTCTCCTTTCAGGCAACTCTAGGCTGAGTCAAGTTGACAGCCAAAGCAGTGCAGGCCTGAATATTTAAGATATACTGTCTTAGCAAGTTTCAAATACGTGGTTATTACTGTAGTAATAATGTCTTTACGTCTCCACAGCTTTATAATTGAAAGTTTTGACAAACTGTATGCACCAGGGTTTAAGGGAATTATTTAAGGCTTCAGATGTTCTGTTGAATGCAAATACCTTTTGCTTTCTTAACTCAGTTAATGGGATGATGTGGCATATAAGAGTCCTTCCTCAGTTGGTGGTACATAGCCACCTAACACGCTCAAGGCTCTGCATTACGACTCCGGCACTGGAAAACGTTGTTAATAAGAACTCGTTCTTCTACTGAAGATTAACTTCTGAGAGAGCCAAAACAGGCAGCTGAGGTTAAGCTAGACAGAGCAAAATCCTTGCACATCCCATTCTGCTACATTCCTGGTGGAGAATGGTCCATAATTTTCTGCTGTTTCGTGGGACGGCTTAATTTTATTTTAGTACTGATGGGTTGCTGCCCATTTTTCTACACCACAATTAAAGGTTTAGTGAATTCAAGCTTCCAACCAGAATGCTTGTGTTTCCCAAAGCTCGTGTGCCTGGTACACAGACACCGAGAGCAACCTGAGCTCCCTGGGGATTCGGGACAGTAAGAGAGCAGGGGCGCCGGACACCACCTTTCACTCGAGGCAGCACAGCCAAGGCCCACCAATTTCCCACAGTGCATTGCCAAACTGGAGCGGAATGAGCAAAGCCAGCGACAGAAAAGCAGACTCCGTTCCAGGTGACGATGATACCTGTTGACTTCTCCACTCCACTAATCAGGCGGTATGTAAGGAACCTCCCTACAACAATCAAAACAACTTAAGCTACGAAGATGCCGAAGTAAAGTCCTTCGAAAAAAATACTGCTGTGGGAAATGTACAGAATTAGTATACATATCTGCGCATCCCAAAAAATTCCTTAAGAAAACACCTTCGCTATCAAGAATGAATTATGTGTGAAAACCCCAGTTCTAAACAGTAACGACCGAAATGTTTCTATTCTCTGAGCACCTAATACATAGATTCTTAAAAGGACTGTTCTCACTTGACTGACAGAGAAAATGAGCCTCAGAGGCACACAGCTGGCAAACGGACATTTACCCTATGTGATTAGAAGCCAAATAAACACTTTCCTCAAAGTCTAATTTCTCCATAAATTAGACTTGGCTAAATGGCTAATTTAGGTGGCAATGAGGAAAAGAACAGATAAGAAAGAAAGGAAGGTGAGGAAGAGGGAAAGGAGAAGGGGGAGAAGGGAAGATGGGAGATGGGAGATTGTAACACAATATCCATCCCAGAAACTATGTTTCCAGCTTCAATCATTCTATCTGCAAACCCCCAACCCCATTACACCCTATCAGTTCTCAGGGTTTTTTCCCCACCAGAGGACAGAGCCTTTTGCCAAAGCATTGGTAGTTGGTACTAACAACCCAAACTTCATATATTATGGTACCATCTTCCTGGAGTTTGGATCCCAGACGACAATATTTTCTGTTCCTATTGTTTCACACAGCCCCCATCACTAACTGTGCTCAAATATATGTCACTGGAGGATATATTGAATGGAGTGTTTCAAGGGGAATACGGGTGACTCTAAGGACGTAGCTGCCTGACGTGAGGAGGACCGAGCAACAGGAACCTGCTCAAATAAACCTCCCAGCGACATTCTGCCTCTCAGAGACCACTTGTGATAACGTGTCCCTGAAGGAAGCATGGCGGCTGTCCACACCTTGGTGTCAATGCTTTTATTAGGTATCTGTGACTAGGAGAAGGAGGGGAAAAGAGAGGATTGGGAAGCCTAGCTAGATTTCATTAGTTAGGACAGCCTGTTGCCCTCTCACCCAGAATTCCTTCCCCACCTCACTCACTCTCACCTTTTTCATGGGTCTCTTCCTGGGCCAACCTTTATTAACCATGACTCAAAAGCATCGAATCACACCACCAAGGCTACACCATGAAGATGCCTCTGTTTATACATGGCCTAATGCCTGACTTTGGCTACTTCTGCTCCCAGTCACAAGAGTGTGTCTCTTTCACCTAAGTTTTCTAATATGCAGTCATTCGTTACTTGTTGGTCTCTAACGTTGGCTTTATCTGCGGAGAGCAACTGAGCCTACAGCTGTGATTCTTGTGTGTTGTTTATCCAGATACACAAGATGCAGACATAAGAGAGCTGTACATAAATAAGAAACACGGAGCAAAAAATAAATAAGTAAATAGTCTGTATATTTTTAAGAGAGGTTGGTTTGCTCTCAGGCTTCAGCAGTATCATGGAGAACCCGATAAACTAAGCCTCACAAATCTTCACGTCCTCGCCCATGACTGCAAGTATTTCACAGCTTCCTTAAAACAGTGCAGGCTTCATAAAGCTGTTAGAAATATGAAAAACACTAACACAGGGTCAAGTACTCTGTGAAACATAGAACTCTATTGTTGTTTAAAGGGATGGGCTTGGGATGGACCCAGTCTGAGCAGCGGAATCACATCCCCAGCATTCATGTAAAATCTGGGCACAGTGGTGCACACCTATAACCCCAGGACAGTTTTCTTCCTTTTAAAGTAGAGACGATAATACCTTGCAGGTGTGTTTTGAGGCTAAAACAAGAAAACGTCATGGGAGCCCTGCCTAGAATACAGTGGGTATTCGGTAAGTACCCTGTTCTCCCGAAACGGGACTAACGCTACCACTTTCAAGCACACAATAAGGTACAAGGTAAGTAAAGATAGGCAGCAAAGGAGCAAACCCATGATAAGACATAAATTGTGGTGATTTGCTGTCTAACAGTGATCTCTCCCTGTACCGAAACTGTCAACAGAAAATTGTATCAAAAGCCAAATAAAGAGCCAAGGGAACAGCATGAAATAAGCATGACAAGGTGAGCCAAGCTGGAAAGCTCCCGGAAAACTGAGGGATAATTTGTAAGAACCCTGTGTGCATCCAAAAACAAATTGCTCAGACAAACAAGGTATGTTTGAAAAGACTCGGAAAATTCCACCAGAGGAATACTTTTGGCTCTTTAAGATCTCGGGGCACTTTGGGTTCATGCCCCACAAGCTGTCGCGCAATTTACTTGGGGGGGGGCCCTTCTCGCCGCAAACAATCAGGAAGGCATGACATCACACACTCTGCCTTTGAGCTCTGCTATCTGTTATTTCCCAATTAAGGCTGCAGACAGGCTGCGCAGTGAGGACGGCTGATGTCTGCCTTCAGGAGGAGCAGGTGAGAGTGAACATTAGCTCCAGCCCACAGTAGAAACGTGGTAATTGCTATCGCTTGCTGCATGGCAAATCACATCTTCCTGGAATTACAGAAGAGGCACTTAAGAGTAGAGAGTCAGGCCAACGTAAAATTGGAGTTCTGCTTGTCTTGGGGGAACCTGCTCTGAGGCCTTTTTCTCAACCATTTCTAGGTTATAAA
Source organism: Meriones unguiculatus (assembly GCF_030254825.1). Lineage (NCBI taxonomy): Eukaryota > Metazoa > Chordata > Mammalia > Rodentia > Muridae > Meriones > Meriones unguiculatus. The sequence continues at coordinate 48,387,935 of NC_083362.1, read as the reverse complement.
TTAATGACAATGTAATTTCTTATCAGTTCAGCTCAGCTGGGGCATCGGAACTCTGATCATAATAGTTCAATTTTTTCTTTAATCTTCTGAAATGAGCCACCTTCATTTGCCATTTGATGGAACATACATGTGGGCCTCAGAGGACAGCTCACGGGAGTCGGTTCTGTCTACCATGTGGTCTCCAGGGACTTAACCCCTGAGTCATCTTGTCAGTCCATCGCCTGCGTGGGGTTTACATTTGCATCTTATGGTTTCTCAGCTCTCTGGTCTGCATTCATTCTTGCCGCCTTGAAACAGGCTTCTAGAATGTTAACGATAATAGCCATCCTTGAAGTAATGATAAAACGATAGTGAGTGAAAAGGGCTTCCTACCAAAGTCACTCTTATAAAGCAGACTCTCTAAAAAGTTGGATTTTTTTGCATATGCCTTCACCTTCCAAATTATTTACCTCAGGTGTCAAAAAGTAAAGTGAAAATGGTCACCAGCTGGAGATCAACTCAATGATTTCCAGCATATTAAAACAAAACAAAAATTGAACCACAACACAGAAAACAAAAGTGGATGGGTAGAATAAGGTTGTTTATGGAGAGAGAATGTTTTATATATTTATATGCTCTGAAGCAGAATATGCACAGCATGTGAGCCTATTTTTTGAGACAGGGGAAAAATAAAATTGAGTTCATGTGTACTGAAAATCTCTAGAGGGGTTTCTGCATACAATCTTCCATAGTCTCGTATTATGTACCTTTTCCACTTACAATTTTTTTTCCCCTAACCTGAGGAAATCATGTGCAACATGAGTCTCCAATTCCCCCAAGCTCTGCAGCTAATCCTGTTTCTGCACTGGCCAGGAGAGTGGCTCTGTTTCGACGGGAATCCTGATGGGCTTGTTTTCTGACAAGGAACGTGTTGACGAAGGACACTCACAGGAGGGTTGGTGGCAACACAAGGTGGGAAAAGGCCGTCCAGCTCATATTTTGTCTAGCATTTTCCCAGATCAGAAAGAACCCAGCGCCCGGATTTTATAAAGGGCTTGGTGGTTGTTTGGAATTAGGGGAAGGAGATAAAGATGCTTTCATTCAAAGGAGCCCTGAGTGAATCAGAATGGATCTAGGCTACATTTTAAAGGACAATTTGAGCCACTCTGAGAAGAAAGACGAGCTTAACACTCAGAACTTAAGACTCACTACAGCAGAAGAGTTTGTGCTTCTGGGGCTATTTTATACTTGAAAACACAGAAAAGAAAGTGCTGTGGATGAGTTCAAAGATTATGCTTTCAAGAATGAAAAAACTAAGTACAAGCCAGGATAGGTGGGGCCCCAGGGTGGCAGCTTGAACTTTGCTCCCTGGGCAGGAACTACCGTTCACCTGAGTGACTCAAGGTACAGTCACAGAAGAAGAATGGGAAAACTGGCTGGGCGTGGTGGCACACGCCTGCAATCCCAGCACTCAGGGAAGCAGAGGCAGGCTCATCCCAGTGAGTTCCTGGCAAGTCTAGGACAGCTGAGGCTACACAGAGAAACCCCGTCTCTAGTCCCCGTCAAACAAACAAACAAATAGATAAATATAAAGTTAAAAAAAAAAAAAAAAAGGACTGAGGAAGCTGTTTTGAATGTGCCCTTGAAGCTGTCTCCCCATGCAAAAATCAGCAAAGTCATGGATGTCACTGCTCAAAGCACTTCCCCCGGCCTGCTCTTCCTTTGGAGTGAAATGATCCTTCGCTCTGACAACAGATCAAAACAGCCTGGGTTGTGGGGCTTTGCTTGTTCAAGTCACACAGCCGGATGCCAGGAGAGTGAGTGGACACTGGTGTCTCTCTCCACACTCTTAGCACTCTGGCCAGCTCTTTTCCACAGACTCACCAACCTCCTGTTCTAAAGTCTCCAAATATTTCCAAAACTACAAGGATTGCTTATTTCTGAAGTGCCACTAGCAGACAATGGCCCAGTGTTGTATTTTATCCAAGGCTCTTGCATTCGTCTACCAATCCTGGAAGGAAGTATCTTACCACAAAGGAGCAAATCTCAAATGATGGGGATTATACAGTGGCCCCACTGGCCATGGATGGTATCTCCTTTCTTTTCTCTGCCTTCATAAACTGAGTTACTCTACAAGCCTCTGTTTGCCAGGCATGGTGGTGCACGCCCGTGATCCCAGCACTCACTCGGGAGGGAGAGGCAGGCAGGTCTCTGAGTTCAAGGCCTGCCTGGTCTACTGAGTGAGTCCTAGAACAGCCAGGGCTAAAACAATAAATAAATAAACAAACAAGCAAACAAAAAACAAGCCTGTTTAACTGATTTGGAAGGTGGATGGTCTGCATTTCCAGAAGAAACTCCAAACTTCAAGGTTATTCAAATCGTGTCTGATTAGTGGAAACTTAGTGGAGTTTCCAACGAATGCCAGCACTCTTTTCCTGAGTCAGTTCCATTATTTGGAAAGTAAATAAAAGAAATATTTTCAGCCCCCAAAAATATCATTTCAAATGCAAATACTTGGAGAAATGTCTCAAAGAACAGCAGCAGGGGAAAAAAAAGTCTTTGAATATTAGCCTTTTCAAGCAGAAAAGAAAAAAAAATTTCCGACAGAGGATTAAGAGTTCTTTTATTTATACATGGCGGAAAGTGACTAAATATTGACTTTGTTCTTTGCTATAGTTAGGATTACATACACAAGAAGCAGTTGACTCTAGATAAGGCAGACAAAAGCAAACCTAAAATACTTCCCTTCCCATTAGTACAATAAGAAATGATGGCATTATAAATAATATTCAGTCTCCATCATGCTGAACTAGCAAAAAAGATCCAAGATTTTTCTGCTGTAAAAGGATGATCCCCAAGGCCCTCTTCATTTCCAGGCTTCCAATCTTCCAGCAGGGGCGGGGGAGAGGCAGTCCATCACATTAGTTAATTGCAATGAATCGGTGGTAATAGGGCTTTTACCTTTGGCAATTCTTTTATGTCTTACCATGTTAATGAAGTTCCTAGAGTTAAACCAAAACCCAGATGGTTTAATTTGTAATGTCAGGAATAGGAGAGGGATTTTTTTTTTCCTTACGGCAAGCAATTTTTCACAGAAGGCAAGACAGCACAGAACCTTTCAGATCTTTTCACATTGTTTTTTTACAGACTCTGTTGTATTGAAATTTATTGACTAATGATGGTGGAACCCTACAGGATAGGCCCCATGGTGTTTAAGAAATAAACAATATTGTTTTTGGTAACCCTTACCAGAGCGATGTGTGGCTACATTCCTTTTCCAAGGGGAAAAACAGAATTATTACTTCAGAGGTTTCCATTTCTCACATTGTTTCCTCCTTTTGCTTCATACCATGCTTGACTTTCATGCATTCTTTTTCTTTTTTTTAATTCTTTTTTTTATTAATTACACTTTATTCACTTTGTATCCCCCATAAACCCCAACCTCCTCCCCTCCTGATCCCACCCTCCCTCCCCCTTCTTCACGCATGCTCCTCCCCAAGTCCACTGATAGGGGAGGTCCTCTTCTCCTTCCTTCTGCTCTTAGTCTATCAGATCACATCAGGAGTGGCTGCATTGTCATCTTCTATGGCCTGGTAAGGCTGCCCCCGCCTCAGGGGGAGGTGATCAAAGAGCAGGCCTATCAGATTATGTCTTCCCATTACTATGTAACCCACTTGGACACTGAACTGTCTGTCATGTGCTACATCTGTGCAGGGGTTCTAGGTTATCTCCATGAATAGTCCTTGGTTGGAGTATTAGACTCTGGGAAGTTCCATGTGTTCAAATTTTCTGGTTCTGTTGCTCTCCTTGTGTGGTTTCCGTCCTCTCCAGCTCTTACTATTTCCCACTTCTTACATAAGATTCCATGCACTCTGCCCAACAGTTGGCCATAAAGTCTCAGCGTCTGCTCTGATAGTCTGCAAGGCAGAGCCTTTCAGAGGCCCTCTCTGGTATGTTCCTAGATTGTTTCCTGCTTCTTCTTCTGATGTCCATCCTCTTTGCCTTTCAGGATGGGGATTGAGTGTTTTAGTTAGGGTCCTCTCTCTTGATTAGTTTCTTTAGATGTACAGATTTTAGTAGGTTTATCCTGTTATATGTCTATATGAGTGAGTATATATATATACCGTGTCTGTCTTTCTGCTTCTGGGACAGCTCATTATTTTTCTATTGCTGTGAAAAGCACTATGACCAAGGCAACTGATAGGAGAAAAAGTCTATGGTTCTAGAGCCTTAAACCAAAACCCAGATGGTTTAATTTGTAATGTCAGGAATAGGAGAGGGATTTTTTTTTCCTTACAGCAAGCAATTTTTCACAGAAGGCAAGACAGCACAGAACCTTTCAGATCTTTTCACATTGTTTTTTTGTGACTCTGTTGTATTGAAATTTATTGACTAATGATGGTAGAACCCTACAGGATACTGTCTGTCCCATACAGACAGGGACGACAGGAGCAAACAGAGGAGCTGGGGCTTGAAGCTGAGGACTCACGACTCAGGCTGCAAGCAGGAAGCAGAGAGAGTGCGTTGTGAATTAAGGTCTTAGTAGGGGCCTTTTCTTCTACCCTCCCTAGCTCCCAAATAACAATGCAGAGACCCATTAGATTTATTCAACAAGCTTTGAGCTCTATAACTGGGCAAATATTCATCTATTTTAACCCAATTAGGCTATGCCACCTCTCAGCCACTTGGCCTTTTACTCGCCATCTCAGTCTTGCCTTGGTCTTCTGCTGTAACTCTCTGTCCTCCTGGTGAACTCCTCCTCATGGAGACTTCCTCTCCATTCTTTTCTTTCCCCCCTTTTCTCTTCTGAGACCCCTACCCCCACCCCAAGACTGGGAATGGAAGTCTGGCCTTCTGTCTCCTCTGCCCAGTTATTGGCTAATCAGCTTCTTTATTAAGCAATCAGAGATAACTGGGGAGTAATTTTTACACAACATTAAGACTGGCGATTCCTCATAGAAATGCCAATGCCCATATCAGGACTGCAACCAGACTTTGGGCCACAGAAATCTGCATCTGAATACACAGTGCACAAGACCATCCCCCAACATTGCACTGGAAATGTCCAATGGCTTTTGAAACCTCAGAGCCCACCCTGTAATATACTTCTATAACCAAGGCCGTACCTTGTAGATCTACTCAAGCAGTATCCCAGTTGGGGACCAAGCATTCAGATGCCCAACACATCTCATTCAAACAGGCTTTTCTCAAAATAAGCCTTGATGAACTTAGCTTGTTTAATATACTTTCCACATAGTTAGATGCAAATTCTAGTCAGAGGAATGGCTACCATAACCTCAAATTTTAGATTAGAAGTCTAATTATACTAATAATTTGGGAGGAAAAAGAGAAATTCATTAGCATACTAGAACTTCCCTAACAATTTAATTTTGAAAAAATAAGAGACTGCGTTGTTATTTGACCTTAAATTCACATTATTGTTTCTTGTCTAAGAAAGAATATTATCTTAAACATTTCTCTTTTCAAATTAAACTGGAACTTCTCACCATAATGCTTTGAGTATCTACCTAAAGCTCTCACCATGGTTTATTTCCCCTCAACAAATTATTCTTTCCTGGAAAGAATAATGTTCCACTTTTCATTTCATCTTAGCCATGCCCTTCTCCCTAGCCCTTCCTTCCACTCCCTTATCTCTCCACATCCCTCCTCTGCCAATAAGCATTTGTCACACCCATTTTACAGATAGGAAAATGAAGCTCAAGGGTTGTGCATGCAATTCAAAACCTTCTGATTCTAAACCCAAATTGTTAGGAATAGTGAATTTTGTGTGAAGCCAATAAGTTTTCAAACGTGGATTCTAAGATCAGTCATTACTCTGAAAAATTATGCATATCAGAAAAAATTCTGAGATCAGAGAATGTGGACACACTTCTGTCCCTGAGCTCCTTAAGCATGATTACTACTATTGTCAGCATATAACACTATGTTTGTGCTTTCCATTAATCTCAGTTGGATCAGGAAATATAACTCAATAAATATGATTGGCAATTAAGTAGTGTCTTTTCTTGTTCTCTCTAAAATAGTATTTTTTTCCCAATTGTGGTATTCAGAAAGTTCCAGTGATGTTAATGGCTACATCATTAGAATTCCTTCTAGTGGGAAACTTGAGAAATATTATTTATTAAAGACTTTAAAAGAGAACTTTCAATGAATACTAGCTTTATAAAGGTTCTGAGATCTCCTATGATAGGGAATCTTGTTTAATTTCATTTAACCATTTGCCCAAAGAAACTAACCTTCCTTCATTTTGCAGAATTATTTTAACACTTCTCCATACATCTATGATGTATGAACTTCAGCTTCAAAAGAAGTTCTTTTAAACTGTACTTGATGGTACACCTATATAAACCCAGCACTTGGGAGGCAAGGACACATGACAATCCCAGATTCAAAGCTAGCCTGAGCTACCTAGTGAGACTCGTCTCACAAGACCTTTAAACTAAAAATCAAAACGATAAGAATGGCAGAATATAGCCAGGCAGTGGTAACGCACACCTGTAACCCCAGCATTTAGGAGACAGAGGCAGGTGAGTTTGAGGGCAGCCTGGTCTATGGAGCAATTTCCAGGATTTTCAGAGATAACTGGGGAGTAATTTTTACACAACATTAAGACTGTATGAAATAAACCTTCAGCTACCATCAGCTACTGTGACAGAAGAAATGTGTATGTACTCCAAGAAAATGCTATCAGGGATATCAGTGATGTCCACAGATTTCTTCATTGAACCCTAGAATCCTTCTGCATTTTCCTTTACCTCTCTCCCCTACCCAACCTCTTATTCTACCCCTGACCTCTTCTAAGCCAAAGACTTAACCTCTGACTCCTAAGAAAACCATGACCACCCGAAAAAAATTCCCGTAGCTTTGGGATGTTCTTTTGTCCTGCATTTCTAACCAACCTTGCTCCCTTTTTCCCCGTGAAAAACATCCCTTCTCCTCCCCAAGGCTAGCTCTGCCCCAACCCTATCTTCACCCCACCTTATAGACTTCATATTCTAGTCTTTCCTGGTATTACCCTTCTCATGGATTTCTCTAGCAAATTTATCACCAGAGTCTAAGATTTATCCTTTTAACTCTACAGATAGACCTAACTACTATACTCCATTCCCTAAAACAATGCATTTTTGGAATTCTCTACTTCCTCAGAGAGTCCTTGTAAATGGAATTAATTATTCTATTAATATTAATTAATGCTGGTTATTAATACAGAGGCAGTTATTCCTTAACCTGCTGTTTTCTACACAAAAGACACAGAAACTTGTTAGATTTATAATAAGCCTTAAAACACAAGGCCTTGCGGACATCAACCCTCTAAGCTATTCTGTCTGCTTCTCAGAACCAAATCCCCATAAATACTTGTCCATGTTCCATTTGAGCTGCTTCAGCTTCATCAGGCCAGTCCTCAGAGCAAGCAGCCCTCAGCCATGTGCTTCTAGTTCACACTAGCCCATAGCAACCTGCACCTTTCTTCATCCTTCCTCTCTATTGTGGTCTTTCTGCAACCCCACAAGCAGAGAACTGATCTGCCTACCTCTCTTCTGCCCAGCCCAGGCCATAGGCAACTTTATTAGCCAATCATGGATAATTTGGGAGGCAAGGTTCACACAACTTCATTTCGGATACGTAGGACAGTAAGACTCTTAGGAGCAAGCAATTGACATTTGAATACATAGTGGCTCCAGATCAACTCCAACAAGTCCTCTTGAATCTACTCCCTGCCACAAGTTCTCTCTCCCCAGCTTACTTGCCTCCGTGCCTTGCCTCCAGTTTGCCTTCAAGCTGTTGCTAAGTGGTGGCTGCGCAGCACGCTGTTAAACCTCTGCAGGGGAAAAATCACATGGCGCTTAGTCTGTTCACGTCTTGTCATTGTGTCTTGGGGACATTCATCACCCAGTCACTGGGCTTTGAAAAAGGCTCAGGTGACAGGAAGGCTCTAGATTTTCTCCTTTCTCTCTGGTTACTTCAGACTCTCTCAAGAGCTCTTGTCTTTCTTTCCATTTCGTCGTTGGGGATCTCTCCCAGGAGTCCTGACTTTAAGGTCATGGTTGATTTCCCCTCCCTCGCCCACACACACCTGGAAAAAACAAGGTCTCCTCTACAGTCCAGGCTAGTCTGCAACTCACTACTATGTAACCCAGACTGGGCTCAAACTCAGAAATTCTGCTTCAGCCTTCCAAGTCCTAGGATTACTGGTGTGAGCCACCACCACCTGCCTCTGAGGTCATGATTTTGTCAGCTGTGTTATACTCCAAACAGAGCTGTTCAGAGAGTCTGAAATGTTCTAGGCTCTCCATTGTTGCGAGATACTTGGTTCCACTGTAAAACAAAGTGGGGAGATATGGAAATAATGCAGGAATAATAGGAAAAAACATAGTTTATTGAATCTACTCTTACAGATCTTTGTATATTGCTACAAAGTTAAAGTTATATTTGGTTACATTGGTATAGATATTTGTACATTGATACAAAGTTAACGTTATATTTCAGCTACAACATGCTATGTATCAATTCTTCTTAAGGTATTGTACCTATGTAATTCTTAAAAATGCAATGTGACATTCAGGTCCTTTTGAAAGCTACTATCACAAAATGTTTAGGATAATTAAGAAATGCAAACCAATAGTCAATCAAATTTGTGGTTTTGTTAGGTACTAGTTTAGTTAATCACAGGTGTTTTCTAAATTAATCAGACAGTATATGGCTAGAAACAAACAATTCAGATATACTAAAGATAGATAAAAGGTCTTCAGAAAACCTCAAAGATCTATAGAATATGACACTTAAAGATGTTTTATTAATTTAAGACTTTTTTTTTTACAATGAGGCATGTCAGGTCCTGGCAGCACCCCCATTCCACTTCAAAGAGCATCAAAGAACCTCCATACGGGGTTTACTTCATATGTGGCAAGCTAGCCACTGAGCAAGAAAATGCCCTTGCTTCAACTGCAGGCAGACTACTGGGGAAAAAAATGGATGCAGGAGGGTTGACTGCTCAGCTTTGCAAGGACAAGGTAGGAAATTCCTCCATTATAACTGCTTCACAGAAAAATCTGTCAGAAATCTAAAGATGATGCTCCAATGTTATAGAGAGAGTTTGGGGGACTCCCCAGGCAGTCAACTATCTCTGTCATTTCTATAGTTTTGGAAGCTGCTTGCTTTGCACTTCCTGTTTATTCAGATTATATTTATCCTTCTCAGGTCTCTTATGAGGTTGAAGACTAGATGGTTATAGTCTCATAGCTAAGCTTAAGTAGCTCAGGATTTAAGAAAATGTTTTAAGGTCTAAAAAGATGATTTTAGGTTGATAAATGCAACTTATGATAGAAAGTGATTTAGGTATAGAACCTTGGACTCACCAAGATAGGATAGGTAGTAGAGTACTGTCTCTAAGGTTGCTAAATACATATGGACTGGACATTGTGAATGCAATTCTTACCAGAGAGTATACAGTTTATTGATGTTAGAGAAAGAGTCTTTTATTTAGACAAAAGAGGGAAATGTTGCAGGATATTTGATCCCGTTATGAACCTTGAGATTGTAAAACCCTGCTTCTAATTGTGGTGTGGCTCAGTCCTAGCACAGCAGCTTTCTGTAAACAGGATTAAATAAAGTTAACCCTGGGTCAAGAGTTAGAGCAAGGAGTAAAGAGAAAGGAGGGTTGAGGGTACTTAAAACTGTGGAGAAGTAGGAAGAACTTCTTCCTTCTGGGATGTGAGCTGAGTAGGAAGATCAGCTGGGTGTTTTCTCTGCCTCCCTGAGCTAGCAGGTTTTCACCCAGCATCTAGATCCTGAGTCTTTATTGGTAAAACAGAACAATTGGGATTTTGTATGTAAAACAACATTCTTTTTCTCTGTTCGTTCTCTCTCTCTCTCCTCCACACACACATAGGTAATTCCCGTTTGTAGTTTACATCTTTATACATAAAAGTATTCTTTTGGAAATCATTCTCAAACTTCACCTCCATCCCAAGGTTGGTATTTCATCCAGGGGCTCCCCGCCCTACTGTGAGGAGGGATAGCTTAACCACCTACCTTTCTAAACTGAAGGACACTCATAAAGTGTATCTTGTGTGGTGTCCAGTGCTTCTCACAGCACATGGCAAAGGGCATGGCAGGGAATGGTAGTCTCTGAATAAATAGGAGATAATGTGAAAATAGCATCTACAGACAGGCTGACTCAAGGCTGGCTTGTCCAGGAACTGCCTTAAAGCACTTTTAAATCTCCAGACGTGACAGAGACCAGTTCCCAAACACAAAAGCCCCGCTGAGCCTGACTGAAGCCCTTGGGATCCCAGCTGTTGGAACTAAAAAGAGGATAATGCAGGAAGTCAGGAGGAGACTAAGGCGTTAGCCTTGAAAAAAGATGGGGACGGATCTCCTAAAGGGGTGTAGGGTGTAAGAGGACATAAAAGCAGACAAGCAAGGATTAAAGAGAGCATTATTCTGGAAGGTTAAAGTCCAGGGGAAAGGACAGGAATTTGATATGAGAGTTTGATCTAAATTTAAACTCTGGAGCTTGAGGTTCTTCACCCCACACTACTAATTTTGGAAACGCAGCCACGTCAGGGAGCAGGCACAGTGAATTCACAGTAAGCGTGCTTTTCTGATGTGAAGTAGGCTCTAGTAGCTTATGACCGTTCAATTCTTGTGGGGCTACGCTACTTTACCGCTCCACAGAGAAAGGGTAGTATTGGAGTCAGCACAGCAGAAGATAAAACTTCTGTTCTGCTTGAAGGCACTCTAGCAACCCTCTGATACGCTGCATCAAGAGTGGTCTTAGGTTAGAATCAGCCCGTTCACCAAATATTTTCATAGCTCCCTGACTTCAGGACAGACAAGTCCGTGCTCTATGATAGTACAGATTAAAGACACCATCTCACTGAGAAGTTCATCTTGGGAGCTGGAGAGGTGGCTCAGCGGTCAAGAGCACTTGCTGCTCTTCCAGAGTACCTGGGTTCAGGTCTCAGCACGCACACCAGGCAGCTTGCAACTGCTTGGAACTCTAGTTCCGGGGAATCTGACTCCCTCTTCTGACCTCTGAGGGGATGCATGAAGCACCTGTGCTGCATACATGCAACACCCCACAACTGATCAGAAGTTCAAGGTCATCCTTTATTTTATTGCAACTCTGAGGCAAGCCTGAGTGACATGAGAGCCAGTCTCAAAACAAAAATTATTATATTAAACAATTATATTATATTATTTAACAGTATTCTTTGTGTAAAACTTAGTTTTTAAAATATTGCTATCCGTTTCAGATTTATTAACGTGGAATATAAAACAAACTGTACAAGAGTTGATACAGATAAGGAAATCTGCCTCTCAGAATAGTTTTATAAGTGGGTTTGATATCTTATGCCTGTAATCCCAGAACTTGGAAAACTAAAGTACGGAGGTCACTGAAAGTTCAAGGTTAGTCTGGTCTGCATAGGAAGATCTAGAGCTACAGAGTAAGGTTCCCCCTAAAGGAACACTAAACATAATGGTGTTTGTTTGCTTGTTTGTTTGTTTGTTTGTTTTTTACCCAACCCCACAGAAGTTTTGAACTCTTTGTTGTTGTTGTTTAGTCAAGCCTGGTGGCACAGGCTTATAATTCCAACTAGTCAGGACACTAATTAAGCAGCAGCAGCAGAGTCACATATTCAAGGCCATCCTGGGCTATGGCGTTAAATTCAAGGCCAGCCTGGGTAAATTAGTGAGAGCCTGTCTCAAAGAGTAAAAAGAGCCTTGGGGAGAGAGCTCGGTGGTAGACCATCTGTCAGGCTATGGCCTCAGATTCGGGTCCCAGTACCACATTTATTTTTTTACATCCTTAGAACACTATCTGACACATAGGAAGCCATAAATATTAAATGTTATGCTATGCTGATGGCTGAAACTAAAACTTCAAGGAAATATTTCTACCCTAGAATGCCTGCAACCCCACCACCCAGGAGGTAGAAGCAGGAGGAAAGGGAGTTCAAGGCTAGCCCATGTTATATAGTGAGCTCCCAGATACACTAGAGCTACATGACAAGGCCATGTCTCCAAAAAAGAAAAGAAGAAGGAAGGAAGGAAGGAAGGAAGGAAGGAAGGAAGGAAGGAAGGAAATGAGAGAGGGAGGGAGGAAAAATATTTTATTTCCTTAAAAGCATATCTTTTTATTGAAAACGTTAAGCAGTTGTTGCTCTATGTATGTAGTTTTCAATTATGTAAGATGTAAAAATTCTGGAAAACGAGTATGTATACAGTTAAGAATATTTTAGTAGATTCTTAAGAGGGTCATTTTGTTATTTTAGTCTGAGATGGTGTCTCACACCTGTTATATAGATCAACCTATCCTTGAAGTGGTGGCCATTATAGGTGTGAGTTACCATGTCTGGCCAGGATAAATTAATATTATCCATCTTTTACGATAAATTTGAAAAATCTGAGTTCAAATGGTACTATTTATTCAAAGTAGACTGGGGCTGGTGAGACGTCTCACTGATTAGGTTCATGCTCTTCCAAAGGACCTGGAGTCCGTTCCCAGCACCCACGTCCAGGCTCACAACCGTCTGTAACTCCAGTCTCACAGGACCCAATACTCTTTTCTGTCCTCTGAGGGTACCAGGCATGCACATGGTCTGCAGAGATACATGCAGACAAAACAAACAAACAAACAAAAAACAAGCAAAACCAAAACCCTACATATTCCATAAGATGATAGTCCCAGGGCCTGTATTGCTAGAGTAGTTCTGGCTGCTGTAGCAAATAATCCGTGATTGTCCAACAGCTATTACACACTCTGAAACTACATGCTCTCTCAACGGTATCTAGTTCTTCCCAATGGTGACTTGGGAACCCAGGTTGCATGCATGTGTGGCTTTAGCCTCTTTAGAGCCCATTTTCATGTTTCTCCTGGAACAGAAAGACAAGGGTCACTCCGGCTCACGTTCTGCTGGCCAGAATTATCATATGGCCACATCTGAATACAAGAAAGCTTGCGAGATCTAGGCCCTGACTCGGCAGCCATGTTCTGGAGACAGTTCTAGCCACGTGAGGAAGAAAACATTTTGCTAAATTTCTGGTCTGCTACAGTACTTGCATATAATGTCTATAACGTGTTTAACCTTAATTTCAAACTGTTCACAAAATAAATTGCCACTTCTACAGTATTCAATAAATGTATTTTAATGGAAAAAAAAGAAAAAATGTTTCACAATTTTCTCTTCTTATTTTTTTTTAATTTTGCTTTTGTCATATCTTTAATTTCCATAAAGCTATGGTTCAAATGTGATTTAAAATGATTCCAGACTCATAAGCTTTTTTGTTCGTCTACCCCTGGCACTAGGTTTGTTTGTTTTTTGTTTGTTTTTATTTTGTTTAATAACCTATTACTTCTGGGGGCAGCATTATTTATCCACCCAATTACCTCCATTCAAATATTTATCTTATATTTTGATTAGCTGATCACGGCTTTTTCGGACATCCTTAGCTGTGGTTGACCTGTTCTGACGCTCTTAGTATTCTTTCTTATCCCTTTGGGCCACATGTATTCTACCACCTCAGTCCTTCAGAAACTTTCTCTCCCTTTCCACAGGCCCTTTCTGACTTTCTGGGCTCTACATACATTCAATCCCCCATAAATACACTTACAGGAAGGTTAGACAGTAGATGGTAGCACACACCTTTAATCCCAGCCCTGGGGAGACAGAGGCAGGAGGATCTCTGTGAGTCGGAGGCTAGCCTGGGCTACTGAGACCTTGTCTCAAACTGCTCTGCTCTGCTCTACGCGGGCACAGAGTCAGCTGGTCTTTTTAGGAGGAAAACTTCAGGGCTTTAGTTTTGTTGGAGCTAACTAACACCCCTGGTTCTACACACTAGATGAGTTCTTTTTAAAGCTTTTCTTCCCTTAGATGTATTTATTTTGTTTCATGTGTAGGAGTGTTTTATCTGCATGTATGTGTAACTGATGCCAAAGAAGTCAGAAGAGGGTGTCAGCCCCCTGCCCCCCAGAACTAGGACCACAGACATTTGTAAGCCATCATGTAGTTACTGGGTATTGAACCCTGGTCCTCTGCAAGAACAGCAAATGCTTTTAACCCTCAGCCGTCTCTCCAGCCTCAAATGAGTTCCTTCTTGATGGAGCTCTGTAAGAGCTTCCTTTGGGTGTGCACAGAACTTTAACATCAAGCATGTTCAAAGTCCCAGACAAAACCCAGATGATCTTCTGTTCCCCAAGCACAGGCTGTGTTCTCACCTCTCAGTCCTAACTTTACCTCTCTTTCCTCCAAGATTCACGGGTATATATTATAACGCTCCTCCACCCCACCCCCACTCCTCGCCTCCAAGCCCAGAACGCTATCTTTAACTTCACTTATAATTTAATGTGTGCACTCAGGGGCTCCTCTGGCACACCCAGTCAGCACGTGATGCTTTAAATTGTATGTTCAAATGATGTCTTTTTTTTTTTTTTTCAGGCATCTTATGCTGGTTGCATCATTCCTGCTTTTCAATAACTAAAGTCTTTGCTGCCTTTCAGTGGAAATAATTTTCTCTCTGACATACTACTATGTTCGTGTTGCTGCCCTACTGTGGGCTGAATCTCAGTGATCACAGTTGTTAGCTCTCTACGGCCTCTTCACTCCGATTTTTGTAATTTAGATCCATCATTTTAATAGGCATTTTAATCAACTCTTTAATGGGGATATAAACTGTGCAGTTTTCCAAGAGGAACCTCGTAAAGACAGTGTTTCCTTTCTTGGTTTATGTAACGGAAGACATCACCTTGGACCTTTCAAACAGTGGGATGCGATTTTAAGAGCTAATTGACAATGGAAGACAGCTTCTCTGCCTTCAAAACTCTCCAAGCCTTAGACTGCATCCTGCTTCTGGCTGCGGGATTTAAGCTATCTGAAAGTCAACCCTCCGCAGGTCTTCTTCCATTTGCATTCTTCATTCCTTCACCCCAGGCACCAGCATCACTCACTTCCACCCCGTTTCCCCTGGAGACTTAAGCTTCTCTCTTTCCTTTCTTTCTCCTTTTCTTTCTTTCTTTCCTTCCTTCCTTCCTTCCTTCTTTCTTTCTTTCTTTCTTTCTTTCTTTCTTTCTTTCTTTCTTTCTATTTTTCCCTTACTATAAACAGCAGAAATCCCAATGGTTGTTTAGCCACGAAAGCATTAATCTTAACGGGAAATTAGAGAGAGGCCCTACAGGACTGGAGCAATGACTACAAAGTCAAAGAGCCAGCCCGTTCCTCTCGTTCCACTCTCCTTACATGTTGACTGTACAGTGTCCATATATGCACATCACATAATGGTATTATTGTACACTAATGCATGTATTTGAGGCTGGAAGGCAAAGGATCTTTGCCAGTTATGTTTATCTCTGCTGACAAAAAAAAAAAAAAAAGCAAAATATTTCCCCCAAATCCTGCCCTTACTCTCAACAAATATTCTTTAATATTTCTTGGGTTAGAATTGAATTATATGGTGACCTCTGGTAGCCAGGGAGTAAAACTGCAAATGACAGTATTCTTTTGGAATTTCCATCCCAGTAACTGTAGACCTGGGAACCATATTGGGTTTTGTCTTCTTAGTAAAGGAAATATTATCAGGGACCCTAGACTCATCCGAGAGCAGTGGTACCTACCTTGTTCTCCCTTCTCCCCACCTCCTACTGAGACCGTACATGGCTATTCCAGGACTGCAAGGCAGTTACTCAGGACACTCCGAATATGAACAGCTCCCCACTGATTTAGTGAACTCACCTTCAAAGCACCTGCTCTCTGCCAGCCAGGTACAGAAGCACTGAGACCCCAAGTCCTCCAAGCCGAGCTGGAAAGCTGAGCTCCCATGCCAGCTTTGGGATACAATCCAGTGTTCCATCCCTTAACTGAATTTTCTCCTATGTTCCTTGAACTATACCCAAGGCATGGTAAGACTTCAATAAAACGTCTTTTAAATTAATGAATGGAAATGTTTACCTGGTAGAGGTGACTTTGAATGAGAAGATTGTGCAAAGCCAAAAATTTAGCGGGAACAATCTATAATTCTTTGTTCTCCGTGACACTGGAAGCACAGGTTTCTACGTGATGAAAATTCTCATTAATGGTTTGTCCTTCTGTTGCTATGCTGCTTAGAGGGCTGCAGAATAAAGTTTTTCTCTTCTTTCTTGGAGCTTTGGAAAAGAATCAAACACACTTACTCATGTCACACGGAGAACTAATAACCTTTTCATCTAGCCTTCCATGCGTGCCGCTTCAGGGTCCCCGGTCCTGTGAGCCGTGATCTATAGACGTGGATAGTTGACAGTAGATGGACCTATCTTCTTCTTGAGAACAGCTTTAAGGAAATATGACCTAACAAAGGAACCACGATCATTTAAACACACACCGATACTTAGCTAAAGGCCGTCCCCTCTGAATGATATCTAAAAGATGTTTAAAGTGACAAAAACTGTCACACACACAAACTCTTTTACTTAGTGGACGGTAGAGCTTTGGTAGACAATATTCCACAGCGAAGGCTCCTCAAATGAAGATGGCTGAAGAGCCTTTGCAGCCTGTCGTTTGTCATGGCGACTGTCAAGAAGCTTTGTAGCACGTGTGCATGCATATGAGCTGCACCATCGTGTTATTCTAATTCTAACCTCTACTTAGTATGCGGTCACGGGCACGGCCAAAACTGGAGCAGAGGGACAGAGAACACGGAAATCTCCACAGAAAATGCAAGCCCCTCCATTTCCTTTTGTCGACTCACAGGCAGCTAGGAAATGAAAAACAGTCATTCCAGAGCAAAGTCTATTGCAGCAGCTGTACGTGGTCACTGGTGAAACTCTTGGTAGTGTTTTGCCTTGCTCCCTGCTGAATTAGTTTAGAAAAAGAATCAGGAAGTGTGAATTAAACAAATATATGTGAGTAGACTTCCTACAAACTGTCTTAGATCCTTCTTACGATAAAACTGGTTGTAACTTACTGAATTATATTTTGGAAGGAAGAGTTTAGCTTTTCCACCAACAGTCACTACTGGAGTTTCTCTCTCTCTCTCTCTCTCTCTCTCTCTAAGTTTCTCTCTCCTCTGTGTCTCTTTCTCTGTTTCTTTCTCTGTCTCCATCTCTCTGTCTCTGTGTCTCTGTCTCTGTCTCTGTCTCTCTAAGTTTCTCTCTCCTCTGTGTGTGTCTCTGTCTCTGTTTCTTTCTCTATCTCCATCTCTCTCTGTGTCTCTGTCTCTGTCTCTGTCTCTGTCTCTCTCTCTAAGTTTCTCTCTCCTCTGTGTGTGTCTCTGTCTCTGTCTCTATCTCTGTTTCTCTCTCTCTCTCTCTCTCTCTCTCTCTCTCCTCTCTTTCTCACTCACTATAGCCCACGCTGTCCTGGACCTCACTATGCAGCTCATAGAGGCCTCAAACTAACAGCAATCCTCCTGCCTCAGCCTCTCCAGTGCTAACATCATAAAAATGAGCGACAACTTTTGACAGTTTTTTAACTCTATCAACTGACCCAGATCGCAAGTGCTCAAAGCTAACATTTTAGAGATTTGTAAGAAGGGGGGGATAATTTGCTGATCAACTCTTTTGCATTAAGTCTTCAGGCAAAACATATTCCCTGTTAACTGTGCTAAACTGTGAAGCCTGCTGGTATTTTTGCTTTCCTCTTCCTGGTCCGTAATGAGAGGCTGTAGCCCGGTTTGTGCTTCTTTGCCTCGGGGACTGTCACAAGGAGGAAAGCAGAAGCTTCCTGGAAGGTACTTCTCTTCTGGGTTTGTATTTTCAAACTTCTAAACCCACAGAAAAGCTTATGCTGGGCCTGGGCAAAGGGAACTGGGTTTGCTTCTGGGAGTAGGGTGGGATGCCTAGGAAGGAAGAGAGCCCCACCCTAATATGCCTCCTTTTCTTTCATACTGCCTGGAGGCACCTAAACAATTCTAGCTCACCAAAGGCTCTTGTCTCTAGGGTGCTATAAAAGCAACAAAGTTCTAAACTCAGCCCCCAATATAATTCCTCATGTTGGGGTGACCCCCCCAACCATACAATTATTTTCTTTGGAACTTCATAACTGCAATTTTGCTACTGTTATGAATTGTAACATAAATATCTGTGTTCTCCAATGGTCTTAGGTAAAGGGCAGTTCAACAACCCCCCCCAAAGCAGCCATGACCCACAGGTTCAGAACCAGGGTTCTAGGAGTAAGGAGTGAGTGCTCTCTGGAACCCTTCATGGGCTGATAGTGTAAGAGAGCTGTGTAAGGCTGTGGGCTTGCCTAGCAGGGGATAGGGGACAAGGGTGAAAAACCCCAATGGTGACTAAGGTTGGATTTCTCAACTCCTAGGAAAGAAGGACTCAGTCAAAATTCAATTAGCATCAAAAACCCAAACAAATAGGGCTTCTCCCTCCCCTATCTCCACCATGTAGGAGAGTTTGAGGATTAAGATACAGTGCCAGAACAAAAGGGTGCAGGTGTTTGAAATCACAAAAAGAGAAGACTTTTTTTCCTGGATGAGAAGAAGCTTCTTTTCACCAACAATGGAAAGTTTTTTTTTTTTTAAAAAAAAAAAAAATCTGGTTGGTTTTTAGTTTTTTGGTGTTTTGGGTTTTTGTTGTTGTTGTTGTTTTCCTCTGCGGAAAAACACACATAAGAACATCTGAGAACGCGACTTTGAAACACATATGAAACTCTCAGCACACCACTGAACATTGAAACATGCAGAACATGAACCAGGACTCCTGCCTGATGCAATCATTTCATCTCGCATTCACTTGTTCCCCAGGCTCACAGAGACCGTTCGCTCCCTGTTTACATTCCCTGTCACACACTCCCGTACAATGCTTTCACTGGCTTTAGTAGTACTCATTTTCCAACTTCTGCTGCGGGTGTTGTAAAGCCCGTGAGAGAAAAAGCTTTGAAAGGGTTTATTCTTCCTGGTGCCTTGGTAAACAAACCCATTACGTGTTCAAGCTCTACAAGATAGTATGATGACAAGAACAGTGGATGGAAATATCAACCCTGATCTAGCATGACCCAGCACTATCGCCAACACAGCACCTCTCCTCCAAAGGAAAACCCAAATGGATACCGAGAAGTTACCGTAGAACGAGAGGCAGAAAAGAAAGAGGGGAAATTTGCACAAGTTACTTCCGGAGCACAGTCTGGTGTTTGCACTGGTGTTGTCTCACCATGCCTAAGCTATGACACTTGCGATGGATTTCTGAGAACAGGGTGTCAATGTCTAGGCACAGGGTACCATTAAGTGTTGGGGGTTGTTTGTTTTGTTTTTATATCATTTTTGTTGTTTAGCTTTTTATACCTGCTGTGGGCTGAACACTTCCACTTCCACTTAATGGAAAAGAGGCCAGTGGGATAGCAAAGACAGAGAAGGGTTCTATTTGAGCACAGTTACGTTTTTGTCCTTGGAAGAAAGCAGATAAATATCAAAGGTTTTCCCCTTATCCCCGTATGTGTTTGAAAGAATTCTTTCCTTTAGCAGAAGAGACAATTGAAAAGAATCTGTACGTCAGATGTAGTACTTCAATACTATTAAAATTATTTTCTTCCTTTTTATTACCTTTACACAGACTCACCCTCAATTTAGTTTCAAAAGTTTTTTGTTTTTGTTTTTTGTTTTTATAAGTAACATAAAAACACATTATCCAAAGCTCAGAATTCATTTCATTGTGTGATTGCCTCACAGGGAAAAAAAAAAATTGATCTGGATGCAATTTCCATTATGGACAGACGCTTCTCATCCATCCTAACTCCTATGAAGGAGCCACGCGCTGGTCCAGACGGTCATCACACACAGCAGGTTCTTTGTCTCTCTCGTGCTTTCTGTCTTCTTGCGACTTAATAATTCTGGCTTTCTTCCTCATCATTTTTTCCTTCCTATTAATTTACTTCTGTGGAGATGATGGGAAAGCGTGCAACATAAGGATGACAACTTCGTGTCGCCAAGCTGTCCTCCAACACAGCAGTGTACTGTGCCTCTCCTGAGCACTGTAACTTAATATTTCTGAGCTATTATTTAACATGTTGCATAATCAATCCATAGCGCTGTCAATGTAACTTGTGTTTGTGTATTTTCAGACAGGGTCTCATGTACCCAGCCTGTCTTTAAGCTTACTATCCATTTCAGGCTGGCCTTGAACTCTCAATAATTCTGCCTTCTAGTGCTGGGGTGACAGGTGTGCACCACCACACCCAGGCTTGAGTGTGATTTTTTAAGACCTGCTCTGTTCTTATCATCGTACACTGATAACCTACCTGGAGTGACTTCAAACTATAAAACATGGCCCTATGAATGACATGTGTGACAAAAGCCTTACATAGCATAAGCATTTAGGGAAGGAAGCCCTTCCTGGCTGATTGGGGGAAGCTTCACGGAGGTGTCTGGCAAGACTGACAGGCTATGGATTAGCAGGGGAGGAGAAGACAGTTCAAGGAAGGAGTAAGGGGAAACAGGAACAGAGCCACCGAAAGAACCCAAGAACTAAGGAAAGATGACAGGGCCAGCAGAGCGACTCGGGGGACTGAGGAGGAGGACCCCAGGCTCTGAAGCTAGTCAGAAGAGCTTCAGCTGGAGATGGCTACAGATGGGAATTGCTGCAGCCTTGAAAACATCCCTCACTGTTTTTCATCCTGGATCTTTTCCTGCAAAGAACAGAAACAGCCATTTGGGGTAGGAGGTTCATATATCCAGTTGGGACAAGACAAAAGGGTGATTGTTCCTCGGACACCCTGAGTCAAGGACGCAAACAATGCTAGAAGTGCCCACTCCTTGCCTCATCTCCGCTTTGCTCTCATGTTTTCTACAACACCAAGAACCATAATCACGAGTGGTCTGTGGTGGTTCCCATTTTCCTAAGTGTCCTATCAAATAAGACGGAATCCTTTCTCCTAATTTTGGCAGAGAGACAGAGATGGAAAGGGGAGAGGGGTAACAATGCCCATGGTAGTGCCTTGGGATGCGTGACATCCTGTCTTCTGTGAGAAGAATGAAGAGGTGCTATTCTTGGTAGCAAACTGAGTTGGTATCCGGGGTGAGAGGAGCAGTTTAATAAGAAATCAGTGGGCTCCAGATAGAAGGAAGGATGAATCAAATAATTGATACCCACCTGGGCATGGTGGCACCTGCCTGTAATCCCAGCACTTGGAGGCAGAGGCCGGCAGATCTTTGTGAGTTCAAGGCCAGCCTGGTCTACAAAAAGAGTCCAGGACAGCCAAGAATATACAGAGAAACCCTATATTGAAAAATAATTAAAACAAAATAATAACAATAATGGATACCCTTTATAGAGAAGATTTATTTCTTTTGCTGTCAGTGGTTTTGATGGGTGGGGAAAAAAAGGCAAGATCATGTTGATTGTATGTATGTTATTTATTTATTTATTTACATTTTTGAGATGAGGTCTCTCCATGTGGTCCTGGCTGTCCTGGAACTTGATATGTGAATAAGGCTGGCCTCAAGCTTATAGAGATCCTCCTGCCCCTGTCTTGGAATGCTGGGATGGGATAAAGGCATGATTATCCTTTCTATGTACTATTCTACTATTATAGAATGACATAGGCTGTGTGACTTATAGTGAAGAGAAATGAATTGGGCTCACAGCACTGGAGGCTGGGTAGCCCCATTATCAAGCTTCGGTAGGGGCTTCCTTACCCTGTGGGCAGTTTAAGGGCAAAGAAAACAAGAGAGTGAGCTCACTTTTGCCAGCACAGCCCTTTTTATTGTGTCATTAAACTGTGCACGAAGAGCCCTCATGACCTAACACTTTCTATCACACTCTCCCTCCCAACTCTGCTGTATTAGGGATTAAGCTTCTAAAACATGAATTCTGGGGGTGAGGTCAACTGTAGCAATTATTCTGAGTTATTCACCTGGGTCTGTTGTTCTTATAAGATGTAGGTAGGAACACCATGTTCCTGGCTTTGAAGAGGGAGGATAGGACCACCAGCCAAGAAGGTAAGCAACTTCCACAGGCTAGAAAAGACAGTGGATTTACCCAGAGAGCCTCCAAAATCAATTAAACTCTTTCAGTATCTAACTTTAGCCCACTGACGCGAACGGTGAACTTCTGTTCTTAAGAACTGTAAGGTAATGACTTATATTGCTTATACCAACTGAGTTTATAATAATCTGTTGTAACAATAAGTAATTAATACAACAGATTTACATACATGATTAGAGATCTTGATTTTTAAAAGTATCATCATCACACTGTTGATGATGTTTTGTGAGGTTGCATTTTTCAAAGTAAAAACATCATATTTTTGGATTGGCTTGTTTGAAGAAAAAAATTACTTTGAAAGTAGTTCTGGTAGAAGCAAAGGTTGGTTAGGATATTACACAAGGTGTTTCAAAGAAAAAGGAGAGGGGCGTGTGAGGGAGCAAGCACACAGACTCCTGCACAACCAGCATATAGGGGACTGAAAGTTTGCAGAAGGGTGGTAGTCGAAGGCACAGTGGAGGAGCAACAGTGTGAGAC
The DNA here is from genome assembly GCF_030254825.1 of Meriones unguiculatus. Classification (NCBI taxonomy): domain Eukaryota; kingdom Metazoa; phylum Chordata; class Mammalia; order Rodentia; family Muridae; genus Meriones; species Meriones unguiculatus. The sequence continues at coordinate 48,365,497 of NC_083362.1, read as the reverse complement.
CTTTGAAGAGCCTGACTGGTGGAACTCTGTGGCAGCACTTAGGTGGAACTGTTACCCTTATTTTTAGAAAACTGTGTTTGTTGCTCAGCTTCTCTCTTAACCCGGCTATCACACAGGTAATTGAGACTCTATCATATTATTTTAACAAGCTTCACAGCACAAGAACTGAGCAGTTATTACTCCATTCTTTTTAATTTTTTATTTAACTTTTATTAATTACACTTTATTCCTTTTGTATCCCCCCATAAGCCCCTCCCTCCTCCCCTCCCGGTCCCACCCTCCCCCCTTTCTGCATGCATGCCTCTCCCCAAGTCCACTGATAGGGGAGGTCCTCCTCTCCTTCTTTCTGATTTTTTTTTTTTGTTTGTTCTTCTCAATGCAGTTTATTCAGGAACCTTGAACAATCTTCTGACCCTGGGGAAAGCCAGCCCACAGCTTAAATAGCCTCTGGGTAGCCAACCCCAGCATGCCACGTGGGCAATGCAGATAGGTCCACATACAGGGAAGCAAGCCAGATCCTCAGCCTTAGCCAAATGTGGAGTTGTTTGTGACAGAGAGCACTCATCATCGGGAAGGTGAAAGGCGGAAATCAGCTCCATCTTTAAGGCGCGGCATTACTAAAAGGAGACTTGATGGTGTTCAATCAGAGGATTGACCTCGTGCAGGAGCAAATTGATACCCTATGGCAAATCGCTCAACTTGGCTGTCAATGGAAGTATGCTGGACTTTGTGTCACTAGCATACAATATGAGAATTTTTCCTGTGCTGCAAATCTGTCTAAACAATTGTCTAGCTATATTTTAGGTAATTGGACTGAAGAATTCGATACTATGATGGAGCAGCTGAGAGTGGCCATTGTGGCAAATTCTATTACTCCATTCTTAACCCTCTAAGCTAATTTGGTTTCGGTGGCTGAATATCTTACTTCTTCCTGTGTCTCCTCCTCCCCTGGCTGGCAGGAAGTCCAGCCCTATTCTCTACCCTGCTCAGCAACTGGCTTTAACCTGCTTTATTGACATATCAGGCGACAATTAGGGAGCAGTGTTTATACAACATTGAGACGGGAGATTCTCTGCACAAGGATTGCAACCAGATATGGGGATGGGGGTACAGAAATCAGCATTTGAATTACACAGTACCTTATGCCTACATGGAACCATACTCAAAGTACATCACATGACTGAACAAAAGTTCTAAATATCAGCTGTTCATCTGTTTGTTGTTTGTTTTTCCACGACACTTTTTTCAAGTGACTTTTCTCAAGCTGTTTGAGGAATCATATAAATAAGACCATGAGGCAGCAAAGGCAGAGAATAATTTTTAACTCAATCTTTAGTTCCCTGATGAATCTTACTGGAAAAGGGGGTGCCAAAAAATTTTCTTTTTGTAAAATAATAAATAAAAACTTTCCCCTAAAACATAGCTGGCCTCTAAATTGCACATATATATGCAGACAAATGTCATGAAGTATGAGAAACGTTGTAGATCATTTAATTTCTGTGGATTGAGTTCCTTGTTTACATCTTCTGTGGCATACTACAGATGCATGTTTATTCCATGAAAATGTGAGACACAGATGGAAGAGCAGGGTTTATGGGAAGATAGTATTAATTCATCATCTTTGCTGTAATACATTGGACTTTATACTGTTAAAGAATGATGTGTCAAACGTATCATTGAGCGCGTTACATATTACAATGTCAACAAAAAATTTTGTTACGTATAATGTAAGTTTCCAATACATTTTTTGTTTTAGTATTTGAGACAGGGTTTCTCTATGTGGCCCTGGCTGTCCTGGACCTCACCATGTAGACCAGGCTGGCTTTGAACTCACAGAGACCCACCTGCCTCTGTCTCCTGAGTGCTGGGATTAAAGGTGTTCGCCACCACCACCCAGCTGTAGGTTTCCCATTTTTATGAACATCAAGTGCGTGGCTGTACCTCTTCAGCCCCAATTTACCACTGTGACTTTAGTCCCTGCAATTCAAGAAATAGATACGAGGCACCTGCAATGAGCTGAACTGTGTCCCTTTCAAAACTCATATGCTGAAACCTCAGCCCCTAGGAACTCGGATTGTGAGTGTATTTGCAGATCAGAAGAAATGCAGCTGAATGGGTTAGTACGACATGTTCCAGTCCAGCATACAGGTGGCCTTTATAGAAGGATGTAGGCCACAGATGCATAGAAGATGGCCACTGAGTACACAAGGAGAATGTAGCCATCCCAAAGCAAGGAGAGAAACCATTTGATAGTGGACTTTCACCCTCCACAACCACGAGACAGTAAATTCCTGCTGTTTAAGTCACCCAGCAAGTGGTGCTTTGTTATGACGACCTAGGAGACTAATATGGCGGTCTATCATCTCTTAAGCACAGCGATGGTGGGTGGCGAGGGGATTTTCAACTACATAAACTCCTATTTCCCAGCCTCGAGGATGATCTAGCTCCTGATTTGCAGCAACTAAGAGCACTGTTCACTTGAGAGCGTCCCAGCATTATTTCAAATGCGACTTGTCTAAAACTGAACTTGTGCCCTCGGCCTCCCTGCTGGTGAGCAGGCCATGGTAGAAGAGGAGAGGGCTGTAACTCTCCCCTGTGGCCTCCCTGTCACCCAGCACAGCGGCCCTGAACTTGACAGGCAGTCAGCATTTGTCTATTGACTTGGCAGTGATACTGATCCTCCGCTTGTAGCCCTGGGAACCCTGGAGTCATCTTGGACTCTTACGCTTATCTGCTCTGTCACCTGTGCCTGTCAGTCTCTCCAAATGAAATTCAGTGTTCTGCCTTTTTCGGTTCCCACCATTTAGTGTCTGGATGAAGACGAGCGACTTCCAGCTTTCCTCCTCACTCTCACCTGTTCTCTAAGGTCTGCCAAACTTCTCTTATCAAACCTCCTGTCTTCCTTTCATTTTGTAAACACCGCCGGACTTTTCTATGTACAATTTCCCATGGAAGATGCTGGGGGAAAAAAAATCAGCATGAAGAATTCACGGTCTCTGCCTTTTGAGAAACTCAGGTTTGTTTGTTGTTTTTAAAGAACCGGACAGATGTGGGAAGAATCGCACTGCCGCTGCGCAAAGATTTCTGAAAACGTGGTACATGGCAATAGCTTTGTCCAGAGGAACCGGAGATAACGGATGAGGTGTGACTGGCCTGTCGCAAACAAGGGCAGGGTAGAGAAGGGAGGGGAAGCATTCCAGACAGAGGGAATTGCGTTGTAAGGCTCAGACCCGGGGAATAGCTCTCAGGTTCAAGTACAGGCTTGGGCACCTGCTCTACTTCTTTGCTTCCCACACCTTCTGCTTGGTCTCAGTGCCTCCATAGTCTATGTCCTTTAATCCCTAAATGGACCTCTTCACCTAACGAAACTAACGTCCCGTTATTTACTAAAACTCACCTTACTACAATACATTTGTGCATTGTTTGTTTTAGAGTTACATCGTATCCTCCCACCCAAAATCTTCTTCCTGAAGAGTTGGGGACTGACGAGACCCGACTCTAAAAGGATCCTCGATGGAAGTCCACATTCTGTCTAGTTTCCGCCTTTATAGACTTTCTGAAGCTGGGCACAACCTTTTCAGGCCAGTGTTAGGCGTTACCCACGGGTCGTTCTCTCTTTCAACCGCTGTGAACGGCGAATTCCACGAAAGGAGTTATCGCGGTGCAGAGCTAGCGTTAAAATAGCGCATCTGTGCGTAATCTGTGGGTTCTGATTGGCCACCTGCATCAGGGCCGGACTGACACAGACATCAGGACATCCATAAGGGTTTAGGTTGTTACAATAACTGCTGTTTTGTAATAGTTCCCATTTGCTCCAAACAAACACCTGAACATGTCCAGTTGTGTGGATTTTGTTGATAAAGTGCCTCCCAAGGCTACTTGTAAATAATTTTAATATTACAAATGACATGTAATACAAGTGTCCAAAAGACAGTTTCAGTCTGGCCCTCCCCAACCTGAGCTCTTACTACCTTTGCATTCCCTTTTCCAAGTCTCAGGGTATCGGCTTCGGGATGAGCACTCCATTGACAATTATTCGCTGCACTTTAACCAGGAGTGAGTTTCTGCGTTAACTGCCATCCACTGCACACAGATGTTTTTCTGGTGAGGACTGAGGGCTGCACCAATCTGTGGGTAGGGAGATAGGAATTTAGAGGGCAGTGTGATACTATGTAGTCCAGGCTAGCCTTCAACTCAGGGTCCTTCAGTCTCGACTTTCCATGTGTTGGGATTACAGGCAAGTGGCAGCACGGCTGGCTCGTTCATTCACTTTAATGGTCAACTAGAGAACACAAATTTGTTGGGCAGTTGGGCAGTGGCGGCATATGCCCTAAACCCCCACACTCAGGAGGCCAAGGCCAGCTTGGTCTACGTAGTGAGTTCCACAACTGCCAGTGCGACACAGAAAAACCCTGTCTTGAAAAACCAAACCAACCAAACCAACAAAAAACAGATTACTGCTAAATATTAATGAAAAACTAAAATATAATTATATCACTGTGCGACAAAGACTTCTTTTCCTTCTACATTTTCCTGTAATTTTTTTTCATGAATTCACATTTCATCTAATGTTTGCAATTTTCTATCAAGCATGCACTATAAACAACATTTCAGTATTAATAAACGCTCTTTTACGAAACATCCCTTTCTTAAACAACTTCCTATGACTAGACATTTAAGAACTCTCCAGTTGCTTGTCATCACCCCAAAATATTCCACATATCTTGCTCTTACTCTATATTGTTTGTTGTTAAATATGCAGGAAAGGCTGCAGCGACTCATGTTTTTACCTGCAGGTTTCCTAGCATCCTTATCGACCACGAATGAGGTTACGTCGGAAGGCCAGGCACTAGGTCTTACTTTTCTCTAGAGATTACGACAGAGCTGAAATATCTTTGTTAAGTGATTAACAAATGAATGAAGTTCTCATTCATTGACCTATTATATTAGTCTCATATTTGACAGCCCTTGATCTAGATGTAAAAATTATGCAGAAGCATTTATTGAAGCATAATTTAAGATGCTGATTAATATCAAATATAACACGTAAGAGAAGTTACTTGCGAAACAAAATTTGCTCCCAAAGTTCTGAGAAGTCTCTTGGATGAAGAAGTTGCCTTGTTTTTCTAAGAATAGGAACTATTAAATATATCTGAGGATAAGGATCGTGAATTTAGGATAAGAAAATCTTCCCACTCATTAGCTGTTAGGTCTGAGAACTAGAATCATGTCTGAGAAAGTGACCAGGGTCAAGATAGGGGTTCTAGCCCAGCATCTGCCAGTAGTAGGCTCAACTTTAGTTGAGTGGTTTCATGTGTTAGGGCAACAATTTTCTCACTGTAAAAATAAAAATCTGGATGTGGTCAACATTTCCCAAAATGTATTCTGTGGAGCACATCTCTAATGACCTGTTCTATTTAGAGAAAAGGTTTTTCATAATTGAACACACTTGAGAAATGCTGCATCTAATACCTGTATAAAAACTTCACGGTACACATTACTGCGACCACAGAAAACTTCTTCCAATGAGAAGTCCATTGGAATTTGCTTATCACCTTTTTTTTTTTTCTCATTTGGTTAAAGGATCTAGAAGGTACTTTGGAAATCATGCCTGCTGTATTAGAGCTCTGTAGAGTAGCAGAACTTATAGAATTAATCTCTCTCTCTCTCTCTCTGTGTGTGTGTGTGTGTGTGTGTGTGTGTGTGTGTGGTTATCATCTTTTACTTTTCTGGTAAAAGGAACTAGAAGGTACTTTGGAAACCAGGCCTGCTGTAGGAGGATTCTCTAGAGTAAGGGAGAACAGAAACTAGGGACGCCAATGAACAGGCTTTGACGTGAGAAGGTAAAGATGAGTGGAATGTCTGGTTCTTGAAAGCTTCCAAGAACCCAGTAGTTGTTCAGTTCAAGAGGTCAAATGACTCACTTCGTCTTCAGTATAAGACAGAATCATGAAGAAGTCGGCTCTAATGGCAGTCAAGGAATAGACTTGCTAGCAAAGAAGAGGGTATATTGGTAAGGAGAGATAACTTCCTTCTTCTGTGTTCTTATATAGGCTGCCAGAAGAAGGTGTTGCTGAGATTAAAGGTAGATCTTCCCACCTCAAAAGATTTGGATTAAAGTTCTGTCTTCCGGGGCTGGAGAGATAGCTCAGCACTTAAGAGCACTGGCTGCCCTTCCAGAGGACCCAGGTTCAATTCCCAGTGCCCACATGCTCACAACTGTCTGTAATTCAAGTTCCAGTAGATCAGACTCCCTCACACAGACATACATGTAAGTCAAACACCAAATGTACATAAAAGTAGATAAGTTGAAAATCCACCTAAATACCTGGATTAGAAATGGGTCTTCCCATTTCAAATGATTTAGTTAAGATAGAGTCCCTCACAGCTGTGCCCAGTCACCGGGCTTTAGTTCATTCCAGATGTAGTCAAGCTGACAAGCAAGAATAGCTGTTACGTCTACTGAAGACCTGTGAAGCCACTGTCCTTATGAACCCACTTTGCAGACTAATGGACTAAGAATCCTATGAAGTGCCTAGACTTATTATGTGTGCGTGTGTGTGTTGAGTGCAGGCGTGTTCATAGAGGTCAGGACAACCTCGGGAAGTTTCAGGAACATTCCTGTCTTCTAAGCGCTGGGATTAGGGATATATGCCACTGGGAATTTGAGCTAAGATCATCTGTGCTTGGTAAGCCCTTTGCAGAAGGAGGTCCCAGCCTCGTGTGATAACATTTTCTTGTGTAATATTCACTTGTGTAAGTGTTCAGCCAGCGTCCTCCTGCATTCTTACTTCAGGAGGGAGGGTCAGCATCATCCCTCCGGTCCCCCAAGACAGAAGCTTGCTTGCCTTCTGTAGAGTTGTACAGGTTTGTCTCCTGCAGTCCTCCAGCCAATTTTACGTGAACTTCTTAATGTTTCCCTCTCCCTCTTAATGTTTGCCCCCTCCCCACTGTACTCCCTCTGCCTCTGTGGAGGCTTAGCTTATCTCCTCCCTTTTGCTTTCATTCATCAGCCATTTTTCTCATCTCCAAACATATGCTTGGTTGTTACAGACACTACAACCCTTCAAAGAGTTTATTCTTTATTATAGTAAGTTCAAACTCCTCTGTGTAGCGCATGAGCTCTTGATCAGTGAGGCCCTTCCTACCATTCCCCACCTATTTGAACCTTCTCTGCATCTGTCCTGGAGAGATGGGACTGCTTGGGAGTCAGGCCTCTTGGATACTATGAACGTTCACACACTGGCACAGACTTCGTTGCCTTCGCTGACTCATTTTCTAACAGTGGCTTCCCTACCTCCTTTCCCCAGCAGTCCATGGTTGGGGGCAGGAGGCAGTGAGTCTTTGTCTTTTCATTCTTACACCTTAGTCGGAGCTTAATAAACTCTAATTAAGTGAATGGATTATTTCATGGCTTAATGAAACTGATGAGAACCGGCTTATTTTTCTCACGGTGGAAAGTGACTGTTCTCTAGGATTAGCCTTAACCAACCTAAGCACTTGCGGAAGAGCTGGCTGAGAGCTATCTGAAGAGCACTCAGGAGCCTATTTTGTAAGGAGGTTTCTGTGAACCTAAGATTCTTCCTTGTAGTGCTAACGTTCAGCATCACAACATTAGTAAGACCATTTGATAACAGTAGGTTAATTTATCAAATCTGGGCACCCAGGTTATGGTTAATCTCAACACACCTAGTCACAAGGGAAAGGAAGAGGCTACAGACACATCTGTATGAATTATTGACTAAAAATGTCAAGGCAATCTGTCATTATACAATCTGTAGATACTGCAGGGGAAATGAATCAACTATTAAGAGAATATAGCATACTGAAATAATTACTGGCAACAAATGAGTAAATTCAACAAGGAAGAGAGGTCACAGGAACTGGTCATGTCCACCATTTTTAGTTTATGAGATGGCGTTATTTTACATCAGATTATTGAAGTACCTACCAAACTTACATACATGCGTGTATTTCCGAAATACGCGTATCTCAAATGCGAAACAGCCAAGTAATTGTATTGGACAGTTCTAAATACCAGTTTGAAGCAGATTGTGCGCCAGTTTGGAAAAGATTACACAAAAAAGACTGAAACGACTTGGAAATCTCCAAGAATATCAGGAAGTAGAATGCCATTAGTCAAACTAGTGTCTGGCCCCAAAATAGAGGAATGAACACTCATTCTTAGAAAGAACGCCAGAATTTCAGAAATACATGATTTCTTATTATTTTCTTGAAGAAAATTCAAGATACAAAACGGTTAAAGAGCAGACGAGACACGAGTAAAGAATGCTGAACGCTCAACGCAGCCAATTCCTGCTCACAGTTCAATTTCTTTACCGCTAACACAGCAGAGAGCCAAGCAGAGGCAATTTAATACTATTTCTTCTTTCCTTTGGTCAACTTTACATGAAGGTCACAGTAAGGACATAAATCGAAAGAAATCTGAGTCTGGCTAAGTCAAGCCCACATTCAAACGAGCAGTATCCGAGTGACTGGGAGCCTGGAATCAAAACTCAGTGTTTAGGTGAAAACTCAGTGTTTAGGTGTAGCTCAGGGCTCAGAGCTCAGGGCTAAGGGAGAACAGAGGCCAGGGACGTCAACCGACAGGGGTTGACGCGAAAAGGTAAAGGCGGGCGGAACGTCGGGTTCCTGGGAGCTTCCCATACACTGCCCGGAACCGCAGAGTGTAGGGCTACCATGGGATCTCCTAAGGCAGCGCCCCCACATCTCCACCATGGTCCGCGGGGGCCTGAGCAGCCCGGGGCTGGCTTCCGGGGACGGAGGACGCCGACAGCGGGCGAAGGCGCACGCACGGCCGCCCCGGTCTGCTCGGCCTCCCAGGACCCTCGGACCAGGAGCGGCCGGGCCGGCTTCCCGGCGGGCGGGATTTTCCTCTCCGCTCATTCATTCTCTGATTCACCGGTTCCTGGAGGCGGCTCGCAGGGACGCGCGCAGGAAAGGCGCGGTGCGGAGGACGGCGGCGGCTGGGCGCGGCCCGGCCGGTGTGTGTGTGTGTGTGTGTGTGTGTGTGTGTATGTGTGTGTGGTGGGGGGTGGAGGGGGAGCGGCTGGCCGGGCCGCGAGGGGCGAGCGCGCGTGCGCGTGCGCGCGGCAGGAGCGGCGCGCGCCCCGCGCCGGAAGTGAGCGGCGGCCGCGGCGGGGAGCGCGCGTCCGGGCGCGAGTCGGTCCGCCCAAGGGGGTCGCGCGGCCCTCAGCCCCGCCCCGCGTGCCGGGGCCGGACGCGCGGGCTGTGTGATCCGTGCCGCGGGGCGCTGCGGCCGCCCCGCCCAGTCCCCGCCGCCGACGCCCGCTCGGTGGCTCGGCCGGGCAGTCACGGAGCGCGCGCGCCGCGGGAGCTGCGGGCGCTCTCGGCGTTCGGGAGAGGAGCGTCGCGCCGGGAGAGGAGGCGGCGGCGGCGGCGGCGGCGGCTGGGGGGCGCGAGCGGCTGCTGCCTGGCGCGGGGCCCCGGGAGGGCCGGGGGGTTGCCGCGGTGAGTGCTCCGCCGCCCGGCCCTCGAGGTCGGGGAGAGGAGAGACCCGGGCGTCCCCGAGGCGCCACCGCCTCCATTTTCCCCCGGCGCCCGGCGTGGCCCCGCGGGCGAGCGCGAGCGGCTGCAGCCCGGGGCGGGGTCGCTGCCGCCCGGGCTCTCCGCGGTGGGCTGCGCCCGGCCGGGCGGCCTGCGGTGGGTAGGGGTCGGCGGGGCCTGGGCTGCGCCCTGCGCTCCTCGGGGCTGCACCGTGCAGACAATGAGACCGGGGGTTGCCCGGCTAGGTGCGCCGGGGCTTCTAGCCCCAGCACTGGGCGCTGGTGCCCGGGCACCGAGGCCGGAGAGAGACCGCAGAAGCCGGTGGCTGGATGCGGGATTGTTCTGGCTTCCGTGCCCTGCCCGCCTTCAGAGATGAGTTCAATGCAGAGATTGAGAAAGGCGGGGCGCCTTCTCTGTCTTCTCATTAAGCCGGCAAAGTAATTGCCCTGGTGCTTCCTAGCCCCGTCTCGTCTTTCCGCGAACGTTCCCGCCGGAAATCCAAACTGCAATTCAGTGGAGGACGGTGGAAAGGGAGGAGGTTGTCTGAGAGTATTGGTTAGGATGCCTTCGTTTCTAAGACGCCGGAAAGAGAACCCTTTTCCTAGTCACACATCGCTTTAGGATGGCCTCGCTGTGCTAACTGGAGACTGCTTGATCCTTAACGTAGGTAAAAAGATGTGCCTCAGGGTGAAATAAGGGCTTTGGAAAAGAATACGAGAGTCGCATGTCTCCTGTGTGTTGCATTGCATACATGTTGTGGGAAGGGCAGTTTGGGGTGGGTGCTGCCTGCAGTATTTCTCATGGAGAAGTGGAGGACCGCCCAAGTAGGTAAAGTCCTCCCTCAAGGAACTGTAAAGGTACCGGGCTAGGGGCGAGGCGTGATTCGATTATTAAAGGGTGCTGTCGTGTTCGTGAGAAAACTGAGGTCAGCAGACAGTCGCGAAACCTCCTCAGGTATAGTGGAGACACAAAACGACACCCCCTCCCCCTAAAAAAAAGCATTGAGCGGTGGAAATAGCGCGTTGGAACAGAGTAAGCCGACGTTCCATTCACTGGGATAGGCTAGCAGCGCGATAGTGAATAAGCAAGCCATTAACTCGGCACTGGTTCTCTACCGGGAAACAGTAATGCGCCACCTGTTTACCTCTCCAGCCTGTTAAGAAGGTTGGATAAGATAATGCACGCAAAATTAGTAGCCGCTTGCCTGATGCTCGGAAGGTGATAGTTCCCTTTTCCTACTGCTGGGGGCAGGGTGGAGTGTCTTGTGAGAGGGTGGGTCAGAAGTGAATGTTGGTAACTGCGTTGTAGGCAGTGAAAAAGAGGTTAATTCTGCTTTGAGGTCAGTGTGTATGGCGGTGGGGGGGGGGATGTATGGAAGCTGCCGGTATATGAGTGGAGCCTTTTAAAAGGTTGGGTATTTTAAAAATAATGTTTGATCACGTATTATACATAATAGTGGGTTCCATCGTGATATTTTTGTATGTATATATACGTCATGCATTTTAATTTCAGCAGGACGGGGAGGATTTCGACAGTGTACATTGGGAGAGGAAGAAATTCCACGTGTAGGTGGTAATTAACCTTTTAGAGCTTGATTCTGGAGCCAGACGTGGTGGCTCATGCCCACAGTCGCTGCACTCAGGAGGCTGAGGCAGGAAGGTTGCAGTGAGGTCCAGGGCAACCTGGGTTACAGAATGAGACCCTGTCTAAAAAACAAAACAAAACAAAACAAAACAAAAAACCCAACAAACCACGCCCCCCCCAAAAAAAACCTCTAGGAAGAACCCCGTGAACCCCGTGGAGAAGTGGCAAAAATAAGGACACCCTTTAAAAGTTGTTTTTTTGTTTGTTTGTTTTTTAAGTTTGATCTTCAAAATGTTTCTTTTTGTGGGGGTTACAGACACCAGTTATAGCCCTGTTGAAGTAAGTACAAAAATGTCTGCAAAGCTTTGTAGTATTTGGATTTTGTGGTATTTGGATTTTGTGGTATTTGGATTGATCCTTGCTCTGATTTTAATGAAGAGCTGTGTGTGGCTATTGTTTTGTGATTATTATTAGCTCTGCTTCACAGCACAGGCTCTTTTGACTCAGGTCTCACTAAGATTATTCAGTCAGTATCTGGCTGACAGTAGGGCAGGCATCTTTTGAGAGTGATTTCACAATTTTTAACACTTTGTTTTCCGGCCAGGTGCTTTCAATGTTATCTTTGAGGATAATTGTTTTGTTTTTGCTAAGTTTTGGCTCTCTCCAAATAAATAAATGTTACTGGACTAGAAACAAGGATAACAGGTTCTGGGATACACATTTGCTTTATTTGCATTGGTTTGATAGTCATTGACTATGAACACTGGTTTTAATCCCAAACTCTTTAGGAAAAGTAATATGTAACCTCAGGCTAATTATTTTGAGTTCTTAATTCCTGTTACCTATTAAGTGAGAAGTTGGGAGTAGTTACTGGTTTTTATGTGTTATTTCTTACTGACCTTAAGAATTTGGAGGAGCAAAAATAAATAAATAAATAAATAAATAAATAAAATAAAATAAAAAGAATTTGGAGGAGCTAAGTGTGGTTGCAGGAGCCTATACTTGAAATACTGAGGCAGGAGGATACTGAGTTTGAGGGTGGTCTACGTCATGAAACTTTGCCTCAAAACAAAAGGAATAATTTAATTTCGATGAAGAGCTTTTAAGGTTCTTCAGGCATTTGACCTAAAGTTCATTAGAAGGTTTGAGGAGAGCAGTTATAGACCACACATAAGGGCTTTGGGTTTCATACCTAGCACCAAAACCCTACCTCTAATTTGTAATGTTTGAAGTCAGGAGTGGTGATACAAATTGAAATCAGCACACAAGGAGCTAAGGCAGGAGAACTAAGGCTAGCTTAGGCTATATACTGAGGTCCTGATTCAAAAAGTTTTTAAAATTATAATAACATAAAATTGCTACTATAAGATACGTACTAATTTCAACACTTCATATGTATCGAATTATTTATTTCGTACCATGCCTCTATAACAGAGGTTCTGTTAATTGAGAAAACAGATAGTTACTTTCCCAAAGACTACACAGCTATGTAATAAACATGTTTAAAACCAGCTAGCCTAATTCTTGTATTCTTACTTCCTTCCTATGCTGCCATAGAGTAAATTAACACATCTTTTTTTTTTCTTTTTAAAGTGTGTTAAAGTCTTTAAGCAGCCTTTGCCATTTTAAGCGTTAAGTAGTTAACTTTCCATGGCATTAAATACATTCATGTTATTGTGTAACTGTCCATTTCCAGAGCTTTTTCACAATCCCAAACTGAAATTCAGCCTGTTAAATAGTAACTTCACATCTACCGCTTCAGCTTCTAGTAGCAACTTTTTTCTTTGTCTCTATGCCTTTGACTATTCTGGGTACTTTTTGTAACTATAATCATTGTTTTATGGTTATTAGACTTTCCTTTTTCACCCAGAATCTTATATTGTAGCCCAGGCTGGACTGTAAATCACTGTATGCATCAGGCTTGCTTAAGCTAATCACTTTAACATGTTTATTTAAAGTTTACACATTAAAAGCCAGATGATCCACAGACTAAAGCCTCTCTTACTATCTCATTGTTTACTTGGGAATTTTAAATGAACCCCAGATAGGAAACTTAGTAGACTGAAGACTTAAAACTTTAGTTTTGTGCACTGTTTATTTATATGAAATTGTCTCAATATATTACTATGGCTAGTGCACTCTGTTCAATTAAGTAAGCAAAACTGAACATTTCTATGGGGGTTGTAGTCATCCTGTTTAAGCCATTGTTGAAAATAACAATGAATATTTAACAGTAAGTTCTGATAACATATAGATGTTTTGTAGTTCATTGTGTTTCTTTTCTTTCTTTTTGTTTGTTTGTTTTCCAAGACAGGGTTTCTCTGTGTAGCCCTGGCTGTCCTGGAAATTGCTCTGTAGACCAGGCTGGCCTCAAACTCCGAGATCTGCCTGCCTCTGCCTCCTGAGTGCTGATATTAAAGGTGTGCGCCACCAGTGCCTGGGTACAAGTGTATTTTATTTTGCCTTGTGTCTTAGTCACTGTTCTGTTTCTGTGAAGAGATACCATGACCAAGCCAACTCTTACAGAAGAAACATTTAACTGGGTGCTCGCTTACAGCTTCACGGGCTTCAGAGGCTTATTCTTCCCTTATCATCATGATGGTGAGCATGGTGGCATGAAGGCACACATGGTGCTGGAGAAGTAGCTGAGAGCTATATCCTGACCCATAGGCAGTTAGCACAGAGATGCTGGGCCTAGAATGGGCTTTTGAAACCTCAGAGCCCAGCCCTGAGTGACACATTTCCAACAAGGCCAAACCTCCTACCCCTTCCAAAGAGTTTCACCCCTAGTGACTAGGCATTCAAATATATGAGCTTTGATGGCACATCTTATTCAAACCATCATATTCCAGTCCCTGGCCCCCATAGGCGTATAGTCATACCATAATGCAAAATGCATTCAGTCCAACTTAAAAGGTCTATCACAGTTGAAACACTGTTTAAAATCCAAAGCTGAGTCTCCTCTGAGACTCATGACAATCTGTAACCCCCTTTAAAAAAAATCCAAATGAAGATCACATACTTCCAACATACAGTGACACAATAAATATTACTATTCGGAAAGGGAGCATAATGAGGAAATACTGGACCAAAGCAAGACCAAAACCCAGGAGGGCAAACTCCAAACTCTGCCTTTCATCTGATATCAAAGAGTTCTTAAGATCTCCATCTCCTTTGTTGACTGCAGCATCCTTCTCTCCTCTGGGCTGGCTACACACCTGGGCTGCAGCATTTCTTGGCAGTTATCTCACCGCTCTTCATAGCTTCCTGCAGTGGCCTCTCCGGGCCTCCCAGCAAGGACATAGTTGACACATGCCTGGCCTCTGTGACTTTCCTCAGACGGGAAAGGAGATTGTACCAGCCCTTTCTTGTATCCTGTATCCTTGCCCCTAAAGCCAGGACCACATGGCGAAGCTGCCAGGTTCTGCTGCTTGGTGGGGTCTCCTCTTAATAACATTTGTATCAAATTTCTGTTGTTGATGGTTTCACTCACTGCGGAAACTTCCTGTAATTCCTTTCCACAGGTTGAAAGCTTAGCTGGGTGGGGTCTTAACCCGAAGTCACTCCTTTTATTTCATTTAGCATCAGTTTTTCTTTCCACTTTTATCTCCATGAGTACTGGACTTAACATTACACTTACTGGTGCTCCTTTTCTCCTCAAACCATACGTTTTTTTCTATTTCTTTTTGCCCAGCCTGTTCCTTTTTGTTGTAGATCTGCTTAAGAGTGATTACTGGTAACCACATGACATAGTATCAGGCTGTCTTGAAATCTTTTTCCATTCCAAATTCTTCAGTGTAGCTTTAGGTGGATTTTAGGACAAGGTCAAAAAGCAATCAAAAGTCTTTGCCAAAATATTACAGGAACGCTTTCTAGGACACTTACTACTATTCTTTCCCTCTGAAACATCTTAAGCTGGGCCTCCACAGTTCAAATCCCCCTCAGCATGGGCTTCCATGCTGCTTCTAGGATGGCCCATTAAGCCCTACTTAAGGTATCCAACCACTTTTCTAGTTCACAGTCCCAAAGTCTTCCATATTTCTTCAACAAACAGCGTACTCAGGCCTGTCACAGCAGTACCCCAGTCCTGGTAACGACTTTGTCTTAGTCACTGTTAACAGTGTTGTGAAGAGCCACCATGACCAAGACAGCTCTTAAGAAGAAAACATTTAATTGCTTAGCTTCAGAGGCTTAGTCTATTATGGTAGAGAGCATGGTGGCAGGCAGGCATTGCGCTGGAGAGGTAGATGACAACAACATTCTGATCGAAGGCCTGAGCTGGCATCGGCTTTTGAAGCCTCAAAGCCCACCCCAGTGACATATCCCTCCAACAAGGCCACACCTCCTAACCCTTCCAAACAATTCCATTCCCTGGTGACTAAGCATTCAAACATGAGCCTAAAGGGACCATTCTTTTCAAACTACCATACCTTTTAAGTTGCTAAATGTTGCTATTGAGACAATTTTGAGAGAGAAGGCTTTTGTTTGTTTGTTTGTCATGTGAGTAGTGTGCTTGAAGAGTATCCTGAAACTGCAGGGTGAACCATTAAAAGCTGTTGCCAAGTCAGGCATGGTGGTAGTACCCACCTGTAATTCCAGGACTCTTGGAGGACTGCAAGCTTGAGGCCAGCATGGGCTACCTAAGTTTCAAAACCAGAGCTACCAACAAAACCAGGCATCTGCCTCCATACTATCTGGTTGAAATCAAAACAAAACTTTCACAAAAATAAGTGTGTTACTTAGGTGGTGGCGAGATTGTAACAAATATTCCTGACACATAACTTCTCTCTCCTTGAGTTAAGTTAGTATCAGTTATTTGAACATAAAATAGTCACTAGCAGTAATTTAGCCAGTTGAGCCAGTATCTGATTTATTTATAAGATTTCATCTGGAAAAGCATGTGAAATATCAGAAAACTCAGGTTATGTGATCTTTAAAGCTTCATTCTGTTGTTTTGTTTATTGTTTATTTGATCCTTCTTGATTGATCTCTCATCATTTTGTAAGCCCCCAGTCAAAAAAATGGTGACACCTGGTAACAATTAGTCATGTAAATTTAGTTATAGGCAGAGGCAGGCAGATCTCTGTGATTTTGAGGCCAGCCTGGTCTACAAAGTAAGTCCAGGACAGCCAAGGCTACACAGAGAAACCCTGTCTCAAGAAATAAAAACAAGAAAGGAAAGAAAAATATACTTATTTCAACTATTAATACAGTGCATAGTTTCTCTACTTTAGGCATTCTTTTCTCCAAAATACAGGGAATGCCAATTATAAGAGGAATCAATAGAGAATCTAACTAAGGAAGCTAAGTCTGCAGAGACAAAGGTGGGAAAGAAGTGAGGAGTGAGGCTTTGGGAAAGGAAGACAGTTATTTGGTAAGGAAAAAACCACTGATGTTAAAGTAGCTTTTATTCACCTAAGGTAATTGTCGTATTGGAGGCTTACTGCCTCCAATTCCTTACGTAGGCCTAGTCCTGGGAGCGTCTAGTCTCCATACAATCTAGTCTAGGCCTAGAATGCTTTCTGTGAGACTTGCTGCTGAATGAGCTCACTTTTTCTAGCTGTTTCTGAACTCTAGGTGGCTGGTTCACCTCAGCTGTTCTGGCTCAAACTCCCCTCCTACCTGACTGACCGCAATTTCTGACTCAATTGTTCTCCTTGGCCTCAAACTAACTCTAGCAATCCATTCTAATCTTTTGGCTCCTCCTCATTCTCTGATTTGTTCTGTCTTCACCTGTGTCTAGCTTGCTCTCTCTTGAACCTCTAAAGCTCTCCCTGTAAAAACTCCACAGAGGAGGCTGCCATGAACTCACCCTCACTGCATGGTCTCTCCTGACGAAACTGTCAACTGCTCAGACAGAACTGACCTCCGAGATCTGCACGCCTCTGTCATCTGAGTGCTGGATTAAAGGCCTGTCCCACCAAGTCTAGA
This sequence comes from Meriones unguiculatus, assembly GCF_030254825.1. NCBI lineage: Eukaryota > Metazoa > Chordata > Mammalia > Rodentia > Muridae > Meriones > Meriones unguiculatus. The sequence goes on along the minus strand of NC_083362.1, from coordinate 48,348,454 downwards.
CCTAAGTTTTTCTTGTACCTGAAACTGTTCTAGACTGACCTTGAACTCAGATCTGCTTGCCTCTGTCTCCTGGATTAAAGGCATCTTTGTATTCCAGCTGATCACGCAGATAGAAGGTCTTTGGATGTGATCTCTTGCCAGAGCAGCCATGTTCTGAATTAACATTTCTTTAAACTAAGATTTAGTAGATCCTTGATTGATGTCTTATCATTGTGTAAGCCACTAGTCAAAAAATGGTGATACCTGGTAACAATTAGTTATGTAAATTTAGTGATAGGCTGACTTTTTGTCTTTTTGTTGAGGGTCTTGCCTGGGCTACAATCTTACCAGAAAAAAGACTTCTACAGAAGGTTCACAGTCCCAAACTGGAAGCAGCTAAATTAAGCAATCTATTGCACGGTCACCTGTGCGTACAATAGAATATTACTTAGCAATAAAAAGCAGTTATCAATACATGCAATAATACTAGTGAATCTTTAAAATAACAATCTCACCTAAAAAAAAAAAAAAAGCAGCACATAAAGACCTGCATAGGTAGCATACTATACAGGCAGAAGTTACACGGATGTTACCTGTGGTGAAGCACCTGTGACTAGGAATGTAAAGCGTGTATTTAAGAAATGTTTTATGTCTTCATAGGAGTGCTGAAAATGCTCTCTCTATCACTATGGTCTTGTAAAAAATTTCAAGTCTGTCAAGCAACACTGATTTAAATACCTACTGAGTATACCATGCCGGGGATGGAGTTCAGGGCTGTTCACATGCCAGGCAAGTGTCTTACACTGAGTTGTATCTCTACCCCTTAGTAGGTCCTTACATTTTTTTAAATTTTCATGTGTATGAGTGTTTTGCTTGTATGTAGGTATGTGCCCACAGTGGTCGGAAGAGACATTAGATCCCATAGAACTGGAGTTACAAATGGTTGTGAACCACCATGTGAGTGCTGTGAGCTGAACCTGGGTCCTCTGCAAGACTAGTACACTGAGCCTTATCTCCATCCCTACCTTCCTGTATTCTTCTTAGTCATTTGAGAAGAAACTGTGTTAGACTTCTGCTTCATTTTATTTATGGTTGTAAGCAGCCTTCAACTGCTGAGCCATCTCTCCAGCCCGCTGCTTAATTTTAAAATTCAGCTTTCCTTTTTTATTTTTCTTTTTTGGCTTGTAAAAGTTCTTTACATACTGAATACAAGTTATTTATCCAGATATATTTTCTTTGATTTGATGTTTGCCTGCCTGCTTTTAATTATTAATTTTTTGACAAGAGCTTGCAGTGTATCCCAGGATGGCTTCAAATTCATGGAAATCCTTTTGTCTCAGCCTTCCAAGTGCCAGAATTAACAATGTATGTCATAACAATTTGTCATCTCAAGCCTGCTTATCTTTTAAATAGTTTTAATAAAGACTTCATCAAGATTATTAATTTTTCCTTTCTGACTATAGGCATTTTCAGTGTCCTAATAAATTTCTGTATCAAAGTTGAAAAGATATATTCCTGCATTTTCTCTTTTATGAGCTGTATAACTTTAGTTCTTGCATTTCAGGCTATGATGCATTTTGAGTTAATTTTTTTATTATGGTGTGATTGAAGCTCTTCTCCCCTCCTTTATGTCTAATTGTCTCAACTATCTTGTCTTGAAAATCATTTGATTGTGTAAGCATGTGTTAATTCATGGGCTATATCTGTTACATTGATGTAGTAATTCCCTATCCTTTTATAATCCTTTAATTACTTTAAATATAACTATTTTGAAGCCAAGTAGAATAAGTCCTTCAGTCTTCTCATGATGGTTTTGACTTTAAAGTCATCTTTTATCATATGAATTTTAGAATCTCCTTGTTTGCTATGTTAGTTTATTTTTTGTGATGCTGGGAATGGAACCACTCAGCTATGCCACTAGCTCTATCTTGTTAATTTCTCCTTTTAAGAAAGTAGTGTTTGCTGGGCCTGATGGTGCATTCCTATAATCCCAGCAGTTAGGGAGTCAGAGGCAGGCGGATCTCTGTGAGTTCAAGGCCAGCTTGGTCTACAAAGTGAGCCCAGGACAGCCAAGGCTCAAGGCTACACAGAGAAAACCTGTCTTGAAGAAAAAAAAAAAAAAAAAAAAACACAAAAACAAGAAAGAAAGAGAGAGAGAGAAAGAAAGAAAAGTTTTTTTTTTTTTTAATGTTGGTTGTAATTATGTCAACTTCCTAGTGTAGTTTGGGGAGAACATACAAAATATTGCATTTTCTAATACGTTTTACCACAATGTTAGGGCATTTCTTTTGTGCCATTTCCTACACAGAAACTGTTCTTTACACAAACTTTCTTTATATAAATTGAGGTTTGGTATGAAGATTTTCCAAGTGATAACTTTATCTGAAGCGTAAAGGAAAGATATATCTGATGTCACAATGCTAGAAATAGAAACTTAAACTGTCTTTAGAAATGTAAAACTAAAGATATTCCCAGGGCTGGGACTTAGCACCTAAACATTTAAAATTATAAGTTTAAAGCTGTGTAAATTTCTATATTAATGTCCTGGTTATTTTTTTTTCTTCTTTTGTCAACTTGTTACAAGCCAGTGTTATCTAGGAAAATGAACTTAAGTTGATAACAAGGTTTCATGACATTGCTTGTAGGCAAGTCAATGGGACATTTTCTTGATTAATGACTGATATGGAGGCCCTAGTCTGAGGCAGCGGGTGCCACGCCTGGCCTTGTGATCCGGGGTATATGAGAAAGCAAACCACTCAAACTAGGGCAACCAGTAAGCAGCATTCCATGCTTCTCCTCAGTTCTTCCCTTCAGGTCTTCCTGCTGAGCTTAAGACCCTGGACAAGCCGCTGAGGTGCCCATTTACCCAAAGAGGACCTGGCCTCCAGGTTCTCCCAGCACCCCTCAGTTCCTGCCTGTTCCAGGGCATGGCTGTCATATCCTGCCCTCTGCCCTGAACTTTTCTAGCCCAGAGGAGAGGCTTTCTTTTCCTCAGAGGATCTTCACGAATCCAGACATTTTGGTTCCCTCCTCTCTCTCTGCGTGTGTGCTTTCTCTTTCTGGCCTCCATGTGTCTGTCTCCCTCTACAGTGGCAAATTCACTGACCCCTCCTGTGAGACTGGTGAACCTGAGAGCTGTCCCCATTAACCTGCCTTTGTCAGCAGAAATAACCTGTCAGTTTGTTCCTTGAGTTCTTGGCTGGCTCTCTTCTGTAAGGTGAAATAAACACTTCCCCAACCAGGCTGCTTTTGATCGTGGCATTTATCACAGCACTGGAATTGTAACTAGAACAAGTAACATGGTCTGATTTTTTTTTTTTTTTTTTTCCGAGACAGGGTTTCTCTGTGTAGCCCTGGCTGTCCTGTACTCTCTGTAGACCAGCTGGCCTAGAGCTCACAGAGATCCACCTCTGCCTCCCTGTGTGTTGGGATTACAGGCGTGCGCCAGCACATGGTCTGATCTTTTTAAGGAATTTTAACTTATTTATGTGTGTGTGGGGGGAGTCAGTACTCACCTTCCATATGGATTTGGGGGCATTAACTCAGCTTTTTAGGCTTGGTACAAATGCCTGTACATACTAGGCCATGTTGCTAGCCCTAAGCTTTTCAGAATTGGAAGAAAAATAGTTTTACAAGTTTAATTGGAATGTGCGTTTTTTTTTTACCTGAGAACTATTCCGTTTTCTGGTTTGCTTTCTTTTCCCCTTTTACTAATATTAACACAGAGTACAAAGAAGAAACAAAAGTCTTATTCAGAAATGACTACAGTTAGTATTTCCAATTTTTTCATGTATGTGTTTTTGTTTCTCATGTGTTTGTGTTTGTATAGTTCATTGGATGCACACGTTAATTCTGCTTCTTTTATTGCCACTGGCCTTCTTGAGCCTGTTTATATATTAGCTTTTCTGTATTTTGGATTTTTTTCAAAATTATTTTTAAATTCAATTATAAAACATGATATAAAGTATATACATATAGTAAAACATATAGCCCTACCTAATGAGTTGTTTATATTTTGCTTCAAATAATTTAAGTTTAAAGAGATTTTTGATGAAATTCCTCCCCAGATAATTTGAATTCCCATGAATGTTTTTATTTTTGTTTGTTTGTTTGTTTTGTGAACAGAGCGCTAGCTGTCTTGGACTTGCTTTGTAGACCAGGCTGGCCTTGAACTCAGAGAGATCTGTATGCTTCTGCCTCCCAAGAGCTGGGATCAAAGGTGTACGCCACCACCGTCTGGCTATACCTACATGTTTATAAACGTCTAGGTTTCTGGGGTTGGAGAGATGATTCAGTGGTTAGGAGCACTTGTTCTTGCAGAGGACCCAGGATTGATTCTTAGCACCCATAAGAGGACTTACAGCCATTTGGAACTCCAGTTCTAGGGACCCTGATGCTTTCTTCTGATCTCTGGACAGCAGCCATGCACATGGTGACAGACATGTTAAAAAAAAAAAGATTGCTGTTCTATGCTTTTTTATTTACTATACTTCTATTGTTGTAGACTGTAGATTGGTTAGTTTTAGACAATGTCTTACTGTGCTTAGTCTGATTTGAACTCAGAATTCTTCTACCTCAACCTCTGAATGTACCTGGATCAAAGGTGTGAACCAGCCTTTTTTTTTTTGAGATAGAGTCTTAGATGGTTAGGATGACAGTTATTCTTTCTCTTGGCACTTGTTTCTATGTTGGATATTTAAATGTGGTATCTATCTTTAGATTATGCTTTATGTCAGTGGCTCTTAACCTGTGGGTCATGATCCCCCCCAGGGGTCACATATCAGTTATCCTGCATATCAGGTATTTACATTGCAATTCATAACACTAGCAAAAGTATAGTTATGAAGTAACAACAAAATAATCTTATGGTTGGGGGTCACCACAACATGAGGAACTAACTGCATTAAAAGGTTGTAGCATTAGGAAGGTTGAGAACTGCTGATACAGTCATCTCCAATAGCTTCCCAAATGATGAGAAGTTGATGCACATTCTTTCAACCCCTGCTTTATCATACTTTTGTCAGCTGGATAAGTATGTGTTTTTTAGAGTTCTGTAATCTATTTTATTTAGGAAGATTATATTGTAAATTTTTATCAAGAAGCAGTTTCTATACCATCACATCTCCAACTGAGTGACTAACTATATCATATTCTTTTAACATTTCTTGTAAGGCAGTTCTACTGATGGTAAATCCCTTCAATTTTTTTTCTCAGAAATATTTTATTTTTCCTTTTTTTTCATTTGCATTGAATTTATTTGTACCAGGACTGAAGGCATAGACAGGAAATTTTCTTTAAATTAGATTAAATTAAAAACCAGTTTGACAATAGGCAGCTTAGGATGTAACAGAGACTTTGGAAAAATGACTTTACTGAGTACTGTAAATGATCTACAGGAGTACTGAAACCTATTATTAAGAATTATTCATTTATATAAAGACATGGATGCAATGAATTCAACTTCTCTTACTCTAGAAACTTCAAAGAGATTACCTTTAGGGTTTTGCTTTAGCTGGAAATTCTGAGAATTAAGAATTAAGTTTCTTGGACAGAAGCTCATTATAGTCCTCATTGTTAGCAATGGAAGTCTAAATACATCGTTGTGATGGGGGTAAGGGGAAAGGGATGAAGTGTCTGGTGAAGTCCTGAGAGACTCACATAAAAATGAATAAAGAAAAGGTCTCTGTAGTTCAGGCTCTTGTGAGACTCATAGCAATCCTCCTGCCTCTGTCTTCCAAGTGTTGGGATTACAGGCATGTGCCACCAAGCTTTCCTTCACTGTGGAAGGATAACTCTTCATGGTTCAGAAATTCTGTTCTCACTATTTTTTCTCTCAAAATATTAGATATTTCACTTTAATCTTGCATGAATGGATTCCAAGCTGGTAAATGGAGCTTTTATCTTGTTTCTTCTTCAGGTGAGTTCACAGAGTGTTTCAAGTGTTTGGCTTGGGGTTCCAACTCAGTAGTCTAAAACCTGGAAGCCAGCTCTTAAAGGAAGGGCTAGGTGTGGCAATGCATGAGTGCCCAACACTTGAAGGTAGAGAGGCAAGTGGGTCACAGTAAGTTTGGCAAGCCTGGTGTACTGTGGAAGTAGCTGGCCAGGCAGAACTAGAGGAGTGAGACCCTTGTCAAAAATGTCTCCTTAACAAAACGAAGTTCATTTTGTCAGCAGGTGATACATCAGAGACAGCAGTGAGTAAACAACAGTGGCTTAGCAGTCGGCCTGCTTAGCATTCATCTTCCTGACCGAGAGAAGGGGAAGGAGGATGGGAGAGTATACGAAATAACTAGTGGTGCCTGTGTGTGTGTGTGAGTGGATAGGAGATCAGCCATACGTGTTAGACTATTCTGATGTCTTAGAATCCATTCATTCATAATTAAAGTAAAATAGTTTTGAGAGAAGAGAAGTGGGTATTTTGGCCATGACAGAAACCAGGCCAGTCAACCCTGCCTGGCTGTCTTCATGTCTGTCCAGGTGGCGTGATGAGAAGGATTGACGGTTTGAAATTTTGATTCTCTTTTTTTTTTAATTTTTATTTTTTTATATTATATTGATTCTCTTTTTACTCAGTGTACTGTCTGGTCAAAGCATATAATGGTTAGCTAGGCACTGCAGGTTTATTTAGTGAAGTTTAATAGAGTTTTCCAAGTTTTGCTTACATTTCATTGAAAGGTAATTAGGGAAGATAAGTAGCCTGTAAGGGCTTTTCAGTCTTCTTTTTGAGATTCTCTTTGAATTTGTTTCTTTATGATAACAGAACAGAGATGCTGCTGCTGTTTTCCTTCTTTCCAGATCAGAACACTGTGATCTCTGCCTCTAAGTACACACAAGGTTCGGAGCAGAAGAGGCACTGAGAATCCAAAGCTGTAGAACAGACAGGACAGCATTATCCTAAACCTTTCATTTTATTTGATGACTTCAAACATTTTTCTATTCTAATTTATATTATGGGGCAAAATATAAAACTAACATCCATTTTTAATATAGTTGGTTTAAAAAATTTAGGCATGAGCTGGGCACAGTGGTGCACACCTGTAATTCCAGCACTAGGGGAGACAGTGCTGTGAATTTCAGGTCAGCCTGGTCTACAAAGTGAGTCCAGGACAGCCAAGGCTACACAGAGAAACCCTGTCTTGGAAAAAAAAAATAGGTATGAAGCAAGCCCACTCTAGAATGTTGTTTATTCTGTCATGGGAAGTTACCCTTTGTGCTTTCTAGATTCCAGATTTGTTGCACAGAAAATCATATATGATTTTTTCTCATACCCATGACCATTTGTTCTATTCAGTGATTCTGCAAGCAAAAGTAAAAGTAAGAGGAAAACATAATACACCATTAATTAACGGTCTGAGCATCTTGTACAGGTTCCAGGCTCCTGCTGAGACTTCATGAATCCCTTTGGGTAGGAGTTTGGTCTTTGGGGAAAGTGAGAAAGCCACATCTTTAAGCCTCTCCCTCCTTTTAATCAGTGTGCCCAAAGGGTGAAGAGCAATTAGTGCCTCTCATCTGCAGCTAGGATTAGAGAAGACTGACAAATTGACAGGAAGTTAGAGTGACGCTGCTGTTTAAATAGCAACTTCGCAGAGGAATGACTTCAGGTGGGTGGAGGGGATTCCTCTGGTATCAGTTTATCTGTCTCTAACTTCCTCCTTCTTTCCCCTCTATAGATTAAGAAAACCAGTGCTAAGGATTTAACCAGAGTTCTGTCTAGGTAATAGTAAAATCAGAGTAGAACAAGAATTTGAGTTTTTCTTTTCTTTTTTTTTTCAGACTCATTGTTTAGTTCTAGATAGCTTGAACCAGAGAATTCTTACAGAATTCTTGTTTTCTTAAGCTGATCTTTTTGGTGTTACTCAGATTTAAGACATACAAACGGAAGATTTACTTACTTGAAAAATGTTCATAGAAAGACACACAGAGATACACACATAGATATCTGCATAAGTAAAATAAATGTCTTTAACCAGAAAGGAGATGTTTAGCATATATTATTTGAATACTCAACAGACTTAAAAACTTTTATTTTATTTTATTTTTAGGGTTAGGTATCTCTGTGTAACACTGGCTGGACTGGAGTTACTGTATAGACCAGACTAGCCTGGTCTATATGCTGCCACACCCAGATTTCATGTAGTTCAGGCTTGTCTCAAACTTGCTATGTAACTGAGAATGACCCCAAACATTGCCAGATAGGAGTAGAATGTTTGGCAGAGCATTGAAACAGGGAGAGTGGTTAGAAGGAAAGCTAAGAGCTCTTAATCCCAGCTCTCTGAGTTCAAGGCCAGCCTGGTCTACAGAGTGAGTTTCAGGACAGCCAAAGATACATAGACCCTGTTTGGGGGGAGGGGGAGAGAAAGAGAATGAAAAATAATTACATTTATTAATGAGTGTGTGCATATGCACACCCCTGCCCCAGCTGAGCCGTGGCACATTTGGAGGCCAGAAAACAATTTGTGGAAGTTGATTTTCCTCCTTCCACCATGTGAATCCTGAGGATCAAACTAAGTGCTTTGAGGAACACATTTTTACTGTCCTTGTAAGATTTCTTTGAGTTTGAATAGATTATATTTTGAAACTGATTTGAGTTCAGGCTTTGTCCCCAGTAATACACATTTGTTATCGTCAAGGCAGCTGTTAAGTCACGTCCTGAAATATCCTTGGGATCATTCTGCTCAAATTGTGTATAGTCGAAATTTTCTGGGTTTTCTTAATTATTCTGGTATTGGTGGAGAAATATATTTTAAAATGTGTTGGTTCCTTTGAGTATTTATTTACGTACAACCAGATGAATTGATTTTTTTAAAGAAATGTATCCTTTTAACTTTGCCTCGTCTTAATTTTAATATCATGTTAATTTTTAAGCATCTTAAATTGGCAATATTTGGGGGAAAACTTTTACAATTTAGATCAATAAAGACTATGATTCTCCCATAGTTGCTCTAGAGTGATAAATGAAAAGTATAATATGTTCTTTCGGAGTGTGCGACTACGTGGGTGCAGGGCTGAGGAGGCTAGCGTGTAATTCACATTAGTGATTACAGGGAGTTCCACAACAATACCTTCTCATTCCTTTTGTTCTCGTAGCAAACATTTAAAAAAGAAAACATCTGGGGTCTTAAAATTTTTCTTTTTATGTTTAAGTGTGTGTGTGCACTTGCACGTGTGTGTGTGTGTGTGTGTGTGTGTGTGTGGTAAAGGGCTAAGTGCAGATGTTCTCGGGCCAGAGGCTTTGGCTTCTTGGGAGCTGGAATTTCAAGCAGTTTGGGGCCACCTGATGTGACTATTGGGAACCGTACATGCTCTAACCACTAAACCATCTCTCCAGCCCACATTTAAAAAGAAAAAAAGAAAACCCTAAAGCCTGTGTTTTAGCCAATTTGACAAGTAGTAGTAGCATTTGATCTGTAACTAAAACTCTGCTGTCTTCCTGATAGAGCTGTGACAGTACCAGCCTTTACTAACTTAGTTGGCACTTAGAGGTGAAAATGGATTTGAGACAGCTTCACTCAGCAGTCCAGGCTCTCCATGAGTCCCCAAACTCACGGCAGTGCCTTAGCCTCAGCCTTTCCCCGAGAGTTGTGATCACAGGTGGAAGCCACTGGGCCTGACTAATTGTTTACAGTTTGTTTGCTTATTTGTTTTGATGTAAAGTCCAGAAACAAGTCTTTGAATGTCTCTTTGACTTATTTGAGGAGTAATTATTCTTTTTGTTGAATAAAACTAAATTTTATCATTGTTAGAATATGTCTAAAAATGTAATTGAGTAAGCCAGGAAATGCTGGCCTGCCTCAACATTGGTGACACTGTGATCACTTGGTTAAGCAGTATCTTCCCGGTAATTTGTGGAGAAATATTTTGAGAGTATGTAGTCTCATTGAATTTTCATTCTCTAACTCTACGACATATTGATGATTACCTTCCTTGTTAAAAAAAAAAACAAAAGAACTTAGCACTTTAAAAACTCAGTGCTTGCTTATTATGATAATGATGACAAAATTGTGATCTTTTTCTGTTATCTTCTGTGATAAGGAAGTGTGTATATCACTATGGCCCTGTGACCTCCACACACACCGTTATGTACCCACACAGGCACAGTCAATACAGTAGTCAAGTAATATGTAATATAACTAAGAACAGATGCACAGAATTCATTCTCAGAAAAACCAGTGAATGCATGTAACAAAACTTTAAAAGCTTTTTATTATAGCCTTTTAAATTCTGTGTGTATGTTTATACCTGTGAAAAGTGTTGAAGCCCCTGGAACTGGAGAATTACTAATAGTCGTAAGCCACCAAAGTGGGTGCTAAGAATTGGGGGCAGAGCTTACTACAGTGGTCTGGGATTAGATTTTGTGGCCTATGGTAGAGCAAACTCAGGGATTGATGGAATTTTATGGCCTAATCCTGGGCTTTTGGGGATGGGAGGAAGGGGGGAGAGGGTCTAACCTTTCCTACCTTGAGGAACTTATATGTACTGTCTCTTGGAAGGCTGAAGAGATGGTTCAGTGGTTAAGATTAAGAACACTTAACTTTCCTACCACCCACATCAAGCAGCTCATAACCATCTGTTATTCCAGCTCCATGGAATTTGATTCCTTCTCTTGGCCTCCAAGGCATCCACACATGACGTAAATTCATGCAGACATACACATACATGTAAATGAAAATAAATCTTCAAACATTCAAACAACCCTGACTTAAACATCATATTTTCCAGGTAGTTTTGAAGTATACTGTGAGCAGACCACAACTAGAGAAACATTGTCCTACAAGAGAAATGTCTAACTCAGTGGTTCTCAACCTGTAGGTCTCAACCTCCTGGGTCTCATATCAGAGATCCTGTATATGAGATATTTACAGTTCATAATGGTAGCAAATTTACAGTTACGAAGTAGCAAAGAAGTAATTTTATGGTTATGGAATTTTACAGTTCCACCATGAGGAACTGTATTAAAGAGTCACAGCATTTGGAGGGTTGAGAACTGCTCATCCAACTCTTTCAAATGGTATATAGTTTTGCATTTCCTTTTCTTCCATGAGTTTATATTGCATCTCAAGAACACTGAGAATTCTGAGCCACTTAGAATTCACAGCATGTCCTGCATTCTCATACTCCTATATATAATAGCCATTCCTGTGCCTAACACATCCTTATCCATCTTTCCCTTGTACATTGTCGTCCTGTCTCACTGAAGTACCATCCTTCCCTGCTTACTCGATGTACATAGCCCTCTGTAGAGCACTCAGCACAGTGTTTTATTTTACTGCTTTCTCTGTCCTCCTACTAAGTATATATAACTTGAGATTAAATGTCAGTGTGTGCATCTGTTTCTCTGGTGTCTGGTGCGTAGAAAATATACCATAAATATTAAATGAAGTAGAAGCTTCTAGTGCTATTTTGGTGCATGAAACATTAGACTCGAGACTACCCTATGGGTAACCCCACTCTACTGTTTCCTCAGGTTTGGGGTTTTTGTTCTGTTGTTGTTATTGTTTGTTTTGGTCAGCTGATTTTTAAGTTTTAAAAAAAAATTTATTTAATCACTTTATAGCCTGATCCTATCCTCCCCCCTCCTCCCCTCCCAGTGCTGCCCTCACCATCACCCCCACATCCTATCTCAGAGAAGGAGAGATACCAAGGGTTACCAACCCACCCTGGCATATCAAGTCACAGCATCTTCTCCCACTGAGGCCAGACAAGGCAACCCAGCTAGGGGAAAGGGATCCACGGGCAGGCAGCAAAGTCAGAGACAGCCCCTACTCCCATTGTTAGGGGACCCATATGATGACCACACTGCACATCTGCCACATGTGTAAGGGGCCTAGGACCAGTCCATGCATGCTCTGGTTGGTGGTTCAGTCTATGAGCCCCCATGGGCCCAGGTTAGTTTACTCTGTAGGTCTTCTTGTGGTGTCCTTGACCCCTCCAGCTTCCTCTATCCTTCCTCCCACTCTTCCACAAACCTCCTTGAGTTCGGCCTATTATTTGGGTCTCTGCATCTGTTTCCAACAGCTGCTGCATGAAGCCTCTCAGAAGACAGTTATGCTAAGCTCCTGTCTGCAAGCATAGGAGAGCATCATTAATAGTGTCGAGGGCAGGCATGGTGGCACACACCTGTAATCACAGCACTCAGGGAGGCAGAGGCAGATAGATTGCCATGAGTTTGATGCCAGCCTAGTCTATAAAGCAAGTCCAGGATAGCCAAGGCTGCACAGAGAAACCCTGTCTAGAAAAACAAAATAGTGTCAGGGGCTGGCTCTCTTCCATGAGGTGGGTATCAAGTTGGGCCAATCATTGGCATGCCATTTCCACAAACCCAAAGAAGCCAAGGAGGGCCCACGGAGGATGCTTGAATCTCACGAAGAGATGGAAATAAGATAGTCATCTGAAGTAGATGGAGAGAGCTTTGTGGGAGAGGAGGTGGGGTGGATAACAAAGGTGAGAATCAGGTGTGGTGAAGGAGGGTGGTAGGGAGGAGGTGCAAGGAGGAGGAGGACCTGGAGAGAACAAAAATTGGGGGGGAGCATCTCTGGGACAGGGTGGCCCCAGGAAGTCTATGGGGGTGACCCTAGCTGAAAGCTCTAACAGTGGGGGACATGGAGCCTGAACTTGACACCTCCTGTAGCCAGGTTGGACTTCTGGTAGAGGGAAGGTGGCACCAACCCACCCATAAAACTTTTGACCCAGAATTCATCTTGCCTATAAGAAGTATAGGGATAAAGATGGAGCAACTGCTTTTTTAAAAAAAATTGAAATATATTTTTTTTCTTGTTTCTTCATAACTAGCTGGGTATTCCACTGCATGACTGCTGATGTCACTATGATGTCATGAAGGTGGCACCCATACATATTCCGGCTCACAGACTGTGTGCAGAACACAGGATCTTAATAGTTCAGAAAGTTTTCTGCTAAAGACTGGCGCACAGATGTCAGGCAGTCTCATCAAAAGTGATACTTCCACTAAGCTTAATGTTCTGCTTTCTGTCTCCATGGCTCCTTGAGGGCTTTGATGATCAGGGCAGGAGGTACAGCCTCAGCCTGGGCCTGTCAGTTGGGAGTGGTTAGTTCACTGTAATCCTCGGGACCTTTCCAATCACTGGGTGCCTTGGCAATGTCACCATCAACTTTTTTGGAGACAGACCCACTGGGACTGAACTTGGGGCCCAGTGCAGGTGTGGCTCTGACTTCACATCCTGTGTACGTCAGGTACAGGACTTTGATACCACTAGGGTCAAACTTCAGAGACTGGTGTCAGATAAACTGAAGGAAGTCACACTGTCCTGAGCCCAAACCTGAAAGCATTTTAAAGCAGTTTTAAATAGTACATAATTTTATAAAAAGCATTCTTAAGCATTTTTTTTAAAATAGAGGGAAAAAAATACTCTGTAATGAGTAAGGCACCCTGACTATGTATCATGAGTTTTTCTCATCACTTGATACACACATGACTTGTCTACGTTGTGTTTCCTCCCAGATCGTCAATCTCCTTGTATATAATTGTCTCTACCTAGTGTTTAGAATACCTTTCCAGTGGTCTTCTTTATGCAGTTACTCTGTCTTCTGAATAAGAACCAATCTTTCTTTTTCCCCTTTCACTATCATGTATTCTTAACATGGTAGTCTTAACTCTCTCAACATGTATTTCTAAACTCCCTTCAAGGAAGTTATGGATGGGAGGATTGGCATGCAAGCTTGTTTTCCAGGGCCTATAAGATAAGATCTTGCCTTTGTCCTTCTCTTGTAAATTTTTCTCTGCCCTCTTGAGTCAATCTCAAGGCATTTATACTCCTCCCTCCCCTCCCCTTGCTTACTCCCACCTTACCTCATCTCGACATAGTTTACCCTACCTAGACTGTACTTAACTGGAATCTTAAGACATAATAAGCCCACCCTTCTGGATAGTCACAATTCCCTCCACTCTCAAAGAAGAAACTGAATAATAAATACTAAACAGAAGGTTAGTAGGGGAAATGGGCATGAATAGTTAGTTTCATAGAAAATTGGCAGGATTATTAGTGCTTCAAACTAAAGTATACTTAATGGGTAGGTTACATTGTGTGCAGTTGATTTTACAATACTACATTTTTTGATCGTTGATACTTGAGCACATTTATTTTACTGCCTAGCATAAAACAATGATAGATTGTTTGTTTGTTTAAGCCTTAAGGGGCTGGCAAGATGATTCAGCAGGTAAGGGTGCTTGCCACTAAGCTGGACAAATGAGAGTTTGATCCCTGGGACCCCCCTGCTAGAGAGAACCGATTCCCAAAAGTTGTCCTTTGACTTTGCATTCCTCATGCCAGTAGAATAAGGATCCACTAGAAATGGGTTTTAGCTGACTTTCTATCAGTGTTCTGTTCTTAGCATAGTACCTGGCATGTGAGACCTTACCCAATAAATGTTATTGAACGAAAAAATAAAAATGAGGTATTTAAATAGCTCAGAGGTTAAAGAGCACTGGCTGCTCTTCCAAAGGTCCTAAGTTCAATTTCCAACAACCACATGATGGCTCACAACCATCTATAATGAGATCTGGTGTCCTCTTCTGGCCTGCAGGCAGAATGCTGTACACATAATAAATCTTTAAAAAAGTTACACCCTTCTCAAATTTATCTGTATACATGGTGGCCAGCAAAGCAACTCTACAGTAATCAGTTCAAAAAAACACTAGTAAATAAGTCACACAAAATTTCACACTGTTATTTACTATTCAGCTTGGGAACAGTTAATTATTCTCAGCCCACTTTCCTTCATTTACAGGTGAATAAAGTCTTAAATAAATGGTGTGATATTACCTGGGAATGTAGTTCATTTGATACAGTGCTTGCCTACCATGAAGCCCTCGTTTCCATTCTCAGCGCCCCATAAGTTCTAATGTGCACACCTGTAAACGCCAACACTCAGGAGGTGGAGGCAAGAAATCAGAAGTTTAAGTTCATCCTTGGCTACTTAGAGTTTGAGAAGTGTGAAGCCAGCCTAGACTATATGAAACCCTGTCTCAAAAGAAATAACAAGTTCTGCTTTGCTTTTTAACAATTTATTTTATGTGTATGGACCTGATCATATGGTTTTGAACTGTGCATATGCAGAACATGTGGAAGCCAGAAGAGGGCATCAGATCTCTTGGAACTGTAGTTGTAAGCAGCTGTGAGCAGCTGGGTATGGAACCTGGCTCCTAATTCCTGAGCCTTTAGATGAGTTTTTTTATGAAGCACCTACCCAGTCCTGAAGGACTAGTACTCAGTGTTTATTTTGGTCCTCTATTATTTGTGTAATAATGTTTATTTTATGGTCTTTGGTCTTAAATTAAGCTCTTAGGAACCTCTTTAAAATGTGTGTGTACATATATTTAAATACTATTGAACAGATACTTAATGACACAACTGTGACCCAAATGTCAGCCGCTCAAAGTATGTAGATACAGAAGTTAAGGATCTTTCCTTCCAGTGAAGACAAGAAAGGATAAATGTGATCTTGGCTAAAAGCACTATGAAGAAGCCAGGTGTGGGTGGCCTATGCTTTAATCTCAGCACTTGGAAAGCAGAGGCAAGTGGTTCTCTGTGAGGTCAAGGCCAGCCTTGTCTACATAGAGTTCCAGGACAGCTAGCACTACATAAAGAAACTGTCTCTACCCTGCTCCCCATCCCCCCAAAAAGTATGGAGAAAGCTAAAACTAGATAAGGGGCAGAACATAGCAAGAGTGTAGGGCTATTTGATGGGATGCTCTTTTAGGCAGACCTGAATGAAGCGAGGAAAGGCATTAACCATGCCCTCATCTAGAGGAAAGAGTTCCAGGTAGGAGATCTGACATTGAAAAGACTAAGGTTGCAGCAAGTCTGTATGTTCCAGCAAGCAAGACTGTGTCTAGAAAGCCGAGAAGTGAGGAAGCAGGAAATGGTGAGGGGAAGTCCCTGAAGGCTAGGATTCTGCAGAGCTTTGTTTACCTGCCAGTGACTTTGGATTTTATTCCGTCTTCAGTAACTTGCATGTTGGTACATGATCTGAGGTATAGTATGTTCACTGTTTCAGAATGTAGTTGATAGGGAAATTTAAGTGAAATTTTAGCATGTCCTGCAAAATATCTAACCTATTATTTATGGAATTCTGTTGAAGTTTATGAAACTATTAATTAGACTATTAAAGAGACCAGCAGCCTCCAGAGAGATTAACACTACAGTTACACTCTGTTAATTAAAAGGAGTATTCTGTATATTTTACAAATTGTTTGTATATCTAGTTTCCCTTTTTGGGTTTAGTTTGTTTTTTCAAGACCAGGTTTCTCTGTGTAGTCTTGGCTGTCCTGGACTCGATTTGTAGACCAGGCTGGCCTTGAACTCATAGAGATCCACCTGCCTCTGCCTCCCAGAGTGGTTGGATTACAGGTGTGTGCCACTGTGCCCTGCTTGTCTTCACTGATAATCATTTCTATTTTCTTATGATATAATCTGACTTTGAAGATTTGACTTCAGAGAGTCATATCATACACCAGGCCTTGTTCTGAATAATTTTTAAGTTGAATTTGAAGTTGCTCATTTAACACAAATGTCTGTATTTCAGATGGAGCAACTATCAGATGAAGAAATTGACCATGGTGCTGAAGAAGACAGTGACAAGGAAGATCAGGACCTGGATAAAATGTTTGGAGCCTGGCTTGGGGAACTGGACAAACTTACTCAGGTTAGAAGTATTACCTGAAAAGCTGGTTGAAGATTTGAAGTTATTACTACATGTTTAAAGTTTAATGTACAGATAAAAGATGTGCAGGCTAAATTTTAAAATACTGCTAAAAGAAAAAAATAATAGATGAATAGAAACTTTACAGTGCAAGATAGTTTCTTCTGCGGTTGTTATTTGTATATGCTGTGAACACGTGTGTGTGGTGTGTGTGTTCATCTGTGTGTACATGCACATGCAGGCAGAGACCAGAGATCTCCCCAGGGTCACCATTTTCTTGACACACAGGGTCTTCAGTCTCTCTCCTTTCTTCTTAACCACTCCCACCCCTTTAATGAAGCAGGGTTGGACATTTTTTTGGTTAAAAATAAGTTTAATATAAACTTAAGCACCAGGGCTGGGGAAAAGGCACTCAGAAAAAGTAGGAAAATTGGTGTGGGCTCCCCAAGAAGTCTCCAGGGAGACAGGTGTTTCTTTGGCATAACACTTACTAGTTAGGCTAGGCCCCAGGGATCTTGCCTCCCCAGGGCTAGGATTATAAGTGCCCACCATTTGAATTTGGTTTTGGGAGTGTCCTCATTCTTGCAAGTGTTTTACCAGCTGAGTCATTTCCCTGGCCCCCTTTTTATGTTTATTCTAAGGTTTAAAAAAAAAAAAGCAAAAAACAGTTCTTTAACAGAATTTCTGTTAGTTTGAGAGGGGCTTAATATCTGTTTCACAAATTGGAGATTGGAAACTAAGACAATTTTGAAGTCTGACGTTTAAGAATCTAAATTTTGACATATTTTGTTTTGTAACAAATTTAAATATATTTTATGACATACATTATTTGTATTTTCTAGATCATGTTTTCAAAATGCTGACCAAAGTTCATTCATTAAACTATATTTAAAATAGTTTTAAAGGTGTGTTTTTGTTTTCTGTTGTTGTTGGTTGGTTGGTTTGTTTTTTTCTTTTTTATTTATTTATTATTCATACAGCATTCTGCCTGTGTTACCAGAATAGGGCTCCAGATCTCACTGTAGGAGATACCATATGGTTGCTGGGAATTCAACTCAGGACCTTTCAAAGAACAGCCAGTGTTCTTAACCTCTGAGACATCTCTCTAGCCTGGGTTTTGTTTTGTTTTGTTTTATTTTGCTTTGCTTTGCTTTGCTTTGCTTTGCTTTGCTTTGATTTATTTTACTGGACTGTGGATTTGTTGTTGCTGGCGGTGGTGATGCGTGGGTGGCCAGTCTTTAGGATGGGGTCTCATGTAGCTCAGGTTGGTCTTGGACTTGACATGTGACTTGATTGAGTCAAGGCCAACCTTGAGCTGCTGATCATGTGCCTACTGCCCAGGTATTAAGATTACAGGCATGGGCCATCATTGTGTATGCTTACTCATTTGTTTGTTCTGGATCACAGGTCTTGATTTTTAAGTTTTTATCATTATGTTGTATGTGTCAGGTGGAGGGGTGAGTGCATGCATGCCACAGCGTGCATGTGGCGTCTCTGTGTGGATTTCAGACATAGAATTCAAGGACCAGGTTTTCGTGGCAAGCATTTTACTCCCTGAGACATTATCCACTATGCCACTTTTTAGAATAAAATGATGCAGTATTTACTTCCCTGGTTAATATATTGCATGCAGTATATAAAGATGGTCGTATTTATTTAAAAAAAAATTTTACTTCATAATAATGAGAACATCAGGACAAACATGTTTAAATAGTTTCTTTGGTAATGTCTGTAAGATTCCATAACTAATGGAAAAATGAGATGGAGGCCTAACGTTCCAGCTGACTTCACAGCTGTGGGTCAGCTTGAGAGGCAGATACGTTTGGTTTGCAGCTATACTCTATTACTGCTAGCCTGGGAGGAGGATGTTTTCAGTTCTGCCAGGATTTCACATGGATCTTTCCTGTCATCTCTGTCTAAGTTACTCTTCTATTGCTGTGAAGAGACACCGTGACCTAGGCAACTGATAAGCTTACAGTTTCCGAGGGTGAATCCACAACCATCATGGCATGGAGCATGGCAGGAGGCAGGCATGAAGTTGGAGCAGTAGCTGAGCCTTCCATGTGATCCACAAGCAGGAAGCAGGAGAGAAACTAGGCCTAGCTGAGCTTTTGAAGCCTCAAAGCCCACTTGGTGGCACACCTCCTGAAAGGCCATATCTCCTAATCCTTTTAATCTGGGAACCAAACATTCAAATATATGAGCCTAGGGGAGCCATTCTCATTTTAACCACTACAAGCTGTGATCAGTAAAGGTAACATTATTTTTGTCAAACTGCCTTTTGTCAAACTGTAGGTATCAAATTCTATCTGATTTCCTGCTCTGCAGTTGGCAGGGGCAGGCAGGCATGTGTATATGGGTGCACACATGTATATAGAGTCCAGAGGTTGATGTTTGGTGTGTTAGTCAACATTTTCTAAAAGAACAGAACTGGTAGACCGAATACATACATATTAAAGGAGGGTGGTGATCCAGCCAGCAATGGCTGCCTCTCGATGGGAAGGTCAAAAATTCAGTAATTGTTCAGTCCATGAGGTGTATGTCCCAGCGGTCCCATTCTGGATTCCTGAGGTATTCCTACAGTGCTGCTCTGTTTAGTCTATGTTGGATCCTGAAGAAGTAGATTCTAATACCAGCAAAGGAATAATAGCCACAGGATAGATGAGCCTGCCAGTGAGAGGGTAGGCAAGCAGGCAAAAAGCCAAAGCTTCTTTCTTCCATGTCCTTTTAAGTGGGCTGCACCGGATTTCGGGTGGGCCTTCCTACTTCAAAAAATCCAGTCAGGAGAATCCCTCACAGCTGTGCACAGCTGCTTGGGTTTTATTTGCTTCCAGGTATAGTCAAGTTGACAGTCAGAATTAGCCATCATATCTGTTATCCTTCTCTATTTTTTATTTCATATTTATATTGGGGGTAGCAGTCATGTATGTGTGAAATGTGTGGAGGTCAGAAGAGACCTTTTGGAGTTGGTTCTGTCTTTTTACCATGTGGGTCTCAGGGATTGAATTTAGATTGTGAAGTATGGTAGCAAGGGCCTTAATGTCTAAGTTATCTCTCTGGCCATCACCCTTATTTTTTAAAACCCAGTCTCTTGTTGAACCTGAAGCTCATCAGTTGTCTAGACTGGCTGATCAGCAAGCCCCAGGGATCTTCATGTCTCTGCCTCTCCATTGCCAAGATACAGGCACTACCCAGGCATATGTGCCCATCTTTTACATGTGTGCTGCAGATTAAACTCAGGTCCCCGTGCACTTAACTGACCCGTTTTTCTAGTTCTTAATTCTTAGTTATTTTTACAGAAAGCAGTTTGTCATAAGGATGATGACTAGGTATCCAGTTCTGTGCCGCTGTGATGGTTTTAATAAATGTTCCTATACCGTTAGGTGTTTAATACTTGGTTCCAAGTCCGTGGCTCTGCTGGAGAGTCACTGAGGGTGGGCTGCAGCCTTGCTCACCTCTTCTGGTGGAAAGACGTGCTCTCTCAGCTCCCCGCCCCTGCTGACATGCTTCTGCCATGCGAGCTGACCCTTAGCCCTCTGGAACCCCACACGCAAATAAACTCTTAGCTCTGTAAGTTGCCCCTGTTATGAGGTTTTTTTCACAGCGGCAGCAAAAGAAGAAAAGAAGAAGCAAACAGAAGAAATAGAAATAATAGTGTATAGAGAAAATTACCCAAGGGCCAGCTAGCACACTGTGCTGTCTGTGATCAAGTGGCTGTATACTTGAACAGGAGGCCAAAAAGAGACGGCAGGTAGAAGAGAGTCCGGCTGCCCTGGACTCTCCGCCCAGAAATGCAGACGGCCTTTCTCCTCACTTGGTGCTATGTTCTCATGTGTATTTTAAGTTGCCTGCCTTTCCCTCATAGAAATCTGTCATTAAAGAGAAACATTAAAACCAACGCATCTTACGACTCACTGTTAACATGTTACTATTCGTGGACAGTTTAAGAAGTAGTTGACTTGCTGAGGTTCAGATTTATTTCATTACTTCAGTTCACTGCAGTGTTACCAGTGCACGTATTCCATGTTAATAATTAAGCAAACTTAAGTTTTAAATAGTTGATGATTCCTTTCTAATAGTTGTTAAAATGCGTCTGTTGTGCATTTTTCTGGGATAAGATGTGTAGGTTTTTGCAGAATTTTAGCGACCTCCCCACAGATTAAAAATGACCACACTGTATTACCAACTTCTTGACCTAAGGAGTCTGTCAGTATTTCCTTCATTGCCTCAGCACCATGGACAGGTAATTAAGATACATGTTCATTTATCTGACCTAGAAAGAGGTTGACTTTTAATAAGTCTTCAGTTATAGCCATTTTACAGAAAATATTTGTCCCTTCAGCTCTTTTGAAAGATTTAAAATTTCTTCTGAAGAATTAGGTTCAAGGTTAAAGGAGAATTTCTTAGCTGTTTTTTGAACTTTTGAAATAAAGCACTGAGTAGGTTGTGGACCATGTTCATTTGATAGCTTCAAAAACAGGATGGAGGACTGGAGAAATGGCTTAGTGGTTAAGAACACTAGCTGTTCTTACGGAGGACACAGGTTTGGTTCTCAGCACCCAAGTGGCAGCTCATAAATGTCTGCAACTCCAGCTTAGGGGATCCAACTACCTCTTCTAGCCTCCAAGGCACTGCATGCACACTCAGTACCCTTACAACATTCAGACAAAATACTCATACACTTAAAAATAAATCTTTAAAAACAAAATGGAGCCCGGGCATGTAGTTTAATTGGCAGTATGCTTTCCTAGCGATACATAGACCAGGTCCCATTCCCACTGTGCCGCTTAAGGCAAGTGTGGCAGCATAGAGCTGTAATCCCAGCACTCTAGAGGTCAACCTCATTTACCGTCATTTTCTACTCTGTTCAGTGATGTTGGCTCAGCCTGGGCTCCAAGGTGAGTTTATTTAAAAACAAGATGGGCATGGTTTGAATGAATTATCAAAGGCTTGAGATAGGTAAGTAAAGATAGCATTCTAATGTAAAATGGTTATACAAATAAAATACCTTCTTTTTTTATTTTTGTTTTTAAGACATGTTTTCTCTGTGACGCCCTGGCTGTCCTGGGACTTGCTCTGTAGACCAGGCTGGCCTCGAACTCAAAGAGATCCACCTGCCTCTGCCTCCCGAGTGCTGGAATTATAGGTGTGCACCACTATGCTCAGCACCAAAGATCTTTTTAAACCTTAAACTTATTTGATAGGACGTTTATTTAGAGACTAGTTGTAAAAGATTATTCTAACTTTAGTTAGATTTCTTTTCCTCCTCCTCCTTCATTGTTGTTGTTGTAATTTTCTGTTTAGATACCTTTTTTCCTTATTGTAGAAAAGCTACAGGTGAAAAGAGTATCATTGTAAGAAGGTGGCGAGGGCTAGCAGTGTGATCTGGTGGTAGATGGGAGTGTCTGCTATGCACAGGCCTTAGGTTCGGTCCCCAGAACTACAAAAGAAAGGGAAGGAGGAAATGAAGTTCAAGATTGTGTTTGTCTTTAGACATAGATGAGATTGTGCTAGATCAAAAAACACAACTCTTGGAGGAAAGAGATGGCAAAGCCCTTCATGGTTCTTTTCCATGTCCATATTCATATACTTAAATTATCTCATAGTGAACGTATATAGAATGAAGTCATTGCCTGTATGATGTATTTGAAAAGGTATTTCCCCTGAACTGTGACAGTTTTGAATCTCAGTTGTCTTAAAAGTAAGAATATATTTAAAAATTGAAGATAACTAATGAAAACCAATTATGTTTTCTTGGGGCAAAAAGAAACTTTAGCTTTGTTAATATGTGTGGATAGTTTTATGTCAACTTGTCTCAAGCTGTAGTCATCTGAGAAGAGGGAGTCTCAAGAAAATGCCTCCGTAAGACAAGTCTGTAGGTCATGTTATAAATTAGTGATTGATGGGGGAGGGCCCAGCCCATTGTGGGTAGTGCCAGCCTCAAGCTGCTGGTCCTGGATTCCATAAGAAAGCAAGCTGAGCAAGCCAATAAGCCGCACCCCTCCGTGTTCTCTGCATCAGCTCTTGCCTCCAGGTTCCCGCCCTGTTTGAGTTCCTGCCCTGACTTCCTTTTGATGACAAACAGTGATATGAAAGTGTAAGCCATATAAAAACCCTTTCTTCTCTGATTCGCTTTTCGGTCATGGTGTTTCCTCACAGCAATAGAAACTAACTAAGACAGTATGGCAGTCATTCATCTTTTTGTGTAATGGGAACTCACATTAATATGACTTGTTAAACTAACTTTCTCTCTCTCTCTTTCTTTCTTTTCTTTTCTTTTTTGTTTTTTAAGAGTTTGGATTCTGACAAGCCCAAAGAACCAGTGAAAAGATCTCCTCTTCGTCAGGAAACAAATATGGCCAATTTTTCTTACCGTTTCTCCATATACAACTTGAATGGTAAGATTTGATTAAGTGAAGTCTAAAGTAGTATTATACTAAGTTCTATAATACAGGAAATGCAATTCAAAATGTAAAACTATATAAAAATTATATACATAATTTGATTGAATTCTGTTTTTCTTTTTTAAAATTAGTGTGTGTGTGTGTGTGTGTGTAGTTATACACATGAGTGCAGGTCCCTGCAGAGGCCAGAAGTGTCAGATAATCTTGAAGCTGGAGTTATAGGTAGTTGTGAACCATCTGATGTGGGTGCTAGGAATCAAACTCACGTCCTCTGGAAGAGCAGTACTTAGCCACTGAGCCATCTCTCCATTCTGAGTTCTATTTTTCTTAATTTATACAATTAATTCAGATTAATCACAGAAAAAAGGCAGCTACAACATAACATGGTTTTCTTGTCATGTATTTAGTACTTGATACTGTGCATGCTAAGGAGAAAGCCCACAGCAATCTGACTGAACTGAAGTTCAAAGAAAATTTTTCTTAGTAATTTTAAAATCAGCCTATGTGACCTTTATTTAATATACTTAGTCACTTCTTAGTGTTTGTAATAAATGTTCTGAATTTCTTTAGACTTTTTTCTTCCCTTTGTGCCCTTCTCTCTTGTGGTAATACTATATCTACCTGGACAGCGGGCCGTGCTAATAGCTGGCTTAGGGTTTCCATTGCTGTGGTGAAACACCATGACCACAAACAAGTTGGGAAGCAAAGGGTTTATTTGGCTTATTCGTCCATCACTGAGGGAAGTCAGGACAGGCACTCAAGCAGCAGGAACCTGGAGGCAGCCGCTGATACAGAGGACATGGAGGGGTGCTGCTTACTGGCTTGCTTCCCCTGGCTTGCTCAGCCTGCTTTTTTATGGAACCCAGGACCACCAGCCCAGGGATGACACCACCCACAAAGGGTTGGGCCCTCCCTCATCAATCACTAATTAAGAAAATGCCTGACAGCCAGATCTTATGAAGGCATTTTTTTAGTTGAGGTTCCCTCCTTTCAGATAACTGTCACTTGTATTAAGCTAACACAGTAGTATAAATTTACGTGGGAGATTTGGATAAAACCATGGAATAGTACAAGGTGTTTTCAGTATTTTGTCTTTGAACTTACAACCATATTTTCCTTACCAGAGATCTTAAAGGATAGGCTGTTTGTTTCTAAAATATCTCTCAGGATTTAAAACAGAACCTATTAAATACTTTATTTGATTGTTTCTAGCTAGGCACAATGAAATACATTCTTTTGCTTTTTTCCCACTGCCTATGGCTAATTATAATAGAATGGATAGATTTTGATTATGTCCTGGAAACTTGTGTCTTCTCTATAGAAGCTCTGAATCAGGGAGAAACTGTGGATCTGGATGCCCTGATGGCCGACCTCTGCTCTATAGAGCAGGAGCTCAGCAGCATTGGCTCAGGAAATAGTAAGCGTCAAGTCACAGAACCAAAAGCTACTCAGAAGCCAACTTCTGGCCGACATTCATCGAAACATGGCACCCTCAGAGGAATGTCATCCTCCTCTAATAGAACAACTAAGCCTCCCCAGGTGAACTACTCCCTGGATGACATCACTGCACAGTTGGAACAGGCTTCCTTGAGCATGGATGAGGCCGCTCAGCAGTCTGCAGTAGAAGATTCTAAGCCTGTAGTAACGAGTCAGCACAGGAGGACTGCGTCAGCAGGCACCGTGAGTGATGCTGAGGTGCGCTCTGTTAGCAACTCCTCCCGTTCCAGCATCGCTTCTGCAGCCTCTAGCATGGATTCTTTGGATATTGATAAAGTGACGCGCCCTCAAGAACTGGATTTGACAACACATCAGGGGCAGCCAATTACTGAGGTAAATAGAGGAAATTTTCTTCTGTTTTTCTGGCCTTAAAATACAGAGAAATAGCTGTTTTGTTTTGTTTTGTTTTAACGGAGCTTTGGCTGACTTTGGTTACTTCTTTAATATTTAAAATTTGTTGAAAGTACTTTTCAGCTAAATGAGACCACAGAAGAGTTTGTCACCAGACATGGCAGTGTCACAAAGATGAGCCAGATGGGGTTTAGATTTTTCTTATTGTCTTTGACTTGTTATTAATGACAGTTGAATTAATGACAGTTATTTCATGTGATTTTTTAAAAAATGAATGATGATTTGCCAAGCCATAAATAAGCTGATAATTGTTTTTAACATCATTAAAATGAGACCATAAGGCTATGTAAATCCTCATTGTAAGCTAAAATTCTGTTTGGAGTTTGCTCCATTCTGTTATCAGAGAGTTAGTCTGATGCAGTAGAGAGGACAGCTGGACTTGCAGAACATGTGTCTGTCATTTGGTACCTGTGGAACTCAGGTCAGTTGTTCAGTCTTGGCAGGTGTCAGTTTCTCACAAGAAAATCTTAATTCCTATTACTTGGTCTGCCGTTCCTCTCTTCCTCAGAGAGGGCCTCAGAGTCAAAAATGATAACAGGTGATATGAGATGACGTAAGTGTTTTGGGGTAAGGGTAGGAGATGGATTTGTGATAATAAATTTAACAAAAGAAAGAGGTTTCTCTTGATTTCTTTGCATCAAGAAGATAGCAGTTTTGTTGTATGGTAAGAACAAGAGAGAAAATGAAAGGCGCAGAACAAAGTCAGCCTTTCCAATGAGCTTGTGTTTACATACTCTGCTACAACATAAAAGAATGTATGCATTGCTGGCACTAGTGTGAAGTAGTGTAAGACGTCATTGAAAGAATCACAGGGAAACTTGAAATTTATACTATCTGGCATCATTAGACTCTCCCCCACCAAACTGATTTAATTCTTTAGATTAAAGATAAATTTAAATGAACAAGTGACCCAAGTGCTTAGGTCTGTTTTAGGTACTGTGGAGCACAAGAGAAGCATCGACCATCACTGTGGTTTAGAGGCTAGTGTACTGCTGCAGGGAAAGTAACCAAATCCAAGGAGCCTAAAGAACAAGCCCTCGTTTAGCTAGCTTTCGTCTGTCTAAATTCTGTATTTTGTAAAAGAGTTTGAAAGCCAGTTTCTACTTTATAAAGAAACCCAATGTCTGCTCTGTGACCTAAGAGCCCTGTCCAGTACCAGCTCCACAGCATTGCATTTCATGCCTGTCAGATTTTCCCGTTGAGAGTTAAGTAAGCAGTGTTTATTAGCAATGTGTTCTTCTCTTCCTTGTCTTGTTTGTTATTACTTCCTTTCTGTCCTGTTATTCTGAGTTAGGTCAAAGTGCATGAGAACAGATCTGAAACTAATCACCAAGGATACTCTGTGTGGCTGTTGACTGTCCTGTCCATCTGTCTTTCTGTCTATAAAATACCACTCACTAACATTTAAACAATGTAAGAGAATATAAACTGAAAAGCCCATCTCTCAAGAAACGCATCAAACAGTATCCGGTGATACCCATTGGTAAAGATACCAATATTTGATGGTGTAGTGTTTAATATGATATTTTCAATGAGGTTTGGTAGGTAAATCAGGAATGGTCTAAAGTTTTATCTGGCCTCCTCTGTCCAGGGTGATTTAAAAAAAAAAAAGGCTTAAAAACTTGCTTTTAATATCCTTTGTCTTTTTTTTACTTTATTTATTTATTCATTCATTCATTCACTTTACATCCTGATTGCAGCCCCCTGCCTCTCCTCCCAGTTTCCCCCTCACATACTCCACCTCTCCATTCTCCCTTCTTCTTCTCCTCAGAAGGTACCAACCTGCCCTGGTACATTAAGTCACTGCAGAGCTATGTGCATCCTCTCCCACTGAGGCCAGACTAGGCAGCCTCAGTGAGGCTAGGGGAACGGGATCCAGAGGGAGGCATCAGAGTCAGAGAGGGCCCCCGCTCTCTGTTGTTGGGGGATCCACATGGAGACCAAGCTCTGCATCTGCTACCCATGTAAGGGGCCTAGGACCAGGCCATGTATGTTCTTTGGTTGGTGGTTCAGTCTCTGTGAGTCCCCATGGGCTCAGGTTAGTTGATTGTGTAGGTCTTTTTGTAGAGTCCTTGACCCCTCCAGCTCCTCAGTCGTTCCCCCAACTCTTCCGTAGGACTCCCTGAGCTCTGTCTAATGTTTGGCTGTGGGTCTCTGCATCTCTTTCCATCAGCTGCTGGCTGAAGCCTCTCAGAAGAGTTATGCTAGGCTCCTATATACTGTGTTCTGATTCAGACTGAATAAAATGAGATAAGCTGAATTCATTTTATTAGATCCAAAACCCATGTATCAAATACTCTTAAAGTGAAATACAATGTTTAAAATTACAATTAGTTTTTAATACATGAGATTAGATAGTTCTTTCACACTTATTAAGTATTTTCTACCATGCACATGTTATATTCTGTCCCCAGAAATAAGCACTTTGTAATCTTTGAGCTGGTTCTTATGACATTTGTCTCCATAACCCACACTTACGTCACTTTATCTTTTTTTTTCCCTGCTGTCTAAATTACATACTGATGTTGGAAGGTGGGACGGAAGCCTCTTTAGAACCTCCCTTCACTTCTCTGATCCTGCTCCTCAGTTCTTCCCTGGTGAACATTTAGTTACTGTTGTTTATTTCCTTTCTTTGTGTGGTCTTAGAGATCCACCCCAGGACCTTACCTGTGCTGGGCTCCCACGCTCTCCCAACTGAGGCGCCTCCCAGAACACTCGGTGCTTTGATTACAGTGACTGTGCCCTTGAGGCTGGCTGCAGAACTGCATATTCTTTACTTTCTCTTGAGGGATAACAGTTTGCTTTTTAAAAACAACAGCAAAAAAACAGACAAAACCCCTTCATTTTCTCTGCTTATCATTATTTCAACTCTAAATTATAACAGTTGATTCAATCATGTTTAGCTTGAACAGAGTTAATGTTCCTTTAATTTTCTATTAATTTCCCCCCTTATCTCTTATTCAGGCTTACTTTTGTGTTTTCCCATAGATCACTAACCCTCTGCAGAGACAATTCTGAAAGTCTGTGGCATGAAGGGCAGCCAGTATTTGAGAAGCTTGTTAGGGAAGAGAACAGGTTGGGATGTGGGATTGTTCTCAGGGTGAACTTCATCTGATCCTTTCAATTTCTCAATACAAACACGACTGACACTTTGGGCCAGGGGGATTTTGGTTGTAAAATAGTATCCTGGACATTGTAAAATATTTAGTAGCTCACATACCCATGAAACATAAAATCACTCCCATTTGAAAATTTTATCTTTCGATAGAAAATTAATAGCAGGTCAGAGCCCTCTTTTCAGGACAAATTGCCTTGGGTTTTCCTTTTCCTGACATGTTTTCTTGGGAGCATACTGAATTAAGATTAATTATAGATGGCTAGTGCGGGAGGAGAACTGAGCTCTCCGGCCTGGACGCACAGTAAGACATGTTCCAGGCTAAGCAGAATGAAAGGCTGTGTAGAACATCTGTAGGTGGCCAGAGCTGTGGCCACTGTTGCCTAGCGCACGCAAGGCTCTGCTCTCGGCTTCCAGCGCCAAAAAGAAAACGATTGTTCACAGAAGTCACCAAGAATTAGTCTTTATTTTAAAGTTGCCCCCAAATCAGTAAGTGCACGGGGTCTCCATGTCCACAGCAGGAAGAGTGCCATGAAGAGCACTATAAAGTGGTGATAAGACCCTGACTTCCTCATGTTGGTACAACCTTTGTAAGGGAGTAGGAGTGTGTCTTGGAGGGGCCTCAGACTTCTGTTCATTACTCCAGATAGTACTGCTGCCTGTGGAATGTGACGTTTTCACAACCATGGTCATTTCTCTTCTTACCGATGTGGTCTCATTTAATATGTCCTGGAAAGGCCCCTCGTGAACAGCCTGAGGCTGCAGAACTGAGTGAACCTCATCTCTGCTCTGTTAGGGCTATGAGTAAATGTCAATCTGATTGTAAGTCCATTGCTGACATGGCAAATGAAGAAGCAACTCCAGGGGATAACCGGTCTCAATGATGGTTTCTATTGTCTGTAGTCCCACTGTCGCTCCTACCGCTGCTCCGGAGGGCTAGATCTTAGGACATAAAGCAGGGTGCTGTTTTGATTTTTTTCTGATGCTAGCTCAGCATTCAACTTTTTTTGGTTTTTTGAGACAGGGTTTGTCTGTGTAGCTTTGGCTGTCCTGGACTTGCTTTGTAGACCAGGCTGGCCTCGAACCCACAGAGACCTGCCTACCTCTGCCTCTGAAGTGCTGGGATTGCATGCATGTGCCACCATGCCTGGCTAGCATTCAACTTCCGTTGGGCCTTTCAAGTTGGTTATCACTTAGCCATATACTTTGTACCTTCCAGAAATTGTCTTTGTCTGTTTTTCTTTAATTTTTGTTTTGGTGGGATTTGGAAAGTGTGGAACCACCTCATTAGTCTCCCTGGAGCCTCTTGTCTTTTGGAGTGCTCCACAGTAGAGTCTTCACACTGTCTGTTTTGCTCACATCCCCCTACTCTGACAACTCCAATTTTTTAAAATATTTTTCATACAGTATGTTTTGATCATTTTTCTCCTCCCACAATTCTTCCCAGATCCTCCTTACCCACCCTTTCTCTCTCAAACAAAAATAACAACAAAAAACAAGAACTATCCCCCCCAAAAAAAACCTCACAAAAATAAAAAGTTTTATTAGTAATAAAACAAAAATGCCCAAACAAAGCAAAATGGATCAGAAAGTCACAAAAAGACCACTTAGTTGTTTTGTGCTGGCCAACCAATACTGGGCATTGTACCTGCCGTGAGGTGTGGTTAATAGACCCTGTGGGACTCCCCGGAGAAAACTGATTTTTCCTGTGCCAGAGAGCATCAATTGCAGGTGGCTTCTTTAGGGATGGGGTCCCGTGTCCGCTTCCCTGTCTTATTAGTTCTGGAACACCATCTTGCTTGAACCTGTGCTGGCCTTGTTGATGCCACCCAGTCTCCGAGTTCATATGTGTGTCTGTCCTGTTGTGTCGGGAACCTTATTACTCGTTTTGTGTGTGTTTGTCCTAAGCTATTTGAGAGTTAGGTACATGACCCTTTTCTGTTGGCTCTTACCATTTCTATTTCCTGAGAATGATATCCATCATATAGAATTGACAGTATTGATCTAGTAACTGAAATAGTGCTATAAAGCATGTTTAGTGGATAATACATAGAAAAGTGAAGAGTCTCAATTTGGCAAAGCATATGGTATGAAGGCAAAGCAGAAGTGGTTCTCCATTTCGTAAGTAGTTATTGAACTATTCCACAGATAACGCAGCGCCTAGGCACAGCGTTGCATTGTAAAGGATAAATGGTCATCATCAGGGACTGGGGAGAGAACTGGAGAGTCTGAGTTCAGATCCAGAGCATCCCAGTGCAGAGGGACAGAGGTTGGTGGATCCCTGGGGCTTGACAGCCAGCCAGTCTGGCCAAATCGGTGAGCTCCAAGTTTAGTGAGAGACCCTGCCTCAGGGAGTATGGTGGAGCACTATTGAGGAAGACAATGAGCATCAAACTGTGACCTGTATAAGCACACACAAACACAGCATCACACACACAAAGTTATCAATGCCTTTGAAGATTAAATACAAAAAACTTGACAACTCAATGACTGAAATCTTGGAGGGGAAAGGTTGCAGAGAATTAAAAAATTGCATGTCTAGGAAATGGCAGAGCTGCCAAGTAAGGATTCAGGAAATTTGGCAGTACAAAGAAACAAGAGGCAAGGGGCAGATTAGCCAAAATTGCTGAACGTGTTGCTGTCCCTTCCTTACCCCAGAGGGTTGACCTGTTTGAGTGTCAGGCATACCGAAGGAGGAGTGAGTCAGATCTGAAACACGCTTAAGTCAGAGGGAGGGCTATTTTATTCATATAAAACTTGAAAGGACATGGGGTAATATGTGAATTTAATACAGAATACACTTTACTGGCTGAGATTTCATTTTCTTTGTATTGGGAAAGCAGAAAGCCAGAAGCTTGAGTAACATGGAGACTTGGCCCTGGCTTTGAGGGATAATTAACAGGAGATTTAGAGTATGGCCAGTGGTCCAGGCAAGTAAAGTTCATTAGCATAAAGTGCTTCTCTCCACAGCCTTGTTGCAACTGACAGCTGTGTTGTCAGGCAATGAAATAAGACTGTTCTTAAGTCATTCAGGTTACAATCATCTAGTTCTTTTCTAATTTTTGTGCAAGAGAATGAACGGTAAAATTGCATGCATTTTTGTTTGTTTTGTTTTTTGCTATTTTTTTTTTTGTTTCTGTTTGTTACATTTCAGTGATCCATTTCTCTCCCTGCATAATCAGGAGAGCTGTTCTTTTCCCCTCCATTACCTATCATTCTTTTCCTTCCTCCGTTTCCACAGCATGCTATCTCTCTGAGCTGTCCCAGTAAGCAGGCCAAGCAGCACTCAGACTTCACGGAAGAGCAGGCTGAGCTGACTCCTGTAAGTTCTGTAAGCGCCGTGTGGGGCTGTTTAAATATCAACGAAGAAAAACAGATTCATAGAATTCCAGATGTTTATGTCTGATCATATAATAACGTCAGCTTTTTTGTTTAATAAATTTAATTATTTAAAAAGACTTGTAAATTAAAAAAAAAATTCTACACCAAAATTAACCAGACCCAAAGTCTGCACAACTCAATGAATTTCCATACAGTTAGAGTAGGCATTTGGAATAAAGCTGTGGAGCTGCACATTAGATTTCCTGCTTTCATTATTGAATATATTGAATATATATTCAATATACTATATACAATATATATATATTGTATATATAATATACATTTACCTGCCACCAGACAAAACAGTCTGAACAGACTGAACTAGAAAAACAATTAGCTTTGTATCCTTTTTCATAATTCATGTCCATTAACTGCATTCAGCCCATCCCTAAAATAGAGCCTTTTGTCTTCTTCATGTTATACTGTACCTACGTGTGCATTTGTTTATCTATAGACATATATTATTGGCTGGGTTCTGCACATGAGAGTGAACATGCAAATATTTTTCTTTCGGAGATTATATGACCTCAATATTATGCATTCTGAGTCCATCCATTTTCCTGCAACATCTTTTTCTGAGAGCACATATACATATCACTACCCCTCAGTAGGAGTCACAGAGGTTAAGACAGCCTGTAGGAAAAATTGTGTTCTTACTCCTAAGAACACAAAGGAGGAGTCTAAAGCACGTGTTACAGACACGGCATGGTGTGTAATTGTAGAGATACCGACACCCACAATGGCTGTATTCACACCACTCCCACTCCCATCCCCTCCAGCATTTGTTGTCAGATTTGTTATTGACAGACATTTTGATGAGGGTGAGGTGACATCTTAAAGTACGTTTGCTTGTTTGTCTGTGTTTTTCAAGACAGGGTTTCTTTGTGTAGCCCTGTCTGTTCTAGAACTCACTCTGTGGACCAAATTGGCCTTGAACTCACAGAGATCTCCTGCCTCTGCCTCCTGAGGGCTGAGGTAAAAGGTGTGACCACCACCACCAGGCTTCAGAGTAGTTTTGATTTGCATTTCCCTGAGGGCTAAGAATTTTCAACATTTTTTAAAGATAATTATTGGCCATTTGTATTTTCTTTTTTAAAAAATTGTCTTTTCAGTTAATTTGCCCATTTGTTGATTGACAATTTTATTTCTATGGTATTTAATTCCTGCAGTTCTTTGTAAGTTCTGGCTACCAGCCCCTTGTGTGAAGTGTAGCTGGTAAAGGTTTTTCCCCACTGTGTGGGCTTTCTGCTAACAATTGCTGACTGTGTTCTTTGCTATAGAGAAACTTTTTGTTCTTATGTAGTCCCATCTGTTGATACTGGGGTTAGTTACAGTGCTGATAGTATCATTTTAAAAAGTTCTTGCCTATCCCAATATCTTGAAGGATATCACCTGTTTTCTTCTGAAGGTTTCACTGTTTCAAGCTTTAAAATAAGGTCTTTGATCCATTTTGGATGGTTTTTGTTTTGTTTTTGTTTTGTACAGTGTTTAAGATATAAACATAATTCTTCTGCAGGTAGAAACCCAATTTTGCTAGCACTGTTTGTTGATTTTTCAAATAAAAATTAAATCAGATTTAAAAGAAAGTGAGCAAAGCCTGATAATCACCTTTATGATATATGATGTTGAATGGTAACACTCAAGGTAGACCACCTGATGTGAGGGATTTTTGTATTGGAATCACTGTAAAATTCTGACTCTCAGGGCTTTCATCAGCATCTGTAGGCCTAATGGTTAGCCGTTCTCCAGGGTGGGACCATGTGTTACACTGTCTCTCCTGCATCAGTGTGTAACTAAATACCTAGTTTCTCCAAAATGTATTCCGTGACTAGTGGTTGTTTTTACCGAGCAGTAGTTCTCAATCTTTTTAATCCCTTTTTAAAATAACAAGTAATTTGTAGCACCATCTTTACAACCCCTAACAGAACTCATAGTTAACATAAATTTACTTATATCCCTAAGATGTAAAAGAATATAATGCCTTAACACTGGGGATGAAGAAAAGTAAACCCAAATAATTTATAATAAAAACATTTAATACATAAATGTTCGGCTGACACCATTAAAGGATGCAAGAAAATGTGTTGTAAGAGACAATTAATATTTACTATTGGTTTATCTTCTAGTAAAGCTTGCTGCTAATCTTAAACAGCTGTATAACCAAATCACCACACAGAGACTGGGTTTTTAGTTAACTTAAAACACAATGCTGGGCAACATTTACTCCCTCCTAAACCTCCAAGCCCTCAGTTTCCTAACATTTAGATTTCCCACATTATACTTGCTTTTTGTGAAATCTTAAGATCTGGTTCATGCTCCACGTCCTCCAAGATCTCTCCTCCAGCTCTGCTCTTCTAGCTCCCCTCTCCACCCTTCTCCTCCCACTCATCTCCTGCCTTCAGGCTCCTCCCCTCTTTCCTGTCCTCTGGCTCCTCCCTGCTCAACATTGTGTCTAGTTGCTTTATTTTGCCCTGTTTACAAGAGTTGAGACAGGATGCTTATAATGAGTATCACAATGCAATATCCGGATTAAAACCAGAGAGTTGGGGGTGGTGGGGGAGAAATAAGCATTTGAATGAAAAAGGGTAAGGTGTATACATTAAAAAAAAAACCAACAACACATTATACCAACAATAATGAAAATCTACCTGCTCTTAATGTAAAGTTCTCATTGAAGTGATACATAGTGTGTTTGTTTAAAAAGACCCAAAACAGAAAGAGTAGAGTATGAGTGGCTCCCAGAATTAAAGTGTGCTGGGATAGATAGGGCATATTTGTGGTCGGAGAAGGAAAACAGGGAGGTGTCCTTAACTGAGGTGGGGTGCTAAGACAGTTAAAGTCACAGGAGGGACAGTGGATTCTACAGAATTCTGAGTTCTTGCTGCCTTAGCAATACTGAGTGCTTGGACTATAAGTGTCCTCCATCATCTGGCTCAAGATCAGTTTCTAGCTATAGTTACACTGTTAAGTCATTTGCAGTTTGAAACGAAAGGGTTAGTAAGAAACAATTTTTGATATTTGATTTTATAAAACACACATTTTTCAAACAGTGTATACTAATGAAGCTCGGTGAAAGTCCTGCATTTCATATTTTTACTAGTATAGCATTTACTTCTTAATTTTGTTCAAAGGAATTTAGATCTCAGTGTATCTGGCACTGCTAGTTGTGATCCTGGCAGCTCTTGCTTCAAGCTGAGCTTCCATTAGTAATGGTTCCATCATTATAAACAGTTTTTCATAAGTCTTAAGCCAAAGAAACCATGGAGGGGTGGGGGCAACACAGGTGAGAGGGAAGGTGAGTATAAGCAAAGTACCGTGTTTGTATGCACAGAACTTAATCAGATTCATTACATTTGATATCAAACATAATACAAAGTATAGAATTTTCTCAATCTATTTCATAAGATAAAATGTTCCAGAATTCGTTGAAACAGTATTATACAAAATTACTTTGTGTTTATATGTAAAATATACAAGATTTTCATCTCTATGATTTTCCATGTAAGGACAAAGATGTCTTGGGGGATGGGATCTGCACTTTTACGTGATGTTGTGTCATGCTTTAGACATCTGGCACTTTTGACTTTCTTCTCAGTAGGTGTTATTAACCCCTTTTTTGTCTTTATTGTAAATCCCAAAATACCCTCACCATTTTTCTGAGATGCCAAATTAAAGACAGTACTACAGAACTATTGCTCTCAAATATTTATTTTCTTATTTCCTCTACTCATCCTACCCTTTTCAGCCTTGTCCTCGTCCTCCAAGACTATACACATTTTCTGGATTACCTTGCTAAGCCCCTAATTTTGGGTTAGGCACTCACTCTCCTGCTCCTCCCTGCCATGCCACGCAAACGTCATTGTAGCCATCACTGGGAATACAGAAGGGTATCAGGGAGTTACAGACCAGGTAGTGCAGGGAGAACAAGGACTAAGGTATTGTTCATAGACAAGGCAGCAGTGTGCGGCTGCCTTTTTCCAGGCTTAAAGTTAGATGGCAGAATAGGGCATAAATGGAAATGGAGAACACACAGGCCTTGACTTGGTTTCTCTGTTAAAGCGTCTGTGTGGCCATGTGTGCCACAGTGTGCATATGGAGTTCAGAAGACACTTTTGTGAAGTTGGCTCTTTCCTTCCACCTTTACATGGGTTCTAGGGGTCAGATTCACATGTCAGGCTTCCACAAGGGCCGCGCCATCTCGCTGACCACAGTGTGTTTTTGTTAACTAGCAACTAACCAAGACATCTTGACTGTTAACTGCACATCTCTTTTCTCACTCCCTTTACATCTTTCTTCGGTGAGAAGGAAGGCTCATTCCTGTTCCTTCTGAAAGCAAGGAGCAATGTGTGGCTGGCTGATCCCAAAGAGAGGGAGAGAAGTAATGTAGGTGTTTATTTAAAGGGGATACTGTTTCTAGATGCCATGCCTCCTGTTACACACATAGTTTAAATAGAAGGAACGTGGATCTGCCTTCCCATAAAAGGCCCTGCCATTCTGCTTTTCTAGTGAACTACATCCTGTTCTTCAGGAAAAATTTCAACCCAAATAATTATTTTACTTTTAGAGTATTGCCCATTAGCAAAGTGCACTAGAGTAGTATTTTCATAAGACATTTTTTTATTATTTATAGTAATAAGTAAAAATCATTATGATACTATATTTCTGGATCTGTTCCTCTTGCCCCGAGATCCAAACGATGTCTTTTTGTGAGTGTTTTGTCTGTATATATGTCTATGAACCACATGCATGTCTGGTGCTTGTGGAGGCTTAAAAAAGGCATCCGTTCCCCCGGGACTAGAGTTACAGACAGTTGTGAGCCACCACATGGGTGCTGGATATCAAACCTGGGTCCTCCTGAAGAGCAGCCAGTGCTCTCAACCACTGAATCATCTCTCTAATCCCCTCTAATGTATTTAAAAAAAAAATGCCACCACACTTGTGAAGAGATCAAAGGAAAACTTTGGGAAATTGGTTCACCCTTCCAAGATGTTTTGGGATAGGTCTCTCTTATTGTTTGTGCTGTGTGCTATTTGTATTCCCGGAAATTCCCTTGCCCATGAAAATCTTGCCATAGGAGTGCTGGAATTACAAATGGCACCACCACATCTAGCCTTGTGCATGGGTGTCAGGGACTGAGCTCACGTTATGTATGTGCACAGCAAGCATTTCCACCTGCTGAGCCAGCTATTTCCCTGGCTCTGTTTCTTAAACAACAACCAAATATTTTCTGAAAACCAGGAGCTAAAATGTTTATAATTTCTACATTAAGTACATATTGTAAGCCTTTTAAAAAGATTATTTTAGAATTGATATCTAGAATTAATGTTTTACCAAGTCATAGCTTTTGTGGATGGCATGAGGCAAATTTCATATTTTTGTTTTTGTTTTGTTGGAGTTGTTTTTAGAGACGGTTTCTCTGTGTAGCCCAACTCTTCTGGAATTTACTCTAGACCAGGCTGGCCTTGAAGTCAGAGATCTGCCTGTCTCTGCCTCCTGGGTGCTGGGATTAAAGGTATGTGCTACCTTCACCCAGTGCAAATTTCATTTTTTAAAACTTGAAATGCAAGGCCAGCAAGGTGGCTCAGCAGTTAAAGGCATTGGTCACCATGCTCTGTGGCCTGGGTATGGTCCCTCCCCACCAGGGCTCAGTGGTGGACAGAGAGAATAAACTTGAAAGTGGTTACATGAATATTGATATTCCACTATTTGGGGCTCTTTCTGGAACAGTAACCTTTGTAAGATAAATTGTGATAAGTTTTCAAGAAACTCTTTTCTTGGGCTGGAAAGATGGTTCAGGGGACTAAAGCCAGACAAAACAAAACAAAACACTTCTTTTGTAGGTTTGAGACTAGAGTTTGGATCCTCAGAACCCAAGTGGCCATGGTAGCCCACCTGCAGCCCCAGCCAAAGATTACAGAGAACGCTAGGTAGCTTAGACTAGCTAAATCAGTGAGAAACCCTGCTTCCTCAAACAAGGTGAGAACAATGGAGAAGGACACCAACAACAACTTCTGGCCTCTCCAGGTACACACACACACACACACACACACACACACACACACACACGGAGATACAGGCTCATACCACACACAGCTTACTTTCTTCAAATTCATGCTTTGTCTTTTGAGAGTATATTTTTTCATGTGTAAATGACAAAAACGAGTGGTTGAAAGCAGTTAAAGTTATAGCTGATTTTTGTTGTGTTGTGTTTTTTGTTTCTTGAGACAAGGTTCCTCTGTGTAGCCTTGGGTGTTCTGGACTTGCTTTGTAGATCAGGCTGGCCTCAAACTCACAAAGATGTGCCTGCCCCTTCCTCCTGCTGGGAGTACAGGTGTGCGCTACTATGCCTGGCTTATAGCTGATATTTTTAAATTTTGCTTTTCAGTCTTTATACTTATTTTTTTCCCTCTGATCTGGGCTGAGCAGTAACCTTAAACTAAATTGAGTTTTCAGAAACTTCTGCCTACCTACTGTTTTATGGTTGAGATAACCAGTCTTTATCTTTGGGAGGACTGTAGCGTATAGATAAGTGAGGGGCTGAGACTAGTTTCTTAGTTCTTAATGTTTGGCCTTTTTAGCGGTGATCATGAGGAAACCCCTCCACTCACACCGCTAGGTTTCTTTTTGTTGTTTTGGGGGACATGGGTAAGAGGGGCTATATAAACAGGTGTCCTAGAACAGACTCAACACAGGGGAGATCCGCGCTAAGTTTAAGTTAGTGTCTTTGTAACAGTGCTTCCAGTCCTAACGTGCTATGCTGCGTCATCTATATGGACTTTTGAAGGTGTCTACAGGTCTTGTATCTATCCATTGGATTTTATTTCCAAAGAACCTGTTAAAATAATTTGGTATAGATTTATAAAATACAACCCATGGAACACTTTTTGTGTTAGTACCTTTCATTGCTTTCAATGGCAAAAGTAACTACATGACATGAAATACTAATTCAGATTTGTTAAGGGACAGGCAAGTTCAAATGATGCACATATCAAAGTAGTTGAAGTTTAAGGATAAATATATATGGTTACATACGCTTGCATTACAGTGTGTTATTTAAGTTATCAAGAGGGCCTTGAGAGGCAGAGCACTTGCTAAGAGAGTGGACTGACTGCTCATCCAAAGGACCTGAGTCCAGGTCCCAGCGCCCACCCTCAGTGGCCTACATGCACACACAGACATACAATTTAAAATAAAATGGAGTGTTCTTTAAGTCACTAAGAATATATAAATGGTAGCTAAGGACTATGTTATTTGCATCATTACTAGGGAGAGATATTAAATCACTTCAAGGAGAAAATATTCAGTGTTTGTTTTCTGTGAAAGTCCTTCATTGTATAACACTATCCTGTAATGAATGAATTAATAAAATTTTACTGGAAACAAAATATCAGTCAAAACGCATATTGGTGTTTTTTCTCTTGGTGTGGCTTTCATTGAACTGATGAGAAACAGGTGCCAGTTGTTAAAATGTCTGTGTTCTAAACAATATACTGCTTAAGTCTCTGTAATCTTGTGGATGTTTAATAGGAGCTATGCTTAGTCATTGGCCTTTGACACAGTTTTGTCTGCGCCTTGTGCATGCATTCTCGACCGCTGGCTTGTAGGCCAATCTGGTTTTATGGTCTTGGTGTGTTACTCAGGGCCAGAAGTCAGTAGGTCACCTGGAACAGACCCATGGGTGTGGATGGGGTCTTTACTTCTCACCTTCGTTTCTACTGCTGCTGTTGGTTTGGTTTTAAGATACTTTTCCTTGATGAATCCACTCAGTTTACAAAAATAGGTGTGAAATTAATTAGAGTCATTCTTATTCTGTTTTATTTTAAAACACATAAAGCCTCCACTGACTTCTCTTACCACCTTCTTTGTTTTTCTCTCTCTCTCTCTGCACAAGCACTCCTATCTGGACAGGGAAACATCCCTTCTTCTGAGAAACATTGCAGGAAAGCCTTCTCATTTGCTGACCAAGGTGATGCCACCGTTCTCCATGTGCATGTAACTATTTACTGCCCTGCAGATGGAATATAATCTCTGTGTGTGATTGCATTCTCCGTATTCCTTTCTTATTGTAGCACCATTGTCTTTAATGCAGGCTGCATTTCTCTTGCTGAAAGTAACTGTCTTCTTAATCTAAGGACGTTAATGTTCACAGCCAAAAATATGTTCAGCAGTTTTCACTTGTTTTTTAACTTCTGCAGATGTTTAGTGTTCTTTCAAGTATGTTGCACTTTTTCTAGTTTAATTTTCTATCGCATTTCAAAGTCTAATATCGCTGCTTTAATTTAACTTTTGCTATTGATGGCTTTACGGTATGAGTTTCTTTTGCAAGCTTTACAGTCCTTGATCACATTATTACTTCTAGTTTAATTTCAGCATTTATTTACATAGACAGAATTTTGATTTGTATTAACTTAGCCTTACTGGAAGAGATGATCACAATTTGAATTTCTCAGTGTTCTATCCTCAGTTTGATTCAGTTCAGCTGGATTTTGTTGGGGTGCTATTTTATAACAAAATCTCTTTATCAATTCTCATTATTAACTTGGTAACAATAACAAGGAGCTGAATGACTGTTTTCTTAATCATTGTCTTAATCATTATCTTATTTAAGTAGCACAGTGTTAAGTTCAAGAATGCCAGACTTGGCTTACAGTTTCTGATGAATAAACAATTTAGAAGTTATGTATGTTATTAAATCTGAAAGGGTTTTTCTTCTTTCATTTATTCACACCATAAACTTAGGAGAGAAGGTAACCGACTAAAACCAAATCCAAGAAGCAGCTCGAAGAAAAAGACCCCTTCACAGTGAGCAGTGAGACCATGTATGTTCTAACTCGAGAGACAAGCCTCATAGCCTAACTAGGATCTGTTCTAGAAGAGAGTGCAAGCTCTGGCCACGGGCATTGTCTCTGTCTCTCCTTGTTCTCTGCATTTCCAGATAGTTGATAGCTGCTAGGGTTTTAGCTTACTTAGACTTCAATCCTGCAGAATCCCTCCCCCATGTTTGCCCTGGGGCCCCACAACGGAGATACATTTTCTTTCTCTACTTAGGGTACTGCCATTCTCCGAGTAACACAGGTTGATCATTGATCACTCGTCACTCTATGTCCCCGTCACTGTCTCGGATCTGCAATGAGCCTGTGGTAACCCTCAGATTGTACTAGGTTTCCCGTCTGTTTCATTCTCATTGCCTCCACCATAAGAACAGTCTCTCAGCACTTAAACGCACACTGCAGTTTTCTCTAACTTTGTCCCTCATCTGTTT
Organism: Meriones unguiculatus; assembly: GCF_030254825.1. NCBI lineage: Eukaryota > Metazoa > Chordata > Mammalia > Rodentia > Muridae > Meriones > Meriones unguiculatus. The sequence goes on along the minus strand of NC_083362.1, from coordinate 48,307,728 downwards.
CTTACACTATTCCCAGACTGAGTTTAACATTTTACCACTTCTCTTGCCTATTTGTCTGATAATCGTAGTAATCCTTGCACTTTGAAGGATACTAGTCAGTGTACAACACTGTCAAATGGACATATTTCTTACACTTAGGGAGCACACAGTCTTATGATAAAATAGCCAGGCATTGTGGTACACACCTGTAACCTAGATGAAGGCAAGTAGATCAGGAGTTCAGGGCTATCTTCAGCTATACAATGAATTGGACCAGCCTGGAACTATAAGAGATCCTGTCCTCAAAAGGTAAAATTAATTAAATTAAGATTCTATATAAAAATATATACACACATATACATATATATGTATCTGTATATACAAACATGTAAAAAAGTCTAATTTTGCCAAGTATGTGCACCTCTGATATGCCATTCTGTAGAATAATCTGGCTCTCTACCATAAGCCTGGTATCCCAGTTCCCAACCTCCAGGTGTTTGCCAGTGTTTAAGAACCATGCTCTAAGGGCTGAGGGATGGCTCAGAGGTTAAGAGCACTGGCTGCTCTTCTAGAAGTCCTGAGTTCAATTCCCAGCAACCACATGGTGGCTCACAGCTATCTGTAAACGGATCTAATGCCCTCCTCTGGCATGCAGGTGTACATGCAGACAGAGCCCTCAGACATTAAACAAAATACATAAAAAAACCATTCTATAGGGCTAGAGAGATGGCTCAGTGGTTAAGATCACTGACTACTCTTCCAGACGTCGCAGTTTTAAATCCCAGTACCCACACGGCACCTCCCAACTGTCTGTAGCTCCAAGATCTGTAACTCACAGACATGCAGGCAAAACGCTAATACACATAAAATTAAAAAATAATAATAAAAATAAAAACAAACCGTGCTGTAGTAACCATTGTTTTCTTTGCCTCAGAAAAGATGCTACACTGTTTTTACATTATATCTTTAACAAGCAGTTTTATTTATTGGTACCCCAAAAGCTAAGGGTATAAGCTATTAAGGACACTAGAAACTGAGATTATGGTATAGCAAATGTGCAGCTAAACATTTAGTAAATATGTGTGATCTTAGGAAGACTGTAGATTTTTTGAGTCTTAGTTGGTGCTGTGGCTATAATTATCATACAAGCCTTGTATTTTTGTAGGAATTTAAATTTAAATGTCATACACAACATAACTTGTAGTTCATCAAGTAGTTTTAGATAATTAATGTTAGTTCTCTTAATGAGAGTTTAATTTCATGACTTCTTCACAGAAATAGTTAACTAAAATTACTATGATTCTAGGCCGCATTATACAGTAGAGAATCCAGTGAATATTAAATTACCACTTTAAATTCTCTTTGAATTAATTTGTTACTTTTTTATTTTTGCAGTATATGAAATGATTTCAGAGAAACTGCACCTTAATTTCATTGTTTTGAACCCGTAGTCTTAGTTTCTCACTTGCAGTCAGTTGCTGTCCATCTGTCAGCAACTGTAACTGCCCGGTCCTCTGATGTTTATGCCCCAGAGAATGTTGTTGCCCAGAATTGGCTTTCATTTAGTCATAAGATCTTTACCCAGTGTTTGTCCTTTGTGCAAATTTGAGGAGGGTTGGCATTTGATTGTTATTGATAGCCACACAGCAGTTTTTCAGTAGAAAATGGGTTGTCTCTTGCTCTTTTAAGAAAAGAAGTAGGAGAGAGAGTTGTTTTTATATGAGCAAGGTGTCTCTTGCTATGTTTAGGAGAGTCATGAGACAGCGAGAAGAAAGGGCTAGTCAAAACAATACGTGCAGAAGACTGATGGTCTGAGATGCCCAGCACAACCTCCGATGAAGGAAGCTCTGTCCTGGCATTAGTGACATGTTAGCACTGCTAAATAAACTGAGGAAGTCTTCCATAGGTCAGACACATCGACACAGACTCAGTGATCTGTCTCCTATCTGCAAACACAAAGAATTTATGATGGTTTCCTTTCTTCAGCACTGCCATGGTTGCAAAGCAAGGTCAGTTTTAACTAGAAAAAATAAGTAGCACTCACAGAGGACGAGTGTGAGACTCGCAGAGACACGGATTCATGCAATTGGATTATTTTTATTTACGGCTTTGTTCAGTAATGATATTCAGATCTCATGCTAGCTAGTTTTGTTTCTTCAAAGAGTTTCTAGAACAGTTATCCTTGTGGTAAACTAGAGAAGAATAAACTAAAATTTATGTATTTTGAAACAAAACAGCTAGCTCTTAAATTTGGTACTCTCTTTCATAGACCAATTTATAAGGACCAGAGATGTAGCCCAATAGTAGGTGCTTATTATATGCAGGGCCCTGAAGACAATTTTTAAAAGGAAATTATATTAACCAATTTCTGTGGCTCAAAGAAAGGCTTGATTTTGTGTTAGGAGAGCATTACCTAGCTGTTCTGATTTAAAATATGACTCCTTATTGGTGTGTAAGAAGTGTAATTGATTAAATGTATGTTAATTGGCTACTCAGTTCTCTTATTGTTTAATACTTGCAAGGTGTGGAGCAGGAACTGATCTATGAGTGTAATTAAGCTAAACCTGTCATAGAATTTGACAAACTAAATTTTACTAAAGCAAAATGACAGCATGAAAATACTATTAATTGCATTTATAGCTAACCAAAGTACAGTATTTAATTGCTATCCTTATATATTCTTTCAGCAATTTTGGGTTCTGACATGCTGATCTGCACCATCTATTATACTGTGAGAGGCAGTAGTTTCAGTGCCCTTAAAGGTCTCTGCAATCTGACTAATAATGCCCTGCTTCTTTCCTAACCTCTGATAAATTATTTTATTTGTTAATATGTGTTTACAATCCCTTTGTGCCCTTTGATTGTTTGATAGCTTTTTTTTTTTTTTTTTGTGCTGAATTGTATTTAATTGCCAGGATACACATTTATTTCTCTGTTCACTTACTAGAGGAAATCTTTGTTGCTTCCAAGTTTGGGTAACTGACTAAAGCATCTATAAGCATCCATGTGCAGGTTTTTTGTGGATAGATGTTTGCAGCTGATTTGAGTGAATGTGTAGAAGCGTGATTCCTGGATCATGCGGCAGTGGTCCATTTTGTGAGAATTGGCCAAATTGTCTTTCAGAGTGGCTTAGCAGTGAGCAACAGTTCTTACTGTTGTACATCTTCACCAGCATTTGTTGGTGGTGTTGCGGATTTGAGGCATAGTAAAGTATAGTATCTTGTTGATATAGCTTGTACTTCCCAAATGATGAGGACTATTGACCATCTCTTCATATGTGTATTTGCTGGAGAGATGACCCAGTGGTTCAGAGTTGCTGCTGTCCAGAGGACCCAGCTTCTATTCCCAGCACCCATATGGTGGGAATCCAGTGTCCTCTTCTGACCTCTGCAGGCACCACACACATGTGGTGTACCTGCATCTATGAAGGCCAAGCATCTGTGCCATTAAAATAAAGGCAAATTTATTTTTAAATATTTTATTTTTAAAAGTTCATGTTTGTATTTCAAATATATAAAGCATGGATTCCAATTCATTTTCTCCCAATAGACTTTTAATTTACGTTTTAGAGACGTAAATGAAACATGTTCTTTCTCCACAGCAGCTACTCATTCCAATAGAAGGATGAGGCAAAGGTGAATTCTTTCTAGTAATTTTTGTGAATTCAGTTACTTGATTGTTTAAAATATTTCAAATTCCTTTATAGAGCCTTACTATATTCACCAAAATTGTGTATTATGTTTGGTGATTTACTTAATACTTATTTTGTTTCTAAAATCTCCATTTTAGAAACAGTTATAACCTTATGACCTGTTTTCCAAGAGAAAAAAAATCTTACATTAAAATGTAATCTACATATTTTATGATGCCATTTATTTGCAAAAAGGAAAGGACTGACTATAAGTATATCTATAATTATACAAGAACTAAGTATTAATCCTTTTTATTATTAAAAACAAAGTTCTTTGTTCTTTGACTATTGGGCTTACAGATCCTGTTTCCAGGCCTTGGTTATTCTGTAATTCAGAGGCTCCATTCATTGAAAGGGATCCAATTTCTGGCATGCAAGCTTGCTGCCTTTCCTGCCCTGTGTCTCTGGTCCATGGGATAGTAACTTAAGCTTGTAAGCAGAGACAACACAATAGGAAATGGAAAGAGAAGAAAGCCATCAGAATTTTGGAGAATAGGAAAAAAAATCAGTAAATGAATTTAGCTTTTTTTTTTTTTTCCTTCCATGGAAATGTTAGCTTTCTATGAAAACTAACACATGGATTATGGAATTTTAGGCACAATCCAGATAAAAGTTTGGCTAATATTAGATTTTCTTTTTTTTTTTTTTTAAGAAAACCATGTTAAGGGATTGTAGAAGTTGGCAGTTATAGATATTTTAATGTTTCATACTAAGAAATAGAAAATATTCTTTTTAAACAGAAGTTTACTTAAATGAGTTTTTTAATTAGAAATTACAGCTACAGGGTTTACTATGGCCTATGGCTGGAACTAAACAGTAAGTACTAGCGTCAGATATTGTACGCTATTAGAAAAAGGACAACGCTTTATTTTTAGTTCTTTATAACTTCTACTAGTTTATAATTTTAGGTTTTCTGAAATAGAATTACAGTTGTATTATTTGTAAAGTTATATTTAGCATTAAAAAACACCTTACTGATGGATTAATAAATTTAAATTTACTGACATGATTGTGTTGCAGGATTTTCCAAATCAGTAAAACTTAAAATATAAGGCAGCCTCTTGTTTATATTAGCGTATTAATGAGAATTAATTTTATTTAGTACCTATACTTTTTGTTTGTTAAGGGTTTATTTTATTACAAATAAGTAGATTGGTTTTGCTGTACATATTTTTACAATGATCTTAAATTTTCAACATAACAAAACAGTGTGCAGAGAATCTTGCATTAACTCCGGATAGCGAATAGTCGGGCGTGAGCTCCTTCTGCATCATGCTTCTGCAAACCCAGAGCCTGAAAGTCATTTGCTTCATGGTGACAGAGTGGAGCGTAAATCACAGGCTTCTTTCTTAGGCTCTGCAATATGGGTTCATCCTGTTACCGCACCTGTGCTGTCTTGTTACCAGTGTGTCTCCTGTGTGTGAACAGGGCCATTTTTAAACGTGCTTTCTCTAAGCGTGCCACATTATGTTCTTAATGAAATTCAGTAGCAGCTCCTAAGCCTGAAGCCTTGTCTGGTGTCTCCACTCTCTGAGCAGCAGTTTATCTGAAATGCTCTGTGTTTGCAGGAAGAGCAGGCAGCAAAGCTGAAAGCTGAGAAGATCAGAGTCGCCCTGGAGAAAATTAAAGAGGCTCAAGTGAAAAAGGTGATGTGTGGCTCTTGGCTGGGTTTGAAATATTTATCCTTTTTTTTTTTTCCTGACTTGGTTTATGAAGAATTTTCTTGTTGATTATAATGTTTCTCTAATTTATGGAAAGGTAAAAATATATTCTTCCTAATGTCTTTTCGTATGTGGGGTTTGTAGGTGAGATGCTCTATGAAAACAAGCCTTTGTTTCTAGCTGGTCCTGGAGCATTTGACTCAGGGCCCATAGCTTGCAGCGTATCTTATGTCACTCTGATATTATAAAGGTTTCTTGCTATTTTCAAAACAAAATCATTGAGACAGAATCATCTTGGCACAATAATCATTTTGAAGGGCTTAAACTAATTTAGGTAGGTTTCTTGATATTCAGATTTTGCCTGTAATAATAATTCCAGTAGTCATAATGTTTTAATTTATATTTAAATACATGAATCAGAGTGTTATGTAATATTGGAAAAAACTTTCCTAGCATACTATTAATTTCCACTTAATTGCATTTTTACCTGTTGCAGCTGGTGATCAGGGTCCACATGTCTGATGACAGTTCTAAAACAATGATGGTGGATGAGAGACAGACAGTGAGACAAGTGCTGGACAGCCTGATGGACAAGTCCCACTGTGGCTACAGTCTAGACTGGTCGCTGGTGGAGACCATTTCCGAGCTACAGATGGGTAATGATTGCTTTAATTGCTTGTTAGCTAAGTCTTACCATTGATAGAAACATTTTCAGACATCTACACTTTTTTTTTTCTATAAATTATCAGGCACTTTATTTTTTTAAAATCAGGCTTGTTAACATGTTTTTTCTAGTGTGCCTGGAGAGTTCTCTGAATAAAAGATGAATTCCAGTTTACTTTGTATTTTAAAATGATTAAATCAAAATTTTTAAATGATAACAAAATGCTTTTTCTTTGCAATAAGAGCTGCATAAGTACATTTACTGAAAGTTATTATTAAAGGTTTTTGTTTTGCACTTATTTATTTTATGTGTCTGAATGCATGCATATGCATTGCGTTCGTGGAGAAGTCAGAAGAGGGTGTCAGCTGGAGTTACAGTGGTTGTGAACTGCCTGGTGCTGGTGCTGAGAACTGAACCTGGATCCTCGGAACAGCAGCTCTCGGAACTGGGCTTCTCTCCAGCCCTGCGCTCTTAATTACTAGCTGTTAATTACTGCAGGGGTCTTTCAGGGAAACAAAGCACATCAACAGATTTCAAAGAACACTTCTAACATGTTCGGCATTATTTCTGTGTGTGTGTGTTTAGTGTGACACAAACACGACCACGACTTCAAACCCATGCTTAAGGGAAAAAAGCCCAGTCACAGAGTCACGCATCTGTAATTCCAGCATTGGGGAGATAGAGAGAGGGGGCCGGCAGGCTTGCTAGCCTGCAGCTGAATTGGTGGGTTTCGTGTGTGCTGAGCAACTGCTTCAAAATGTAAGGTAGAGAGCAACTGAGGACATTATCATCAACCTCTGACTCTACACTCTAATGTGATTCATGTTGCCTTTCATGTAATTCTAATTTTGGGACAGAGAGAATCTTTGAAGACCACGAAAACTTGGTTGAAAATCTTCTTAATTGGACAAGAGACAGCCAAAACAAGCTTATATTCATGGAGCGTATAGAAAAATATGCACTTTTTAAAAACCCCCAGGTAAGACTGACAAACCTAAAGTCTGGCAGCCATGTGATTGGGTGTTGTAGCTACACACCCCTATGGGAGCATTCATTACTGCCAAGATGGAAAGGAACTTGGGGGCCAGACGTCAGGCCTCAGAAAGGTTCCTAGTCCCACATGGGGGTGAACTTTGGAAGAAATATGAATAGTTTCAGGGGGTTACTAGGTTTCTTCTCTGTAAATACAGATTTACATTAACAATTTAGATTCTCATCTCACCAAAGCAGGCCGGGGGGGTTGTATGGCTAATTCTTATTTTAGTTTCTGTCATCTTTTATTACCCCAACATAATGCCTGGTTTAGTACGTCACAACACTTGTGCCTTAAGTCTCCACCTTTCCCTCCCCGGCCTCACTGTTTCTCCACTTCTTCCCCAGTAGGTCAGGAAAAGCAAGGACTCTGCAATAAAAGCAGTGATCAGAAAAACAGGGGTAGTGTTAAAGACAGTCTTTATCCTTCAGACGTGACTTTGGTAGTTCAATGAAGAATATACGCTAATGAGTGTCCATAGATCTTTCTGTAGAAGACTGAAGAATATTTACACTGATTACAGTTCAGATTTTAATTAAATCAAGCAAATGAGACTGTTACATCCACAGCAGAATTTGGGGCTCCTCTTAAAAAGCCAGAGTATGAATCATCTGAACAGCATGAACTATGCTGGCTTAGCGTATCTCAGGAATCTTTCCTTGTTTCTTCTGCTTATTTATAGTGCTTTGGGGTTTGTTGTTGTTGTTGTTGTTTTGTAACTAGTTACATATTCCAGAAGTCTTGCTGTTACATATATTGTCACCTGTCATCTCAGGCTTCAGAGGAGGGCAGTCTGTGGAATATTTCAGAGCAGGTGTTTGGAGCAGGATGGAGATGGATAGGAACATTTTAATGCTAATGCTTATACTGCGGGGGGAAGGAGTGAAGGAGTACTGTCCTTCCTATACACTGGCAAAACTAAACTTACGGTGGCTTCTCTGGAGCAAATGGTGTATTTTACTCCAAGGGAATCGTGGGATGAGTTTATCCTTTAATTTTCATTTCATTGTTTTTTGTTTTGTTTTTTGTTTTTTTAAGAATTATCTTCTAGGGAAAAAGGAAACAGCTGAGATGGCAGACAGAAACAAAGAAGTGCTGTTAGAGGTATGACTCTCTTCCCCTTCCTCACACATTTTAAAATTGAAACATTGAACAGATTTGGAGGTCAGTGCTCTGTGTATACCTGTTGAGCCCCTGACAGACCTCTGGTAAGGTTTCTACCAAGCAATATGCTAGTGCTTTAGAAGGAGAAATAGCCTTTTAGGGGTTGCCAAGTAGGATGAAGAGAAACATGACTGTGCTGGTTATACCATCCTTTCCAGGGGGCAGGAGACGGCCCTGTCAGTAGCGCTTGCTGAGCAGGCATGAGGACCTGGCATGGGGCACGTCATAGCCCCTGCCATCTACCTAAAAGCTAGGCAGGGGAGTGTGCATCTGTAATCCTAGCAGATCCCTCGAACAAACTAGCCAGCCAGCCTAGCCACTGAGCTCTAGGTCCAGTGAGAGACCACGCCTCAAAAAACAAGCTGAAAGGCAGCTAAGGAGGACACCCGCCATCAGCCCCTGGCCTCCGCACACCACAAACACAGAGAAAAAGAAAGGGAATTTGGTAATGCCCTATGCAACTCAGTTGAGCTCATAGGGAATACTCTTTATTAGTCAGGACAGACATTTTGTGTGCTGTGGCGTGTGTTGTGTATGCACATGAGCATACAATATCACACGTCCATATCTGCAGACACAGGGCTACAGGAGAGGGTCAGGTTCTTCTCTCCCTCTACCGTCTTCCCTTCTTCCCCTGAACTGCAAGCGTTTCAGCAAGGCTGGCTCCCCAGCAGGCACGTGCAGCCATCAGCTTTTTACAGGCGATGGGGTTCAAACTGTGAGGTCCTCATGCTTGCGCAGCAGACACTCTTACCTACTGAGCCATCCCCCAGCCCCACGACTCACATTTTATTACCAAACACTTGCGTGACTCTAAAGGAAATTCATACTGTGTTTAGAACAGAAGGTTCTTGCAGAAAGCTAGTGTGGTTTTAATACAAAACCGTTTTGCTTTGCTTACTGTTACGCATTTCATAGGAGTAGATAATTCATTTTTTTAAAAAATACAAGGATCATTAATCTTCCCAAATGATTATTTTTAAGGAATGTTTTTGTGGAAGTTCTGTAACTATCCCAGAAATTGAAGGAGTCCTTTGGTTGAAAGACGATGGCAAGAAGTCCTGGAAAAAGCGTTATTTTCTATTGCGAGCCTCTGGCATCTACTATGTCCCTAAAGGAAAAGCAAAGGTCTGTCCCTTCTCTTTACTTCTGCACTTCCACATTATGCTAGCTGCTTTTCCTTCATAGTAAAAATGCTATTTTACCTCTGTACAACACAAAGAAGATGGTTTCATTTTTTTAAATCTGCTGTAAAGAAGAGGAAGCTAAAAACTGTTACTTGTGATCATTAGTCGGGTTCATCTCAATTATCTACCTTTTTTTCTGTTTAGATTTGCTGTTGTTTAGAGGGGATTTTGTTCGTGTAGTTTAGGCTGACATCTAACTCACCAGGTAGCTTAGGATGACCTTGAACTCTTGATCCTCTTGACTCCCCCCTCTTCTGCTTCACAAGTGCTGGGCTACAGGTATGCATCACCACATCCAGCTAAGCATAGTCTTGATATTTGGGGTGGGTAGAGGTCTTGCCAGAGTTGTGTGTATTTCATTTTGGAAGAATGGGTTTTTAGGATAATGACGACTTCAATCTTGTGTAATGAGTTTTTGCTGAGTTATTTGTGCTTATTTTGGGTTCAGAGCTATTCTAAGCATAGTCTCATCCTAGTCTTAGAAACTATGTGTGTAAGTTATTGTCTCTAGCTGCTGATGTGACTCTGAGTTGAGAATCTCGTGTTTGAGGTGCACATGATAGCGATCCAGATACTTGGTAGATTCTTGTTCTTTGCTAAAATCGCTGCTGTTCTCTGCTACCTATTGTGTATCTATTATACATATATACTGTATCTTTATACAGTACCAACATTTCTAAACAAATCAGTATTCATTAGGAATGGTAAGATGACAAAGTGGACTGCTTTTCTGGTTACACTGTAGACTGAGGAAGAATCTTACTTTCTGCCTAATAAAGCTTTGATTCTCAACTAAAACCCCTTAGCTGGTTTGATACTTGCTGATTTGCACTGCCATGTTAATCTTGGGGTTTTCTTTCTCAGGTGTCTCGGGATCTGGTGTGCTTTCTCCAGCTGGACCATGTGAATGTATACTATGGACAGGACTATAGGAACAAATACAAAGCACCCACAGACTGCTGTATGGCATTAAAGGTAACATAGCTCTGGGAACTGTAAACCGTATCAGATCACCTGACACTGGGGTCACCTGACACTGGGGTCTTCACCAAGGATACTGTGTCTTTGGAAAAGGATAGGAGGACTGGGGTATCTCAGCCATTAAAGCATTTTAGCCCAATCCTGAGCTCCAGAGAGAACAGCATAAAGTTTGGCCTGGCAGCTCACACCAAAAACCCTTGCACTTGGGAAGAGACAGGATCCAGAGTTTGAAGCCAGACCTGTCTTGAAAAAAACATTTATGTGAGACACATATTTTTTGTTGTTTTCCTGAACTTTATTAGTAGACGCCTCAGAGGGCCCTGTTCCCAAATTCAAAGTTCACCTGCTTTCATCTGGTCCAGAAATAACTGTCTCTACCCTCCCCCTACATTCCAGCCACAATAGTCTGTGTCTATGCTATTGGTACAACTTTTCTTCTCTCTCAGTCAGGTTTAAGTTTCTTACACTAATTGTGGCCATACAGTAGAGAAGAGTGGGCATTTTTTATTTAGTGTTTTTAGTGATTTAAATTAGTGTTTATAAAGACAGCCTACAAAGAATCAGGAAGAATTACTGAAAGGGTTATGCTTTTTGGCTCCATCTTCGTGACCCTCAGTACCGCTGAGGTCTGCGTGTTTGTGTCGTGCTTTTTCTGCGAGAACTGTCATTTGGATTTAGGGAGCAGCATTTGTTTAGGATTTAGGGCGGGGTTTTGATTTCTTTGTTGAGATGGGTTTATTATAACAACTGTCATTCACTCAGTGAACTGTCTTACACAACACCAAAGCCCCATCAAGGTTCGTTACAGAAGCAGCCTGGCTTGGTTTTTTAACTTGGCTTAAATTTTTTTTCTTGTTCTCTCTTTTTTTTTTTTTTTTTTTTTTTTTTTTTTTTTTGAGAGCCTTTGTACATAGCCCAAGTTGGCTTCACACCTGGGCTCCTCGTGCCTCAGCCTTCATAGTGCTGGGCTTACAGGTGTGTGTCAGCATGCCCTACAATAGCCAATAATTTTTAGAAGTTAATACAAGGTAACCTCAGCCAGTGGTTTGCAAAATAAAGTCCAAAGTCCCTTGGAAAACCCAAAGATCATGATGCCAACATTAGGTTTGTAATACTGAGAGATCACTGCCTGTCATACCTCATTCAGTATAGTATAGTGGAGTTTTCTCCAAGGTCCCATAATATTTTTGCCATCTTGGCTATTGAGAGGGATCTGGGAAGAGTTGTATTCTTCTATTTTAATTTTTTTCTCTCATTTTAATTTTTAATAAAGTAAATATTGCAGGGACATAACAAGCAAACTTCAACATTATACTGGAGTATTCCTGCAGCAGCCAGGTGTGGCCACAGACTTCTGGCCTGGGTGCTGTGCACCTGCTGTAGTTGTTTACCATGAGGAAGGAACGGCTCCTTTGCAGCTTCCAAACCATCATTTCCTGGGCAGACATTCTTCCATTTTTCAGTCTTACAGCCTGAGAATTCTACTGACCTGATCTTGGTAGAGGTTTTCTTTGATATGTAAAAGAAATATTTGAGAACTTCCAAGGTAGAAAGGTTTACATAGACACCCTGACCTAAAATTTAACATGATACTGATGATACTGTACTTTTTTGTATGCATTGCGTAATTGCACTTTATGGTAGTAGGAGAAGTCTGCACTGTTTTGCCATCTCTAAGACTATAACGTACAGGGTATGTTTGAGTCCGTTCACAAGGAGACTTAGTTGGATTCTGCCTTTGATCTCACAGCACCCACAGATTCAAAAGAAGTCTCAGTATATCAAGTACCTTTGCTGTGATGATGTAAGGACGCTGCATCAGTGGGTCAACGGAATCCGAATCGCAAAGGTACGTTTCCTTTTCCTTTGATGCTGAAATAATGAGGTGGTTAGTGGGGTGCTGCAGGTTCTTGATGGTGGGTCTGCTTGTTCCGTGCTCATCACTCTGCTAGTGTCTAGTTTCCTCAGGCCTAAGTTCATGCCTTTTTTGGTGGCTGGGAACTGTGTTAGTTGTTAATATCTGTGGAAAGGTACTGCTTATATGGCATCAAAGTGAGTCTATTTTGTAGGGTGCATTATGATTCTTATGTAAGAAAGTTTAGCCTAAGCAAAATGGGTTATTCTGTTATCTGCAGATCTCTCCAACCCCCAAATAAAATTTTAAATGAAGTTATGGTTATTTTTCAAGTATATTTGGAGCACTGTCCCTTAATAGTGCTAAGACTATCTAGCCTTAGATCTCTTGAATTTGGAATGATAAAACTTTTATTTGTTACAAAATCATTAAAATCGGTAGTTGGCTCCCTGCTGACTTACAACTGAGGAAAATTAGTATGAACATAACTTCCAAGTACTAAGGACTATTTAGAGCATTGCAGGTATTAATAAAAACTAGTACTCAGAAATGTTCCCTTCCCTTCCCCATGTGCTTCCATATACAAGCTCAGGGCTAGATGTCACCATTTGTTCCCTTTTGCTTAGTATGGGAAGCAGCTCTACACAAACTACCAAGAAGCCTTGAAGAGGACAGAGTCAGCCTATGACTGGACCTCTTTATCCAGCTCTAGCATTAAATCCGGATCCAGTTCTTCCAGCATCCCAGGTGGGTCAGCAGAGCTCACAGCGCAGCTCTCCTCCAGTGTGACGGCCTTCCCACGAGGGTCAGCAGTGCAGCGCCGCCATGCCTTACTTCCCAGGCTGCAGGGATGGGCCCTTTCCTTCTCAGTGCAGGGCTACTGGGAAGGCTTTGAATGCACTTCTAATGCAGGGTTACATCTTATATTTATGAGAGTTTATTTTAAAACACATACTCTTAAGACATACGACATAAAATCTCCCTGGAGATGTGCTCACACTCCATCAGGACACTACAGTCCTCCTCCACAGCTTTCCTGACATTTCAGTGCAGTGGAAACACTTCCAGCTAGCTCAGAATTACAGGTAAGGAAGCCATTTAAGCTGTCACACTTTCCAGTATCCACGGGAAATCAGTGACACTCAAAGGAACTTCTAGATTTCCTCACCTTTTAAATAAGTATGCTGTATGCATATCAGTTAAGTGCTTCTTTCAAAATCTCCCCTGAATGATAATCCATATCATGGTTTAACGACTTAAACTTGTGTGAAAAAAATACATCTATATATTAACCTGTATGGATGTAATGTAAATAGCCCATGTAAGCACATATTTCTGGTTCTGTGATACTCTAGTATTGAGACCCATGGCCCAGTCATCAGAAGGAACCAGTGATCTTGGACAAATGGCTGACTCCAAGGCTGTGGCAGAGAATACACAAGATGAGCCTTAAGCAGAAATACTCAGAAATAGGAAAATGGTTTATCAGCGGGACACAGACACAGCTTGAAAGAGTGTTAGTGCCCAAAGCTGGAACAATGTTGAAGAAAAGAAATGGACCAGGTGGTGTAGCACACGCCTTTAACCCAGCACCCAGGAGACAGAGCCAGGTGGATCTCCAGGTTTGAGGCCGTCTAGGCTACATAGTGAGCTCGAGAACAGCCAGGACTACACAGGGAAACCATTTCAAACGACACACAAAACCCAACCAACCAAAACATCCCTCCAACAACAACAAAATATGTACTGTGTAGTATAGAACTATAGCCAGATTATAAGACGCATCAGCGTGAGCCCACACCAGTATAAAAGTAAGCAAGCAAGCCTTCCCACACAGTGTTTGTAAACTTTAAATGCACTTCAATTAAAACATCGCCTTCTGTCCCTTCCCCAGCTTCTTCCACGCCTCCCCAACTCTCAAACTGATAGCCTCTAGAAAAGTATTTATTTATTATTATGTGTCTCCATGAGTTCCGTGTGCGTGTACGTGGCGGCCGGGGAGGGCCCTGACCCCTCCACAGACATCACAGCTCACAGCTGTGCGCTGGGGCAGAGCCCTGCACGAACAGTGCATCCTCTCAAGCGGCACTGACACCTCTCTCCAGCCCCACAAAGTACTTCTACATGACTTCCGCACACATTCGCCCGTCTTAAAGGGCTCACAGAGTGAGTTAGTCAAAGAAGGAGCAGGGTTGAGAAAGCAGTGATGTCACAGTGCAGAAACCAGGTGAACAGCATGTAGCCACATGACTGGCGGCAGAACGGTGAGCCGCAGTGGCTGCAGGCCCCTAACACAGTGTGAAGAGACTCAACCAGTAGGCTTTTTTGTTGATGGTGAGGGCTTTTACTTGTTCATAGTCGGTTTTTATCTAGGACAGGTTTCCAGGGCCCTAATGACTTGTGCCAGTCTCTCCTGGTGATCTATTAAAAAAATTCAAGAATCAATTTTTAACTAACCCTAAGAGATAAGGTTTTTTTTGTTTGTTTGTTTTTTGTTTTTTTTTTTTTTAGTAGAATATACTCACTGAATTTACAGTGGCATGAGTAACTCTACATGGTGTTTAACCTTCACATTGAAAATGTGCATTTACCCATATAATCGAAATGATATCTGATCAATTTTTCTACTACTTTAAACAGAGTCTCAGTCAAATCACTCTAACCAGTCTGACAGTGGGGTTTCTGACACCCTGCCAGCAGGACACATCCGCTCCCAAAGCACCGTGAGCTCCATCTTCTCTGAAGCCTGGAAGCGAGGCACTCAGTTGGAAGAGTCCAGCAAGGTAACACACTGGTTTTAATTGGCATAGAAAAATCTGTGGTCGTCCGCTGTTTTTTTAGCTTGTGCTTTTCTTCTTTCATTAGAGTCTCATTTGGCACTATTTCAGTCTTCTTTCTTAGATTTTTAATCTTCTTAATTACAATAGGGAAGCCATTTTAGAGTTGTCTGTGGTGCCTCGTGCCCTAAGATCTTAGTTTTTAGTGGCAGGGGACTCTTCGTCAGAGGCAGATCTTTAAACTGTAACAACCTCCCTCTTGCTTCCAACTGGAACCAGCTTGATGCAGCAGCACCATGCAGTGCCCTTATGTCCCAGAGAAGCATCTTACAACTTGTTAATTGTAATTAAATTTAATCAATTCAGATTCATTCCTTATCTGTCAGTCTTGAGGCATGTCTCTAGGCATCGATAAATTTTCCCAAACTTTCTTAAAATTTTGGATCCCTGAATCTTGCATAATATTCAGTAACACTGAAGAATGATTATCGTTATCGCAGGTAATAATGTTGTATATATATGTTGAGAATTTCAAACACAGTATATTTTTGATCATATTCATACTCCCCCACTCCTCCCCATCCACCTCACCTCCCAGTTTTGTGTCCTTTTTTTTTTTTTCTTTCAATAATCCACTGAGTCCAGTGTGTGGTGCTGATCCACACAGAGGGGGCTGTCCACTGGAATAGGATCTCCTTCCAGAAGCCACACCGTTAGACAGCTGGCTCTCCACCTTCCAGAAGCCATCAGCTGCTCCTTAGTGAAGGGTGGGGCTCAGGAGTCCCCTCCCAGTCCACACACTGCCTGGCTTGCTTTGTGTGGCATCATAGTTAAGCTCACCAATACCATGCTTCTGTCGTGTTCTGAAGACACTATTTCACCTGGGTCCTCTCCAATGAAAATTTTTTCTTCTTCCCCTTTCATAATCACCCCTGAGCCTTGAGGAGAGGAGGTATTATATATATATATATTATATATATATATGTCCCATTAGCTGAGCGCACCAGTCACTCGTTCTCCAAAGTTAAGCTGTTGTGAGATTTTGCACTAACTAACCACTGTCTGCTGCACAAAGGAACTTCACTGCTAAGACTTGAGCTGGCCACCCCGCAGGTGTCTTTAGTACAGCTGAAGACATGATAGTCTAGCAGATAGGCTGGAACCCCTGTAGGAAAAGCTGTGTCCTGACTGTAGTCCCCACTCAGCTGAGAAAGGCCATGGGCCATCATTGAGGAACCAGTGGTGCCTCTGCCAAGACGATTCTGCTTTTTACACAGTCATCATTTTGACTTTTTTGTTCTTTTGGTCTGAGTCATAAATATAAGCACATTCACAAATGAGAATAAAAAGGGAAATTTAAATTTGTCCTTAAAACAAATATGACATCATTTCCATAATGTGGTTGATTAACTGGGATGAGGGTACAAGGAGCTGTCAATAGTTGGTTTTAGGCTGGTGGTGCATGCCTTTAGTACCAGCACTCCAGAGGCAGGCAGATTTCTGTGACTTCAAGCTCAGCCTGGTCCACAGAGTGAGATCAAGGACAGCCAGGACTACACAGAGAAACCCTGTCTTGAACAACAAACAAAAATGATTGGTTTCAATGACCTAAATTCTTTAAACACAGTTAAACTCCATTATCAAAAACTTTTATGAATTCTCTCTTCCACCCTAGAATCTTTTTCCCCCAAGTACTGGGGATTGAACCTAGGACCTTGCCAGGCAAACACTCTGCCACAGACTGCATCCTAGTCTTTTTTGTTTTGAGACAGTCCATCACACTTAGTTTCCCTGGCCTGCCCTCAACACGTGTTCTCCTGTTGTAGCCTTCAAAATAGGACTGTGTCACCAGTTGGTTCCTTGTAAACTAATACTCCAGGCATATCCTAGAGACATTTGTCTAGGTCATTTTAAACGTTGGAGGAAAATCTTTGCCACTAGAGATGCAGCCCAGGGGTAGAACAGCACTTGTGTAGCATGCACAGACTCCAGGTTGGATTTCCCACCACTGACAAACCAAAACAAACCCCCACCTTCCAGATCATTAACGTGGGAACCATATGCATTTTAAATGATAAAGCTGCCTATTCACCACATGTAAATTCAAGGAAAACAAAGACCCAAATGCTGTGTGATTAAGAAGCAAAGTCTGTCATTGAAGCTTGAGAAAGAGAATGAACCCTGCTCTGCAGTAATGCCAGCTTGTCTGAGTCTTGATCCTTCTGTGTTTTTTCTGTTACCTCAGTCTCGGGTACCACAGGAGAAGGCCAGCACAGCTAAGGTCTGCATCCCTGAAGCAGCCAAGACAGGGTCAAGTTAAGGTCAGGGGTTGTTGTCTGAAAACATTAACCTGAGTGACTCCTATAACCACATCTTACAAACTAATGCTTTATTGTAATGTATAATCATAGGGAAACATGTGACCATCCTGTAAGCATTAGAATTGAGCTCTGTGAATGAACACTCTAGTTCACTAACTCAAGTATCCTCAGTGCCATAACTGAGAACAGAGAAGTTACCTCATTTCTTCAGTTGTTCAAAGAGCTAAAGAGGTGTTCCCAAGGTTACTAAGTCAGAAGTCCTTCTTGGCCTTATTTCCGAAGTCCTTGAGCCACAGATCCACCCATGGCGGGTTCTGGCAGTAAGCAACCAGGTGTAGTCACTTCAGCAGTGCCAAAGTGCTACCCAGATAGAGGGTGGACAGCTTACCAGCAGACCCCCGGCTCCTGCCTCCTGAGAGCTCCCTTCAGCTTTACAGAGCTCTTACCTTCTTCTGGCTTTTTCTATGTGGTGGTTTATCTTTTGCTCTCATGTTCACAAAGCATTCCTTTGTGTATTTTCCAGTAAAGCAAATGTAAAAAGTGCTCCCCCTTACCTGCATTGCTCGAATTCTATGCATGTTGGATGCAAGGGTTTCACATGAACACGAGTGTGTGTGTCAAGCTCATTCATTCCTGTGTGACTGTGCACGCCTGCTGAGCATTCTCATTTTCTGACGTGTCAGCTTACAAGACTCAAATAGCCGTCTCCACTGGCCTCCCAACCCAAGGATGCGTCCACTTGATGTGGATGTGCTCACGGACCAAAGGTGAGCTCTGAGCCCAGAGGGCCTGGCAGAGTTTGTAAGTCATAGCCAAAGTCAGAAATCACACCCGTCACCACCCAATGGCTCTGCCGCAGGAACTTGTTCCCAGATTGTTACGCAGTGCAGCTGGTAAAAGAATATTGCGGGGTGAAGCAGTATTTTGTGTCCTTGCCCGGGAGATCAGATCCCAGCCTCCCTGGCCTTGTCTACCTTTACAGTCGCCAGTGCTGCACCGTCTTCATGCATGTCCTAAATGCCTTGCTTTTTAGCTCCATGGAGTCAAAGCTCACCTCCGTAACTCTTTTGTTGTGTTTTTCTCCCTCCCACTTCCCTTTTTATACTCCTTTTAGGCCAGAATGGAATCTATGAATCGCTCCTACACTTCACTTATGCCCCCTCTGTCCCCTCAAACTAAGGTTATCACCCCGTACACTGCCTCACAACCCTCACCCCCCTTACCTCCTCCTCCACCCCCCTCCTCCTCCTCCCCCGCCTCCCCCACCCCCACCCCCTCCTCCTCTGCCCAGCCAATCTGCACCTTCCGCAGGCTCAGCAGCCACTATGTTTGTCAAGTACAGCACAATCACCAGGCTGCAGAACGCAGCTCAGCATTCAGGGCCCCTGTTCAAGTCTCCACCACCAGCGACACAGCCTCTACCTTTGACTTCACAGTCTCTCAAGGCTCAAATTGTGGTGCCTCCTAATGGAGTTATTCCTCCACCCCCACCGCCTCCACCACCACCAACCCCTGGTTCAGCCATGGCCCAGTTAAAGCCAGTGCCATGTGCCCCATCGCTGCCACAGTTCAGCCCCCAACCTCCTCCCCTGAAGATTCATCAGGTTCAGCATGCTCCTCAGGTGGCCCCTCCCATGCCCCCACCAGCTCCTCCCATCCCTGCAGCTGTCCCTCCTCAAGCACCCCCTAAACCTCTGGTGACCATTCCTCCTTCAGCCAGCACCAAGACTGTGCCAATAGTGGCTCAAGCTGTACCACCTACCCCTGCACCTCCAGTGCCCCCCACAAAGAAACAGCCAGCTTTCCCTGGTTCTCACATTCCACCCTCCCCCCCCATCCAGCCTGCCCCATGTCCCCCACCGACACTACCCAAGCAGCAAAGCTTTGGGGTGAAGCCACCCCCCTCTCCGTTGTCCCCTGTGCCCTCAGTTGTGAAGCAGATAGCCAGTCAGTTTCCACCCCCTCCTACTCCTCCTCCTGTGGACTCTCAGCCCCTAAAGCCCCTCCCAGCAAGTGTCACCCCACAGTCCCCTCCTGCAGTAAAAGCAAAACCCAAATGGCAGCCCAG
The DNA here is from genome assembly GCF_030254825.1 of Meriones unguiculatus. Lineage (NCBI taxonomy): Eukaryota > Metazoa > Chordata > Mammalia > Rodentia > Muridae > Meriones > Meriones unguiculatus. The sequence goes on along the minus strand of NC_083362.1, from coordinate 48,288,347 downwards.
CTCAATCCCTGTCCCTTCTCCAGATTTCCCTCCTCCCCCTCCTGAAAGCAGCCTGGTGTTTCCTCCACCACCTCCCCCAGCCCCAGCCCCAGCCCCAGCCCCAGCCATGGCTTCACCTATCCCTGACAAAGGAGGATCTCCAGGCAGAAAGCCAAGTAAGATGTCCAGCCCTGGGGGGAAGAAACCACCCCCAACCCCGCAGCGCAACTCCAGCATTAAGTCCGGGAGTTGTGCAGAACACCCTGAGCCCAAGCGACCCTCGGTAGACAGTCTAGTCAGCAAGTTTGCACCTCCAGCAGAATCAGGGTCTCCCAGCAAGGAGACCCCCCCACCTCCCGCAGCACCCCCCAAGCCCGGGAAACTGCACCTTTCTGGAGTCAACCTTCCTGGAATCCACCAGCAAGGGAATGTATCGACAAAACCCTCTGTCCTGAGTGGGCGTGGAAAGGACTCCATAGCGGAATTTCCATCTCCTCCATCCGATTCTGACTTTCCACCCCCTCCACCTGAAATAGAGCTTCCTCTGCCTCCCATCGAGATTCCAGCCGTATTCTCGGGGAACACCTCCCCCAAAGTGGCAGTTGTCAACCCCCAGCCACAGCTATGGTCTAAAACATCAGTAAAGAAGGCCCCTCCACCCACCCGGCCCAAACGCAATGACAGCACCCGCCTCACTCAAGCTGACATCTCTGAGCAGCCAACGATGACCACAGTTGTGCCACAAGTGCCCACCTCTCCCAAACCCAGCCTTAGTGTCCAGCCTGGATTCCTAGCCGATCTCAACAGGACCCTGCAGCGCAAGTCTATCACACGGCATGGCTCCCTCTCCTCCTCACGCATGTCCAGAGCAGAACCCACAGCCACCATGGACGACATGGCACTACCTCCACCACCGCCGGAACTGCTGTCTGACCAGCAGAAGGCTGGCTTTGGAGGTAGTCATATTTCAGGCTATGCAACATTGCGAAGAGGACCCCCTCCTGCTCCCCCTAAGAGAGACCAGAACACTAAGCTTTCAAGAGACTGGTAGCTGCAAGACTGATGCTCATGCTATCTATAATCAGTTCTACAATCAGTTCATCTGATCATCTGTGAATCCAGGTGTTCAGAGCCTCCTGATATGTTATTCAGGTAGTGTCCAGCTGTGTGTGTGTGTGGTTTGTGTGTATATGTGCTGCGTGGGTGTACATGCATGTACACACAGATATACAGACTGTGTATATGTATACATCTGTGAATGTGTATATAGAGAGAACGGATTCTATTTATTCCTTTCCCTCCTAATCAGAATATGGGGTTTTGTATATTGGGTAGGAGGAGACACAGGAGGGGATATGTCGTCTCTTATAATTTGTCTATCGTATGGACCGGACCAAAAACTAGAAGGTATTTCCTAAGTGTCTGTCCACGTGCCACCTATTTGTGCATGTGTTTTAGAAAAAAATAGATGGACAGTTTCTCAGAAGGTATCATCAGAATGTTTGGTGTATCTACCTATAGGGCTTTGTTCTTTATTTTTCCTAGTTTTTCCTAGTTGGCTGAATTTAGAACTGCTTGACTGACACTTAAATACTACATGTAAAGGGGCACTTTAAATCAGGAAAATCATTACAGAACAGATAAACAGTGCAGGAAAGGGAACGCCTCAAGACACTGTTTGTGCTGTACACAGGAATGTTGGGGCTGTTCTAGGAGGCAGTAGACCTGCCATGACCCCAGCCACCTCTTGAGATGTCTTCACGGTAAGCTCTGTCTACAACACAAGGAGTATTTAATGCTGTGATCCTGGCTACTTGCAGTACTGTCTTGCGAAGCTCCATAAACTTGGCTTCATGATTCTTGCTTTATTGTGAAAATGTCCTGTACACACTATAATGTAGTGTCCAGCTACCTTCATGTATAGTGTGCATTAATAGACATTGGAGTCCATGACTAGTCCAAATATGAACTATCCACCCTGTGCCCAATGTGGTACGTCATTACAAAAACAGAGTCACCTTCTGCACCACCTTCACAGCTTGTTCTCTGGGGGAGAAAAGTCAGAAAGAACAGAACTGGCCCTGTGCAGGAGTCATTCATAACACTGCGGTGCAAAGACCCCATTGGGATGGGGTTATCGTGAACAAAACAAGTTTCCATAATTTCATTCATAGCTACTGGAGCTACTAAGAGCTTTGCTGTTTACAGCTCAAGTGTAGAGATGTGACAGGTGCCCAGGTGTTGGGATGGCGCAGTCACAGTCCAGTTACAGTGACTTCGGCGTGTGCATGCACAGCTGGGCAAAGCTTGGGAGCCTTGCTCTGATGACACTACTATGCTTCATACTATTCTTTTGTTACTTTTCCTTGGCACATGAGAAGTGTGTGCTTATCAACTTACAGTGATAGGTTGATGGGAATAAAATGCAATCTTAGAGCTACTTTTAAGAGAATAAAAACTGGCCACCCCACCGATTACAAATGAACACATCTTGTAAACAGAGTCTGTGCCTCTTCTAAAGATAATCAGTGCCAAATGCAGAAATCTTTTGGTCCTGTCCCTCATGGCGAAAGTAACTCCGGTGACTGGGTCAAGAAGGTAAACAATTGGAGAAGAGGGACTTTGCATTTGTGCCATGTTTTACTAGAGCACTCTCCAACAAGGAAATGCATCGGAAAGATGTGTAAGTGGCACCTCCCGTCACCCTGCAGCCCCCGTGCAGTGCGGCCCCGCAGCCGGGAAGGAGGAGCCGACTGCATAAATCACTGTGCTTTTTAAAAGCCCAACCTAGGGACAGGTTTTGACTCTTTCAAGTCGCTCACCGAGTGTTTGTGCTTGCAGTTCTTACGAAGTGACCGTTAGCATACCTGCACTGTCAGTTGCAACACGCACAACAAACGTAGTTGAGCCGAGTAGTTGTGAGGCCTGAGCCTGAGAGGAGTGCTTCCCCGTGCGCCTCAGCCCGCGGCTCTGCTCACGCTCCGCACAGACCAGGGGTGTGGATCCAGTTGTCCCGGGATTGACCTGCAGGGTTCTGATTTCTTTTGCTTTTCCTTTTTAAATTAAAGTAGGTAGACAATCCTCCAATCTACATTGAGTCCTAAATCAACAGCTTTCTTTTTTTTTTTTTTTTCCGTGTGGATGTCATGGGAATTCTTAAGTCATCCTGAGCCATAGCTTCTGGTTTTATTTTTTTGGGAGAGCAGACACGTTTGAAAACTTGTGATGCCAAGAAACTGAAGGGGTAGTAAGTATCCATTTCTAACTCCAGGCATGTGATGGCATGCAGTTTCTTAGCTATTAAAAAAAAAAAAAAAAAGACATTCCACCTTTTTTTTAACTGCCTAGTGTGTTTGAAGGTTTGGTTGAGATATAGCTATTTTCCTTTCTCTGATGTGTTCTTGGAGAAGATGACACTGGTTCTGTGCCTTTTTTAACTGTCCTCTGCCTGGCAGCTCCAGCTTACATGGCTTTTCAGGCCAGTAAAAGGCACCTGGAGGCCTCCCAGACGCAGACTAAGAAACAGGGTCCAGGACCTTCTCCTGAGGGCAGGATGAACAGGTGCTTTTCAGAATTGGTGACTAGCCTGTTGACACCCTTAGTTTTTACTATCTAGGTCATGTCAAGAGTGTCTTAGTGTTTAAGGTGTGGCACCAACTCTGAAGAGCAGCAGACTATCTCCGCTAATGAAATCACCTGACTACTGTTCTGCATTGATCACACCAGCTTGGCGTTTACTCCCAAAAGATTTAAATACACTCTCTCTTCAGTGGCTATCATTCTCGTTTGAAGAGGGAAAATCTGTTTTTGTTTTTCAGATGTTCACTTAATGTCTAAACTTTTTAACACGCGAAAGATGGCATCAGATAATTAAAGTAATAACAATGACAGTGGGGTTTTGTTTTTGTTTGTTTTTTTTTTAAGTCCTCCAAAATCAAGGTGCTCCTACCCACTGAAGGCATATCTTGCAAAGGGCTGAGAACTGTTTTGGGTTCCCTCTCTGTGTTACTTGATATTATAAATACTTCTGAGTTTGTCTAAAAAGTTACAACTGAGAGGTCACAGTAATTCTAACAGGGTACCAATGTCAAGGTTCAGAGCAACAGGAATCCAGGTTTCAGGCTTCGAATAATGTACTACTCAAATAAAACCAATATATGCTATGTAATTTTATGTTACAAACACAAGAAAGCGAAACACCCACTCAGCCATTCCCATGTATCTTGAGAACCAGCATCATAACTGATGTAGTCCCAGATTTTACTCCGGTTTAGACCAATTAAACCACTGGTCCTGTGTGGTTGTGTTTTGATAAAAATAGGTATAATTCTTTTTGTTATACATGAAGAGAATGGCTTTTTTTAAAAAATTCTGTTTTGGAACTTCATTTTTTTAAGCTTCCACTTTACATTATCTGTAACACATAACCTCTCCCAAAGTTTACCCAAAGGTAAATACAAGAATAAAACTGAATAACCCACCATTTTTTAACATGGTCCTTTTAAAATCCAGTGAAAACATGTTATACCTTAAGAACTCTAGCTATATCAAAAATTACACGTGCTCAGTGCCCTTAGGGTAAAGAATGCTTATGTATACAGTGTGTGTAGGGGCAGGGGCTCTTCTGGGTTTGCTCTGAAGTAACCTATGTTAGAACGCTATCTGCTGTAATCCCCAGTGCCTTGTACTCTTTAGAAGAATAGCATTTAAAAACAACAAAAACCACCAAGTAAATGTTGAGGTGCTAAGGAAAGAGAAGCAAGGTAAGTACTTTTGAAGTTTAGACAGAAATGGAGGGAAACAATGACCCTCCAAGAGTTTTCATCCACCTAAATGGAATCTGGCTGTTTCCTACCAAAGATGTTGAGAAGTGGCAGTCCACAGTGAGCCCTACTTAAGATCTGGCCGAATCGGGAGCATGTTGTTCATGGGCTAGGAATTTTAAGCAAGTGATTGTTAAAGCATCAATTTCTTAGGAAGTAAGACATGGCTGCAGCATGTAGGGATACATTTTAAAAGCTGTCCATTCATTAAATTTGTTACAACTTAATACTAAAACTGCCATTTTTCAAAATTCCACCTCCTAATTTTTCCTGTATTTGTAAATAGTCCCTCCTAGAAAATAAGCATTAACTGGAATGTTTCAAATGTCTTTGCTTAGTTTTAATATCAGCCACTAGTGAACGATTCTTCCAGAGTTGCATAAGGTAAAATATAATTAGCTTGTGTTAAGTGTTGTAAAAATTCTGTTTACTGTTTTCAAAGAGAATTGCACACTATCTTTAACTGGGGTTGTCCTCTCTCCGTTTCTTTTAAAATAAAATAAAATGGAGCCAAGGCTCACCTGACTTCTAGCTGTGGGAACTTTGTCATAAATAGATATAATGTAGAAATATACTTTTTTAAAGCATGATGGTAACAAAAATGTACCTGAAAGAGGACATGATTCAGAGGATTATGCACAGCTTGATAAGATGAAGTTGTTTTCTTTCAGCCTGTTGCTATTATTTTCTTCTGCATAAGTGTACCCATTTCATTATGTGCCTTGCTCCCAGATTGTGCAAAGCTATATACATATATATATACACACACACAAATATATATGAGAGAGATATATTCATTCAGTACTACTGATGATGTTTTTGTTCTACTGCTGGATTAAGTTATTTTCTGAGTTCCACTTGCCACCTGTCATGAACTATTGTAATGGCTTAGGACAGTGGTCATATAGCCAGAGTAAATTTGTTTTTCCAGTTATATATTTTATGTCTTCTAGCCCAATCCTTAATAAAAAGAAAATTACATAGATTCCATTTAAATACAAGGATTCCGCGTGTTTTGGATGAGTACTATTAAAAGCCTGGTTTTGTAGGGCTGGAGAGATGGCTCAACTGTTAAGAATGCTTTCTGCTCTTCCAGAGGACCAGAGTTCAGTTCCCAGCACCCGCGTCGGGCAACTCAAAACCGCCTGTAGCGACAGCTCCAAAGGATCCACTGTCTCTTCTGGCCTCCAGAGGCATCTGAACACATAAATAAAGCACATTCTTTAAAGAACCTGGTTTTAAGGCCTGTTGTGTCAGGGTATCCTCAGCAGGTTAGGAGTTGGAGGTGAGTTGACTATAGCTGGGTATGTCCTGCTGGCTTATACCAGCAGACTGAAGATCTTTAAATATTACTAACTTGAATGGCAAGGGGCCAGTAAGTAAAGGTGTTTGCCTGCCTGACAACCCGAGCTCAGTCAGCATGTGTAAAAAAATGCAAAAAAAAATCCTGCCTTAAAAATAGTAATAGCTTTTTTTTTTTTTTTTATAGATTACAAATATATTTGTAGTAGCCGGGCAGTGGTGTCACACACTCGAGGCAGAGGCAGGTGGTGTCTTTGAGAACAGTCAGGGCTACACAGAAAAAACCCTATCTTGAAACCCAGTACCACCTCTCAAAAATTTGTGTGTACACGGGCTAGAGCTGCAGCTACACAGTCAGGATGTGGGTGTTGGGAATCAAACCCAGGTGGCTCTGTAAAAACAGTAACTGCTCTTAAATGTTGGGCCTTCTCTCTAGCCCCTGATCTTTTATCTTAAAGTACACCTAGGTAAAGACTAGTGTCAAAAGGACCCCCCCCAGCACACACACAATGACTTAGAACTACAATTCTGAATTGATACCACCATATTAAGTGAATACATTTAGTTATAGTTCACAAGTCAACTTGCCATTTATCATTGTTAAACTATAATAAAACTGAAAAAATTATTCACCCTCTGTCAGTGCTACCAATTGTGGAGACTCTCCTTTGACTCTGGCTTTGGAGAATGAATAGACACAGAATGGCAGCACAAGCAAACAAATGCCATCCTCCCACTCCCCAAAACATGTAAATGTATAATTCCATACAAACCATAATAATAACAGAAGGCTGGATTCCAATTATCTTCAGAGACAAGCACATTCCCATAACTAAAAAGCCCGTTTATTTCCAATAGTCCTTTTCTTGAAAACACTTTTCTACATCATATGCCAGGGAAGTGACAGAGAAACTGAAGGCTGAAGTAGTATTCTCGCCCTGGAGATAAGCTCATATCCAACAAATCACTGGAAAACTTTTGCTTTTAAACCTCATTCCAATGATGGGAAAACTTAGTTATATCTGGAAAAAGCAGTTCATAATTAAACGAGCAGCTACCTTTAAAACAATACTGTCAGAAATCAAATTTGTTAAAAGTTCAATACTTTAAAATCTTAAATAATCGAAGAGCACCACCAATGCTTAGAACCACCTTAGAAAAAAGTAGACTACATAAATAATTCTACGAGACACTGGAATATACTTCGTGTGATTTTTATTTGGGTCAAGTTCTTAGTACACAGCAATAGTTTTTCCAAATACAATTTAAAAATTACGTGAATGTCCCTCACTCATCTGGAGGTGCTTAATGGCGCACACAAGGAATGTTACTGGCAACAGTTGCCTGAATGTTTTTTTTTTTACTCAGTACCACCAACAGTGGGAGCTTTAAAGTTTAACTGGCCAGATCATAAATTGTTTACATTCTTTTTGTAAACCATTTTGTTAAAAAAAAAAAAAAAGTACGTGGACACAAAGTATGGTTAAAAATTGCTTTTCCATAGAATTCTGAACTTGCAAAGGAGGTTCCAGTTTAATGTGAAAATAATTTTTTTTTTACAAAAAAATTAACATTTAGCAAGGATTGTTTACACAGCTAGGCCCTGCCATTTCATTTGTTGATTTTTTTACATAGAGCTTCTCGATAAAACAAAGAGCATGAAGCAAGCTCAGCTAGGGAGCTCGGTGCCTCCATTCACACTTTGTGAGGCCCTGTAAGTAAGGCTGTGTACTGTGTCGGGCCCCACCCTGCCGCTGCCAGTGAAGAACTAAGTGCAGTGCATTCTTGCTACCCACAGCTGTATGGAAAGGTGTTTATGAATGCAGTTTCAGAGTTAAACCAAGATTATTCCACTCAGGTTGCGCTTAGACTCCTTTAGAATCCTTGGGTGGTTGTTTTTGTTTCTTTATTAAAACATGGCATGTTTTTTTCAAGTATAACCCTGAAAACAGGTAGACTCTATTTCTAAAGAAAAATGCAGCACATTTAATTCTGACAGTTGGTACAGCGGAGAGAGCACTGAGTCAAGAACTAGCTAGCTGTTTATCTGAAACAAAGCACCTAACCCCATTGTTAAAGTGATACTGGGAGAAACGATGTAAAGCTTAGTAGTTCAAAATCTCTGATTCCAAGTAAACAGTGGTGGGAAATGGCGCCTTTCGGAGCCCCTGGCCCAAGCTGCTCAAAGCAAACAGCCCCCTTCACTTGAGAGATTTGCCAGTCAACCTACCATTTCTCCCAGCAACGCCCCTTCAGGGGCAAAGGCAGCCTTCAGGACACATGTTCTCTCCATAAGGAGGAAAGGTAATGAAGTTTGTAAAACAAGCTGTACTGCAGAAAGGTAACCTTTAAAGAAAATAAAAACTGAAAAAAACTATCATTTTGATGTCCGACACAGAAGAATCATCTTTAATCAACATAAAATTGTTAATGAGTACAACTACATGGTAGACATCATTTGTAAAGATGCATAAACCACTCTCTCGCCCGGCAAAAAACAACAGTAGTACTGTTAAGGAAAGGAGGGAATAAACATAATAACGGCAAAATCAGCAGTCCTGTACCAATCCCAAGATGGCGACAGCAAGTTCCTCTGAGGAAGACACAAGGAAGTAGCCAAAAGGAAAATACTGTAGGAGACCTCTTTAAAAACTCATATTTATTCCAAACACAGCAGGCTGAAATCTTAGGTCTAGATTTCAAAATATTGGCACTATTTTTGTTTCTAATTTGCCTTGGCTATAAGGTCAAACACAAGAATGTATTTTCATTCAGATCCATGGCCTTTCAAATATTAATAGCAGAAAGAAAAAAAAAAGACAAATGTCTGGTCTTTTTTTTTTTTTTTTTTTTTAAGGGTAAAGGAACTGCACATAGAATCAGACATTTCAGCAGAGACCAGTGCCATCAGAGTACCTGTGTCTTGGTAAAGTGGTTGCTTACTGGTCAGCAAAGTCTCAACATTTGTTGGAAATTACTAGTATCAACCATATTTTAGTTTATGGACAAATAAATGGGAAAATTTACAATAAAACAGGAAATAACCTCACAGTATTAACAGCATGCAATCTATAAAATATTACATACATTAAAAGTCTCCAATTACTATAAGCCTGGTTCACTGTTACACAGTATTCTTCCAAGACAATTCATAAAATTCAAAATAGCAGGAATTTAAAAGACTGGGGGAAAGGGTCAAAAGATTGTTGTTTTTAATATCACATCAGTGTTCAATAATACGAGGCGGGGTAGTTTCAGCTGGCCCATGGATTACTACCCCCAATGCAAGTCTTTAGCACAAAGGACCTCACAAGAGTTTTCTACAAACCCTAATTCAACAGGGGTCCAGAAGGTAAGATGTCTTCCTGGTACCTACCACCAGCTGTTACTGTGACTATACAAAGCTAGTCATTTGCTGGGTTTCCAGATGTCTTATTAATCCACTAAGTTTGTTTTGCAAAAGAATTTAAATAATTAGTACAACTATTTTCAAAAGTTTCCGTGTACAAGCAAAGTTAAACATGTTCATATATAGTCTTGCTGGGTCCATAATGGAGCTAAAGAGGACATTCGGAGACATATTCTACAGACAGTCAAGATGACCTAACAAAAGCATGAAGTGGAAAGTGAACTAGAAACAAGTTAAAGATAAATCCAAAGCATTCAGAAAAATCTAAAAGTGTAATAGCTGGTGTGCAATGTGACTTAAAAAACATTAAAAAATAAAAGCCTGTTCTTAGTATAATGGCTCCTGCTTGTAATCCAAGTATTTGGAAAGCTAGAGTAGGAGGAACTCCATGTCTGAAACAAACAAAACACTAAAGCAGAAGTCTTGAGAAGGACACTGGTCAGACCTGAGTCACAGTGCAGCCTCGGGCTCAGATGACAGATCTACGGTGGCGTGTTGGCTTCTGCCTGTGCAGCCTGCTTTCTCCACATCTCTGCTTGTTAGCCTCCAACCGCCTCCCAGCTTCACCAGCCGGCATGTGCGAGGCCTGCATCTCAATATGACATCTTTACTTCCTCTTCCTTCCCACCCTGGCGGTGGAGTTACCTACCCAGTTTCATTCTGGCCCGTTTACTGGACTGGTAAGAATCCACGCTGGAGCTTTGGCCCTAAACATGCACTTGCCCACCGCCATGGCCTTTACCTCCTGGGCAGCAATACCTCCTCTATTTTCTTTCAAATATTTCTTACACAAATTACAGAAGGGATTATTAAAACCACCAGACATAAGCCCCACTGAACTTAAATTAACTGTAGATGAGGGAAGATGCCAACTGTTTCAAAATAATACTGATTTTCATTGGTGTGACTGGGTATTTTGTCCTACTAATCTTTTCCAGTACACTCTTTACTCTGAATCACAAGGTTCAGACTCTTACTAGGAGTTACTACTTTAGAATGTAATCACACCAAACCAGGAAGATATGACTTTTCTATAGTGGAAAGAATAAAAACAAAACTCAGCATCAGCTAACACTGCCATTGGTAATGGTCCACGAGCAGAGCAGCGGCCTTTCATTCCCGGTCCAATGACTGCCGAGAGACTCGACAGCTAGTCTCTTCTAAAAAGGAGGGGAAATGTTTTTCAAATAGCAAGACAACGGTAATTTTCTTTCTAGGCCCTACTCTCTGAAACAGTGCCCAAGACTGAGCTCCACAGCCTCAGGACCTGTGTCCAGCTTCACCAAACCACCTCAGTACATGAAGTACCCACCACACTTCACATCAGTTTCACTGCTATCAGCAATGCAGTCTCATGCAACAGTGCATTAAAAATTAAACTGATTGTTAACCCTGGGAATGTCTGGAGACTTTCACATTTTGTCATCCTTATAATCTACAAACATAACAGGATGCAAGGGAGTTCAGGATCAACTCACCTAGCGCACTCCAGTGCTAAGAGAACACAGGATTTACAGTGTTAAAGAAGAAAAACAGCCTTTTGAAATAATCGAAAAGTAGTTAAATAGAGTTTTTAAACACTGGTTCCTTCCTCTCCATGTAGTGAGAGAAAGTGAGGGAAAAGGGTCGCCCGCCAGGCCATGAGGTAGCCCCAAAGCAGAGGCGATGAGTATCCAATGTCACAGGTTCTAAGGGAGAGAAATCCAGGGTGTACAGTATTCCTGAGAAAGGTCCCAGCTTTTTTTTTTTTTTCCTCAAGACAGTCTTGGTCTGATTTGTTTTAGCTACATGTTCATACTGTTATGACTTTCACAGATTGAGAAATGGTCACATTTTCAATCCAGACAGCGTAATACAAATGACAGCAAGAAGATCCATTTGTTCAGACTTGGCTAATTTTTTTGTTTTTAATACTAGGGGATAAACCAAACCAGTAATAAAAGAAGTAACTTTATCATTTGTAAGCATCATTCATTTCAATGAGAGGAAATCCCAGGGCCTTTAGCTAATCTGGGAAGACCTGGCCTCCTGAAAGTGAAGCAGAGCTGTGCTGGACTTTACTCCGAATAATGCATGATGGACTCAACATAATTCCCAGGGAAGAGCCCAGTCACTCCATTCATAACTCCCTCATACCAACCATCATCATTCTTCTTGATGACATAAATAATGGCTCCTTCCTGAAAGGACAGCTCGTCTTCCTTGTCTTTTGTATAATCATAAATTGCCACAACTAGGGGGAAACAAAATAGGATGTGAACAAGAATATCATTCCTAGAAAGACAAAACCAGATGAGCACTCACGAACAAGGCAACTTTCCAAACACTAGAATTTATATTCATGTTTTCTAATAGCCAGTTCAAAACAATCAAATATCCCTTTCTAGAAAAATGTTCTAAATCCAGTATAAATGCAAACAAGCAAAAAAAAAAAAAAGTACATTTAGTTAAAATTACCCTATCCTACCCTAGTTGGCCTATAAGAAAACCAAATGCAGAGAAAAACATAACCTAAGGACCATAAAAGACAGCTATTTGAACTTATACTAAGATACCTTATTGTGTAAAAGCAACTCCTTACATTTAAACACACTGCTGTGCTGATGAGGTGACTGAGAGGTGAGAGAGGCTAAAGGAACAACAGACCATGTCTCATTCTCTGGACTCCGCCTATCAGTGAATGGGGACTGAATTCCTACAAGTTAGGTCCACCATCTATGTACTTTTTCATTGAAAACATACACTGCATTATGTTACCAACTTAATATGTCCACAATAATAGAGAACCAGGACACTACTAAGTTTCTCTGTGGTTTTGTTTAATCACTTGGCAACAGGCCTCTGAACCTGGACCTTGGGTTCTTAGCATTACATCTACCTTCAAGAACTTTGATACAGTGGGATACCTTGTAACTTAACTCACATCCGGTTAAGACTCAGCCTTCGTTCCAACCCCCTGTATCTTCTGCACACTATAAAGAACTTTGTTCAACAAAAATTTCCATTTGGGCCACCAAGATGGTTGGTGGGTAAAGGTACTACCACCAAGTGTAATGACCTAAGGACCCACATAATAGAAGAGAATGGACCCACAAAATTGTCCTTTGGCCTCTATTATGGCATCCATACATGTGTAACATACATAGACAAACATATAAACAAATGATTTTTTAATTAAAAAATATCTTCAGCTATTTTTCTGAACAAATGCTGAACTTTGTCTTATAATGTGAGGGCAGAGGCCTGGGACCTGTATTTCTGAACCACTTTAGTAAAAATTTAATGGTTCCCTCATACATAATTATCTTCTATTATTGGGATACACTGAGGATGTCACAAAATATTGAGTATACTGAAGACATCAGAGGCCTAACATAGAAAAGTCAGGGTGTGTTTCTCTAAATATCAAAAAACAATTCAGTGTAATTATATGACAAATTTAGATATAAGAAAATTAAAGTATTTATTATTACCAGCCAATCAATCTTTTCTCATATTTTTTAAAGAAAAAGCAACATTCTTGTTACTTAAGAAAATGTACCCACTGAAAAGTAACCCAGAAGATGATTATCTTTATATTTATAGCAACAAAGCAATTTAGTGGATAAAGTTATTACATTCAAGGTGCATCTATTTTCTTTAAAATATAGAAATTGGGAGTTGGAGATTTAGTTTAGTGGTTAAGTCGAGAGAGAAAAAGAACGGAGGGAGGGAGGGAGGGAGGAAAGGAAAGTTTCTTCAGAAAGAGTCCATAGCAAATGCAAGTCTATGACTGGTTATAGAAGTGCAGAAGACCCTGTTTTTTAGGGATCAGTTGAAATTAACTTTTTTACCCCCCTAAAAAAATCGCTGTTTAAAATTACCAATTTTCATTCTAGGGAAACATAGAAATATATGAAATGTTAAACATCTGGCTATTTCTACGTGGCTATAAGCAAAAGAAAACTAACAGTGCCCTCCATATGTCTAGCACTAAGATGAAAACACTCTAACTTCCCAAGTACACTGTCCCTAGTCAGCACTCCAGGGAAGAGCATCCTCTATGAAATGATTTAGCTGAGCAAAACTAAATGTTTCCTTTTAAATTTAATAAGAAAAATGTTAAAGGCTAGAAAAGGAAAAAGAAATGGAAGGAGAAAAGAGAATTCAGGAGGGAGGGAAGGTGGGACAAAGATGATTCAACTATCTCCTCTCATGAAATATGTACGTTAACACAGCAACAAGCTTTCAACACTGAGAACGAGACACTGCTTATTCGTGTGTGCTCCAACACAAGGACTGGACATTTCTAAATAGATCCATATTCAGCATTATTCACCGACTGAGTCAGCAACAAGTATACAAATATGTGTTAGAAGGGAAGTGAAAACAAGAGCACTCTGGAGAAGTCCTGGTGTGGGTGACAGACACTGGCAGTCACACCTGGCAGTGAGGGGCCTCGCAGTGAGTTACTAGAAAGTCAAAAGGTGACCAGGTTCACCATCTCAATCTACTTTGTATGAAATCTTTTATTAAGAACTGAAATGGAAAAAAAAAAAAAAAAGAACTGAGATGGTTTTACTTCCATGGTGAATGGAAAGCTTTATCATACAGCAGGAAAACACTGTTGGACGTAATTTGTAACTGATCTACAATCTGCCTGAGGTGACCAAAGTTGTCTTTGACATTATCACTAATAAATTCGACTTCTTGAAAATGCACTCTGAATTAAAAGCAATTGCAGCACTTCCTATGGCTGTTTCTATTAAAACAATGTCATGTTGTTGATGAGGCATGCTTCCTCTTGCCCACCATGCTAATGGAACTGCTCACACAAAAGTGACGGATGAACCAGCTTGTCCTTCTGAGACCCCTAGTCCTCTCATCATGTTCTGTTTGGCAATGGCTACCTGTGCTCCCTCTCAACATTTTCTCCAAACGTTGCCTTCTATTTCTCTTGTTACTCCCTGAGCTTCAACTAGGAATTAACCCTACCTTCCCCTACCACTTTACCTAGAACTCAAGTCCCTGTAACTACTCGCCAAATCTCTGAAACCAAAACATTTCGTCCATCAACATGGTCACTGTCCTTACCAATGCACTAGTCTTTCTTCTTTTTTTAAATTTATTTTTTATTAATTTACAGTTTATTCACATTGTATCCCAACTGTGGCCCTCTCTCTCATCCCCTCCCAAATCCCAGCCTTCCTCCCTCTTCTCCACCCATGCCCCTCCCCAGTCCACTGATAGAGGAGGTCCTCCTCCCCTTCCATCTGATCCTAGTCTCCTAAAGAACTTGGACATTTTCTCAGCAGTTTGAGGACTGAGTTTTACAATCTCTTTCTGACTTATACTGCTTCCTGAGGTATTCTGCTTGGGATGATACCTTGGTCAAACATCAACTGACCAAGTGTTCTTGATTCCTTTTTACCCTTCTATTTTAACAAAAGTACAGAAGTGTACTATCTCCAGATACAAAACTCCTAGATGCCAGAAAAAACATTCAAAACAACTCACCTTTACTAACCCAATCTTTCTGAAAGTCAAATTGCTGCCATCTATCCTTTTCCTTAACAAAATTTAAACAAGACCTTAAAACGGAGATATCAGCTAACATCGTAAATAATTATTTTTAAAAACAATATTGTTTGGTTTTTAACAGGTAACCCTGAAAATGCTAAAACAACTGAGAAACAATTTCTAAGTCCCTACATTTGCCAAACTGAATGCAAATGCCAGAGCTCAGGGCAGTGGGGGCAGCATGAGCTCTACTGTTCAAATTGCAAATCGATTATTACTTCCTACAAAACCTACTTAACGTTCCTAAACTTCTATTTACCCCTTTGTAGGAATTACAATAGTTCTCACTTGCTACCTGAAAGCACTGTTATATTAAGTACAATGATTCTTAGAAACAATCATTATTAGTTTATTCAAAACTTCTATAATGTGATAGGCACAAAAAGAATGCATAAAGCTACCTGTCACTCCAGGTATGATGGCATTTAACCCAACATTTGGGGGCAGAGGCAGGAAGACCTCTGAATTCAAGGTCAGTCTGGTCTACACAGTAAGTTCCAGGCCAGTTAAGTCTACACAGTGAGACCTTATTTCAAAACAAAGCAAAAATTTGCCTCTACCCAAGGTTAAGTCAGGGCACACAGCCCTTTCTTGATGACTACAATGAGAAATAAGAACTAAAGTGAAACTTTAGTTTTGGTGGTGACGGCCAGCCTTGGGACATACAAGAAACTGCAACAAACTGCCTCTGTTGTTTTGTGGAGGTTAGGTTGTGTGGGGTTTTGTAAGATGCAGTCTTTCTGTGTTGCCAAGGCTGGTCCTGAACTCCTGAGAGCAAGTTAATCTTCCTCATAACCTCCCAAGAAGCTATGACAAGGTCAAGCTAAGGCCAGTAATAAAATGTTAGTGAAGGATTAAGAGGTATGCTCCCAAAGTCTCCAGCATTCACTGTTTGAGAACCAGGCCTTAAGGTTGGAGATAAGAAAACAAGTCACTGTTTTCTCCCTCTTCTGATGTTCATCTCGTCCGCCTGTCTGAATGAAGATAGAGCATCTTACCCAGGTCCTCCTCGATTAGCTTCTTTAGGTGTTTAGATTTTAGTATGATTATCCTATATTATATGTCTAATATCCACTTACAAGTGAGTATATACTGGGTGTTTTTCTGCTTCTGGGATACCTCACTCAGGATGATCATTTCTAGATCCTACCATTTGCCTGCAAATTTCATGATTTCCTTGTTTTTAACTGCTGAGTAGTATTCCATTGTGTAAATGTACCACAATTTCTATCTCCATTCCTCAACTGAGGGACATCTGGGTTGTTTCCACCTTCTAGCTATTACAAATAAAGCTGCTATGAACATGGTTGAGCAAATGTCCTTGTTGTGTACTTGAGCATCTTTTGGATATATGTCTAGGAGTGGTATAGCTGCATCTTGAGGAAGCACTATTCCTAATTGTCTGAGAAAGCGCCAGATTGATTTCTAAAGTTGTTGTACAAGTTTACATTCCCACCAGCAATGGAGCACAGAGGGCCTCTGAAAGATTCCACCCAGCAGGGTATTAAAACAAATGCTGAGAATCATAGCCAAACTTTGGACAGAGTGCAGGGAATCTGATGAAAGAAGGGGGAGATAGAAAGACCTGGAGGGAACAGGAGCTCCACAAGGAGAGCAACAGAACCAAAAAACTCTGGGCACAGGGGTCTTTTCTGAGACTGATATTCCAAACAAGGACCATACATGGAGATAACTTGGAACCCCTGCTCAGAAGTAGCCCCTGGCAGCTCAGTGTCCAAGAGGGTTTCCCAATAATAGGAACACGGACCGTCTCTGACATGAACTCATGGCTGGCTTTTTGATCACCTCCACCTGAGGGGGGAGCAGCCTTACCAGGCCACAGAAGATGACAATGAAGCCAGTCCTGAAGAGATCTGGTAGACTAGGGTCAGATGGAAGGGGAGAAGGACCTCCCCTATCAGTGGACTGGGGGAGGGGCATAGGAGAAGAAGAGGGAGGGAGGGTGGGATTAGGAGGAATGGCAGGGAGCTACAGCTGAGATACAAAGTGAATAAGCTGTAATTAATAAAAAATAAATAAAAAGAAAACAAGTCATTAAGCAGTGGCCTTAGCATTTAGTCACACACAAACATACACAAAATCACAAATTATAAACCATACACTAAACAGTTCCTCTTGTTTGCAATAAGAATAAACAAGTAGTTAGTTGGTTTTATTGCTTTTACTTTTGTTTGGGGGTTATTTGAATTTTATATTTTAAAAAAAAGTAGCCTAGGTTAGCCCTGAGGTGCAATCCTTCTGCTGCTGCCTCCTGAGAGCTGGGATTGCAGGCCTGTGCCACACACCTTAGCTGTCGTTTTGAAAAGCTTGAATATTAACAGAGCCCTAACCTTGGGCACATCAAGCATATTCTTTTGAACTTTAGACTTAGCTGAACAGAAAACTTTCTTTTGAAAGTCTCTTCAGATTTTTACAGGTCCACTGAAGAGTTCATTTTGCTTAGGGGGAAAATATTTTTCACTCTGATTTTCTCTAAAGGAATAACTAAATTGGCTTCTCAAAGCTGTAAACTGTCAATGTTTTTCCTACTAACATTGGTAATTAACCTGGGGAGTTTGTAAACAATGTGGATGCCCTGGTCTGCTACCTTACACAACATTTTTTTTTTTAAGTTTAAGGTATAATTTGACAAAATACATCTGTTTGGTGTTCTGACCATCACCACAGTTATCACATACTGCTGCAAATAATAGCATAACAATCTATGGCCCCAAAGTTTTGCCTTATGCCCTTATATCTCAGATCTCATACAAATCTAGATTTCATTTACATAAAATGTGTTCTTTTGTGTTGCAGCACTTTCATTACCACATTTTGAAATCCACCCACTTGTCGACTACGCAGATATTGTGTCTTTTCATTGTGAAAAAGGCTCTTTTGTCTTTTTTTTTTTTTTAAGGCTCTTTGATGAGATGGATATCCCAGAACTAGCTTATCTAGTCATCCAAAAGACAACTGGTATGGGAATAGGTGGCAGATATATGTCTAACTTGTTTTAAAACTCCCAACTGTTCTCTAAAGTGACTAGAATATTTTACACTGTCACCAGCAAAGTAGAGGGCTCTTATGTAGCCCAGGCTGGCCCAGAACTTGTACACAGCCAGGTCTGGACTCAAACTTTAGATCCTCTTAGCTCTTCTTTCCAGTGTTGGTTCCTGGCAAATGGTGTGTGGGGTGAGTTTTCTCATGTTTTGTTTACTTTGTATTTACATACTGATCAGTGATGCAAATGCCTTGTCAGATATGCTCATCTGCCATTCACTCACCCATTTGACAACGGCATCTAAATCTTTTATTTCAACAAGTTATTTCTCTTAGTGATTTTGTACATTTTTTTCTCTATGGATCTTCTAAAGAAAAATACAATCCCAATTTACTGAGATTCAACTTACCATTCTTTAAATGTTCATTTTACTTGTGTGTTCCTAGTTTTGTTTGTTTTTTAAATCTTCCTAAGGCTGGATAGATAGCTCAGCACTTAAGAGCACTGGCTGCTCTTCCAGAGGACACAGGTTCTACTTCCAGCACCTACATGGCAGCTCACAATTGTCTATAACTCTAGTTATAGACATGTGACACTCTCAAAAGACCAATGCACATAAAATAAAACTTAAAAAATATCTTTCAGAGTCCTCCCTCTTGATTATCTTCCTTAGGTGTACAGATTTTAGTAGGTTTATCCTATATTATATGTCTATATGAGTGAGTATATACCGTGTGCATCTTTCTGCTTCTGGGATAGCTCACTCAGGATGATCCTTTCCAGTTCCCACCATTTACCTGCAAATTTCATGAATTCCTTGTTTTTAATTTAATTTCCTTGTTTTAAAGTAGCATTCCATTGTGTAGATGTACCACAATTTCTGTACCCATTCTTCAGTTCAGGGGCATCTGGGTTGTTTCCAGCTTCTGGCTATTACAAATAAAGCTGCTACAAACATGCTTGAGTAAATGTCCTTATTGTGTACTTGAGCCTCTTTTGGATATATGCCTACAAGTGATATAGCTGGATCTTGAGAAAGCACTATTCCTTGTTGTCTGAGAAAGCGCCAGATTGATTTCTAGGAGGACTCTGGCTAAAATGCTCAATCCCCACTCCAAAAGGCAAAGAGGATGGTCACCAGAAGAAGAAAACAGGAAACAAGTTAGGAGCCTCCTACAGAAGGCCTCTGAAAGGCTCTGCCCTGCAGACTATCAAAGCAGATGTTGAGACTTATGGCCAAACTTTGGGCAGAGTGCAGGGAATCTTATGAGAGAAGTGGGAAATAATAGTAAGAGCTGGAGAGGACAGGAGGTCTACAAGGAGAGCAACAGAACCAAAAAATTTGAGCACAGGGGTCTTTCCTGAGACTCATACTCCAACCAAGTACCATGCATGGAGATAACCTAGAACCCCTGCACAGATGTAGCCCATGGCAGTTCAGTGTCCAAGTGGGTTCCAAAGTAATGGGAACAGGGACTGCTTCTGACATGAACTGATTGGCCTGCTCTTTGATCACCTCCACCTGAGGGGGGAGCAGCCTTACCAGGCCACAGAAGATGACAATGCAGCCACTCCTGATAAGACCTAACAGACTAGGATCAGAAGGAAGAATAAGAAACCCTCCCCTACCAGTGGACTTTGGGAGGGGAGTGTATAGAGAAGAGAGGAGAAAGGGAGGGATTGGGAGGGGAGGAGGGAGGGAACTAGAGGGAGGATACAAAGTAAATAAAGTATAATTAAAAAAAAAGAAGAAGTGGAAAAAAGACACAGGAGGTGGAAAATGATGTAATACAGTATTCACATAAAATTCTCAAAGAAGTTTTAAAATCATGTTTTCAACCTAGAACCGCTGCACACATGTACCTGTGGCAGCTCAGTATCCAAGTGGGTTTCCTAGTAAGGGGAACAGGGACTGTCTCTGACATGAATTCAGTGGCTGGCTCTTTGATCACCTCCCCCTGAGTGGGGAGCAGCCTTGCCAGGCCAGAGAGGAAGACAATGCAGCCAGTCCTGATGAGACCTGATAAGCTAGAGTCAGATGGAAGAGGTGAAAGACCTCCCCTATCAGTAGTCTTGGGGAGGGGAATGGAAGAGATGAGGGAAGGTGTGGTAGGGAGAGAACAAGGGAGGGGGCTTCAGCTGGGATACAGTGTGAATAAACTGCAATTAATAAAAAAATAAATAAATTTAATAAAAAAAGAAACACGTATTTTAAAAAAATAAATCTGATTAAATGCAAAAAAAAAATCTTCCTGTACTTAAGACTAAAATTTTCTCCTATATCTTCCTTCAGAATTTTTATAACTCAAGCTTAACATTAGGCTCAAAATCTATCTCAAGCTGGGCTTGAACAAAGGCTGCTTGGTTAGAAACACTATTTACATCCAGTCACCGTGGTACCTGTGACAGACTATGTACTTGGACTGTTTCTGGATTGTGACTCTATTGCAATTTAGATTAGATAGATAGATAGATAGATAGATAGATAGATAGATAGATAGATAGATAAAATAAAAATACTCCAACACTACTCCTATTTTTTAAAAATTTCTGGCTACTCTTACGGCTTTTATATTCCACTGTAACTTTCAGAACCTCCCTGCCAGTTTCTATAAGCAAGATTTCTATATTTAGTGAGATTGTACTCAATCTACAGATCGACTTAAAACCAGTTTCTTAACAGTAATCAAGAAATAAGCACTATGTCCTAACTAAAGAGCATCATGGCTTAACATTCTCTGTCCTCATGAGATCTGCACACACGTTGCTGTGCTTCCCCTCAGCACTGGGAACTGAGTGCTGGGCCTCACAGGCTGAGCGTTCACTCTAGCACTAGGCTACATCCTCAGACCTATTTTCACTTTTCATTGTGTCACGACAATAAAAACCCTAAAACAAATTGGTACCAGCATAATAGGGTACTGCTGTGACAGACCTGGCCATGTTTTGTGGAGGATTGTGAAAGGATGTTAGAACTTTGGGCTAGAAAAGCCACTGAATATTAAGAGCTTTGTAGGATGCTCTGTAGGAGCTTGAAAGGTAAGAATGTTGAGCGCAGTGCAGAAGATGAAGGAAGACCTGGCTCGTGACAGTTCAGAGGGAAGACTAAAGACTATCAGGGCCGTTGCTATTTTGATTTAAGAGTCTGTGGCTCTGGTATGCTGGGGCTGATTAAAAATATAGCAGAACTGCTAATGGGAAGAGCTTTTACCATCACAGGACAATTAATGCTGATCAGCTGGAGCACCAGCATCAATGAGATGAAATCTTCAGCGAAGTGTTTCCTGAGAGCACAGAGCAGCTCTGTTCCAGAGTCGGCCAAAGTTGTAGCCCACACTGGCGGCCTGAGTTGGTAATGTGTAAAAAGGCACCCAGACAAGACTGGCTTTAGAAGTGTGAATGGGTCAGGAAGCGCAGCTGAGGCTTGGCACTGAGAGAGGCCAGGAGAGAGGCCACTGGTGAAGATGCAGTTTCAGTGTCATCTGCAGGCCCAAGAATGAAGGGAAGCTATGCATAGAAGTGAAGGCTCAGCACCATAAAGATCTATGAGAGACTACTGGTGAAAGAGCGGCCCAGTTGCAGCAGAGACGCCATCATTTTGGAGATGCCGGTACCATGGGCTGACCCCAAGCTCAGCAGCGGCAGCTGGGTAGCCAGCCAGAGCCTAGAAGAGACGCTGTGTGTGCTACACTGGGCAGAGCTGGAGCAGTGATCCAAGCCCTTTGGAGGAGTCTGGAAGACCAGACATGGACCCAGGCATTGGCACCGAGTTATTCATACTGTTGTAGTTCGCACAGTGCCTGTGCTCTGGTGCTACCCTCTTGAAGAAGGCATGTAAATTAATTTTGGTTTTTACAGGTTCCCACACTGTAAGATCTTCAATGTTTAAAAGGTATTTTGGATTTTTAGGGAAACTGGATATTTTAAAGAGATTGAAATGTAAATGTGTTTAACTTTGTAAAGACTGTGTGACTATTAAAGTCATTTATGTGTTTAATGTGAGATCTAGACAGGTTGTGGCTTAACAGTGATGTGTCTGTGTGTCAACTTGACCCACGTTAGAGTCAGCAGAAAGGAAGAAGCCCAGCTGAGAAAGTGTCTCCATGAGATGCAGCTATAAATCATTTTCTCAGTTAGTGATCTGTGGGGAAGAGCCAGCCCATGGCGGGTGTTGCCACCCCCGGGCTGGTGGTTCTGGAATCTACAGAAAAGCAGGCTGAGCAAGCCACGGGGAACAAGCCAGTAAGCAGTACTCCTCCGTGGCCTCAGCATTCATTCCTGTCTCCAGGTTCCTGCCCTGTTTGAGTTCCTGTCCTGACTTCTTTGGTGATGAACAGCAATATGGAAGTGTAAGCTGAATAAACCCTTTCCTCCCCAACTTGCTTTTAGGTCACGGTGTTTGGTCACAGCAACAGAAACCCTGACTACGACAGACAGAATCTTGTTAAGTTACACAGGTTGGCCACGAACTAATTCTTACTCTGTAACCCAGACAGCCTTTCAACTTAAGACAGTCCTGTAGAGAGATCCTGCATCGAAGAATAATAATAGTATAGGTAGGTAGATGGATGGATGAATAGATAGATGATAGATAGATAGACAGATAGGGTGCTTTTGCTAAAGAACTTTAGACTGACATTTCCCTTAACTATTCTAAAAGTGTCTGCCTCTGACCTGCATGAGACTATGCAGTTATTCTTTGATTTATCGAATGAACCATTTCTCCTCTAAACAGCTTTAATATTTTTCTCTTTATTAGTGGTTTTTAATTATTTTTGATGTGCCTTAGCGTGATTTTCTTTTTTTCTTCTATGTGGGGTTTACTTTTTGACACTCTGAATTTCTAATTTTTATGATAGACAACTTCCTAATAAGTTCCAAATGATTTCTGCCTCATGGTACTTGAGTCTTTATGCAAAACCCACTCCCTGCATTTGGCTAAACCTACAAACTTGCTTTTATTAAAGTTTTGTAACTTTTATATGTATAGGTATTTTGCCTGCATGTGTATCTGTGCCACACACATCCATGAAGTATCCACAAAGGCCAGGAGAATACATCAGATCCCCTTGGAATGGCAGTTCTGAGCTGCCATTTGGGTGCTGAGAATCAAATCAGGTTCTCTGGAAGAGCAGCCAGTGCTCATAACCACTGCTTCATCTCTCCAGGCCCCAACCTGATTTAATAAACAACTCGAGGGCCGGAGCAATAGTGCAGTCCATAAACTGCTACACAAGCATGAGGGCCCGAGCTTTAACTAAAGCTCAGCACCAACATAAGGCTGGTGTGACGACACACGCCTGGAACTCTAGCACTGGGAAGGTGGGAGCAAGTAGATCTAGCCTAATCATCAAGTTTCTCAAAGAGAAACACTATCTCACAAAATAAGGTGAAAAGCTCCACATGCATGCACACACACACACACTCTCACAAAACATGGCAAAACTAATAAATTGTCACTTCTGAGATAGAGTCAACAAACTTCTATCCTGCCAAAACACCTTCTCTGCCTCTCATTACCTGTTCACTCTCACGAGGGAAATCTTATGAGCTATTCCTATGGAGAGCAATGCAGCACAGAGCTGCAGGGAACTAAGGCCTCATGTTCAAAATCCGTGATGAAATCAATCTTGCCTTAGGCCAAATGAATGATCCTGAGAGTATGGTATCCCCTAGCCAGCTCTTAAAACAACTCTTAAGTCTTAGCCCATACCTGGACTGCTACAGGGCCCAGCTAAGCCACACAGCTAAGTAAAAGAGAATAAATATGTTTTCTTAAGACAGTACATTCTGGAACCATTTGTTAGATAGCAATAAATAACTAGATGTATCTTCTGTAACTGTGAAAACATTTTGACTATGATTGTTTCAAGTCTATTTTAGCCTTTCCAGAGACTGTAATCGTAGGTATATACATACACATATATATACACATATGTGTGTATATTACATATCTATATCTATATCTATACTACATTATATAGAATTCATATATATAATGAATACTATTTAATCTTGCCTTATATGCCTAATGGTTTGCTTTTGCTTTTTAAAATCTATCTTTCTTCTTTGTGGCACAGATTGGATGTTTCTATTGTCCAGGTCAAGGCTATTGATCCTTTCTTCTGCAGTGTCTTTCTAGACACTGTATTTTTCATCTCCAGGAAGTTCAATGTCTGTCTCTAAAGCTATGCTGATTCTCTCTCATATTCATTTTCCTTCACCTTCTCGACAATCTGTGACATTTACAGAACTGATTCCCTTTTGCCTGGGGGTCAAGCTATGCTACCACCTGTTATCTAATGTCTTAGAAAGCATTGTTTTGTATATTTTCCCCCAGTTCCTGTTTAGAGAAAAAAAAATCTGTGTACAATTGTTCTATCTTGGACAAAATTGTTAAGTCCACTATTTCTTTAAGATTCATTTTACCTGTTTGGTTATTATTATTATTATGTGTATTTGTATGTCTGTCTATAACATAAGTATGTACAAATGAGTGCAGGAGCTTACAGAAGCCAAAAGCATCAGATGCCCTGGAGATGAAGTTAGAGTTGGTTGTAAGCCATCCAATACGGGTGATGGAAGCTGAACTTGGGTACTCTAAAAAGTAGTACATGCTTGTAACTGCTGAGCCATCTCTCCAGGCCAACATGTGCTCTTCACAAAAGCTCACAGGTGATTTGTTGTGGCTCAATATTTGGGTGCTTGGTCCCTAGTTGGTAGTCTGTCTAATGCCCACATGAGGCAAAGTCCCGCCCCCATCTGCCTCTGCCTATCTCTGTGTCTTCTCTGTGTGTGTACGTTTCTGTCTGTGTCTCTGTGTGTGTGTGTGTCTGTCTGTCTGTCTGCTGTCTCTGTCTCTGCTCCATCCATCCATCCGTCCGTCTCCCTTCCCTATACTCCTCAGCCCGCAGATCAAGAGATGTAGGCTCTCAGCTACTGCTCCAGTGCCGTACCTGTCTGCCTGCTGCCACACCCCTGCCACAATGGTCACGGACTGACCCTCTGAAACTGTAAGCGAGTCCCCGGTTAAATGCTTCCTTCTCTAAGTTGCCTGGTCATGGTGCTTCGTCACATCAATAGAAGAGTGACTAAGACATGATTCTAAGCTACAGCCAATTTGAGGCAAGTGGGCTGACTGCTTTGGTTTCTTTAACAGAAATTTTCTTTCTATATCAACAACCCCACCACTACCCATCTGGGCTAGTTAGGTTTTTGTTGTTGTTTCTTTTTTAAGGCAGGATCTTCCTCTGTGGCCTCGGCTGACCTGGACCTTACCAGATAGCTCAGCTCAGCCTTAACCTCCCAAGTGCTGCAGCTGTAGGCATGAGCCACCAAGTACAGCTGAGCTGACTGATTAGCCTTGAGACTTGGAAGCTCCTGTCCCAAGGTACCATGTCAGGGTTACATAACAGAGGCAATGTTACACACGCACAGACACGCCCCATTCTACCAAAGAAACTGAAACATCATTATTCTCTGGAAGAAAGTTTCCTATGGGAATACTCAAAGTCAAACATTATGAAGCAGAGAGATCAGGAGAGAGACGCCAACCTGAGCTACCTGGTGAAACTGTTTAAAGAAAATTAAAATAATGATGATGATGATGATGATGATGGTTGAAAGCATGGAGATAGAGATAATTTAGAAAAATAATCCTCCTCCTGTGGGATTCCAAAGAAAATCCTACTTGTTTTTTATTTTTTGTGTTGTACAAATAATTTGTGAAAAGCAACTTCAATACTAGCAGATAAAAATACAATTTTACTAATAAACCTTCAAAATCATATACCTTGTAAACTGACTGAATACTCAAAACAGAATAGATAATACAGCTAAATAAAGCTTTACTTATATGTAAAAAATAGACAAGACTTTTCTGCACCCGCTGGCATCATTTCCATGTACAGGTATTTTCATACCCCTCTACATGGCCTCCTGGCACTTACCCTTTTCCAGGTAAGACCTTGGTGCCCAGGGTGGGTCCTCTTCAGCATAAGGATCACTGTACTCAACCACAGCTGCTTCCTCTTCTTCATAATCTTCTGGAGGAGGTGGTGGAGGAGGGGACTCATCAAACACTGGCTCTTCCACAGGTGGTGGTGGAGGTGGTGTATCTGAAACTAAAAGTTTATCAAGCTGACAACAAACTATGTATCATGTAAAGTTCAATATTTATTTATTTATTTATTTATTTATTTATTTATTTTTATCAGTTACATTTTATTAACTCTGTATCCCAGCCGTGTCCCGATCCCTCATTCCCTCCCAGTCCCTCCCTCCCTCCCTCATCTCCACCGTGCCCCTTTCCAAGTCCACTGATAGGGGGGACCTCCTCCCCATTCATCTGATCCTGTTTTATCAGGTATCTTCAGGACTGGCTGCAAAGCCCTCCTCTGTGGCCTAACAGGACTGCTCCTCCCTTCGGGGGTGGGGAGACCAAAGAGCCAGTCAATATTTATATGAACATCTTAGATTCATGAATATAAACCTAGACTTGAAAATAATAATCTTTCAAAAAATGAATGAGAAAGCATGGCTTCTCCCTCCCTTTCAGGTTAATACTAAATGAAGTTTGGTCAAAATACTATCAATTGGGCCTCCAGAACCTCTCAGTAAAAATGCATAATTATCTTTCTAAAGAAATAAGTACACTATGGTAAACTTTATACCCTATTAGAGGAGTTATAAGATATTAATAACTTGGATAATTATAATTACATAAGAAAGTAAAACAAGTCAGAGAAACAGTCAACTTTTTAAATCTGCTACTCTGCTCTCAATTTTGTGTGTATTTATTCAGACAGGTTCTCAACTAGTGAGACCAATCAGACTCACAATCCCACTGCCTCGGCCTACCGAGTGCTGGGATTTTAAGACTCACCATACTGCCAGCCTAATTCATATTATACAGAATTGTAGCAAACTGAGAAGGAAAAAAAAAATCAATAACAATTCTGGGTAATGTCGACCATTAAAATGTTTGGTTTCTAGACTTTGAACCAATTTAGGCTTAGTGATTATCTGGAATTTTCTGAGATGACATGTCCACATTAGATGTATCAGTAGATGACTTAAGATATATCCTGCAGAGCTATGCTTTCATAGACCAGTCTCACAGTGTTGTACCATGTAAAACATCAGTGCAGAACTCAGAGCTTTTAAACGCTTGGTACATAGTGTAACACAACAAAGTAAAACACACCTGCATTTATCTGCTACTTAGTTTTAACCATCACCACTTATTCTTACTTATAAAGTAACAATTGTTATACATGATATTCTCTGAGGAATCCTAATTTTTATCTCAGTCTACAGACAATCAGACATGCCAAACCCATACTCTGTTATTTCAGTGTTTTTTCCATATGCTAAACCATTCTGTACTTACATACTTTATAAAATAAAAACTTACTCATTAAAAATTCCTTATTCCTATAGAATTTGGGTTTTTTTTTTTCTTGGGGGAGGGGAATCCTCACTGTGTAGCATAGGTTGGCCTTGAATTTGTGCCTGGCACTAGTCCTATGTTATTTTTCTTTTTAAACAAATAAACAAAACATAAAACACAAACCTGTACTCTTAATATATCCTTTGTTCAAATTTAATGTTTTTCATTAAATTTTTATCCCATTAAGTATAATGGGGTAAAAAACAGCAGTGAAACTTCTATACATTTATAAAAGGGGACTGGGTTAACATCTACACCAAAACAGAGATCACCCAAGGGACCTTCAGAAAAATCATGTTAGAAAATTACTCAAGGTAGCAATACTGCTAATTTTTACCTTCTTTACAACTGCCTCAGAGCCAGCTGAAGAAAACTGCCATGAGTTATTGTTTTTGCTTATGAGGCATGCCAGTTATCCATCTAGTATTTTACAATACATTATTTCACTTTATCTTTCCCTTAAGAGTTTTTTGTTGTTGCTGTTTGTTTTTTCCCTTTAATTTTGCTGTGATTCTAGAGCTCAATTCAAAATCTTTATACATCCTATGCAAACCCTCTGAACTACACTAACCCAGGCCAAAGTATTGTTTTAGTCGTAATTTTATGGATGTGAAAAGAAGCTCCAAGATTAATGTTCCAAAAACAGATGGAAAAACATCTCTGACCATTGCCTGAGAAGCCACTACTGTAGATAAAACCCATATCGTGCAAGCCATGCTTCATCACTAAGTAAATGCCACCCAAGAGTCTTGTGCAGCTAGGAACCAGTTTCAGCCCCGAGAAGAGTATGGTGGGCAAAGGAAACCAAGATGTGGACAACTAAACTTCGGTTTCAGCAGACTGATGTTTTAAGACGTTATGGTAGCACGCATCACAGACCAAAGGCTTTCTGTGGGCTGGGAGAGGCTTCAGAGGCGCCTGGACATGTCGCATGGCCTGCTGGGGCTGGCGGAGCATGCAGAAGAGACAGTTTAAGGTGGGTTGTAAAGAACAAAAGTAGGAATTTTTAAAAGTACAGAGATACAGCAGATAGTATTTAAAAGATCATCCAAAATAGGACAGACAGAGGAAGCCTAAAATAAAACTTTGCACAAGTGTTTGCTGAGTTTGGGCTCTACTCAATGAAGCAGGGTTGCCATATGAGAATTATTTTTAAAAAATAATAGGGGCATATCTGCTACAGTGTATGTGATTTAATATAACTGGTTCCAAGTGATTTCAGACTCTTCCACACATTAAATGTAATGCAAAGAATATGTTAGTTCCATAGACTATCTTTAAAATAATACTTTAAAAGCCTTAAGATGATTCTAAAACAAAAGTACGTCTTTCCAAGGTGCATGTTTTAAAGAAAATAACACTAATGTGAATGTTTAAGTCCTGCCACACTGGAAAGCCAGACCCATCATACATCATACGGAGTGGAAAGGAAAGAACTGAGAGGAAGGGGGTTAAGAGGAGTCCTAAAAGAAATCAGCTCTAATAGAAGCCAAATCAGTAAGTGGACCTACCATGATCTACTCAAGCCACTCTAAGTCCTCAACACCAATCAAGTATTTAGACATTAAATTAAAACAGGACTTCTTAGGAAATAAGTTCAGTGTTTCTACAAACCCTGTACCTTTCCCTAATTACAGGTAAAAGTTAGTGACAACTAGTTCCGTAATCCTACTCGACTTTAAAGTCCAATTTTTGAAGGCAAAAAAGAAAATATTCTGTTAGTCTCCGAAGTCAGTTTTAAAATCTGGCTTGTGCCTCCTATTTGAAATATTTTGTTCAAATTAGACAGCAGCATCTCAAATAACATGTGAAAGATGAGATTTTCCCAGGCAAATGTGCATCATGTCAGCTGATTTTTAAAAATTAAAAAATAAGCTGGGCGTGGTGGCGCACGCCTGTAGTTCCAGCACTCAGAAAGGCAGAGGCAGGCGCATCACTGAGAGTTCCAAGGCCAGCCTGATTACAAAGCAAGTCCAGGACAGCCAGGGCTACGCAAGGAAACCCTGTCTCAAAAAAACTAAAACCTGTCTTCTTTAATCAATAAACTATCTTCTTTAATCAATAATTTAAAACTGATTTTCGATGAAGAAATTGTTCTTGCTGTAATGACACTTTAACTGAAAAACATCTTTTAAAATTACAGTGTTGTAAAGCTCACAGATATCCATAAAGCACCTTCTAATGAACATAAATAAAGACTATTTTTAGAAACCAGCAAACAGAAAAGTAAAGGAACTTGACACATTCTACCCTTGGGCACTGCACTGACTAGTTTTAGTCAACATGACACAGCCATTTTGAAAGAGGGAAGATCGCTGAGAAATGCTCCCATCAGACTGGCCTTCGGGCAAGGCTGTGATGCATTGTCTTGATATATGACCATTATGGGTAGCGCCAAAGCTGGGCAGGTGAGCCTGGATGGTGTAAGAAAGCAGGCCGAGGGAGCACTGAGGAGCAGGCCGGTAAGCAGCACCCTCCACAGCCCCTGCATCAGCTCCTGCCTCCAGTTCCTGCCCTGCATAGTTCCAGCCCTGACTTTTCTCAGTGACTGTTATCTGAAGTGTAATCAAAATAAATCCTTTCTCCTGCAAGTTGCTTTTTTGCTTATAGTGTTTTATCAGAGCAGTAGAGACCCTAACTGAAACAGGCACTAAGATTAAACTACAATCAGTTAAAATACAAGCAAAATTTAAAAAAGAAAAGGAGGACCCCAAAGTGCCTGCTATCGGCCAGACACTTTTCTCTAAGTGCCAGGGATACAGGCAGCAAACAAAATGAGCAAAGCCCCTGCTCTGACAGACCTTATATCCCACTAGTCAATACCTATTTCCAGAGAGTCCTAAGCAAGAGGTTATAATTATTTCTGGCCCATGAGTGGCACCATCCTTTATATGAAAGTGGTACAGTGTGGCTACTATGGCCTGATGAAATTATATCTTAAATTAATGTACAATTTGACTCTTGGACAGAGCACAAATTAGAGCATCTTTCCCACGATCACGCCAGTCAGAAATGCCTGTTGTCTCCTGACAGTCCAAAAACCTAACTATTAACAGCC
Source organism: Meriones unguiculatus (assembly GCF_030254825.1). NCBI lineage: Eukaryota > Metazoa > Chordata > Mammalia > Rodentia > Muridae > Meriones > Meriones unguiculatus. The sequence goes on along the minus strand of NC_083362.1, from coordinate 48,257,762 downwards.
TGCTACTGACAGGAAGCCTTATTATTATATTCAATTAGCATATATCTGTCCCATGTATCATATGCAGTGAAAAATCGAGAGAGATCACAGTCAATCTCAACACTCCTCCCACCCAGTGGCAGAAATTAAACACAGGGCTGCACACATGAGGCAAGTGTCCCACCTCCCAGCTAGACCTCGGCCTCAGGAAAAGATGTTTTACGTTAGAGACGATTTACTGGGAACGCAGGGATTACCCTAATACTATTTTTAAGCAGACACCATACCACGAGCTCACAAGAGCAATACGAGGTTATCCAGTGTTACAGCTATAGAGCAACATGAGGTTAACTTTATGCAAGTATGATTTCATTAATACTGCATCATTACATTTGCTTACATATCTATTACAAATGAGGTCACATGTGGCCTGGGGGTGATTTTCTGCTTGAGTCTAATAAAAATGTTAACTTTTTATAATAGATTTATAGGTATTTTATGATTGTAAAGGACAGACCAGACTGTTTTACACAACCATGACACAACTTTCAACAATGACAACACCTACACATAAGGACACCCAAACAATTCAAACCCATGTTATTCAAGGATCAATTGTTAACTCCCTTAAGTTTACATTTCATGACATCATGCAACTTTGGGGCTGATTATGGCCCCTTCATCACCTATCAATCACAAACTTTCTTTCTGTGACAGCCACTTGTCACTAAATGTTGGCACAGGCCTTCCAATTTAGAAATACAAGTCTCTCGAGCTTCCTTAAAGCTTCCCCAGAAGACTTGATGTACCAATAAAATCAGCTACATAATTATGCAAGATTCAACACCAGACCACAAACCGAAGAAATTCACTGCCAATCCATGGCTAATTCTTGGGAGACAAACTAGCAGACTGCTCTTCTGTGCCTTACTGTGGTGTGGTCCTTTTTATACTTGAAAAGGGAGACAGTGCTATGCTCTGGCCATGTATGACACATCTATGATTCTAGTAAGAGCAAACTAGCCTGTAGCCTTGTCTGGGCAATTGAGAAAAAAGCAAGATATTTATTTGGCAATTAGAGTGCCTCCTCATGCAGTTTTTCTTCTTACTTTTATGTCTATTTGTCTTATCTTTATAACTATGCAGTGGATAGGTGGCATTTGGTTATGGTTCCGAGGCTCAAATCCGGGATCTCATGCAAGCTAGGCATGAGCTCTGAAGTGTACCTTCCACAACCCATCATTTTAAAGCTATTTGAAAACAGAGAAATTTCCCATAATCATTTTTTTATTATGAATGTAAGTATGGGTATTCCTATGAGTGCCAGTGTCTGCAGAGGCCAAAGGTGTGGGACCCTCCTGGGACTAGAGTCCAGGTCTTCTGTAAGAGCAGAGCACAGCCTTAGCCACTGATCTATCTCTCCAGCCCACCTCAGTTACTGATCATCAGCCTAGCCACTCATATGATGACTTATTCAAATATGTGAAGCATTAGTGAATGACTATTCAGTCATATGTAAATTACATTCTATGCCTATAATCTGATCTACAGCATAAAGAAGACATAAACTTACTATTTTCTTGGACTCTGGCCACAAATCCCATTAAAGGTAACTGAGGAGTTACCTGGAGGATGGAAGGAGGAGGAGGAGCAAGAGATACTGCAAAAACAAAAAAGGTGTGGAGGGTAAGGGGTAAGGGCATGTTGTATAAAAAGGAAAGGATAATACAATAAAATAAAGAAGGAAAACCACTTTTCACAATAGGTGTCTACCTTATGTATGCACTTTGGAGGGTAATTTTATAAGGAAAACAATACACTGGAGAGTTTAGTAAGCTTTAAGAGTTTAAAAACATAATTTGTGTTTAACAGTCAGTACTAAGGGTCTATTCGTTTTATTGGGTCAACTGAGAATGCACAGACTTTTTAGCCGTGGTTCTTTTTGGTTTGGTTTGGTTTGGTCCCTCCCTAAGAACTATCTAAAATAAGATCCAAAGCCAGCTTCTTGCTACTGCTCCTCATGTACCACGCCACACCTGTAGATCTGTGGTCTCCTGTAGATCTGTGGCACTGTCATGTCTAACCTCACTACCTTCAGAGAATAGGTGCAGCATCAGCCCACCCAGCACTGCTTTCTCACTGCTTCTCTGTACATCCCTGGGAGGAAAACAATGTAAACACTTTAAGATCATAAAGCCTTTAAGAGACACTGATTCCTGTAAATTAACTATTACAAAAGGTTTCATAGTATTCATATTATTCATAACTCACATATCCTACTAAACTAGGTTTATTATATGTGTATAAATGTATATGCAAAAATATACATACATATATATATATAAATATATATATATATATATATATACACACACACACATTCTTTAATACCAAAATGCCTTTTTTGAAGGGGGAAGAAGGGGGGGTTGAGTTAGGGTTTCTCTGTGTAATAGAGCCCTGGTTGCTCTACACTCAATTCATAGACCAGGCTAGCCTCGAACTCACAGAGATCCACTTGTCTCTGCCTCCTGAGGGCTAGGATTAAAGGCATGTTGCCTCCATAGCTGGCCAATGCTTTATACTCTTAAAAAAGACTTAAATAGTAAATGTATGTATTCTGTAATTCTCTTCACTATTGGCAAATAAATTTAAAGGTCAATTTCTTTGACTTCAGATTTTTAAATTATTTATGTATGAGTGTTCTGTCTGCATATACACCTGCAGGCCAGAAGAGGGCATCAGAAAACAGTACAGATGGTTGTAAATCGCCATGTGGTTGCTGGGAATTAGACTCAGAATTGAAGAGCAGGGGGCACTCTTAACAACGAAGGCATCTGACTTTAGATTTTTTTTAAAAGAGGATCAAGCCGGGCATGGTGGTGCACACCTATAATCCCAGCACTCAGGGGGCAGAGGCAGGGGGATCTCTGTGAGTTCGAACCTGGCCTAGTCCACAGAGTCAAAGACAGCCAAGGTTATTCAGAGAAACCATATCTTGGGGGGGGGGCGGAATCAAAAGGTTTCAGTTATGTTCTAATCTAATTGAAAGTATTTCCTTTAATAACTTGCTTCTAAAATCTCATTAGAATACAACTACTGTCTTTCTTGAACTATCATTTCATATTTTATATTTATATTTATATTTCATATTTTCAAAACAAACTGTACACTGGTGGAAATGCTGTCAGATTTATACCTTACAGAACAGTGCCTTGTCAAACTTCATTCTTTAGAAGCATGTATCCATAGCAAAGCTCTGACTGCAAAATATGGGTTCATACAAGAATCATTTTCTTCACAAAATAGCTCACTGAGCAAAAAAAGTTGTCAAAGAAAAAAACATGCTAGAGGTTAAGGTGAAGGACAACAATAGAACACTTGCTTAGCACACTTAAGGATCACAGTTCAAACACTAGACACCTTTCCTACCAGAATAATATGATGCAGCTCAGTATTTTTGGTTTGGTTTGTTTTGATTTGGTTGTTTGAGACAAGGTTTCTTTGGGTAGCCTGGGCTGACCTGGAAATTACTCTGTAGACCAGGCGCATCTCTGCCTCCCGGGAGCTGGGATTAAAGGTGTGCACCATCAAGCCCTGTTTTGTTTTTTATTTTGTTTTTGTATTTAATTAGGTTTGAAACGCCCTCTGATTAACTGAGCTGTCTTCTTTAAAGTTACCAAAATCCAAGAGAAGAAAGGTAGAACTCAGAATACAGAAGATACAAAGTCACAACTGAGCTGCCTCTCACAGCCCAATTCTAATTCACCTTACTTTGAGTGTATAAAATACTTATGATTAGAATCGCTCCCTAATGATTTAATTATACTTTAAAATGTATTTGGCATATATAAATCTGATTTATAAAGAAAGCATTATGAATTATGAAATCTTTAGTGCATTAAAAATTTAATTCAAGGGTGGAAAGAGCATTTGCCTAACACATACAAAGCCCTAGACTCAGTACTTCAAAAATTAAATACATGAAACAGATGTTTAAACAGCTGTCAAATTTTATCTACAGAACTGTCATAGAACTACTGAGTACATACACACAGCATGAAATATCCCCTCCATACTCTCACTATGTACCCTGTACAGCTGGTTCAGAGCTGTAACATGAAACCTTTCTCAACCTCCTTAGGGATCTAACCCATTTCAGATCAACATCATTGTTTCAAACCTTTAAATAAAGTAAGAAAGGGACTATAAGCAGTAATTTTCAGATACCCAAGAGAGCTAGACCATCTTCCACAAAACTATTAAGTAAGCTATAGCTAATAAACTAAAATTTAAGAACAACAACAACAAATATTCACGTAATGGCCAGCCGTGGGGTAATATTCTCACTCAGGCTAAGGCAGGACAATCATGTGAAACTACAAGTTCAAAATTTGTCTAAAGAAGACACATTTCTAAAAGTGGGGGAGAGAATTTAAGAACAAAACACACTTAAAATGCATATTTGGAAAACAAAACCGAAATACAAATTTGGAAAACACTAGAAGTAGAGTATGTGACATATTCTGGCAATATTTATCATGGAAATGAATTTTAAGAGAAAACACCTAAAACACTAAGTATGAGAAGAGAACTGTATTTCAATCAAAGCAGTTAGGGGATTTAGACTGCATTTTGTACTGGCTACACTTCAAGTCCAGCCTTCAATGCAGGAGAGAAGCCCAGGACAGTGAAGAAACTTCAACAAAGAAACAAGGCTTTCGTTTGCTATCCAACAGTACTTTTGAACTGTTCTCAGAACAGCACTGCATAAAAACAAACAGGGACTCCACCACCAGAGTATGCCCTTCCTCCTTTCTCCCTCCCAAAACCAGCGGAGGCTTGGCAGGTATAGTGCAGAAAGAAAAAACAAAGAAAAAGGAAAAGGAAAACGTAATTTGAAGGCAGGTAGAAACCAGCATAGAAAATGCATGAACTACAGAATTAAAAAAAAAAACAACATTAAGTTCACCAGGCGGTGGTGGTGCACGCCTTTCATCCCCGTAATTGGGAGGCAGAGCCAGGTGGATCTTTGAGATCAGACCAGCCTGGTCTACAGTTAGTTCCAAACCAGCCAAGGTTTCACAAAGAGACCCTGTCTTGAAAAGCAAGCAAGCAAGCAAGCAAGCAAGCAAGCAAGCAAACAAAGCACCTTGGCCTTGGTTTATAATTGATCACCAATCTTGAAAGAATGCTCAGCAGTTAATTAAGTGCACAACTGCTTTTCCTGAGGACCTAGATTCAATCAATTCCCAGCACAAACATGGCAGCTCACATTTATCTGTAACTCTAGTTTCAGGGGATGCAATTCCCTCTATGGATTCTGTGGGCATTAGACACATACATGGTATACAAACATTTACATTTGCAAATAAAACAACTATATACACATCAAATTTTTAAAAATTAAATAATTTAAAAATTATCACCAATCTTATTTCCTATATATGAGTCAAGTGTTAATAACTAAAAGGAAAGTCTTTTTTTTTTTTTTCAAGATTCTAAAGGATGTAACTAAGGTTTTACTATCATATAGCAGCCAAGTAGATAAATTTCCACTCCATAAATTCAAGGCCTATGAGAGACAAAATCATTTGTCCTTAAATCAGTAGAGTTCACACAAGCAAAAATTAAAACACAAAACAGTAAATTGACACAATACACTCATGTAGTCTACAATTTTTCTTGCATTCTCTAGGGACTGGGACGATGACCTCTTTAGCTTTACATATAAATCATGTATTGACTCTGTAAAGTGGAAACACAGTATTATTAAAAATTTAGTATTCGTTCATTCTTCCACCCATTCAACAATAGTCTAAAGTACCTATTATGTATGGGATAAACACCTATTATATGGGCTAATTATGTGTAACAAAAGAGTTTATTTATTTTGTTTGTTTTTAAGGTGCAATGCAAAAGAAATGAGAAGAAACAGCAAAAGAAAACTCTAACCTGGATTCTGGTTATAAAAAGGACCTCCATTCATCTGATTCTGAAGGCTTGTTTGTGAAGTTATAGAAGGGGGACGTCTATAGGGCAATGAGCCCCCTATTGTGGGTGGTGTGTGACGAGCGGCAGGCCTATTCATGCTGTAGAACTGAACAGGATGACCTGGAAAAGGGACAGAACACAGATGTATCATTAAAAGAACCTTAGATAATACAATACTTTATGTTCATTTACTCACTTTCAAGTAAGATTATTAAAAATAACAGTATTCAGCCAATTTAATGCAAAATGATAGCTGCTGCTCTGCTGGCACTGTATCAAAGCACAAAAGTAGGAAAATAACTAAAAAAAAATTACATCTGAATGTAAAACTAACTAACATTTTCTTAATCATTTGACTGTTTTAATTAAAATGTACCCCTCTGTTATAGACTGACTGTGTCACCAAAGCTAAGTCTCCAGCGCAGCTGTTATCAACCCAGGGGTCATACATCAAATATCCTGCCTATCAGATATCTACATTTCATTTCATTTTTTTTTTCTTTTTTGGGTTTCTCTGTGTAGCCCTTGCTTTTCTGAAATTCATTCTGTTGACCAGGGTGGCCTCAAACTCACAGAGATCCATTTGCCTCTACCCCCTCCCCTGGTGCTAGGATTAAGGTGTGTGCCACCACCACCTGGCTACATGACAATTCATAACAGTAGTAAAATTAAAGATACTAAGTAGCAATGGAAATAAATTTATGATTGGGGCCACCACAACATGAGGAGCTGTATTAAAGGGTCACAGGGTTAGGAAGTCACTGGTCTAGAACATCAGTGTTGAGAGGCAGCAGCTGTAAACAGTGATCAGGTCGTGAGGGCTCTGCTCTCATGAATGAATAATGTCAGTATCAAAAAAGTGGATTTTTCTCTTTTTATATCCTATAAACATAGTCTTTCAAAACATAAAGCACCTTGTTTCTGTATATTCTGCCTCCAGAACTATGAGCCAAACAGACTAGCATAACTTAAAAATAATCTAGTATTTTGTTATAGGACACAAAACAGATTGTTTTTCCCCCTCCTCTCAAAAAAAATATTATTTAAAGCAGCCACTAAACACTAGAGATTAAACAAAGAATCTATTCTGGGAGAGAAAGAAATGAAAAATGTTTGATACAAAATAATGGTGGTGATAAGTTAAAGAACACTGTTTAAAAGAAAACAAAGTATTTCCAGAAAACCTTGCTGCTGTAACTCCAAGTCAAACCCATGTTTACACAATACAAAAATACCTTCCTGAAGCTAGATTGTCTTAAAATTATTGTATGAAATATAAATCAAAATTTTCTCATCACCCAGAAACCTATCCAGGTCTATTACTCATTTCAACCTCTTCAGAACTACTCACTGCTAACATTACTTGGAAACATTCTTTCCTAATCCATTCAGTTACATAATATAATTCAAACCCCAAATTTTACCTTGCCTTTACCTTCACTTGGTCCCCTCTCGGCCAGGGGCCTCTTGTAACAGAGCTTTGGAACACCCATGAAAGAACACTAGCAGGCAACAAAGTGTGGAAGGGAAAGGGCTCACGAGAACACAGGGAAAGGGAAGAGATGCCATACCATGAGGCTACATAGAAAAACCCGGTCTCAAAAAAAGAGGATCCATTTACTAACCAGCATCATATTAACTGTTAAATGTATTCTCCTATCCCAGCAAAATGTATTTGAGGTTGAAATCTTTCTTAAAAGAATGACTACATTTATCTACTAGGAGGGCGTGTTCATACACAGAGAATGTGTATGTGTTTGACAACTTAGAGGAGCTGGTTCTCTTTCCACCATATAGGTCCCATGGATCCAAACTCTGGTTGTCCAGCTGGAAAAGCAAGCCCTTTATCTGATGAGTCATCTCCCTAGCACTACCTTGAAATTTGAAATCAAGCACCAGTCAACTTAAATAATCCTGAACACACACACACTCTCTCTCTCTCTCTCTCTACAGATACACACACACACACACACACTATACTTCAAAGGAGTATAGTTTATGAGTGTCTGTACTGCTAAAATATAAGCAAACTTTTTGATTATAAACATAAAGGTTTATAATTTGCTGTATAAAATACTGTATTCAAATATATTTTTCAATTCCATCGCTTGTTTCTGTTAACTGCTCGGCCTGTAATAGTACTGTGTTTGCCACAGAGGTATTATATGCAGATACATGTGCATGTGAATAGATGAGCATGCCGAGGTCAGAGGTCAACTTTTGGTGTTGCTCCCCAGGAGCCCTCAATCTCATGTTTTCAAACAATGTCTCTCACTAGGACCTGGCACTTACCCACCAGGTTAGGCCGACTGGTCATCAAGCCCCGGGACCCAGCCACCTTCAGCTCCTCCACGCTGGGATTACAAACATACACCGGTCCACCACGCCTGGCTTTTTATGTGGGTGGCCTCAAGTCCTCATGCTTGCACAGCAAGCGCTTTACCCACTCAGCACTCTCCCCAGTCCCCCTTTCATACTTGTAATGGTTAAATTCTCACAACTAGACAGAAAGTTGACTCCATACTGAGTGCACAAATCTTTAACAGAATAAATTAGGACAACATTTATGTTTGTGCTACTTTATTGGACAAAAGTATCAGACTTTACCCCAATTTTCCCAGGATATTCTTTGTTCACATGCCATTTTCCAGTTAAAAATATTAATCATCATCTTTTTAAAGAATATAAAGTAAAACCAAACCAACAAATATCATGAAGCTGGAGTTTCAGCAAAGAATGGCCAGATGACTGGTTCTGTCTGCCATGCCAATACTCACCTGTGGGGGGATTGGAAGAAATAACAGGGGGAGTTGGAGAAGTGAAGCCATCAGCAAGGGTCTGTGCGCCCCCAGCAGCAGCATCTGGGGCAGTGGAGGAGGGGACAGTGGCAGGAACAAGAGGGGTGGGGACAGATGCAGAAGTAGCAGGAAGGGGAGGAGTGCCAGCAGAGCCAGCAGGGGCTGATGGGAAAGAGGAGTAAGAGGCAGCATTAATAAGGCAGTCACATTAGCGTGAGAAGAAGCATTGGAATATTAGAGTATTCAGCACTCAACACTAGGCAAAAGAACAGAGTATTGAAAAGAGAGTGGTTGAGGTTATTAGGTGAGCAACCAGTGATTCAAGATGCTCAGGGTAGTATAGAAAAATGTTAATTAGTTAAAAACAAACCTTTCTTTTTACCTAGAGTTACAAAACTAAGAAAAAAATGCTTCCTGTATATTGGTTTTTTTATTCACTTTACATCCTTGTTGTAGCCCCATCCCTCTTCCCCTGCATATTCTTTTTTTAATCATAAAATGTTCTAAGTACATAAAACTTTAGTAGCTTTAAAAAGCAACAATATTCTGTTACAATTATAACATGAATCAGAAAACAGGCACATTATTGCAGACAGTATCTTATCAGTTAAAAAACAAAATAAAACAAAAACCTTAACACAAACATGCACAAAATTTTTCAAGATTTTTGTAAAAAGGTATTATTTATTTGTATTGTTATAATCTCACTACATAGCGCACTGGCACCTAGATCACTATTCTTCCACCTCCGCCTATGCATGTTGGGGTTAAAGGCATGTACCACAACCTACTACATAAGTCTATCTGGCTGGTTTTGGGTTGTGTTTATTTTGGTTTGGTTTGGATTTTGGGTTTTGGAGACAGGGTCTCTCTGTGTAGCCCAGGCTGTCTTAGAACTCATTCTGTAGACCAGACTGGTCTCAAACTCAGTATCTATCTGCCTCTGCCTTCCGAGTGCCAGGTTTAAAGGGTGTGCTAACACACCTGGCTTATCGTGATGCATTTTTAGTTAAGATTTTTACTTACATGTATATAAAACTGAATGCCAAAAGAGGGTGTTGCTCACCTGGGGCTGGAGTTACAGGCAGCTCTCAGCCACCCAGTCTGAAACCAAACCTGGGTCTTCTACAAAAGCAGTGAGAGCTGTTAATCATGACTGTCTCTCCAGCCACTATCTTGCTGTTTTTATGTTCATGCTTTTAAAACTAAATTCAAATTATGTGTCTTCAAATCAACTATATTTTTGTTTCTGGGAATGGGGGAAATAGTTTTTCAGAAACTACTGAATTATAATGCTCCTCTAAATTGATATTTCCCATCCTTTGTTACCAAAATGATTCTCAAACCATGTCATCACCATTTCCAAGAAGACGCACTGTTAAAATACTAACAGAAACTAAACAACCTAACTCATACAATGATGAAGATGAAACCTCAGAGCACCAACTGAACTAGTAACAAAGACACAGAACATAGTAACAGACCAACAGAGAAACAACAAAACCATTAAAATCAGCTGGATACACAGACATCCCACTACTTACAGAGTGCTAAGGAAGTCCTCTTTAAAATCTTTATTAAGAAGAAAACCCATCTACAGGAGACTATGGTTTCAACAGCCAGCGACAGACACACACACACATATATACGCACACACACCTAGGAACACCCACTATAATTCAATAACAAATTGAATTAAAGTTCACAAAATAAAACCAAACAAATGACCACTAGTGCTTTACCTGGAAAGACGCTGGGAGGAGATGGAGTAGGAACAGCAATGGGAACCCCCACACTCCCGCTTCCACTGTTCTCCCGACTGCTGCTCCGGCTGCTCGGGTGGCTTCCCCCGCTGCTCCCACTGCTGCTGAAGGAGTAAGAGCCGCCAAAGTATGAATACAGAAAGCAAGATATCAGGGTTCCAAGTATTTCTGAAATGGACATAGCTACAGGAATATAATTCAAAAGGCTTCCATTTCAACTATGAATTTCCTAACAAATAAGGAGAAACTCTGAGTTGAGTAAGCTTGTTTTGATGCCTATTTATAAGGTCTATCTTACAAAAAATTTTAAGGACATTCTCTATAAATGTTAAGGGCAAATTGTTGGTACTTAACACAGCAAAATAATGAATATTATCTTTTATATCCTGGTTTAATACCTATCTAAAGAAGCTTATAGTAAATTTTACTAAACTATTTTATTTACGTTTGTAATGGTACGGTGATATACTAACATTTTATTATGAATATTTTTTCATCTGTAAATTTCCACCAAAAAATAACTTGCAATTTCCATTCCTGGTTAATAATGTTTTTTTAAGACTAATGTAAGTTTTATCTTTGTTGAAGAGTTTATACTCTGAGCTGTCTTTCTCACCTTCCTGCCTGCTCAAAGTTGCATCAGAACATGAGGAGAGAGAGGAAGACTCAGATGAGGTTTGGGAGAGCAGAGTGAGAAAAAGAAGTTAGTGCTTGGAGAATGAGAGAGATTTCACTGAAGTTGCCTCAACAGATTATGGTGCTCTGGCCATCATGTTTGCACTGAGGTAGAGAAAATACCTGTAAGTTCGATTTCTTTGATTCACAGAAGCTGTCCTCACAGGGCTCTGCTGCGAGGGAGCCATATTACGGGTTGGGCTAGGTACGTAATCATTTGGAACCACTGGAGGACGCACTGGCTCCAGTGTGCGATAGGGGGAGTGCCGCCTACAAAAAGAAGAGCGTATGTATTGTGTGATTAATCAAGTTTCGGCACGATAAATTCAGAGTTGCCAGTGAAATACAACTTGTAAGCAAAAATAGGAAATGTGGTTTAACCCAGCTATCAATTTGTCTTTCCTACAGTACAACTCTTCTACCATTAGAGAGAGTTCTGGTGAATATGTCGTGTAAATTTCAGTCTCCAACCTCAATTCTCTATGCTAATGTAATTTTGTTCATTTATTCGCAGAAAATGCAAAGGTTTTCCATTGTTTAAGCCAATGTTTTCTAGACTACTCTTTTCTTAGAAGAATTTGAATTATTTTAGGATCTTGTCAAAATCTCCCAAATGCACTGAATGAATGCACTAATTATCTTCTTCTCCTCTCTCTCCCTAACCAGATATTTAAAAATACAGATGACAAATCTTGATTTTTGGAGTCACAAACTCCACATGATGATCAGTACCAGACATAACTCATTCCCCTTTTTATACCCTACACACATAAAAATTAAAGATATATTGGCACTTAAAAATACACTACTCAATTTCATTTTCCCAAATGTTTTCCTTCAACTTCACAATCTCTTTTTCATTTCCAAATCAGAGTTCAACACTGATAAGGAATTTTAAAAGATTACCTAAGTCCTTCTATCTTAGTTACTTTCAACTATAAAACCAAACCAGACGTTATTAACAAATCATTTCCCTTTTCCAAAGTTTTCTTTTCAAAGGAAGAAAATGATGAAAGAAAAAAAAACAGAAATGAAAATAAGAGGATGTGAGAGCTTCCTGGAGCACTGGTCAGCAGACCTTCAGTTCTTGTTGTTCAGTGACAGAGCCCTTCAAGAAAACGGCATCTTGTGGATGAGATTAGGTCTTTAAAAGAATTTGGTATCCCAAGGCATGAAAATGAAAATCTTCCTTCTCCTTTAAGAAGGTACTGCTCAACTGGCTCTTGTATTTCTCAGTAACTCACTCCCCACGAGGTTCCCAGAGTTCTTTTAAGCACTACTCTCCTAGACACTCAGGTTATAGCTCACTTGGCTTTAAATGAGATTTTTTTTCTTTTTTTCTTTCTTCCCCAAGGCAGGGTTTCTCTGTGCAGCCTTGGTTGTCCTGGAACTCACTCTGTAGACGAGGCTGGCCTCAAACTCAGAGATCTGCCGGCCTCTGCTTCCAAAGTGCTGCGACTAAAAGTGTGCCCCACCACCACCCAGCAAAGAAGATTATTTTTCAAAGGCACTGTTCATACTACTTAAATAAACAAAATAATTAATAATCCAAAATAAATAAGGGACATTATATGTGCTACTGTGTCAAAAGAAAAGGGAGAAATGCCAGGCCCTTTAATTGAAAGTATTTTTTAAGAATTCAAGCATCTCTTAAGTTAGAATGTACATACGTATATCACAAACAATTTAAATTTAAATTAAATATAAATTATAATATCTGTGATATATGATAAGTAACTCTACTTTTTGACAATGCTTTCTATACTCTAGAATGTTCCATTCTAACTTCACAGAGAGCTATACAAAAAAGTAATTACATAAACAAAGGTAAAAAATAATATATGGTGACTAGACAAAAACTAAAGAAAGTAGCCAATGATCACCAACTGTACAAATGGAGCTTAGTCAGCCCCTCTGGTCTCCAATGAGCAGCTAAGCTCCTGCTAAAACCCAAGAAAATGCATTGCTGGTACATGAGCACAACAGTTTAGAATCTGCATGCAGAAGAAATTTTAATTTTACAGAGATTTAATAACAATCTTAACTTAAACCTTAACAAATTCCACTGGACAGAACTCGTGAAGGAAATGCAAATACCCTACAGGAAAACAAAGCAAATGTTCCCTCTGCCACCACACTCCACAAAGTCATTTTCATGCGACCTTCAAGTTTAAATCTTATTTGCCCCATTAGATTCTTTCCACTATAGTCTAAGAACAAAAAGATTACTTCAGATAAATCCTAAACTGAATTACAAGCATAAACTTGAAATCCCAGCATTCTAAAATTTGAGAAAGGGGGAATCAAGAGTTCAAGGTCAATATGAACTACATTATATAGTGACAACTTAGTCTTAAAAAAAAAAAAATTCATTAATTAAAACCATCCTATTCCTGGGTGAATTTTTATGATCTGTTTTCCAATGACTAAACTATAATCTCTTTCCAACATTATCCTCCTTTATATTTCAGCTCGCCTTTGTACCATACAAATTCAAAATGCTTGACAAAGTTTTGATGGGGAAAAGAGCATTTTTTTATTTAGGGTTTTCTTCTTGTCTTTTTTTTTTTTTTTTAAATCACAAAGTCAATGGGTCTGAAAGTATCATGTCTTATACATTTCTAAAAATCCAATTTGTAGTAAGATAATCCTGGAAAGTTGATAGAGAACAAATACCATTCCTTTTACAGATGAAAAAAACTAAGTTGTTGACAAACTACAGGACCATAGAACATACAACAGAGCGAAACCAGAATTTCAGCCAACTGGCTTTGATTACAAACCTGATCACAGACCTCAATCATGAAAGAGTTAGGGTATAAGAAAAAGGTCGCACTTTACTTCTAACTCTCAGTGTTTGTAAAATAAAGTTAACTCCAGAGCCTAACTCAAAACTACAAGTATCCTAACAAGTTACACAAAATATTATAATCCACACAGCCTCTTGACAAGAATATCCTGATATATTCAACTGTGATATAAAAGGATTGTTAAAATCTTCTAAGAAAAAGGTTAGACTTCAGTTTATATTTAACCATGAATTTAGGCTAAGATCTTGTCTCGATTACAAATTCACTACAAAATTGCTAAACCACTTTTAAAGTACAAAGATATGCTTACCAGAAGAAAAAAAAAAGTTAAACACACACGAAAGAAACATCACAAAGAAAATATTCTCTACGAGTTTACATAGAGGTTTTTTGGTTTTGTTTTTTGTAACACAACAGTTTTCTATTACAATATACTCACCCAAGTGTCCCCTTTCCTGACATAGGGGGGCTTGGGGGCTTCTGAGTTGGAGGGGTTGTGCGTGGCAGACCACCCATCTTCATATTCTGGGTACTGACCTAAAACAATGTTGAAAAATAACTTCATTTCTACGCAGTGAAATTTAGTGGCATTTGGAAAATAAGGAGGGGAAGGTTTAAATAAGAAAAAAATTAGAGGCCATGCAATTTGTATGCAATTCCTACTCTACTATTCTGTAGTTGTACTCAAAGGACTCTTCCTAATAGGATTTTTCAAGTTATTTTAAACTTGTATGTGAAGAATGTATTTGCCATTAGGCCATCACACCAACAGCTCACTGGTTAGACTATTACATTCAGCTAAAATTAAATAGTACAATTATAAAAACTTTAGTGATAACAAAAACAACTCAATTAGAAAAAATAAGCTGTTTAATCAATTATTTGTTTGAGGGATTGTTTCCTTTAGGTAACAAGTCTATCATAAATAAGCACATTTCCCAACTAAAGATATGCAACTATGCATGTACTCAGTTATAACTGGAAACTATATAATACAGATAAATTGTAGGATATACAAAGAAAAGTTCAGCTCTTTCAATTTGTGAATCACTCTCACAAACCAGATTTACTGTTTTCCTTATGAGGAAATCACCAACCTGACAGTTGCTAAAAGTTCAAGGCATTTTCCTAAAACTGAGGTAACCCATCACTGAGAACACAAAAGCCACTGTCATTGTGTGACTGCTAGCGGGAATTGAACCCACTCAGGCCCAAACTGAAGGCTAGTTGGGGCATGAGACAGTGTGACATAGTACTGAGTCAGAGATGGACCATGACTGCATTCATAAACCTATTCCCAACTGAAATTTCAAATACAGAAAAGATGGGTAATCTGAGAATAATGATGTCATCAAAGGACTATGTCAGCACTTGTAGAAAAAAAAAAAACCTAAAAATCCAGTTATAAGGAGTCAGTAAGGAATACAGTGCAATGCAACCTCACATTGTTTTAGACTACCAACAGGTTAAATTACTGCTCACAAAGTAGATCCATACATGCTCTATTTTAAGCCCCTATTATCTTAAATTGGCATCGTTACAACATACTTAAAGTATCTCAAATTTCTCATAATATTGTCTTCAGAATTAAAACTTTATCCTTACAACATGAAAGGGTTAAGATATTACACCACTTAAGTTAGAACGGATTTACAATTGTAATATATATTTGAGACAAATTTTTGCTATGAAGCCTTAGCTAGCCTGAAACTCAGTATATATTTCAGGCTGGCCTTGAACTCACAGAGATCAGCCTGTCCCTGCCTCCCAAGTGTTGGGATTAAAGGCATGTACAAACATACCTGAACAATTTTATAATATAAATTTTATGAAAACAAATCTTAATTATGTCACAGAGTACATGAGGCTGTCAAAACTAACTCTGACTTGGGTGAATTCTTTAAGTTCTAAAATAATTATTACTTATCCAAATACACAAGAAATAATATATCAAGCAATAAATTCTTCACATGAATAGCCCAGTGAACAAGTTGTGTGTGATGTTAAAACGATCTTTAATGACAAATGGTACCTTTGAAATGTTAATATTTTAAAATAAAGCATTTTTCTATAATCCTTTTGCTGTCACTTTTAAACAGTAAATACAAATTATCAAATAAATAATCCTTGCTATCTCCCTCTTTAATAGGCAGAGGGTATGGAAATTTTATCTTTAAAATGTCAGAAGATATTTTGAAAAAAATCAATTCACATTTGAAGAAAATTTTGTAAAATAATCTGACAAAAAACCACCACAGCTTTTAAAAACTGCATATCTTAATTTAATGATACAACAAGATTTGAGTAGTAACCAAAGTCCTTTAAGCTCAACTTTAAACAACACAAAACCCAAAGTTACGGTAAGTGATGAGAAGTGAACCAAACACTAAACTACAGTTCAATTTGCTAGAAACAGGAAGGAAAAGGAGCAAGAATAGAAAAAGAATAAGAGAAAAATTTTATTCTATACATGGGATAACTAAGATATTTGAAAATAACTTTCCAACTACAATTTGTTTTAGATGTCAATGTGTATGGTGCTTTTATTTAAATTGCAGTACCTTCTCAAAGTCTTAGAATCTACACACCAAAAACAAGCTCAAAAGGAAATAAAACAAGTAAAGTGGTCTAAAAAAGGAATATGTGTGTGTGTGTGTGTGTGCGTATACACACGTTTAAAAGGAGGAACCATCTCTACAAATTATTTTAAAATTTTACAAAAGAAGTAGTAATGTGGAAAGAAACTGTTAGAGGAAGATGGTGTGTGGCTTTTTTGAGAAAGATGTAAACAAATGTCTACTCATCCAGGAGATGGCATGTGGCAACAACAGACTGAAAAAGGGGTTCACACAAGTCTGGCTTGATGACCTCATGGATTTAACTGGAGTTACATACAGAAGCATGAGTGAGGGATCACTTAAAGGAGCATGGACAGCTTACAGGAAACTAGGCCACTCACCAGGTCTCCAGACATGGTCAAGCACTTGTATCCTTAGGGAGGACAAGAACCTGCTGAGCTACCTCACGAGCTGTCTTTTGAGCTCTCCCCACCACTCCAAGAGAGATGTTAGTAAGCCTAACCTTGTAAGGATCTCATACAGAAACTCATAACTGCTCTGAGTCATGGTGGCAATAGCCATATCCACAATTTCACAACAGAATGTTTCACAGAGAAAATCTGAGCTAAGTCGAAACAAAACAGATAGGGTGAAAGGAGGGAGGAGGGGGGAAAATTACAGGCACATGTCTATAATTTCAGCACTTGAAGGTTGAGATGAATGCAATGCCAGTCTCTGCTACAGAGTGAGTTCAAAACCAGTTTGGACTACATAAAACCCTAAAAACAAAGGATCTGGGGCTGAGGATGTATAGAAGTCAGTAGCTGAGTTCATACTTAATATGCTCAAAGCCCTGGGTTTGGACAATTTGTTTTAAAAAACAGATTTAAATCTAGAGATAAAAGGAGGTGTATGATTTGAATCTATACAGATTAGAGGAAGGGGGAAACAGGTCAAGTCCATATTATCTATCCCATATTTCTGTCCAATATTATCCTTTCCAGAGTCCTATCTAATATAACCACTACAGTAGCACAATGCTTTGAGATTCTAGTGTGAAACTTTTTGGACCAAAGAGCAAAAACATTGAGGCATCTATCCAAGCAAAAGTCCAGTGGGATCTTCCTAGGAAGCCCTCTGGGGACCTCTCTTACATGAAAACAGACTTTCAAGGTCAAGAAAGAAACAACCGTCCATCCCAGAGAAAAGCCTGGGAGAGTGGCTTAGGAAAAGAAAAGAATCTATTTCTGGTTTGCTTCAGTTGATTCTTCTGGGCACTGTTACCACTTTGTAGGTTAACAGAGCAAGAACCAAAATTTGAAAACTGCCTACTTTTTTTAGTCTAGTTCACCGTATTCACCTTTCCACAACTCCAAATACCTAGGTTACCAACCAGCAAGGTAAAGGCTTAGAGCCTATTCTCCAGTGTGACTTTATTCTCCTCTTGTCAGATCCACCTGCCATGGCCAGGCAAATATTTTATAACCCTGGTTAATACTAGGTAAAACAGTCATCTTATCTCCTGATTATCACTGACTACACTGACGATATAGCAAACTGCAAAGTAACAGAAAAATATATATCTGAAAAGAAATCGCAAAATCTGGCTAAGAAATGTTGCCAGGCAGTGGTAATAAACACCTTTACTCCCGGCACACAGAAGGCAGAGGCAGGCAGAGCTCTTGAGTTTGAGCCTGGTCTACAGAGCAAGTTTTAGGTCAGTAAGAGCTATACAGAGAAACTCTGTCTTGAAAAACCAAAAAGAAAAAAGAAAAATGCATGATAATCTGATGAAGATCATTTTAGTGACACTGCATTCGACAGGTTCTTGAGTGACTTGAAATGCTTTTCTCATGGATCCTTCACCACACAGCACCTGCTCTGTTTGACTGTGTGGGGTTTCTTATTTGATTGGTTGACTGGTTTCTTGCAGTGCTGGAGACTGAGCCAAGATCCTCCACATGCCGGGCAAGTGCTCTATCACTGTGAAATACCTTCCAGACCCTATCTCTAATTCCTAACTTGTGTTTTAGCATTATCATGAACTTTGGATATCATGCATACAAACAATATTCACCTTTAAAAAGACTTAAGGTGAGATTATAATAAAACATTTTATAAAACCATTTAAAAAAGACTAATTCTTTTGTAAAAATGTACTGCAACTTAAAAAAAGCAGATCACATGGTATTATTTTTTGCTTCTCAAATTTTCTGTTAGAAGTCAAAAGCTAATGACATATTGTTAACGAACCATATAATTAAGCATACCATTTATAGAATAAAAAACTATTACACAGGGGGAGGGTTAAATAAAGCGTATTAGTTGGCCCTCCAATCAGTAACAAATTTTCCACATTTATAAAATTTTAGCTGATTTTATATCTCTTAACACTTTACAACAGTACAACTTATATTCCAGTTTCACAAAAGCACCCATTCATTCATTCAGCAAATACTTACTAATCACCTAATGTGTATTTGGTACTGTTCTAGGCACAAAAAATGGGTCAATGAACAAAACGGACAAAAATATCTACCCTCAGGGAACATGAAAACACACAACAAAGTTGCCAGACAAAAATAAATAAGTAATAAATAAATGGGACTATTTTGTTGGTTTTAAAAGGCCAAATGTGAAATATCTCTTTACTCCCCATATGTAATAGTCTACATAAGAACATAGAATGGAAATCCAGCCCTGGAATCTCTTACCTTAAATCTAAGCAACCACTTAATGCATAAATGGAGCAAATAAAAGAGGTAAGGAAGAAAAGCATTGAAAGGTTAGTTGGAACTTCAGGATGTGAAGACAAAAGAAAGAAAACAAAGAAAAACAAGTTAAGCAATCAGCATTAACAAAATAATGTTTCAGTAGATCATAGAAAGAGTGGTTAAAGCGGAATGTGTCATGAACAGGAGTTTCACTGATGATATAAGACACTGTTTTATTCAAAATTTTAATTGCTTTGAAGAGTTCTTCAAATAAGCGAACCCTAAAGTACAACAGAGATGAGTGTCCTAAAAGAAAAATAATTTATTTTAAGGATTAAAACAGAATTACACAAAGGAACCACCTGTAGTTATATAAGCAGGCAAACACAAATGTATTTTATATTCCAAGTATCTTTTGGCATCAGATTCTGGTAGCAGCCTATAACATTCTATTAGAAACTGTTAGTCTTTAACAAACTTCCCAAAGTTAAAATAAATTAGTTTAATTAATCATTTAGTTATATACTCATTTTAATATGCTTTAATTAATCATTTATCTATATATATAAGAATCAACTATAAAATTAGGTATCAAATCCTAGATAATAGTGTTTATTCAAAATTCTGAATAAGCTGGGTGTGACGGTACATGCCTTTAATTCCCAGCACTTTGGAAGCAGAGGCAGGCTGATTTCTGTGAATTCAAGCCCAGCCTAGCCTGCAGAGAGTCCCAGGCCAGCCAGAGCTACAACAGTGATACTCTCTCTAAACAAATTAAAAAAAAAAAAACAAAAACTGAAATAAATGTTGTTCTATAAATAAATTTTTATTGTATGTTTTATATTTACATACATAAACATTAAATTGGAATTTACCGATTTCTGGCCAAAATGATGGTTTGTGTTTCGCTTATGCAAGTTTATATTAAAAAATATATCATATGCATGAACTATACAGATTCAAGATAGGTATATGTATTTATCCAAAGCCATACTCAAGTATTTTTCCAGTCACTACTGAAATATAAACTGTAAATAATGTACTTAGCTGAGACTCTACATGGTTTCCTAAGTACTAACACTCACTCACAGGAAGTACACTTTTCCCCAGCAATAGCTGGTAGGTGTTCTGAAGTGCTGGTGCTAGAAAGCAGGGCAAGTGTGCAAAAGCTCATACTCTCCTACTGGGCCACACTCCTAATACTACATAGTTTTGATGATGGTAATTCACATATATACTAGATAACTCAAATACATCTTTAAAAGATGGACAAGATATAAAATGCTGTACATTTAAAAGCATTGGAAACAAATAATAATTTGCAACTTTTATCTATATTATTCTTATCCAAAATGTTGAGATAAAATTATTCTGGAAAAATATCAAGTTCATATTTAATAACATATGCTGTTCTGAAAACTAATGCCAAAAGTCTAAGGATAAATCTTTGAGATAAGAAAAACATTTTAATAATATGTTGGATAGTTTTTCTGTCATTACTACATCATTAAAAGATTGGAACAACTATACTATACTTCACCTATGTAAGTTATCAGCA
The DNA here is from genome assembly GCF_030254825.1 of Meriones unguiculatus. Taxonomy (NCBI): domain Eukaryota; kingdom Metazoa; phylum Chordata; class Mammalia; order Rodentia; family Muridae; genus Meriones; species Meriones unguiculatus. The sequence continues at coordinate 48,236,916 of NC_083362.1, read as the reverse complement.
TAGCTAAGCAAATCCCATTGAAATAGAGCTGCTTTTGAAAACATAACACTAAGAAAAACTTAAGGAGACTACAATAGCAGTAAGCAATATTCACAACCACAACTGTGCCGAGATTTGGTCTTTTAGGAAATTAAACAAACCTTAATTTTCTATGGTCCCTTTGTAGCCTTTTGAAAGCTTGACAAAAACTACACCTACCTTTACCCCATGTCCAATGTCATCTAAAACTGTATAGTCAATGGGTTTTCGAATATAACGAACTGGTCGCTCAAGGCTGGCTGGCGCAATGATCTTATGGGTTCTTGAAGTGTTTTTACTGGCAGTCAAAATGCCAATTTCTCTTCTTGCAACTTTCTCTTTATGAATATCAACTGTCTGCAAGACATAACATAACGAAGACAATACAAAGATGGATAATTCTGATATCCATAAAAATTGTAATCAAACAACTGGGGATTCAACACTGCTTCATATTTTTTTAATTAATTACTTATTTATTTACTTAACATCCCAATTGTAGCCCTTCCCATCTCTCTTCCCAGTCCCTCCTTCCCTCTTTTCCCCTTCCCTTCCCCTATTCCTCAGGAAAGAGTAGATCCCCCTGCCCACCCACCCCAGATCATTAAGTCACATCAGGGCTGAGTGCATCCCCTTCCCCTCTGGCCTGGCAAAGCAAACCCACCAGGAAGGAGTGAGCAAAAAGCAGGCAACAGAGTCCATGTCAGAGACAGCCCTTGCTCCCTTCTAGGGAACCCACATGAAATCTGAGCTGCCCATCAGCTACATCTGGTTAGGGGGCATAGGTCCAAGCAAGCCCCCTGGTGTTGGCTCTAGTAGGCTTCTGGGAAGATATGGGGGTACTCTAGCTGAAATGCCTCACAGTGGGGGTCATGGAGACTGAATAGAACACTCTCTACCTAGATAGTACTTCTAGTGGAGGGAGGGGAACACCAATCCATCCACAAAAACTTCAACCCAAAATTTCAACCTGCCTACAAGATGTGCAGGGATAAAGATAGAGCAGAGACTGAGAAATGCCCATCCAATGCCTGGACCAACTTGAGACCCATCCCACTGGAGACAGCCAACACCTGACACTATTAATGATAATGATGTTCTGCTATGCTCTCAGACAGCAGCCTAGCATAGCTGTCCTCTGAGGCGCTCCACCCGACAGTGGATTGAAAGAGATGCTGAGACTCACGGCCAAACACTGGGCAAAGTGTAGGAAAGGGAGTCTTGTGGTAAAGTGGGGGAAAGACAGAAGGAACAGAAGGTGACAGGAACGCCACGAGAAGACTAAGAGCTTCATATTCACTTCATAAACCATTTTCTCTCGAGACTACAGTCTTTGTTCATTTTAATCTAATGCAAGTGTTGCCAAAGCATGTTCCAAAATCTAATCTGGCACATCACCCAATTGGTATAGCTCACAAGTTAAAAGCAGGATTTAAAATGTATATTTGTGCATGTTTGCATGTACGTATGCACACATATAGGAGCAGACCAGCTTTGGACTCACACTCTTCCTGCCTCAGCCTCCCTAGCGCTCATACTACAGGCGTTTACCACTGTTCCCAGCGACAAGATTACCTTAAATGGCATTAAAATACAGAAATATTATGAATGCTATACCAACAGGTAGAAAGTAAGAATTTCTATAAAGAGATTCTAACAACATGACAACATGAATTTCAATGCTAAAAGAGCAAAATTTACCAAATTCTATACCTATTAAGGTCACAGCTATATTTTTAAAACTAAGAGAAAGTACAGTATAAGGAAAAGAGGAAAGAATAAAAATGTTGGGCAATAGAAAAAGTTTGTTTTTCCATTTCCTTTCTGTATTTTCATAAACATGGCTTTTATATTATGAATTCAAACTTTACTGTAAAAACTTGCAAATTAAAACATGCAATGACGTTAGCCAGACCCAAAGTGTACAGACCTCAACGACTTCTGTACAGTTAGAACAGTCATGCTGATGCCATGGAGTTTGCTTTGAATTTTACATTTGTACTACAAACATTTTTATGTAATTATGTATATATCTCTCTCAAAAAAAAAGAAAAAACAAAAACCGACCAAAGTTAAAAGTTGAAAAACAATTACTTTTATGTCCTCTTCCATGACTCATGTGTCCTTCATCTGCATCTAGAACTTCATCACCTAATACTGATCTTTCTTGTTCTCCTTCTTTAACATTCATTCTAAAGTTTCATGTAAAGATATTATTTACAAGGTTTGCTAATCTCCTAAACTGTCCCATTTTGCAGCTATGGCTGCCAGGTTCCATTCTAGTAAACACAGCACCTGGGCTAAACAGTTTAGCCAGTAAAACAGTGGTTGCCTAGCATGTGCAAGGCTCTACGTTCAATTTCTAACACCACTGTGCTGGTCTGAAGAGAAATTGCCACCACAGGCTCTATTTGAACGCTTGGTCATTAGGGAGTGGTGCTACCTGACAGGGATTAGGAGGTGTGACCTCGTTGGAGGAAGTGTGTCACTGGGGGTAGGTTTGGGGGTTTCAAAATGTTCAAACCAGGCGCACGGGTTTCTCTGCTGCCTGCAGATCCAGATGAGGAATTCTTAGCTATTCTCCAGCACCACATGTGACTGAGGGCCACCATGCTTCCCACCATGGTGACAATGGACTAAACCTCAATTAAAAGCTTCCCGTTGTAAGAGCTGCTGTGCTCATGGTACACCTTCACAATAGAACACTAAGAAAACCACCAAAAGAGGGTTTTAAAAAATCTACTGACAGAGGAAAGAATTTAAATTAGCCACCAAGCTATCACTATTTTTAAAGCAGTAAAGACAAACAAAAAAAAATCTGTCAAAAAACTTTTTTAAAAAACAAGATAAATTTTCACTTCTGGAATGATTATGTTACTGTGGCAACTGAGTTTTAATATAATCTATCAAAATTTACTTTTCTATAAAACCATAATGATAGTAACATCACAAAAAGAATTATAAAACAATACAATATTAAGTTTGTATTTTCCAAAGAGTAGATGCACATCTACTTGCATAGCAACGGCAAGCAACAGGCTGTACGTTGCTCACAGGCAAGAAGGGAAATAGCACGGTCTCACCTGTGAAATATGGTTGATTGAAGACTCCATCCTCCGTAACTGGGACGCCTGGATGTCCAGCATCTGCAGGACATTGTTGGCCAAGGTGTTGATCAGATACGCGACACTTGCTAAGGATTGGGTGGTGTAGGCTTTGGTTTCTTCTAGGGCACGCTGCTTATCAGATGACTGGGGGGAAAACAGTGACCATTAATTTAAAGACAACTTAGTCATCTAAACTCTTCTGTCGTCATTGAACCTATACACCAAGTCAAAAATATTCTGAAAACCATCATTGTTATACAAATCCAAAACTAAATGATTCAATGCATTCATTGATATTTTCAATTTAACTATACATCTTTGTATAAGTACAAACAAAACCTTGAAGCTATTATTTAAAATATCAGTGCCAACATATACTTTGAGTAATGACAACATATACACATCTTCCCAATTTAACTACTTAGGCAGCATTGACATAATGGATAAATACTTACTCTACTTTCCTGAATCCTTTCATTCTCACACATAAAATGTGTCTATTCAAAGTATCAATAATGGTAAATAAAATGTCTGATATAAAAATGATTGTAAAACTGAAATGTGTGGCTACTTTGTTCTCCTGTAATTTAAGTGACAACCTTATGGGACAGAAATTGCCAAAGTTGGCCCTTTCTTTGCAGTCAACTGCGCCTCAGTCTCACACCTGCTACAACCCAGAAGCCCTACCTGAAAAACAGACTATGCAGCAAGAAGTAACTAAATGACTATTTTCCAGGTTACAAAGCAAAGCAATAGTAGTGACATATTTTATGTTGCCAAGTGCCAAATACCTTTTGTAGAAAGATTCCGTGGTTCATGATGAAGCTAATCCAACTTTCTGAATCAGAAACCCTGTATGTTAGTGCCAATATTAATATAACCTACAATAGTCACAGTTTCTCAATTACAAAGTAGAGGCTACATCCCTGATTCAATCATTCCAAAAAACAGTGGTCAGAAAATGAAGAGAAAAAAAAAAAGAATAAACCCCGTATATAACTGCCACTGCAGTGACAGGATTTTTCAAGTCTACCACAACCCCAATCATGTCTCTCCTACAGTCTGCAAAGCAGATAAAATTTCATTAAGGACTGGAGGAAGGGAAAGAAGAAAAGTCTTTTGAAGACTTAATTAACAACCAAATACTACATTGTCACTGAAAAAAATTAAGAGAAAAAAGAAGACTCAAACAAAATCAGAGATGAAAAGACACATTATGGGGGCTGGAGAGATGGCTCAGAGGTTAAGAGGTTAAGACCTCTTCCAGAGGTCCTGAGTTCAATTCCCAGCAACCACATGGTAACTTACAACCATCTATAATGAGATCCGATACCCTCTTCTGGCGTGCAGGTGTACATGAACACAGAACATTGTATACATAATAAATAAATAAATCTTTTTAAAAAAAAAGGAAGAATAAAGAAAAAGACACATTATAACTGACAGCACAGAAACACAAAAGCTTCCTAGGGACTACTATAACAATTATATGACAATAAATTTAAAAACCTAGGACCAGACTGCCCCTACTAAAACATAACCAGAAAGATACACATAAACTTTAATCAACCAATAACAAACAGTAAGATTGAATCAATGACACAGGTTACCCAAAAAAACAAGACTGTATTGTTGCACTGATGAATTTTACCAAACTTTCAAATAACAAACCATGTATAGTATACACACCTATTGTCCTAGTACTTGGGAGGCTAAAGCAGGAAGATTTCAAGTTTAAGGCAAGCCTAGGTCACATCATCCCATCTCCTGTCCAAAGAACTACAAAAGCAGTCAGTTCTCTTCAAACAGTTCCAAAGTACAGAAAAGATACTCATTCTAGTAAGCTGCCATGAGCCTGGCATCAGAACCAGACAACGATACAACACACAAAAACAAACAAAAATCACCTAAGGCTAATAGCCTATGAACATATAGATGCAAGGCTTCTCAACAAAATACTAAGTTAAATACAAGGACATGATCATGTGAGACTTACTCCACTGATGCAAGAATAGGACAGCATGAAAAATGGTAAATAAAATACATCAAATTAACAGAAGGAAGGCTAAAAAAAAAAGTGTGATCATCTTAACAGATAGAAAACAAGCAATTGGTTAAAATCCCTTTGTAGTGGTTTGAATGAAAATAGGGCCCATGGACTCATAGGAACTGGCACTGTTAGGAGATGTGGCCTTGTTGAGTAGGTGTGGCCCTGTTTAAGGAAGCATGTCAGTGGGGTGGGCTTTGAGGTCTCAGATGTTCAAGCCAGGCCCAGTGGCTCTCTCTTCCTGCTACCTGTGGATCCAGATACAGAACTCTCAGCTACTTCTCCAGCATTATGTCTGCCTATGTGCTGCCATGCTTCCCATAGTGACAATAACAGACTACATCTCTGAAACTGTAAACCAGCCCCAATTAAATGTTTTCCTTTGTAAGAGTTGCTGCGGCCATAGTGTCTCTTCATAGCAATAAAAAACCCTAACAAGTTCACCCCTCATGACATAAAAAAAAAAAAAAAAAAAAAAAAAACCCTACAAAAATTTAGGTATAGAAGAGTTGTACTTCAGGCCAGGCTGTGGTGGCACAAGCCTTTAATCCCAGCACTCAGGAGGCAGGTGAATATCTGATTTCGAGGCCAGCCTGGCCTACAGAGCAAGTTTCAGGACAGCCAGGACGGCACAGAGAAACCGTTGGCTGGAAAACAAGACAAAACAACAACAACAAAATTGTAGAAAGGGGTGGCACACACCTGTAATCCAAGCCTGGCATAGGCCAGCAGACAGCCATGAGTTCGAGGCTACCCTGGTCTACAAAGATACCCTTGGTCTTTTATAGAAGTTGCACTGAACCTGTAGATTGCTTTGGACAGTGTGGTATTTTACTAAAACTCTTCCAAGAGCTCACTGGCCACAGTCTAGAAAAAAGGTGAGTTTGTGTTACAGTGAGACCAGCCTGTCTCAAGTCAAAAGGTGGAGATCAAGACAGTAAGATAACTAACACTGTCTACCAGCATTCACATGTATACACACAAGTACAAGTATCTCCCAACTCATAAGCATGCACCACACACATAACACACACACAGGCACACCACACAGATTCACATAGCACAAATACACAAGTATACACAAACCACACAGAAATACAAATTCCACACAGATACACAACATACCAGACATACATACAACACATATGAAAAGCACACACACATATGCATATACCACATACACCAACACATATAACGAAATACACACAATACACCACACACATATAATAAAGAGAGCACATACATACACATATACATACAACACACATACACCAACACATATACACATACATACAGCATACTCATACACACAAAAACACAATTTTTTTAATTGTTAAAAACTTAAAAAGTAGCGAGGTGTGGTACACATGCCATTAGTCCCAGAATTTGGGAGGTAGAGGCGGGCAGATTTCTGTAAATTCAAGGCCAGCCTGGTCTAAGTAGTGAGTTTCAGGAAGCCAGGGCTACACGGTGAGACCCTGTCTCAAAACACACACACACAAAAGACTATTTTGAAGGGATACATGTGTTATGGCACATACACGAAGGTCAAAGGACAACTCGTGTAGTCATGTGTCTCTTTCCACCATGTAGGTCTTTGGGATCAAACGGGTTATCAAGCTTACAACAAATTCTTTTTACCCTCAAACCCATCTCACTGGCCCCTAAAAACAAGTTTCACTCCTTTCTCAGTTTAAAATATTTTCTCTCTTAAAATACTCCCAATCCACATTAAACTTCTGTTTACAAGGGATATTAACTTGCACACCTCACGACCTCACTGTCACTTCCTTTAACACTATCTTCCACTTGTGTTAAGCCACCATTTCTCTCATGGTGGACACTTTCCAAGTCTCTACGTCACACACCTAGTCCACTTGCCCAAACACTCCCCTTCTGGGCTCTTCTTCGGGGCATACTGGCCACATAATACCCTAGTTATCTCTTGCCAATATTTCTGTACTAGTTTGCCGACAGATCATGGAGTCTTAAATGTGGTCCAAAAGTTTCATCTTTCCCAATCAGCTGACACCTCCTTATCTTCCTCTTACCCACTTAAATATAAGCAGACACCTCAACTTAACCATTTACAGCCTTCCCTAAGAAGGTATACAAGTTCTTTCTCATTCAACTTCACCAAGTCTTCATTTTTAGAAAAATCAGTTTTATGGTTCTCAAAATGTGGATCAGTTTCCTACCCTTGTCTTCTCCTTCACCTGCAATAGCTTTTACCAATAACCTACGCCCTGCCTGAATTTTAAGGAAAACTTTTCTCATTGACACTTATCAACCTTCTCAGCAATTTATTGCAAACTTACATAACACAGAAATATATGCATGATTCACTGCCCAAACTCACAGATTATATACAGCAAACGACCTCAAACAGGTGGTAACCTAACACATCTTTGCACATTACATGTGAATCACCATGACTTCTATTACCCTTTTTCTGTTTTGTTGTTGCTGTTTGCCGTGGTGGGTATGAAACTCACATGCTAAACATGTACTGCACCGCTGTGCTCACCCAAGCCTCACCTGGGGTCTCTTTAATGGGTAATGTACAAGTTTCATTTTCTACCATCCTAATGGTCGAATTACATTATTTTTCTTCAGAATATATAACGTATTATCATCTTTCTGTGTCAATAAGATGGAATTATACTTTTCCCATATCAATATTTTCAGAGCCTAGAAAAGGGCATCCACAAAAATGAAGCATTTAATCCAGTCTTCCAAGACTTGGCCTTCTCAAAAGGCACTCTCCTTCCAGTCATAGAGAGAGCCAAATCCTAAGAAAGGGGAACTGGGCACAGGCTGGGTGTTCACTGATCCAGCTAAACAGACGCCAGCTCAGAGCTCAGCCCCAGCAGGAACTCTAATGGCCTATTTCCATCACCTAATGAGGGAGAAAGAAAGATGGAAAACTGGATCTCCAGAAGCTAGCCCATCCAAATAACTATGTACTGAATAAGGGAAGATTAAACTTGCATCTCAATTTGATATATTTCTAGAGGCATGGAAAATACCAATAAGAACCTTGCACATCCTCTGAAGACACTCAGCTGCAGTATTTCTAAATTTCTTACTGTTATTTTCCTCAGTATTTTGCTCCTACTACATAGTACCACAGATCTGATAGAAAATGAAGGTGTGGATGACTCAGGAGGTATAGGAAAATAGCATTTAAAAATCAAGAACAGGAATACACAGGAGGGAATTCTCCTCTGCAAACAGTGTTCCTTAAGACTTTAAGACTAAGACTTCTGGGCAAGATGGCTCATCAGGTAAAGGCACTTGCCACCAAGCCTGATCACACCTGAGTCCCAGGAAACCTGAAATGTATACAATTCCTAAGGCCCCTCGATAAGAGTTACACAGAGCACTGAGAATGCAGCTTTGCGAGTCATCATCCAGGCAAGGGTGGAGTTTTAGCCGATGCAACTGCCTATGAACCATCTCTGCTCCTCAAAGTGAGCCCTCTTTCATATTCTTATGATATCTATTAGATAGACAGACAGATAGATAACAAAATAAATGGATAGATGAATGAATGAATGGATAGATAACAAAATGAATGAATGAATGAATGGGCTGGAGAAATGACTTAGTGGTTAAGGACACTTGTTGTTCTTGCAAAGAAGTCGACTTTGGTCCCCAGAACCCACAATAAGCATCTCACAAGTGCCTGTAACCCTAGCTGCAGAGGATCAATGCCCTCTTCTGGCTTTCGCAGGTGTGTGCCGCTCTGGCTTTCTCACTCCCTCTCCAAAAATTTTAAAAAGATAATTTAGTAAAGTAGGAGGATACAAAATTAACACACAAAAATCAGTAGCCTTCCAATACACAAATGACAAACTGAGAAAGAAATCAGGAAAACAATATTTTCACAATGACCATCATGGCCATTCTTTATTGTCCACTTGATTACATCTAAATGAACTGCAATCCAAAATGGAGGGCACACGTACAAAAGATTATTTTTGCTTGGGTGAATCCACTTCTAGTCCAGACCTTTGAAGTAGGAAGACTCACACCTTTGAACTGGATCTTGAGGCAGTTAGATATTAATCTATGCCACACCTTCTGCTGGAAATCTACATAAGACATGGAAGAAAGAAGCTTTTGCTCGTTTGCCTGCTTGCTCTCACCTTGCTAGCATTCTTTCACTGGCATCAGAGCCTGCTTCTTCAGAATTCCAGCATCTCCTGAGGACCAACTGAGACACCAGCCTTGTGGACTGGGCAACTTCTGAAGTCTTGAATTTTTCATTCACAGCCCATTATTGTTGAATGAGTTGGACCATAGCCTGACAGTGACTTTAATAAATTCTCTTTATAAGTTCTGCTACTCTGGAGAACCCTGACTATTGCAATAGCCTTTTAAAAGAAATATGGAATAACTAACAAAGCAAGAGAAAGATTTGTTTAATAAGTATTGAAGGAAGGAGTCATCAGAAGACAGGAAGATGTCCCACGCTTATGGTTGGTAGGGTTAATACTGTGAAAACGGTCATTCCACCAAAAGCAACCTATAGATTCAATGCAATCTGTATCAAAATTCCAACACAATTCTTCACAAAAACTAAAAAAATAAACTTTTTTCAATAGTAAATTATTATTTATTACAATTTATCCAATTTGTATCCTGGCTCTGGCCCCTCCCTCATCTCCTCCCAATCCGATCCTCCCTCTCTCTTCTCCCCCTACATCCCTCCCCTCGTCATGGTGTTTCACTGCAGCAATAGAAACTCTAACTAGGACAGGAGCCAAACCCAAAAGGACACACAGACAGAGATACTATGGATACAAGGAACTGCAGGAAAAGAGTAAAATACAGTGACTGTTTAATGAGCCAGGAGTGGTGGTGTACGCCTTTAATCCCACAACTCAGGGAGGCAGAGGCAGGGAGATCTCGGTGAGTTCGAGACCAGACTGCTCTACAAAACAAGTCCAGGACAGCTAAGGCCGACGGAGAAACCCTGTCTCCAAAAAACTAAAACCAAAACCAAAACCAAAAAAATAAAACCAGAGAGAGATAGTTTAATAGGAGTAACGGTTTTCTGCACTGTTGAAAAGTATTCTGAAATAAGACTTGGAAATGGTCAAACAATTCTGTAAATACATACATACGCCAGAATCCACTGACATTTACCCTTTAGATGATTAGAATTTTATTAAAAGTTTCTAAAACTTTAATAATCAGTGAGACAGCTTTGTGGTTGCAGAGGCCTTTATCCCAGTATTCAGGGAGCAAAGGCAGGCAGATCTCTGAGTTTCAGGATGGCTCAGTCTACAAAATGAATTCCAAACTAGCTGAGTCTACATAAATATGTCTCATAAAAATAAAAATAATCAAAATCCATTAAAAAAAAAGTCAGTGAGATGGGGTTTTAGCAAATCAGCAAAAATCGTAATAGTTATTACTGCAGGAAAGTTAAAGAAAGAACAGAATTGACAATGGTAGTAAAAAGGACCTGATTTAACTTACACAGCAGCATACAAGTAAGTAACATCAAATAATATTAAACCAATGTGAACTGATCAGAGCTTTTAATCTACTAAAAACATCTTTGCCTAGCATGGTAGCCCATGTTGCAGTGTTTACTTAGGAAGTTGAAATGAGATGACTTGAGCCTGAGACAAGGCAGGGCAACCTACAAACCCAGCTCAAAAATAGAACAAAAATGTACATAGAGTACTGGTTTTCAACCTGTGAGTTCTGACCCCTTTGGAGGCTGAATGACCCTTTCACAGTGGCTGCATATCAGACATGTGGCATATTAGATATTACATTACAATTCATACGAGTAGCAAAATTAGAGTCATGCAGCAGCAGTGAAATAATTTCATGGCTGGGGTCAGCACAACATGAGGAACTGTATTAAAGGGTCGCAGCATCAGGAAGGATGAGAACCACTGACAGAGCTCGGACTGGGATTGCTGCTCAGCACAAGAGCATCTGTCAAGCTTACATGAGGCCCTGAATTTGATCTCCACCAGCACTTCAGGGGAAAGGGGACTGGGATGGGGGCGGGGATACAGGCAGGACTTAAAAAAAAATTTAAAAGCAAGATGGAGCTAAGATAAAAAGCACTTGTCACCTGAGCCTAGAGACCTGAGCTCGGCCTCCAAGACCCACGTAAAGTCAGAAGTGGAAGGAAAGAACAACTCTGCCACAGGGCATTGGAAGCAAACGTTACTGACTGGATACCCAGTTTTTGTCACTGCTAACATTTTAAAGTGCTGCAGCTAACGCCGTCACATAGGCTGCCATGCTGCCATCACCTGGCACTTAACAGCAGGGAGAGTGGCGCAGGAGACATGCCTGCGGGCACATGTATGAGGGTTTCTTCACTTCTATGTGCAATGAGAAGGCTCCCATAAACGAGGGTGACCCAAGTTCAAGGAGGTCTAACGGCATTTGCCTGCTTCCTTTTCCCTTCCTGTCAAGAGTTCCGCTCCACTGCTCCTATCGGTGCTGCTGCCTTCCCTAACATCAGAGCACAACTTAGTCAGCCTTTCAACATGTTCAACTGAAGACCAGTCACTCTCCTGACCACTGTTGTCCAACACAAACCCTATCATGTAAGCCCAACTACTAATCCCTTCATTCCACTAGTTCTAGTGACATTAGATCTGTGTATAGATTTTAATACATAAAGCTCATAATCATACCTATTAAAACATCATAACTGTACATGTACAGATAGCAAAAACCAAGAAACATGACCCCATCACCACAGAATTTAAAAATAACTAGAAACGTTTATGGTCAGTGCTTACAACTTCCTTTCAAACAAAAATAGTGGACTGTGTAAACATATTATTTTTCTACATCTTAAGCTAAGAAACTAAAATTCCTTTGATGAAACTCATTCACTCTCTAGACCAGGGACCCAAGTTTCTGAGGAGCAGTCACTGGTCAGCACCAGCTGCTGGCAGGGCCTGGCCGTCACGCATGCTAGACGAGGCTGGCGCCCTTTGTTGACTTCCCCTATTCACTGTGGACTTCTGTAGGCTCTTCGTGTTCCTAACAGTGTGTTTCCTGGCCTCTACTTACAGTCACCAATAGATAAGTAAGTGAAGACTAACAGCAAGAAGAAAGCACATGTTATATTTAATTCAATCTCACTAGTCCAAATGTAACAAAGGCTCTTCCCAGGAATCAAAACACAACAGAACCAGGCTCTTGCCCAAGAGTGAGTTACCATGGAATTCTCAGCATGGAAAGACACTTGATGAAATTTTTAAATAAAAAGACAACATAATAAAAATGCATCAAAATTATTTTTAAAAAAACAAAAAATTACATAGACACAGAAAGAACAAGTGAAAGAATATAATTCCTCTCTGAAGAACTTCAGTCCCACGGAATCAAAGGGAACGTGAGTTTACTTACCTAATTTTGTAAAACAGAAATATCTCCCTTGCTACTTTCAGGAAGCTGTAGATAATGCAATATTTGATGAGCAGCCACTAAAGCACAAGTCTTGCACCAACTAACATAAATGAATTAACTCTAAAACAGCAACCATATCTGAAACACTAGTCTCAGTTCTGTGGACCAGTCTGTGTTGAATACTTGGGAAAATATTATTTACCAACTTTCTTTTTTTCCTCTGCATAAATATATACACTATTCAAGCCTGTAATTTATTTAAAACTAATTTATTTTGCTCTTTTAAGAAGAGTGCTAGAAAAGAGTTAATTTATTGATTTAACAAACACATAATTTTGTGGCAGGCACTGGAAATAAATAAGATACAAATAAACAAACCAATAAATAAATCCCTGCCCTCACTGGCAGGAAGAAAAGCAAAAAAATAAACATTATCTGTAATGTGGTAATATGCAGAAAAAATAAATAAACTGTAGAGAGAAAAGTGTAGGCAAGGGGAGAGAGTAAGCAAGGAGTGACAAATGAGCCAGTCATGAAATTATCAAGAGAGCACAACAAACACAAAGCAAAAGGCGGCAGAAATACCTGCCTGGTATGATAGGGAAAAAAACCGAAGACTAAAAAACAAAAGAAACAGAGACAACAAGGTAGACAGCTCTGTAGGAATGATGCTAGAGGCTGACTTCTGGCATGCACACCAAAGCAGCTGGCATATACTGACAGAAGGAACAGGAGAGTGTAATAGACAAGGTCAAGGCTAAAAGCCTTACCGTAAACTGGTTTGTGGGCAATTTTTTTAAAATACCTTTTCCAGCCACACTGATAGGTAACTAACAAAAGTTGTATATTTAAAAAGTACATAGTTTCAGAGTACATCAACACTGGGCAGCAGCATCATTCAGCAGCGGGACACTCCCCTTGCACAGACAGTGGCCCCACACAGGGATACCAATACAGCTGATCAACAGACCATAAATGACTACCACAAGCTAAGTCACACATCCATCATGTCACACAGGCCACCTTTGGGGAAGGCACTTACCATCCAGTCTTGATCAATTTCAAGTACCCACTGCATCACTACCTACAGACCTGTACTCCTAATGCAGTGCATCCGACCTCCCAAACAGATTCACTTGATACATTTACGTCCTCTGACCCCAACACACCAACAGCAGCAAGCATGTCTCTCTGCTTCTGAATTTGAGCTTTTCAGAATGCAAGATGACAGCATTTGTCAGGCAGTAGTGGGACATGCCTTTAGTCCCAGCACTTTGGGAAGCAGAGGGAAACCGATCTTTTGAGTTCAAGGCCAGCCTGGTCCAGAGAGTGAGTTCTAGGACAGCCGGGGTTACAAAGAGACAGTCTCAAAAAACAAACAAACTAAAAAGACAGCATTTGTCTTTTTGTGTGTGCCTCATTTTACTTAACACAATGTTCTCAAGGTTTATCCATTTTGCCCCACATGGCAGGTCTTTCTTTTTTATTGAATAACATTCCTTTGTTATTCCTGATCTGTATCACTTTTTTAACAACTCGTTTCTTCAACACTTGTTTCCACATTTAGGCCACTAAGCCCTGAAAATAATACTAAAATGGACATGTGAGGACGTGTGCTCTTTGAACAGTTTCATGTATCAGGTGAAGACCCAGAAGTAGAATATATACGCAAAGGTGGAACTGCTAGGTCACAGCGTTGTCCTCGTTTTCACTGTCCGAAAAACACTTCCCTGTCACTTTCCATAATGGCTTTAACAACTCACATCACCAGAAAGAATTCCTTTTTCTCCACATCTTGCTGGCACAAACCTCTTCTTTATGACACCATCCTAATAGATGAAGGAAGCCTCACTTCCAGTTTGCATTTCGCTAACGATTATCTGTGTGGGATATCCATCTGCCTGCTGCTCATTTGTGTATCTTTTTTCTAGTCAAGTATATAATAGTTAACACTGTCACTTGACAGAATCTAAAAATCAGCTGGTATACAGACTTCTGGGAAATTCTGTGAGGGGTTATGACATGAGTTATGTGAGAATGTGGCCTTAACTATGGGAACTCTATTCCCTGGGCAGGGAATCCTAGACAGCATCGTAAAACAGAGAAAGTAATCTGGGCAGTACAGGGCATGTGTTAGACACTGTCACTCACTGCCTGAGTGGAAGCAGCATGAGGAGCTGCTTCAAGTTCTGCCACTTAACTTTCCCCACTATGACAGACCCTTCAACTGTGAACCAGAATAAATTCTTTCTCTGTTAAGTTGCTTTTGTCGGTCAGGATATTATTTTTATCATAGCAACAGGAAAAGAAACTAAGATAATGTCCTGTGCCCATTTTTGTTTTGACACAGGGTTTCTCTATTTAGCCTTGAACTCAGGAGACTCACCTTGCCGTCTCCCAAGTGATGGATGAAAGGCATGTGCCACCACACTTAGTTCTATGCCATTTTTTAAAATTTGGTTTACAGTTTACGCCGTTGTGTTTTATGAGTTATTTCTATTTTTAGTGTGACGCACTGTTCTTATAATTGCTTCTGCTGCCTATACTTTGGTGCTCTGCTCAAATAAAAGTTATTGCCAATACTCCCATCACTTCTAATAAGTTTATAATTTGAATACAAAGTCCAATCTCATTATTTCACACGTGAACACAGTTCTCCCCGTAAATTGTAGAGACTATCTTTTCCCTGTTAGATAGTCTTATATCACAGTAGTCAGCTACCCGTTTCTGAGCTCTCTATTCGGTTCTATTGCCTTACGACTATTTTATGCTGGTACCATGCCATTTTGGCTACAATAGCTTTGTAATATACTTTGAGATAGTAGAGTATGAGGCCTCCAATTTTGTTTATCTCAAAATGGTATTGAGTATCAACTCTTGAGGTTCCATATTTTCTGGGACTTTAAATAATTCTACTGGAATTTTTTTATAACAGTGATTACACTATGTTCACAGACAGCTTTGGGTAGTATTGACTTAATTCATTCTACAACCCATAATCACAAATGCTTCCACTTATTTGTGTCCTACATTCCTAAATGCTTTATAGTTGTTAGCTCACAGATAGTTCACCTCCTTGGTAATTCCTAATTTACTTTTATTTTATTCTTTTGATGGCCTTTTAAAGGTATTGTTTCCTTATTTTTTCATAGAGTTTCCTATTAGTATATGGAAATATATCTGACTTTTGTTTGTTGTTGTTGTTTTTGGCTTTTTGAGATAGGGTTTCTCTGTAACAAAGCCCTGGCTGTCCAGGACTCGATTTGTAAACCAGTCTAGCCTAACTCACAGAGATCCACCTGCCTCTGCCTCCAGAATACTGGGATTAAAGGTGTGAGCCACCACACCTGACGTGCTTTCTTTATGTTGCACTTTATACTGCAAATTTACTGAACCTGTTACTTTTAAATTATTTCTGATGGTGTCTTTATGGTTTTCCATGTATACAATCATGCTTTTCTGTCCCCACTGTCACAAAATATATATATATATGTATATATATATATATAAAATAAAAAAGAACAGTTATCTGTAAACAAAAACAACTACTTTTCTAGTGTGGATATTTTTTATTTCTTTCTCTTTGCTAAGTGATCTGACTAAGACTCCTAGCATTTTCGTAAATGGTGTTGTGTTTATAAAACTATGAGGGACAGTAGAGGCAGCTCAGTGCTTAAAAGCACTGGCTGTTCTTGCAGAGGACTAGGGTTCAATTCCCAGCACTGCCACACAACCATCTGTAACTCCAACTCCAGGGAAATGATGCCCTTTTATGGCCTCAATGAGCACCAGCACACATGTGGTACAGACATGCATACAGGCAAAACACCCATAAAAATTAAATTAAGATAAAATTAAAAGCGATGAGACTGGAAACTCTTGATTCTAATTTTTAAAAGCTTCGGCTTTCCATGTTTGAGTGAATTAGCTTGGGCTGTCATCAATGTTTATAACAGCCGTATAAATCACGCCACCCGGCAAAACCAAATGTTGACAAGGATGCAGAATAGCTGAACATGTGCTGCTGGGAATGCAAAATGACACCACAGAAAAGAGTTTAGTAATTTCTGTAAAGTTAAAAAGGTAGTTTTACCATGTGGTTCCATAAACCCACTATTCTTCTTTTTTTTTTTTTTTTAAGTAAAAAGAAACAAAGCTTGACCTCACCTAAGACCCTGTTTAATTCAGAAGGTCCACTACTTACTTTAAAAAAAAAAAAGTAGCAAAAGATCCAGGTCTTGTGTAAGGCCAAGAAAAAAGGTGCCGTAACTACACCATGGGTGATATGGCACTTGTGAGGAAACAATACCACCCGGCAGCTGAAGTTTCACAGCTACAGCTTTGCCTAAAAGGAGTACAAGCAGAAAGCCTTCTTCTGTCACAACTAGGAGGGACACAAACTGACAGGCTCCTTGTTAGACCAGGAAATGAATAGATAAGGCTTTGTGGAAGCTTCCCACAGACCTCTCATCTCACAGGACAAAGGCAATGCAAGCGCTGGGCCAAGACTCGGATCTGCAGCAGTCACACTAAGTACAACATGGATACATTCACTTCACCGGGGTAGAATGATGAAGGAGCCACTCATTTCAGTTTACCCAAGAGCCACCTGTAAGCCAATGATTACTGCTGATTGATCACTGATTAAAGCTACAAACAACACAGAAATACAGTAACAGATAAGTCAAATAAAATCTAAGTTTTTCTATACTGTAATACCATTTGTCAGCAAAACAGAATGAAATGACACAGTGTCAGAAGCTCAAGGTTATCCTTGGCTACACAGTTAAGTTTGACCCTAGTCAAAAATAAGTAAGACAAGCCAGGGCACACACCTTTAATCCCAGCTCTAGGGAGGCAAGAGCAGGGGTATCTTAGAGCAGGTGTATCTAGGCCAGCCTGGTCTAGAGTAGCAAGTTCAAGATAACTGGGTAACTTATAATTCTTTTAATATCTAGCCACTTTATAATTTTTTCAAAAATATCCATGTATTTTTTTAAAGATTCATTCATTATGCATACAGAGTTCTGCCTGCATGTACACCTGCACGACAGAATAGGACACCAGATCTCATAGATGGTTGTGAGCCACCATGTGGTTGCTGGGAATTGAACTCAGGACCTTTGGAAGAGCAGTCAGTGCTCTTAACCTCTGAGCCATCTCTCCAGCACCCAATACCCATGTATTTTAATGGCACTCATTAAGTTAAAATTTTTACTCCGTGTCAAGTTTCAGCACAGAGAAACCCTGTCTCAAAAAACAAACAAAAATAAGTAAGACCTTCAAAAAGAAAGAAAGAATTCCTGAACATTTTCACCAATGGGTTAAGCATTCTATGTTTACATTAATAAATGAATAAAAGGGGCTGGAGAGATGGCTCAGAGGTTAAGAGCACTGGCTGCTCTTCCAAACGTCCTGAGTTCAATTCCCAGCAACCACATGGTGGCTCACAACTATCTATAATGAGATCTGGTGTCCTATTCTGTCATGCAGGTGTACATGCAGGCAGAATTCTGTATGCATAATGAATGAATGAATGAATGAATGAATGAATGAATGAAACAAAGGTAGCCAGGTGCTGTGGCACACACCTGTAATCCCAGTAGAGGCAGTCAGATTTCTATGAGTTCAAGGCCAGCCTGATCTACAAATCGAGTCCAGGACAGCCAAGGCTACACTCCGAAACCCTGTCTCCAAAAAATGAGAAGAAAAAATTAAAAAAGGAAAAGAAAACGAAACAAAGGTGTAGAGGTACGGCAGTAGAGTGTACTAATTCGGTACTTTTTCTTTTGTTTGTGAGGCTCACACTGTCCTCACTGAGTGAAGGCAGCGTCTCACACATGAACCCAGAGCTGGCCAACACGATGAGGTATCCAGCCAGCTTGCTGCGCTCACAGTGACAGCGCTGAGCCCACCCAGCACTAACAGAGGTTCGAGGAACTCCAGTCCTCATGCTTGGTTGGTCGTACAGATACTTTAACCACTGAGCCACCTCCTCGGCCAGTCGGAAGTGAAACAATCAACTTAAGCATAGTAGCCAACGTCTGCACTCAGTTCCCAAAGGCAGGAAAAACACAAGTTCAAGTCAGGCAGGGGCGACATAGGGGAACCCAGTCTCCAGAAACAAACAACAAAATCAACCTGAGAAGTATTAGCAAACTACAGTCATAATTTTTATCATCACACTTTAGAAAAAAAATTGCCTGTTTCACAGAAGTTAATAGAATTAGGCTCTTAAGATTTTATTAATGATACTTAAAATTCCAATATTAACATCATTGTATCCTACAAAGTAAATATTTACATTTTTCCATCAGTAGTATCTGTGTATGTGTTCCTTTTGCTCAAATTTCACACTAGTTATGATCCATAATTAGTGTACTTTTATTTACCTATTTTATTTCCTAGATATAAAACCAGATACTTAATACTGAATAATAATTATATATGATCAACATACGTTTTTTAAAAATTTCATTTCAGCTGGGCAGTGGTGGTGAAAACCTTTAATCCCAGCACTCTAGAGGCAGAGCAGGCTGATCTCTGAGACCAGCCTGGTCTACAGAGCGAGCTAGTTTCAGGACAGCCAAGGCTACACAGAGAAACTCTAGAAAAACAAAAACAAAACAAAAATTACACATAGAGACAATGAGTGCTGAGTTAGTTAACTGGAGCTATAAGCTAAGGCAGAATACCATAAGGTTAATAGACCATTTGCTCAGTGATCTGTGAATTAATTTTCACGCTTTGCAGGGTCAAAGCATCAAGACTTCTGCTGGTCAGTCCTTCCGTCACAAGAACTGACAGATGTCCAGCCGGCTCAGCACAAATCAACTCTCCCCAGTTCTATGTACCATTGTACAGCAAACAAATCACGCAAGAAGTATCATCCTGGGGAAGTACAGCAGTAACAGATCCAAAATGCCACAACCGAGAACCCAAGAAATCAAAGTGGAAACTCTACTTCAGATGCTAAATTAAAAATACAGATGGTTTAAAATTCAAACTCCATTTCTAGGAAATCAGTATGTATACTTTTACAGTGGGATAGGAGTATAATTGCGTCGTGGTAGAGTGTATTCTTGGCATGCACAACGCCCTGAGTTCAATCCCCAACACCAAAAATGAATAACCAAATAACATGCCAACTTTGACACTCTTCAAGCTGGAATAATTGTAAAATTGAAGACAAGTGCTGATCTCTTTCACTTTTCCATGTATCAACTTACATACTTTTCCATTTTTGTGACAATTATAATCTAAAATTGTAGTAACATTCATCTTTCAAAGTAGACAAACCTGTTTCTTATCAGTTGGCCACAATTGCAATCTAAACATTTTTCCATCCCCTAATTTCTCTTCTGACAGACACCACCTTCCCATAACACGCTACGTAAGGCAATAAAATTAGCACTTTTGGTCTTTTAGGTTTTGTCTCTCCCGGCAGCCGTGAATTCTGAAAATAAGCATAACCCTCCTACCCACAATCCACTGCAAAGTATAAATCAACTATGCTTGGCTTGTTCTAGGCCACCCTCCCACCCTATCCCAAACCGTCATGCCACCATCTTGGATGCTCAAGTTCATTACATAAAATGGCACATTTACATTCACTCTATCCCACATCCTCCCCTAAACCCTAAATGTGGGCCTTACGCTACCTAATAAAATGTAAATGCCATGTCAAGTAGTTGTTACTCTGTATCATTTAAGTAATGACAAGGGAAAGGTCTGTTTGCATTTACACAGAGGGATTATTTTCAATCATCATTTGATTGAAATCACCAATGTAGGACCCTCCAACGAGGAGGGCTGATGGCAGATGGTATCAACATGGATTTAATTCTCTCACAGATCTTGAACTACATTATAAATCCCTGAAGACTTTAGGAGTAGACCAGCAACAGTTCTGGGCCAGGGAAGACTGGTCAAAATCAAGCAATCAAACCTTTGAATCATTCCTACACAGCTCTGGGTTAGTAATGCATATGACAGACATTTGTGAGGGGTTTTTATCAATCTCTGATCAAAGAGACGCACACTCTTCCTACTGAACACGCACTCTCAAGCACTTCTTTGAAAAGGACTGCATCCAATTACGTCTGATTCACTCTCCAGTACAAATGTCTGTAACACCACAACAGAGTTTGGTACATGCATAATCAACGTCTAAGCACAGTATTTTTGATTAGCCATGTGGTTCTCAAAAACACTTAAGAACCTATAAATTAATGCATCTGGTTTTTCTAAAATTCATACTAAGATTTGAGCACGTTTTCCAATACAACCGGGGCTGAGGATGTCTTCAGAGATGGGAACGGGAGCAAGAACGTCAAAAGCGGGCAACAGTGTAACATCATGCTTCCGTTTCCACTTTACCCAAAGAGAATTTACTGTCTTTTATTATTTTTTTTTAATGTGCATCAGTGTGAAGGTGTCAGATCCCAGATCCCTTGGAACTTGAGTTACAGACAGTTGTGAGGTGCCTTGTGGGAATTGAACCAGGGTCCTTGGGAAGAGCAGACAGTGCTCTTAACCACTGAGCCATCTCTCCAGCTCCAAAGAGAATTTAAATTCGAGTGGGGAAAAAAAAATGGTGGAAGAACCTGGAATTCAGTATAAGCCCTATGGAAAATAAGACACCCTGGATTTGCAAAGCATGAGTTCATTTTTAAAGTGTTGTTTTAATCCGTAAGAATTTTACATTTATCCCATGACCAGCTGGTTCCCATCGCACCAATGTCTTCCCCCGCCCCTTTCTCACCTTCCTACACACACACACACACACACACACACACACACACACACACATCCACTGAGTGCCAAGCCAATCACCATGGGAAAAAAACTACACCATGTGGCTCATTTTCCTAATTCTTTGTGAAATATAGTCATAGTTCTTTTTCCCATAGGAAAATTACCTATTCTAACGGGGCCTGGGGAGGAAAACCAGCTCATTATCAGGCAGTTTCCCATTCTCCAAAGGGAGAAAAAAAAGAGCATTAACTTATAATAAGGAACAGCCGTCCCACCGTGTCCCCCTTTACAACCTAAAAAAAAAAACAAAAACAAAACTGTTTTAAACTTAAGGGTTAAGAATGTTGTTTTGTCCTCGGGGCGCATTCTCGGGAATGGAAAACTGCGGCGTCTCACTTTGCAGACCAGCACCCCTGGAACACACCTCGGACTTGGGGCAGAGGGTCGGTCACCTAGTCGTCCACCCCACGCAGCCCTGCCGTCCGGGCAGGGTTCCGTTAGACAGAGCAGGCCACCCTCCACCTCCTCCACCTCCCCCGCCATCCCGAAGCGGTCCTGACAGGCGCGGGGCGCGGGGGCGGGCGGGCCCGGGAGGCGGGACGCCGCACACGCGCCGCACCGCGGGCCGGCCCGGGGCCGCCTCCCCCGCCGCCGCGCTCGGCCCGTCCCCACCCCGCGCCCGCCGGGGCCGAGGCTCTCCCGGCGGCCACCCCGGCCGCCCGCGCGCCCCGCGCCCCCCGCGCCCCGCCGGGATGCGCGCCGTGCCGGGGGGCGCGCCGCACCTGGATGTAGTTGTTCTCGCAGTAGTCGGCCACCCGCTCCAGGTTCGTGTAGCTGTCGAAGAGGGCCCGGCGGCCCCCCGGGATCTCCTCTTCCAGCAGCATCTGCAGCTCCGCCATCTTCACATCCTCCTCCTCCTCCGCCTCCTCCTCCTCATGCAGCCCGCAGAGGCAGCGGGCCGGCCGCGACGCCCGGGAGAGGAGGGGCAGCGGCGGCCGCGGCGGCGGGGAGCGGGAGGAGCGAGCGGCGGCCCCGGCGCGCGACGCGGGAGGGGGCGGCGGGGCCGGAGGCGGGGCGCGAGCCGGCGGGCCGCGGGGACGGTCACCGCGGCGACGGGCGGGCGGGCGGGCACGCGCACGCGCACGCGCGCTCCCCTCCCTCCCTCCGCCCCCGAGCGAGCGCCCGAAAAAGATTCCCACCCGCGCCGCCCCTCCCCCACTTCCGGCGTCTCCTAGCGACGGGAGGCGGGGGCCGGGATGCGCGCCCGAGCGGGGCTCCGGGTTAACCCTTGGGCCCCGCGCGGCTTCCCCGGCTCTGCGAGCCCCCGGGCTGCCTTTGTTAGCCGCGCGGGAGGGCGCCCCGCTCCCCGCCGCCTCCGCCCTTCCCCCGGGTGGCACACCCCAGGCCGGAACCCCGCGGAGGTCGTCGACCCGAGGACGCCCTCCGGGCCCCTGGGCAGGGAGAGGGCACAGGCTCTTCACATCCTCCGTGAGAAATCACACCTCAGAGCGGGCAGAGCCACCGAACTTCCATGCAGCTCCAAAGGCCACCCTGGACCTCATCCTTCTTCTCTGCAGAGTAAATTTGCAGTTACCTAACCCCAAATCTATGCCTTCATTCATTCGTTCGTTCGTTCGTTCGTGCTCTCGCCCTCCCCCTACCCTGTCTTTCTTTTTGGCAAGGTCTCCCGTGCAGACCCGTCTGGTTGGTTACAGGAATATGCTGAGGTCGGCTGCCCAGCCGGGGCCTACTCCTCACGACTTTTTTCAAATTTTCTATGGCGGTTTTGCTGGTGCTAATTTCATTATTCACGTGGTTATAATAGAGCATGAATAAAATTAAATAAACGCACATTGGAAAACGTACTACAAAAATTCAAGGTAGTTCATTCTGCTCTTGCTAGTAACCTAGATATTGAAATCTTTTTCCCTAAATAAGATTACCCCACGCGGGGAAGCTTGAAAAGAATAAAACACGCCTTCTGAGATACCAAGACCATGACCTTTGTCCTGTGGAAACCAAAAGGGTACCATCTTAGAGGAGTGGTTTAGGATTGGTGCTTTCAGCCTTTTATTGCCCTTGAGGTCACTTGGCCCTCCTATGATTAATTTTCAGATGATGAGGGAACGATCATACATTCCTTAAAAAAAAAATTCAAATGCATACTATCACACATTGGTGGAGTAAACCCTGTGCTGTTACATTAGCCTTATGATAGCTACATTACCAATACGTGGAGCCTTTGCTGCAGAGCCGAGAACAGCATTTTGAAATGATGGGGGGTCCAGCTGGAGCTATTCTTGGCCACTTCAAACACCTGTCTTAGTGTGATGTTCTCTACTTTAAGTGTGAGAAGCCTGTTAAAAACGAAAGGGAGATCTGGGGTTTGCACTCCTTGTGTGTAGGAGAGGGGGAATGAGAAGCCTAAAGTGTGTGGGGGAGGGATAGTGAACGGAATGGCCCGTACTCCAGGTTCGGGAAATGAAGGAAACAATCATCAGGTCAGACTTCCGTACAGACTTAAGCGGATAGAAAGGCTGTGTGGCTGGGTCTGGGGAGATGGCTCAGCAGTTGGAGCACATACCGTTCTTTCAGAGGACCAGAGCTTGGTTCCCAACATCCATGTCATGTCATGCTCTTCCCGATCACCTGTAACCCTAGCTCTGGGAGATTCAGTAGGAACACACGCATAAATCGATTTTTTTAAAAAGAACTTCTTAACTTAAAAAGCATAGTTCTCATCTTAAAGGGAAGAAGAGGTGGTTAATTCTTGGAGCCATTTGGAGTGACCATGGCCATGGAATTACAGACTTGGATTACCCCCAAATTCATGTTCCCACGTGGGAGCAGTTTCAGCACGTTTGTGTAGTTTTACACAATAAAAGTCGTAAGTCAAAGCAAGTTTAAGATGCGTCAGTGGGCACATCGGAGAGGAAGGCAGGTCAAGATCCGGGAAGCCTTTCTACGGGCTCAAGATGCTATCTGATGACATTCTTTTGGGTGGTTTGAAGCTGGTTGCCTGCTAAGTTAATAAATACTAAAAGATTTGTTTTATCTATTGTCACAAAATTTAACTTCCGACAGGGGGTGAGGGAGACAGTGTTTGCAGGGAGTGGCTATTGGAGGATCAGAATTTAGCCCCTGATAAGGGAATTAGCCTCTGAACCTGAAATATTCCAGTCTTTCCACAGTACTGAGATTTAAAGCAGCCAGTCAGGCTCTGCAGACTCAGATTTCTTTCAGTTTCCTTCGCTCCCAGAGGCAGCTTCCATTCAAAAGTTCCCCTTCACAAAGTCTACCAGATGAGTTAAAAGCAGACAGGACCCTCCCCGACATGCTTATTCCTGCCAGGCATCTGTCAAAGGCTGCCTAGCAATTATTCCAATAAACAAATTTTCTGAGAGAGGATTCATCAAAACACCCAGTGAAAACTGGAGCGCTTTCTCAAATTCGGGACAGCTTCCTCAGCTCTTTAAAGAAGCAGAACTATGACTGTAGCTCTGTGGTAACAATGGCGGCCAGCATGCATACAGCCTTTAAAGTTCAGGAGCCTGAGGGCCCAAGGCTGTAAGCATACAAGCCCAACTACCTGTAAGAGACTCCACATCCTTAGGGTCTAGGAACAGGTTGTGTACCTCTTGAAAACTCCAGTACTTGCCCATATGTTTTTTAGGTTGATGAACGTAATTGAAACCTACTCTTTTTAAAGTTTTTCTGATACACTGTTATGGTAATACAGGAACTCTTTTAAGCCATCAAAAGTAACAAAATAATGATTTGTACTTATTTCTTATTACTTATTTTTGTACTTATTTCATGTGGATGCCATAAGAAGAGAAACAAGCAAGCCTCTGGGGCAAAAAGACACATTTCAAGAAGTCTTAAGAAAAAACACTTTCACCCAGGCAGTGGTGGCACACATCTTCAATGCCAGCACTCAGAAGGCAGGTGGATCTCTGAGTTCAAGGCCAGCCTGGTCTACAGAGTGAGTTCTAGGACAGAAACTTTGTATCAAAAAAACAAACAGAAAACAGAAAAACAATTTAATTATACATTTCTAATGTACCCATTTATGAGGTTATCAAGTTATAACCCATCTTGAAACAATCTTTTGTAAGTTTACTCATTAGCCCCTTTACTTCCCACCTTTTTAACGGATGGGGTTTATCTGAGGCTGGGAATAGAACTCAGGGCTGTGCACTCAGCAGACACTTCTCTGCCGCTGAGCTGCTTTCCTTAACCACCTTATCAAAAGCCACTGTGCTCGGACAGCCTCTGCCTTCCTCCTGTCTCTGGTTAAATCATCACTTGTTCATCATAAAGCTACCTCCAGTAGAAGGACAAGTTGCTGCTCATTTCACTCTCAAAACAGTTCACACATAAATTACGACTAATCATTATACATTTGGAAGACTTCCTTTGTGTCTTAGACATTTTCAGATTTTTACTTTTTCATCAAATACATTTAGGACGTATGCATTATGGAGAAGGACCAGGGAGAAGGCAGAGACTAGTTTGAAGACTGTTAAATCAGTCTAAGCATGAGATGACGGTGATCTTCAGGAAGAAAAACTACAAAGAAGTAAATGGTATAGTAAAATAAATATCTAAGCAGCAAAATCACTATGGGTTAGTGTGTGACTCCGAAATTGATGAGTTAGTCAGTACTAGTGATCAGGTCACTGCCGTAGGGCACCTAAGCTGTGGTAGGATTCACATGTAAATTATTTAATATCCCATACACTCATTAAAAAACACAACAAACAAAAAAAACTTCCATTTCATGCTGGGTGGTGGTGGTGCATGCCTTTAATCCTAGCACTTGGGAGGCACAGGCAGGCAGATCTCTGTGAGTTCAAAGCTAGCCTGGTCTGTAGAGTGAGTTCCTGGACAGCCAGGACTACAGGGTGGACAACAAACAAGGAAACAAGAATGCCGGAGATAATTTATCTCTGGACTTGTAGCATTCTGGCCCCTCGGTGTCACTGATGTTCTATCCACTAGCAGGACACATGCAGGAGTTTCAGTGAAACATGAGTTCTTTTCAGGAAATGGTGTTCATGATCATATCCCCTTCACAGAAATCTCTTACAGAAAAGATAAATGATGATATTAAAAATAATCAACTACTCTATGCCAGATTTTTTCAGTATTTCACACGAGTCAGTTCCCGCTAACATTGCCAAGGAGGCTTCATGGTCTTTATTCATAGACAGAAAAACCAAGGGAACACTAAATAGATCTAGAGATTGTGGGTTTAGGAATTACATACTGGTTTGAACTTTAAAAGGAAAATGTTTTTCTTTTCCATTACGCCATGCTAAGTCACACTTCTGCTTTTTTAGCTCTGTAAATGCCGAGCTTCAAATTTAGATGCTAATAATGCCTATTAATCACTTATTACATAACCTCCTAACAAAGGAGGGAAAGTTAATACCCATTCCACAAAAGCAGCTTTGCATGTTTACCGAAGGTGGTGGTCTGATTAGAAATTGCTCCCATAGACCCATGCATTTGACCACTTGGTCATTAGGGAGTGTTGGTACTTGACAGGGATTAGGAGGTGTGGCCTTGTTGGAGGAAGTGTGTCACTGGGGGTGGGGCTTGGGGTTTCAGTAGCCCAGCCAGGTCCAGTGGCTCTCTCTCTTCCTGCTGTCTATGGATCTGTGCCTGCCTGCAACCATGCTTCCCACCATGGTGGCAGTGGACTAAACCGCTAAGAAAGCAAGCCCCAGTTAAATGTGCTGGGGTGGAACACCACAGACCCTTGCAATAAATTCAGCCCTTAGCTTTCCAGATAAATGCTTTTTTTTTTTTCCGTTCATCCTCCTGTTAAAAAGTCCTTAAAATATAAATCCCAAATTTAACTCAGTATTCCTCCACAGCAAACAACATGGCACGAAACAATAATCCTAACACGTTTTTAGGACTTGTCAACATGTGCTAAGATTATTTATAAACATAAAAATAAAGGAGTAGTTAGGAAAATTCTAAAAAATAATAAATAGGAAAAAAAAACATACGGTTCTGAGTATAGTAAAACAAAAGGCCAAAAAAAAATAAGTTAGAAATATAAAGATGCTTGCATCATAGGAGCGAGCCATCCACCCCGTCTATGCAGTGCCAGAGACTGAGCCCAGGGCCACAAGCACACTGGACAAGCACTCTACCAACTGAGCCACAACAATAGCCCTCAGGACCATCATAAGTCAGGGGGAGACAAAAATGCTAGAATTAAAAGACAAAAGCTAGAAAAACTAAGTTAGATTATAATACAAAAACAACACCTATATTTTAAATTTTTCAAAACTTTAAAGTTTTATAATAAAGGAAACAGATAAATATAAATTAGGATGTAACACTGGGATTTCTTTCTTTTAAAGATTTATTTATTTATTTTCTGTACATGAGTGCGCTAGCTGCATGTACACTTGCATGTCAGAAAAGGGCACCAGATCCCAGCATAGATGGTTGTGAGCCACTATGTGGGTGCTGGGAATTAAACTCAGGACCTCTGAAGAGAAGACAGTGATTAACTGTCTTAACTGCTGAGCCGTCTCTCCAGCCCCAATACTGGGATTTCAGTGACCTTTCTAAATTTATTTTTAAGTGGAAATACAATATGTAGGCTTCTATATAATTAGAGCTAACACAACGGTTAAAATAGCAATCTGGAAAAAAATGTGTGTGACAAAGAGTTCATGTCTGTAAGATGTAAAGAGTGAGGAGCTCAGTCATGCTGTGTGGCACACACCTGTAATCCCAGCACTTGGGGAGGCAGAGGCAGGCAGATCTCTGTGAGTTTAAGGCCAGCCTGGTCTACAAAGTGAGTTCAGGACAGCCAAGGCTACACACAGAAACCCTGTCTTGAAAAACAAAACAAAACAGAACAGAACAAAAAAACAAGGAGCTCTTACAAATCAAAAAGCCTGGCATGGAACACACATCTGGAATCCCAGTGACAGGGAGGATGAAGCAGGAGGATTACTCTATCACAGGAGACTGATTTTAGAATGAACAATATGAGATGCTGTCTAAAAGGGAGCAGGAGAAAGATAAACACCCAATGTTGAAGAGAAAAGAATATGTGCAGGAATTTCTATAAATAATAAATGGAAATGGTTAATAAGGCCAGTCATAGTGGCGCACATCTAGAATCTCAATACTCCAGGCCCTGAGACAGATCTCAAGACCAGCTTGGGCTACATAGCAAAAGCTCCTTTGTGAGCCCTGCTTGGGGGAAGGGAGGGGAGGAGTTCAAGAGATAAATACCAGTCATAAAAATGACTTAGATTTTCATGTTGTATATTTCTTCTAAAACTGTGTGTGTGTGTGTGTGTGTGTGTGTGTGTGTGTTTAAAATCTGTTTGGATTGTTGGGGCCAATGAGTTTGCTCATCTCGAATTTTCTAAAATTATTTTTCCCAAACCTGGTGTCTGTATCTTGCAATTGTACTATCAGCTTGATTCCAATCAGCAGTTAAAATCTCTTATTGTTTTTCTGTATTGTGTCAGTCATTCTAAGACACCTAGAACAATATCATTTTAAATGTACTTATTGTTCATTTTGCAGTTATTTCTCGGTATCCACAGGAGACTGGCTGTTGGCTCCTCACTCTCATACCGAAAACGCAAGGATGCTCAAATCTCTTATATAAAATGTCCTAATATTGCACATGGCCTACACACATCCTCTATATATGTTCCATCACTTCTAAAGTAACTGAAGTGCTTCGTGCCATGTAAATGTTATACTGATATGTTATTCCCATTTGAATCTGCATTCCTCTCTTGAATAGTCCGGCGTCACCGCAGCCTAAACCTGGGTTAGTACGGTCACTGGGTTCATGAGAGCCTTCGGTTAGAGAGGCGGCTGGAGCTGCAGTTCCCCTGATGAAGTGCTCTAGCACTACACAAACTGCGCATGCATGGCCAAGGGCTAGCCTGGGGTATTGAAGACTGTCTCAGTGGGAAGAACAACGGTGGTGAGCGTCTGGTGGTGTGGCTCAGTGGTAGAGTATGCGCTTATCTTGCTCGGGGGGGGGGCGCCCTGGGTTCAATCTCTAGCACACACAAAACAGTTTGTTTCATGGTGTCTTAGCTGGGATTTCTGTTGCTGGGATAAAACATGACCAAAAGCAACCCCGGGCGGAAAGGGTTTATTCCATCTTGCACCTTGTAGTTCATCATCCAGGGAAGCCAGGGCAGGAATTCCAGGCAAGGAACCTGGCTGAGGGAGCTGATGAAGAGGCCATGACGGAATGCTGCTTCCTGGCTGGCTTCTGCTCCCTCCCATCCAAGCACTAACCAGACCTGACTCTGCTTAGCTTCCAGGATCAGACAAGACTGGTGTGTTCTGAGTGGTGTGGCTGGAGGCTCAGCTTGCTTTCTTCTGGCGCCCAGGACGACCGCCCTGCGGTGGGTGCTCCTCAGTGAGTGGGCCTGTGCTGTCTGCTCTCTCGTCAACTTGACACAAGCTAGAGTCAGTGTAGAGAAGGGAGCAGCAACTGAGAAAGCGCCTCCATAAGGCTGGGCTGTAGGTAAGCCTCTAAGACATTTTCTCAATTGGTGATCAACGGGGGAGGGCAAAAGTTTATGTGTGAGAGCAAAAGCAAATTCTGATCTTTGCATTTCTAGAAAGTTTTAGCATCTGAAATTGGGTTTCAAGTTCAAGCACATTTAATTGGTGAAAATAGCAAACTATTAAAAAGCCTACATTGCTATAGATTATACTTACCACTCATTGTTCTTGTCCTTCTTATGGATATCACAAACATACTGTATAGAAAATGGTATAATTTCAAAAATTACCACATCACACTGCTTGTCTTAAATTATGCTGAAGAGTTAATAAAACTTCACGCTTCAGAATTAACTAAATTCTGTTAATGAAAATGGTAATGACCTTCATGTAAAAACATGGGTTTGAAATGTACCCGTTTTTTCCAATTCATTAATAGCATTAAAACTTGTATACCAAATATAAATTGACCTACAGCATATGATTTCCAGGCCTGGCTAAAGCTTTGCTTGTTTTCTAGGATGCTGGCGGTTGAGCGTCAGGCTTCAAGCATAGAGTCTACCACTGAGCAACACCATCTACCCAGAAGGAACTCTGTTTTTGACAGTCTGATTTATGTCCATTTTGATAACATACAAACAGATTGGGGCCAACCGCTAACTAGATATAGTGATGATAAAACACCTCACTTCTATAGTACAAGTTTGATAAGTATCCTTGCTTACTAATTTGCTCTCTGTTCCTATATCTAAATATTACGCCCTGGGTAGTTTACAAGAAATAATGGACTGTTTAGCAGTTATTCTGAAGGATGGAAAGTCTAAGAGCTTTGGCACCAGCTTCCCGTTGCAACATAGATGGCAGAAAGCGATACATTTGGCGAGACAGAGCAAACATGTCTTGGACCTCTCTTATAAATCCACCATCCCATCCCATGGTGCTACGGTAGATCCACTTTACTATGGTAAAACCCCTGAGGCAATTCTCTTAGAAGGAAAAAGGGGGTTGTTTTTGCTCACATTGCTGGAGAATCCAGTACAAGATCAAGGGCTTATCTCTTGGGTCTTTTCCAAGGACAGCCCATCACGGCAGGAGCGTATGACAGAGAAGATCACTCACCTCAGAAACCAGGAAGCAGAAAGGGAAACCACGAAATGTCAGGTGTCTCACAGTCTTCCTCAGGGGAACACCCTCATTAGCAGAGGCCTCTCTAAGCTTCTGCCTTCAACAGTGCTGTGACATCATCCAGCTTGGAACACAGGGTCCTTCTGTCCAAACTATAGCTCAGCTCCCTTCATGATGTCGTTGGTCCTAAGTACCTCCCAAAGGCCCCACCTCCAAAAACTATTAATTTGTGACTTAGGGGATTACATTTCTAACACTTAGCCAGGCATGGTGGCGCACACCTTTCATCCCAGCACCTGGGAGGCAGAGGCAGGCAGATCTCTGAGTTTGAGGCCAACATGGTTTACAGAGTGAGTTCCAGGATGGCCAGAGCTACACAATCCAGTTATATGTTTTTTGTTGTTGCTTTTTTGTTTGTTTTTGTCAAAGTCATTTAATGTAGGTAGCCTCTTGGAAATAAAGGAACACAGAAAAGTCTTGATATTTTTAAATGGCAGGGAACCACCATTTAAGGACACTTAAGACACATTTCCTTCTTCAGGAATTAACAATGTATTTCTTACAGACCACAGTTAAATGTGTCTATCTGTATGAGTAAGTGAATGACTCAGACGACTATTTCATGGCTCTTAGGATGGAATTTCAAGGGGAAAAAAATCTTCTGAGAAGACCTTCCAGCAGGAAAAACATCCTTGTCAACTATGGTCCAACTACGGGGAGCTAGGAGGTTCGTCCACAATAGCATTAGAGACAGTGTTGAAGTCACCATGCTACCGAACATAAAGGTGGTATTTCACGATCCCGTCCTGCTGAGGAATGTCCATGAGTTTAGAATCTGGCCATAAGTCTCAAGTCATGAGCATCTTAGCGGTGGTGGCACATGCGTTTAATCCCAGTACTCAAGAGGAAAAAGCAGGTGCATCCCTGTGAGTCCGAGGCCAGCCTGGTCTACACAGAAAGTTCCAGGACAGCCAGAGCTACATAGTGAGACACTGTCTCAAAAAAAAAAAAAGTCAGTATGTTGAACGCAATCTGTTGGGGAAGACTTCATTTGCTACTGAAATACCTTCTTCTAAAACTGAAGATGTCTTAGTATCTTTTCGGTATATTAAGCTCATTTTGTTCTTTTGATGTAACCGTACTTAAGGATATGCATGAGAGAGAGAGAGAGAGGAGAGAAATGTATTACTGCATTTTACACTTTGCTGACTTCCAAGAAGTAAAAGCCCAGTTTGATTTTGTTGTTGTTTTGTTTGCTTGGTCTTTTTTGTTTTCTCAGACAGGGTTTCTCTGTATAGCCCTGGCTGTCCTGGAACTCTCTCTCTAGACCAGGCTGGCCTCGAACTCAGAGATTCACCTGCCTCTGCCTCCCAAGTGCTGTGCTTAAAGGCTTGCACCACCATGCCCCGCTCAGTTTGAAATTTTTTTAAGTTTAAGAAAAACACCGATAAATATACGTTTAACAAACGTATAAATAGGTATAAGGTATAGGCGGAAGATGCCCAAGCGCTGGCCTGGCCTCGAGGCCTGGGGCAGACGGGGGCCGCTATGCTAAACGTGATTGAGAGGCAAGGGAGCAGTCCGTGCTGTGGAGACGGTGCAACTGGAGATGTGATGGCGGTGACAGGTGAGAGGGAGGGCTTAGGTGGGCGCGCTGTCATTGCCCAGTAAAGTCCACGGAGTGCCATACGGTACTGGAGCTTATGCCCCAAAATCTGCTGCCCAGCCCCGAGTGCCCCAGGCTCTGGGCAACACTGTAGGACCAACACTTTCTGCACTGGACCGTCTCAAAAGGCCAGCGCAGTCCAAGAAGCCGCCAGAGGCCGGGTTGGTGTCTGTGGTACATGCTGCTGCCGAGGGCGCGATAAAACCCGAGATCTACGAGGACGTATGCCGTCTGTGCCGCTGCCTGAGGACCTGGTGATGTCCTCGGGCTTCGTGGGGTGCGGGAGCCAGACATCCTGATGTGAGCGGCAGGTGTAGCCACCCGAGGCCGTGTTGAGGCCCATGGCCCACGCAGCTGCTGAAGACCATGAGTGGGTTCGCGGCCCTGATGCGGCCCGAGGGTCATGTTGATGGATGTGGCCGTGTCACCGAAGCCCATGAGGATGTCCATGGTCTGGGCTGCCGCCTGAAGCCGTGTTGAAGTCCATGGATGTGGGAGAGCGGCCGGCCGCTCCTGGGCTCTTCATTGACAGCTGCTGGTGTGTGTGCGGGCAGGCTCATCCTTCTCCGGGATGGAGAGGTCTGCCCACTAGGAATCTGACCATGCTCCAGGGAGTGTGCGGACAACGCATATACAACACATATACTTGGGGGGCCATGGAGAAGGAGGAGAAGACATGGGAAGACTAGGAGGTAAGCACGATCGGGGTGCATGATGGTGTCAGGTTCCCAAATAATTAAAATAAAACATAAATTTTAGGTTCTCATGTTTAAAGTTCATATAATTGTTCCAATATATAAAAGTTCATAATATAAGAGCTCAAGTAATAGTCATGGTTACTGTTACCATAAGGTACAAGGAACTACCTATGCTCTTATCAGTCATTTGCTTAAGAAATCTGTAACGGGCTGGAGAGATGGCTCGGCAGTTGAGAGGACTGGCTGTTCTTCCAGAGGACCCAGGTTCAATTCCCAGCACCCAATAATGGCAGCTCACAACTGTCTGTAAATCCAAGATTCGACACACATGCAGCAAAACACTAATGTACATACACTAAAAACAAATAAATATTCTTTTTTAAAGGAAGGGATCTGTAACATCAAAAGGTGAGATGGTTAATTCCTTCCCAACTCCTGGTGCTCTCTTTGCTCCTACAACTAGAACCTAAGAGTGAAAACACACCTGAAACTCAGAGTGAAGGAGAGATGTGATGGTGGCATCGATCTTGTTGGAGCTGGGCCAAGAGCAGCTGTGCTTGCCACCGTAGAAATACCTCATGCTGGAAGTCATCCTAAGACCTAAGGATTAGGCTGTCTCAGGGAAGCTCCAACAGTTTAGGGCTGACCAAGATTTTTGATTCGCGATTTAACAAGCTTCCTAGGACCCTCCTCTAAATACCATAGATGAGAATAAACAGAAATACAAAAAGAACATAACCATGCATTTCCTTCAAGACTAAATTTTATCTTTGAAACCAGATCAGTTATGACCACAGAGAAGGAGAACAAGACGGCATTAATCTTGACTGGCTCACACACCACAGGACTGTCCTATTGCTAGATTCACATTTTCCAAAATTATATGATTTCCACGGGGCACCACCCATATAGAAACACACCACAGTGCCCAATCCTTGTGATTAGATCCTATATCGGAAAAGATGAAAACCTCAAAGAGACAAGACATAAAATTTACACACACATTAAGAAAGGTTGTCATGGCAACTTTGCTGGAAGATATGTATTTTTAAATCTAAGTAAATTTAGCATTCAAAACACATTTGCTTCTCCCTCAAAGGTTCTGTAGCAAGAACAACTTAAAGCTTGTTTTCAAATTCCTTTTGAATCTATACTATAGTTAACAGAACCCTGTGCCTGTGACAACAGCATAGGCTTAGGCATGTATTTTCAAAAGATCCACAGAGAAAAACCTAATACTTTTATTTCATTCTCACAAGTCCGATGTAGGTGCCTGCCTCTACCATTTTGGTACAGACCATGCCATCAAATTCCTGGAAGATCTGGTTAAGCTCTCACATCAATTATCTATTAGCCAATGACGTTTCCTCATAAGCAACGGATGGGCAATTAAACAATTCATTCAAACAGCTGATATCGCTAACAATCTGATAAATTCTGAGCTATGCTCCCTCACTCTAGAAGCGCTCCAGTTCTCATCAACACCAGAGTGGATGAGCAACATGCCAGTGATTACACCACTGAGAGAAAACGGCTAGCTCAGCAGCCACTGTCAATAGCTCCTTAGAGGGGACTCGTAAGCTGATCCTCCATAATCACCTTATCAGTTAAAAAGCCTTGTTAGGCAAGAATCTTGCTACAAGTGACAAAGAGGCTCCCAAGGAGCTACGAAAGAACAATAGTGAATAGACAACATATTCATTTTATCAAGCCCACACATATTATGTAATAGCAATGGGGTTATGAACTCAGAGCCTCAGGTGTTTTCATTGAGCTACATTTTCAGTCCTTTGGTATTTCTATTTGTGTGTGTGTGTAGGCCAGAGGACATGTCAGGTGTTGTTACTCGGGCCTCATTCATCTTGTTTTTGAGACAGAGTCTCTCTCTCACACACTAGGCTGGCTCCCTGGCCAGCAGGCCCCGGGCATTAGTCTGTGCCCCCACAGCACTGTGTCCCCACAGGCATGCCACCACACCCGACTTCAGTGAATGCTGGGAATTGAATAGGGTTCTCATGCTTTCCTGGCAAATATTTTTCTAACTGGACCTACTTTTCTAGCCCCAGAATTTCCATTAAAAAAGAAAAAAAAAAAACTCTAGAAAATGATTTCTTTGTGATGCTTTAATTAATTGTGGAACTGTGGGCAAAACAGGCTCATTTAGCTGGCTCCTCTGTGCTCTATTTTCCTCGCTGGCAGTCACTAGTTATTCCACACAACCTCATTTATTGGCAATTATGCTAAGCTCCCCTCTGGTTTAGTTAGGGACCCCATGTTTGCCTTGATCATTGCTCAGCAGACCTCACTTGCTTTAAAATTACCCTTATTACCAAAGGCCTCACTGACACCTGTTTACATATCAATTGCCTTCTCTGATCCTTTTGCACATTTCCAATCTACTCACTCAACTAGGACAACACAGAACTGAATGAAACCTCAGAAAAAACAGGTGGGAGGGGTCAGATTTAACAACTTGACATAATTTACAGAAACAACAAAATAGTAACCAAGAACAGATTTCAGTTAATGTTTTGGAATATACCACATAAATTAAGTTTGTGTGTGTTAGAAATAAATGCAACAGCTTGATGACACATCTGTAATCAACAAAAAAAGGGAAGGTTAGAAAAGGAAGGCAGGCTGCACCAATTCTATGCCAATTGCTCATAAATTGCTCTTACAATTATCTGATCAATAAATGCATCATAGAATAACTCAATCACAAATGAAATTCAGTGGTGTTGAAAATAACCAGTATGGTGGTGCACACCTTTAATCCCAGCACTTGGGAGGCAGTGGCAGGGGGACTCTGTTGGAGGCTACAAAGCTAGTTACTCCAGGACAGCCAGAGCTACAAGAGAAACCCTGTCTTGAAAAACTAAGAAAGAGAGAAACAGTTTGCAATTATTCCTTTTAGCTGTTTGTTTGGCATTATTCTTCCTGTTGTTGTCTAAAAACAAACGTTTACAAAGAAAAAGGACTTCTTTTTCAATATCTAATTGTATTTGTGTGTGTACACATATGTAGCAGGGGACAACTTGTCTGTTTCTTTCCATCATGTGGCTCAGGGATCAAGTACAGGTCATCAGGCTTGGTGCCAGGTGTCTTCACCTGCAGACCCAGAAAAAGGATTTCTTTTTTCTTTTTTTTTTTAAAGGCAAAACCAAATTTTATCAATGCAAACAATTCAGTACTTTTCTTTTTAATTTTTTATTTAACTTTTATTAATTACACTTTATTCCTTTTGTATCCCCCCATAAGCCCCTCCCTCCTCCCCTCCTGGTCCCACCCTCCCCCCCTTTCTGCATGCATGCCTCTCTCCAAGGCCACTGATAGGGGAGGTCCTCCTCTCCTTCTTTCTGATTTTTTTTTTTTTTTTGTTCTTCTCAATGCAGTTTATTCAGGAACCCTGAAGAATCTTCTGACCTTCTTAACTAAAAACAAAACAAAAACCACAACAGCAACAGCAGCAGCCGCAGCTGGGGATCAGTGGTAAAGAATCTAGGTTCGGGCTGACAGCTCAGTAGAAGAGTAGAAAGGAAATTCTTCACCATTCTAGCAGAAAGCAAAGAATATAAACTAAACTACAGTGCTATCAATAAAGCATCGTAAATAAAATTTGCGGTGCTAAAGTATATTTTGAACAATTCTTCAAATCTTCCCTAGAGAACTGCAGTGTGGCCTTGCTTCTCAGTGACTGGACACTGCAGACGAGATCAGCAGCATAGCCTGTAGTCAAGCCCTGACCTCACCTTTTGTCCATGCGTCTTACTCTGGTGACTGAAGCCAGGGCCACACTTTACCACTGAGCCCTGTTCTCACATCCTCAGTCTGTGTGAGCCCTTCACCTGTCATAGGCACATTTTCCTTTTCTGTGGCTTCTGACTCCTGCTTTACTCTTTCTTACTAAAACATCCATTTTGTGTCGTTAGGACATCATAGTTAATTCCCAACTTGGGAGTTCTCTCTTTGCCTGAAGAGCAGACTTTAACAGAGTGCCTCAAGATTTCCAGCGCAGCAGGGCAAGCCTCTCCCTCTGTCTGTCATACAGAGGGGCACCCGCTTCAGAGCACACCGGAATCAACTGGGCTGTTCCCACATGACTCTGAGCCGCTTACAACGCTGAGCCATGTGCAGCCTCTAGATGCTTAGGGGCAACGAGAAAATACAGCAGATGCTAGGCAGAGTGTTTACGCAATTACTAGAACCTAATGAACATGAGTAAGACACACTAATTAAAACCCAGAAAAAATAATCCCCAAATAGCATAATGGGTAATTTATTAGAAATGCAAAGGAGGTAACATTATGTTTCTCTTTGATAAATATTCAGAAATCACAAATCTCCGTCTTGTACAAAAGAATTCTCTTAGATTATTCATTTGAGAGATCAAACTAAGAAAATCAAGATTAAAAATAATACCTTAGCCCGGCAGTGGTGGCATACACCTTTGATCCCAGCACTCAGAAGGAAGAGGCAGGAGGATCTTTGTGAGTTTGAGGCCAGGCTGGTCTATAGAGCAAGTTCCAGGACAGCCAGGATACACAGAGAGACCTTGTCTCAATCCTGCCCCCAAAATAATAATAAAAATACAAAAACAATGGCTTATAAAATAGTACAGATTAAAAGAAAATTAAACTTTCCTATTAAACTTGTCAATATATTGGTACATTAAGTATAAACGTATATCATACATTAAGAAAATTTGACATATAAAAATCCACATTTACATCACAAAGCACTAGTAGGTTTTATACTACAAAATGACACTGGTTTATAAAAGGACTCAGCACATACTCTGGGCATCTCCCCTTCCTCTACTTAACAGCCGTTAAGTGTACACACGCCTAGTTTCTTTTGGAGACAGTGACCCAAGTTTCTTCCCTCGATGCTGTGACCAGTTCATACTTCATCTCGCACACCTCTCCCTCCACGGGAAGCAGGCGCAGCCTCTTCAGCAGCGTGCTCACAAGCACTGTGGCCACCGTGTAAGCAAACCTAGCATGAAGAGAGCCGGCTGGTTACTAAAGGCCAGAAGCCGACCCTAAGAAGTACACAGCTTGCTCACTCTCATTAAGAGAGACTTGTCAAATCCCCAGCAGGCGGGCCTGGCGCCTTTCCTTTCCCTCTGTTGTGCAGTCACTCACCTCAGTTCTGGGCATTCCCACGTGCCTGAGAAACCAAGAGAGGAAAATGTGTTCATCACTGCCTCGTCAGCAAAGCGATCTGGATCAAACCTGAGAGGAAAACCCGAGGTCACCACAACATTCCCGCTTGCATGCTAAACATCGACTCGAACCGCACAGGCTGCGACGGAGTGATGCCACTGCAGCTACCACATTGTACTGCACTCTGCTTCCTCCGGACGCACGGGCCTGTAACCTCTTGCTGTTTCTAAATACGTTACCTCCAAACAACAGACTGAAAAAACACGCCAGAGCCAGCATTGTAGCAGGAACCTTCACAAAATATAAGGACAATCAAATACCAGATGACATCTAAATAAAATCGAGATCCTTTCTATAAGACTGCCTGATCTACACATAAGCTACTTTATATTGCTTCTGTTATTAAAATTAGAAATTCAAGGAGGCTAAGAAAGTTCTTTTTTTCCTGGTTTTTTACTTTAGACTTTCCTTGTCAAATGCTACTGGAACAAATATACGTTTTTTTCAGATACAAATTTTTTTCTGTGATCATGGTGTTTTATCAAAGCAGCAGAAAAGTAACTAATACATATGTTTTTCTATCTTATGATAGCTGCTATCCTTTGTGTTACTACCATTCAGTTTTTTAATAATCTTTCTTTTCTTCTTTTTTTAATTTTTATTCTTTTTCTTCACTATTTTTTATATATCCCGATTGAAGGTCCTTCCCTCCCTCTTCTCCTTTTCCCCTTCCCCTAGTCTACTGAAAGGGGGAGTTCTCCACTATTGCCATCTGCCCATAGCCTGTTAAGTCTCATCAGGACTGCTACTCATCAGGCTCCTCTTCCTCCATGGCCTGACAAGGCCACATCACCAGAGGCGAGTAACCAGAGAGCAGGCAACGGAGTTCATGATAGAGGCAGCCCCTGCTCCCCTCACTCAGAGATCCACGTGGAGACTGAGCTGCCAATTGGTCACATGTGAGCAGGGGGTCTAGGTCCTCTCCATGCATGGTCTTCCATTGGTGCATTCATCTCTGCAGGACCCCTGGGCTCAGATCCTTTAGCTTTGTTGGTCTCTTTGTGGGGCTCCTGTCTGCCCCATGTCCTTCTAACCCCACCCCTCTCTTCCTCTATAAGACTCCCTGAGCTCTGCCCAAAGTTTGGCCATGAGTCTCAGCATCTGCTTTGATCCCCTGTTGGGTGGAGCCTTTCAGAGGACCCTCTATAGTAGAATCCCATCCTGTTCCCTTTCTTCCACAGCTTCTGGTGTCTATCCTGTTTGCCATTCTGAATGAGATTTAAGCATCCTCCCTAGGGTCCTCCTTAGTGTTTAGCCTCTTTAGGTCTGTAGATGGCTGTCCTATATTATACGGCTAATATCTGCTTATTAGTGAGTGTATACAACGTTTTTAAAAGATCTACACTGAGTTAGAGAAGAGGAGCATGGACACACTCTAGTGATGGAGAGCACCTGTCCTTCCGATGCACAGGAGGTAGGTGTATCTAGATTCTTTTTTTTTTTTTTCAATTTTATGTTTATGTTTTTTGAGACAGGATTTCTCTGTGTAGCCTTGGCTGTCCTGGAACTCACGCTGTAGACCAGACTGACCTTGAACTACCAGAGATCCGCCTGCTTGGGCCTCTGAGCGCTGGGACTACAGGTGTGTGCCACTGCCCAGGTTGTATTTAGATTCCAATGAGCACGCTTAAGGGCACTGTTACATTATTAAAATGTCGGCGTTTACAATATGCCAGCAGCCATGTCCTTTGCATTACTATGACTTTCAGAAGGTCTTCGGTGTTTAGACATTTTCACAGTGGTGTACACAGTGAAAAGACCTTTAGGCCAATGGTGGACAAGTGCTGGGGTCCTGTCTCTATTCTCACTGCTGTGGAAGTGCAACCTCTCCAGCCAGTTCCTCCATCTGCAGGACACCCGGCACTCCAGGCTGTGGGAGACTTACATAGGATCAGGGAGGAGAATGGTTTGTGTAGAGGACCAGGAAGTCCACTGTGAAATCTTCACAACATGGCTGCTGGAAGAAGCCCTGAACAACACGGCTTACACACAGCGACAGCTGACGTCCCCAAAGTGAGGGAAATCTCTCCAGCCCCCAAACCCCCGTAGACAGGAGCTACGAGCAACTGACGGCTACGAGAGAGAGGGAGAACTGGGCTTTGCTGGGGATGAGCTCTGTCCACACCTCGTCCAGTGGCCGGCCTTACACACGTGCAGACAGCCCTAGAAACACGGACACGCAGGCAGCAGGGAGCCAGCTCTGCAGGTTGTTTATGTATTGATTCCTTTATATGCATGTGCAACGATGGTCAGAGAAGAGGAGGATAGAGGAGGGATAGAAGGGAGGAGAGGGAGGACAGACACCATGTATTTATATTTTAATTAAAAGCAAGCAAAATGCTTAGCATAGAACCTGGCCCCGAGAGCTGTGCATTCACACCTATCAAATATCTGTTACACGGTAGGTGCTTCGCTAAGTACTCTGCCAGCCATCACTTTATGCTTGCCCACACCTGAGACAGGGGAATCGTTCCTTTCTGCTCAGAGGGCTAAGACAGAAGGCTTGTTCCTTGGGGAGCAACGCGGTTCCTGGGTAAAGTGAACCAGCGCTGGAGACGAAGCAGCTGAGTCTCTGCTCGTCCCTGTTCTCCTATCCCTTCTTTCCTTCTGAGTGAGGCCCTCCCGGTGTAGCCCAGGCTACCCTCCAACTCACAATCCTCCTACCTTACTACTTCCAAAGTGATGAGATTACAGACAGACACCACCACACCCAGCCAGTACTGCAATTTCTTATTTTGTTTTTAACACACATGTAAAGTTATGGTCTTCGGCATTTATAAAAATAAGAACGCCTAGTTCAAACAAAAACGTAGAAATGTTCACAGCAGCTTCATTCAAAAGAGTAAAAACTAAAAGGAACCCAATATCCTTTTGTAGCTTAATGGTTGTACAAACCCTGGCACATCCATTTAATGGAATCTTTCTCAGCCACTAAAAGAACATGCAACAACTTACCTGGATCTCAAAGGCATCAAATTTAGTGAAAGTCAATTTGTCCCTTCATCCTCTCCTTTATCCTAGTCGTGTGACAATTACATCATGCCATAATTAACCTATTGTCTCTAGTGTCTGAGTGATATATGTACGTGTGTGTGTGTGTGTGTGTGTGTGTGTGTGTGTATTTCTTTACTTATTTTTATTTTTTATTTTTGGCTAAGATGTCTCTCAAAGTACTGGCAGCCATGTCTCTGATCCTTTCACCTGATATAAATAAAGGAGTTCCCAGCTTCAGGAAGCTCTCCAATATAAAACTACATCTGCATCTTCTAAATTTAATAGCTCAAAATGATTTCCACAATTTAGTATCTATTCCCTTTGGGAGAAGTAGATATTTGCAACAAAGTCTTGATAGGTAGCCCAGGTTATCCTCAAACTCTCACTCTTCCAGCCTCCACCTCCCAATTGTTGGGATTACAGCTGCGTGCTGCCACATCTGGCCCCAACTATTCCTTTTCACATTTTCAGTTTCTCTGGATGTTTTAAAAATAGCAATAATGTCAAAGGTTCTAATGAAGCTCCTTCTCTTCTACCCCTCTATTTCTCTCTCACCCTATAGAACTAAGACAGGATCTAGGCCTTGAGGAGTTAGATTCTTCATATTGCACTTAAAGTTTAACAAAATCTTGACATTTTCACATAAATTTTTGTTTAAGATTTAAAATTTTCAAATTTTAGTTTTCTACAATTATAGGCACACATACCTTTATAGCTTTAATTTTGTTATTAAAGCCATTTAGAATATAAAATTTAACTAATAACTAATAATTTCAGAGTAAAATTTGAAGGTCTGTTGTTTTATTAAGACTCTTTAAGCTGAGCCATGGTGGTGCACGCCTTTAATCCTAGCACTCCGGAGGCAGAGGCAGGAGGATCTCTGAGTCTTGAGGCCAGCCTGGTCTATAGAGCAAGTTCCAGGACAGTCAGGGCTACACAGAGAAACCCTGTCTCAACCCCTGTCCCCCATGAAAAAAGACTAATGTCAAAATACTTAAAACCAACCAAACAAAACCTGACGTGCTGGGAGCGTCTACATGCCCATCCTTGGAGTGCTTTCTGCTGCAGGCTCACCATCAAACCTTGCCCTTGCGGTCTGCACTGTCACGTGATCATAAAACAGCTCTGACTGCTTTCTAGGGCAGTAAATCCCAGCCTGCTGCCTTACGGCAAACAGCTGGAGCTTGCTCGCCAGCTCTACTCCTCCTCACCATCCACAAGCATGACACAACTCCTGCATTCTATGAAAGAGCTGTATGAGCTGCAGAAACAACAGCTTCTTTTTAAAAAAAGTATTAAGACTAAAGACAGTTATAGAATCAGATGACTATGTGGATCATGACATGGAAGTGATAATAAAAGACACAAAACCAAAAATCATATGCCTGTAAATCCAGTATTGGGAGGCTGAGGCAGGGAAAATCACACATTCAAGGCCAGCATGAGCTTTCAAGCAAGAATAAATAAATAGAAAATAGTGGTGGTAGGGGAGAGTAGAAAGGAGAGCTGACAGAGGAATGGGACAATGGAGCAGCAGCAAAGAGCAGACCAAGGTGGAGTGGCCACTGTCACATCATTACCACATACTACTTTTCCCAGAACAGTGGAAAGGAATGCAAATATGCACGCACATAAAAGACATAACACAATTTCGTACTTGTGTGGTGATGGCCAAGTGCCGGGGTCCTGAAGAACCACGCCGAGGGCGTAGAGAACGAGGGTCTACAAAACAAACAGTCCAGTTAGTCAGGCCGCACACATAACCAGTCACCAGAAAGCTCTTCTGCTACCGCTAAGGAAAATGTAAAGTGACCAAGTCACCACCGGCCATTGTCTTGGTGACCTGAAGGCAGAGCGGGCTTCCTAAGCATGCCACAACATCTGGATGCCATACAAGAGAAACCAGACTTAACTCTGTGGAAATTTAAAAACCTCTGTAAGGATAAAAACCGTCAGGAGGAGGACTGTAAACAGGAGAAAATCTGAGCAACACACAGCCATCACTAGGAGGAAGAGCAGGGTGAGAAGAGTGGGCATTCAAAGAGAGAACTCAAGAGAAAGGCAAACTGGTAACACGTGTACGAAAGCTGCTCCATCTTTCTAATAATCAGGGGGAAGCAAATGAAACTGATATAATTCATATATGATTCGCAAAACATACTGAAGATTCATAAATCCAAAGTGGTGAGGAACTGGAGGGAAAACACACACACACACACACACACACACACACACACACACTCACACTCATGTGCTAGGGACTGAACCCCAGGGGCCCACTGTGCTAGTCCCTCAGTCTTAAGAGTATTTATAATTTTATCAACTAAGAGTTAGTTACTTGATAAGTTGGCTGTGTGCTAAGGGCTGCCGTCTGCGCGAGCAAGGCAGGGACACTGTCACTGGGCCACCTCCCCAACCCTGAAAAGCATGTACTATCATTATTAGTGAAGTAAAATTGCCTTTCACAAGATTTAATTGTTATTAACGACATTATTCACTTGTTGGTGCTGCAGTTCAAAACCAGGGCCTTGCATGTAGTTGGTTTTCACGTGAGCTACACGTTAGTTCCTACAGGTAACACTCCATTTCCTCACTAGGTAGCCGTATCTCTAAGATGGCTTCAAACTCATGGCAATCTTCCTGCCTCCGCCTCTCAAGCGCTGGAATTATAGGCATGTACCACCATTACCAGCTTTCAAAAATTCCATTTCTAACATACTATCCAATACTTACACGATTGTATCATTTATAATAA
Source organism: Meriones unguiculatus (assembly GCF_030254825.1). Classification (NCBI taxonomy): domain Eukaryota; kingdom Metazoa; phylum Chordata; class Mammalia; order Rodentia; family Muridae; genus Meriones; species Meriones unguiculatus. The sequence goes on along the minus strand of NC_083362.1, from coordinate 48,192,600 downwards.
TGAAGAGAGAATGCCAATCTAACTCTTCATTAGTGGGGCTGCTTTATCTCTAGGGCATAAGTTACTGGATACGTACAGCAGAACACTACAGAGCTGTCAAAATGAATTGGATCGCCATCAAGTGCCAGCTTTATTAACAGTTATGATATGCTCAACAAAAAAAAAAAAAAAGAAAAGAAGGAGCAACATATTAATTATAAGATTTCGTATGCTCAGTTTCAAAAAATATTTTTATTATTATTGTGTGTGTTTGATGTGTGAGTGAGCTTATGGGTGTGCCAAGGCACATGTGTGGGATCCAAATGCAACTCTTTGGACTCAGTTCTCGCCTTCCACCTGTAGGTGGGTTCCAAGGCTGGAACTCAGGTCACCTGGCCTGCACAGCAGGTACACTCTCTACTGAGTAATCTTCTCAGCCCCTAAATCAAGTTTTTAAGACACATATGTATATATGTTCTTGCACACACAATAATCACACACAAGACTGCACAAAAATGCAGAGTGTTGACAGCAGTACATGCAGACAAGGAAAGCTAAAAGAAATCCATACTATTATATAACTACAGTGGCTGAGATTCAGTGACAGCCACCATAAAATAAACGCAATGGTACTTGGCGAATTCTGTCTCAAAATGCTTTGATTTGGCATTTTTCAACTTACTGGCCTTTCGTTTGTGTATTATGGTCTCCAGTTTTGTGTTTTTATTGTTGTGTGTGTGTGTGCACATCTGTGTGCCTCTATTGTGAATGTGTTTTTTGTACTTTTTCTTTGTTTTTTTGTTCATTTTGTTTATTCTGATTTATTTCTTTATTTGCCTGTTTTTTTCCAAAGAGAGAAAAAAGGCCGTGGAGTTGGAAGGGTGGGAAGGATATGGGAACAGATGAGGGAGGGAAAACTGTGATCAAAATATATCACATGAAAAAAGTTTATTTTCAGCCCTGCAGTGGTGGTGCACACCTTTAATCCCAGCACTCAGGAAGGCAGAGGCAGGTGGATCTCTGCGAGTTTGAGGCCAGCCTGGTCTACAGAGTTCCAGGACAGCCAGGGCTACAGAGAGAGACCCTGTCTCAAAAAACAAACAAACAACAAAAAAGCTTATTTTCAATTAAGAGAAATAAAATAAAGGCACATACCAAAGTAGCTGAGAATAAACGGACTGAGTTAAATATACCAAACATTTCCTACCTCCTTAGGAATAACAAACGGGCCTACTTTTCCTTCAGTATCTTGAAGCCGGGCAGAGACCGGGGTTAGTTTGGCAGTCCGAACGGTTTCACAAAGCACTTGCCGGCAGTATCTGTTTGAAAATAAACAAACATGACAAACATGAGCAGAATGGAGGTCACAGGCACGTGATTGGGCTGGAAAGATGGTTCAGAAATTAAGAACACTTGTGATCTCTCAGAGGACACAGGTTTGGGTCCCAGCACCCACATGGTGGTTCACACAATCTGTAACTCCAGTTCCAGGGATCTGGGAAACTTCCTTTTCTTTTCGGGGTGTTTGTGTTACGGCTGACACCTTCGGATGCCCAGAGACTGCAGTACAGTTTGACAGTGGCCATGTGACTCCAGCGTGCAGCCACAGGCCGCAGCAGCCACCCGGAGAAGGGGATGGAGAGACGTGAGCACCAAGCCTTCCACGTCACTGGTGCTGCCTTTTCTGGACTTTCCAGTGAGACCATGCTGTGGGCAGTTCTCTGCGCTTTGTTTCTTTCAATTACTGTAACAAGGTTTATCCAGGCGGCTGTGTGTATTGACTTTGTTTTTCTATTAATTAGCAGCCTCCCCTGATATAGCAATATCACAATTTGCTAATTTATCTACCAGTTGGTAAACATCAGACTGCTTGAGCTCTTGCATGTTTTCAGCACACAGCTATCAACATCTGCACACAGGGTTTTGTACAGGCCTGCTTTCATTTCTCTTGAGCAACTACCTAGGAATGTGAGGGATTTCTGAGTCATGCAGAGGAGGAATGTGTGCTTAGTGTTATAAGAGCCTACCAAAGCATTTCCCAATGGGCCTCCACTATTTTGTATTCCTGTAATAGAGTAAGGGTGCCCACATGCTTGACGCCATTGGTGTAACACACAGGCTAACTAAAAGGTTATCTAGAACCACTTATTATTTTTTTTGATGATGCACAAGAGTTGCAGTGTTGTTTTTCAATTTATTATTTTGTGAGCATAGATGTTTTGCTTGCATGTATGTCTGTGCACATCAGTGGCAATGCCCAGGGAGGCCAGAAGAGGGCACTGGATCCCAAGGAACTGGAGTTACATATAGCTGTGAACCACTATGTGGTTGCTGGGAATTAACCCTGAGTCTCTGAAGAGCAGACAGTGCTCTTAACTGCTGAGCTAAGGCTCCCAGAACTACTTTTATGATTTTAGGCATGAGAGTAAAGTGTCCATTGAAATCTGTATGTAAATGTGCGGTATATATATAATTGTGATCACAACACCTAGGAAGACTGCCTCAAAGAGTGGAAACTGTCCAGTATAGTTAAGAGTGCTTGCTACTTAGCCGGGCACGGTGGTGCAGGCCTTTAATCCCAGCCCTGGGGTGGGGGCAAGGGGGGTCTTTGTGAGTTCAAGCCCAGCCTGGTCTACAAAGTAAATCCAGGACTAAGGCTAAGGCTTACACAGAGAAACCCTATCTCAACAAACAATCAAACAGTGCTTGCTTTTCAATCATGAGGACTGAATCGAATCCCAGTACCCACAACTACCTGCAACTCCAGCTCCAGGGCTCCAACTCCCTCTTCTGGTCTCAACAAGAAACCTCACACAGACGTGTGCTAACACTCATACAGACACAGAAGCATATACATTTTTGGTTGGTTTTGTTATTTATTTTGCAAACTCTGGCTGTCTTGGAACTCTCTCTGTAGACTAGGCTGGCTTTGAACTCACAGAGACACACCTGCCTCTGCCTCTCAAGTGCTGGGATTAAAGGTATGTACCACTACATCTGGCTAAATATTTTTTAAAAAAATAAACAGAAACAAACAAAAAGAAAATCTGTAAATATTTAAAGATCCTTATGTATTTATGTATGCATCTTTCCTACATGTTAGCACAAGCTCTACGTTAATTAATAAGCCACCTGATATTTGCCTTTCAGCGGCTTTTCCCTCATCGTAGTCTTACCTGAGCTGCTCAGTTTTCTCTGACGTAACGGGACCCTCCCCAAGAACTTCGTCTATCTCCGTGTGTAGCGTCTTCTGAACGTCTCCTGACATCGTTAGGAAATGGACCGCCCAGGTACACACTACATAACAATTGTATAGGTAACAATGAAAATAGCTGCTGCATAACTTTTTACATAATAACACAGGGGGAAAAAGCTAATGGTTCAGTTTGTAAATTCTCTTTTTTCTTTTGCTTCCTGGCAGATGATACGTAAATTTTACCAAAAATTTAAAACAAAATTCCTTACAGGACTTGAATTCCTTTGAACAGAACATGAATGTTTACAGAAGGCGGCAAAGTACACAGAGCTACTGAGATAGCGTCCTTCTGGAGTCTGACAGATAACTCACACCACTTCCAGAACCCTACCTAAGGTTAGTGAGAACAGACACAGAGGGGCCTGAATGCTGGACACCCTGACGGACTATCTGCTTCAATCTCGTGAAGTAAACATCTGAGGAATCAGGCTGTGCGTGCAGAAGCACTGATGAAAGGATTCCTACAGATCAAAGTAGTGGGAGATTTGCTCATGCGACAACGTTAATTTTTTCAGGCTTTTAATAATTAATTACTGTTCAGGCTATTGGGGCCCCCAAACCATGTGAGAGTCTGTTGGTGCTGCAACATCCAGAGATTCTGATTCTACAGGCTGGGGTAAGGTCCACCCACCTGCACTATTTTTAAAAACTTTAATCATATACTTATTTATCTACTGCGTGTGTAGATACGTGTATTATGTATGTGTAAGTATGTTGACGGGCCTGTGGCATTCAGAACCTGTATGGGTCGGTTCTCTCCTTCCACCATGTGGGTTCCTGGGACCGAACTCACGTCATCAGGTTGGTGGCCAGTTCCTTTACCCTCTGAACCACCTCAATGGCCACCATCTGACCCCCCAGCCCAAGGGTTACTGGCTCACGGCTCACTTGGTTTCAGCTGGTTTATGGATGATTTTCAGAGGATAAATGAAACAAAAAGCAGATGTGCTCCCTAACTGTTCTGATCTGTCTTCTCCCTAGAACCTTCGGAAGCAGCAGTACCTGCAGCTCTCCAGCTTTTCTCCTCCAGGTGCTTTGTAATGTGTGTGGAGAACCACTTACCTCTCCTTATCGATTACCTTCTTTTCTAAGCTGACTTAAGTTATTATTGTTGTTGTCGTTACAGTGCTGGGGATCAAACCAAGGTCTTGTGTGTGCAAGGCAGGTGTTAAAAGCTACACTCGAAAAACCCAAAGTTAACTTTTTAAAATGTCTGCCTGATTCACTTATTGCCTCTAAAAATCAACAGCCTCCCGGTAACTCAGTTATTCAAGTGTAACTGGCTGTGTCCTTAACTTTCCCTACAAGTCCGGGCTGTCTCAGAACTTGCTCTGTAGTCCAGTCTGGCCTCAAACTCCCAGAAGTCCCCCTGCCGCTCCTGTGTGGGGACTAAGGGTGTGCCCCACCACTTTACTCAGCGTGGCTCACAAGGGCCTTTGAGTGGATCACTGCATTTCTATTTCACAAATGATGTGTAAACATACGTGCTTTACAATAAAAATGCAGTACAAGTTTACAATGTGGATCTATAAACTGAAACGATTAATATAACGATATGCATACAGCAGTCACGCATATGTCCTGCTGACTCCATTATCACTTAAAACCAACAAAACATTATATATGTATATGTATATATATATATGTACACACATATATATTTAATAATTTCAATCACTGGTGGTGGTGGTAGTGTGTGTGTGTGTGTGTTTATGTGTGTGTAGTGGTTGTTTAAAATGCAAAAGGTATGACTAGAAATACCTTAAAATGTGATTTGAAGACACTTAATATTCTGTAGGTACAACTAGACAGAATTTCTTAGCTAAAAGGCATCTTAAGAGCCATCTATCAGGGCAAGTTCCAGGACAGCCAGAGCTACACAGAGAAACCCTATCTTGAACAACAAAATAACAGGGGCTAAAGAGGCAGCTCAGCAGTAAGGAGCACTGGCTGCTCTTCCAGAAGACCTGGGTTCAATTCCCAGCAGCCACAACTGTCTGTAGCTCCAATTCCAAGGAACCTGGCACCTTCACAGACATACGTGCAGAGAAAACGCCAAAGCACATAAAATAACTGTAAATAAATTTAAAAGAAACATAAAAACAAACAAGCAAAGGAAAGAGCCACCTGGAACTATTTAAGAGTTTGGACAAGCGGAGAGTATAGGACGAGGTAAGGAATTTCCCGAGGCTAATGAATGGTGACAAAGCAACTGCAGAGCCTTTAGGTCACGGCCCGGGAAGGTGGCCTGTTGTTGCAGAAGACCAGCTGACTTCCAGCAATCACTGGTAACTCTAGTTCTGGGGCATCTGAAGCCTTCTGACTTCCACAGACAATGGAGATGAGGACGTGGCACACATATACAGATGAAGGCAAACATGTATACACGTAAAATGAACACCCCTTAAATAAAAATCACAGTACAGGCAAGAAATGACTAGTGATGCTCTTTATGAATTCTCCCTAAAAACTAAAAATGAGACTTAACCATTAATTCTACCTATTAATTAGACTTAACTATTAACTCAGTTGACCAAGTTTTCTGGTGTTCACAGCATATTAAACTCAGTTTTGTTTTGTTTCTAGTGTTGAAACAGAGTCTGACTAAGCAGCCCTGGCTGGCCTGGAACTGTGGTCCTGCCAACTCACCATCCTCAAACCTGGAATTTAGACATGTGCCACCATGCCCAGGTTAATTCCATTTTCAAAAAGCTTTAGCAAAGAGACATCTTTAATGTAATATAGTTTTAAAAAAACAAATATCAAAAGAAAAAAAATGATGGGCTGTGAGCTGGCTAAGCAGGGAACTGCACTTGCCCGCATGACCTAAGTTCAATCCCTAGGACCTCTGTCATGAGCTGAACTCTAACTGCACACTCGCACCAAGGCCTGTGCCCACTGCCGCCACCACAGATAAATAAAGAAAAATTTAAATAGTTGAGTAATTATCGTTGACATATCTGCATAAATTTCATTTAGTCTACAACATCTAGATACATCTAGATGTTAAAGAAGATAAATGTGTGGGATGTTTACACTAGCACACCTCACCATTCTAAAATCTTCCTTGAAATGAAAAAGGACGAATTCTTTACATCTTAAGCTGGTGCCTGAATACTTTCTCAGAGCATTTTCTATTACACATTGTTAGGTTTATAAACATTCTTAAATACTGTTCTCTGTAAGTAAATACTGTTCTCTCTAAATCTACAAAGCAGTGAAGGTCACATGTCTCAGAATTTTAAATTTCCAGTTTCAAGAAGAGGGTTCTTTCAAATCATGATCACTGTGGACTCCATGCTCCTTAGGTCCTCAGTAACTGCAGATCTGCTTGTAATCAATGAAAGGCAGCAACAGAGAGGCTGGGTTGAGACTCGGTGGGGGACTGTTTATCTAGCAGGGACAAAGACTTAGTATCAAAGGAGGGAGTAGCAGTAGGAAATGGAAAAGCTCCTTACTCACTAGGAAGGTGCTGACGGCAATTCATTTGAAAGGCACTAACTAGAATTCACGATCCATAAATTATGAATCCATAAATGTGTCAAGAAATTTATGGCAATTTCCAAAGGTGAAACTGAACGTGTGTGTGTGGAGGGGAATCCACCTGAAACAAGCTTTTAAAACAAGAATAAAGCAGCAAGGAAGAGAACTACACAGGGCTCCTGAGGGGTTCTCTCTTTTTAGGACAATTTCACCAGTGTGTATTTTGTAATCCATCTGAGACAGAAGTCAGCTCGTACTTACACCTTGCAGTGATTATGCAACCGGCCAGAGAAAATATCATACTGTCTTCTAGGATCTACAAAACAAAACTACACTTTAGAAAGCAGGAACTATATGGTGGCCTTTAGTAGGGTCTACTAAGATAATTGAGAGTAGAAAAATCAGGCTCAACAAAAAGTGGAGGGAATTGTGTCTCCACCAAAAGCAAAATCCGTGTAATGTGTGAATCTAAGTAATGGGCTGCTGGGCTGGAAGGGAGGCTCAGCTCCCCGCGCTTGCAGAGCGCTTGGTTTTGGTGCCCAGTGTCCACGCGGGCAGTGCCCAGCCACCGGTGACTCCAGTCTCAGACGATCTGACACCCTCTTCTGGCTTCTGGGGACTCCTGCTCACACAAGGTGCACATAAACTCAGATAGGGTTACACATTTACATATTCAAGGAAAAAAAATTTCTCGCTACTATTTACTTACTTGTAGTTTTGCCTCTTATTTTTATTTAAATTTGCCCTTTGATAATCAGTCATGTGCACAATGCATTCTGGTTACTCTCACCCCGCCCTCTCCTATCCACTCTGCCAGGAGTGGATCCGACCTTGCAATGCCTTTTGTTTTGGTTTTTGAGCGTGGTCTCACCACGTAGGCTGGCGGGAACTCACAGGAGTGGGCCGCCTCTGCCTCCCGAGTGCTGGGATTAAAGGTGTGTGCCAGCACTCCTAGATGAACAGCCTTTTTGAGGAAACAGACACTTATCTCTTAGTAACCCTGACTGGTTCACCTCAGACAAGCCTTTTCAGTCCTGTTTCCATGGCATGGCCTGGTGCAACAAGAAGTCTTGCGCACAGTGAAGAAGGGCCTCTCACAGGCCTTAGAACCTGATTCAACTGCACATGCTCCGTCAGGGCTGACCCGTGCCTGGCAACACCACAGACGGAGCTTTTTGCTGGCCACAGACTAGCACTGAGCAAGCCGCGCTGCTACACCTGGCCGCGCCAGCAGGGAGGCTGAGTTCACCAAGGCTCACACACGCCTGCATGAGCAAATCGTTTGGGCTGGATGTTTGTGTATTCTAATTTTAAAGGCTCCTATAGCAGCTCCACGTGACCTTTTAATAACTGATTAACCCGTTCCTCACCTGTTGCTCATTAAGGTTTCCTTGTACTAAGGAGTCGATGAAAATATGTTGACGGAGGTTCTTTCCTTTTCGTTCCTTTATGATTTTCTTTAAAATAGATTCCAACTGCATGAGGGCTTTAAGAAGAGAATTTGAAAAAATAATTTAGAATATAAGCATTTGTTGAGATTAAACATCCTAAAAATAATTCTGTTCAGTGTTAAAAATGTAGAACAAAAGCTTTGAAGACACTAACCAATTATTTAAAAGGCAAATTTATGTTTAAATCATATGGTTTTTCTTCCTTTTTTGTTAAATTTCAGATACCCTCAGAAGGCAGAGACAGGCAGATCTTTGTGATTTTTGAGGCCAGCCTGGTCTACAAAATGAGTTCTAGGACAGTCAGGGCTACACAGAGAAACCCTCTCCTGAAAAACTAACCAACCAACCAGTCAATCAATAAAGAAATAAATATGCATTAAATACCTATGTGCAATTCAGAGTATAATGGATTTTAAAGAAAATCTAAATTATTAGCACCCAGGTGAAAATGTAAATAATACTAACACCACACAGGCCTCCAAATGTCTGTGATCTGCCTGAGGTGGACAGTAGGACGTGAGCAGCTGCTAAGCTGCTTTCTAGCCCCTTTACAGACTTTCATAAATTACTGTCAAACAATTTAGGGAATATTTCACTCAGTTTTAATAATGACAGTATACTTTTATTATTATTCCTTTGGGGAGCTGGAGAGAGGGCTCAGAAATGGAAAGCACTTGCTGTTCTTGCAGAGAACCGAGGCTCAGTTCTCAGCACCCACATGGGAGTGCTCAAATGTCTAGAACTCCAGCTCCAGAGGATTCAACGCCCTCTTCTGGCCTCTTAGGACAATGCACACACATGGTACACATACGTACATGTAGGCGAAAGCTCATTCACATAAAATTGTTTAACTTTTTTAATGTTAAATAAAATTTTTACTTTGTTACATTTTCACAAATGCCTGTAGGATACTTTTTTAAAGTCCTGTTTATTTTTATTACTATTTTAAAATTTATTTTTAGTTTCTTTTTGCTTTACATCCCGATTACAGGCCCCTCCCTTTTATAGACTACTTAGTCCTGTGAGCATTGTTTCCTTAGCAGTCCCTGTAACTGGACATTTAGTTTTGTTTTACTCCTTGGAGGAATGGCACCACCGACAGTAAGTGAGAGGTACAGCTCAGGGGATGACCACACCCAGCCCCCTCAGCAACACATACACACATGTGAGAGTTTCCACATGGGCTAGAGGTGGCGCAGTGGTTAGGAGCACCGGCTGCTCTTCCGGAGGTCCTGGGTTTGATCCCCAGCACCCACGTGGCAGCTCACAACTGTCTGTAATCACAGTTCCAGGGGATCTGACGCTCTCTTCTGGCCTCTGTGGGCACCAGCCATGCAAGTGATGCACAGATGTACATGCAGGCAGAACACTCAAGTGAAACAAAACAAAACAAAAACTTCACAAAGATTTTCTTCTTTAGACAGTTTCACCCCCTGCTTGTTAGTCATAACACGTATTCCGAATGGCTTTCTCGTGCCCTTGCGCTCCCCACAAGCTACGTACTGTGTACTCACTGTGCACAGAGCACCAGCACCTAGTCACTGCTCTTTCTTGTCTTTCGTTGAAAAACCAGCAGTGAATGCGATGTAGAAGGAAGACAAAGGGGAAAATATAGATGACCAATGATCTTGTCATTCAGATTTTAAACTGCTGGAGGTTTATGAAACTCCTTATTAGAACTCAGGAGTGAGACCTGGATCCGGATCCGAGGCAGACCACCTGCCTACCATGCACTACCCAAAGCAGTTAGTTAAACGCTTACCGTCTTGATACTGCTTTTTCCGAGTGGTATTTTTATCAAGTGACCCATCTAGGAAGCCTTTTCCAATCTCAGACCAAACCTAGAGACAGGAAATGATGTAAGTACAATGGAGGGTACAGATTCCTACCTAGCACTGAGCGCCTTCCTCAGCAGCAGCGTGGGCATCTGAGCTCTTCCTTTTCAGCTACTGTACAATCATCTGATCCACAGTTTCTAGAACACGGCTCAGATTCTTTATTTTATTTTTTTGGTATTTCGAGACAGGGTTTCTTTGTATTGCCTTGGCTGTCCTGGAAAACTCACTCTGTAGACCAAACTGGCCTTCAACTCAGAGATCTGCCTGCCTCTACCTCCCGAGTGCTGGGATTAAAGGCTTTTGCCACCATACCTGGCCAGGTTTTTGTTTTTTTGTTTTTAATGATTTCAGTCAAGGCACTTTCAAACTAATTTCAGCTGGCCTATGAAAAGTTTCTGTTCTTAAAAGAAGCACACATGAAGTATAGGATGTAGGCTGGTTGCCAGAACAATTGCCTAGCATTCACCAAGCCTGGTACACACCCAGCACCAAGAAACCTGGGTGTGTGGCCCATGCCTGTAACCCGCACTTCGGAAATGGAGAGAGGAGGGTCATCCTTGATTACATAGAGATCAGGCTTACTACAGGACACCCTGGCCATATGTACCCCACCATCCCCAATCCCACCCCAAAAACAAGGAGAAGAGGAGGAAGAAGAAACAGAGACCAAGGAAAGACTTGGCAGCAGAATGAGTCCTCAGGCTTTTTATTAAATAGGTGTTATTCCCTCAGACATGAGGAGATTAAATAAATCATAGGTAACTAACAATTTTTATTTTACTTGAGATATTGATAAACATTGACAGAAGCCAAATGTTTAATGTTTAAATTTAGTCTAAGATTTGAAGACAATAAGCAGAAAATAGCTTCTAATCTTTCAAACTGGGTCATTAGACAAGAAACAAATCTTTAACTTGGTAAAAATTCAAAAACTCTGAAAAGTTAAGAGAAAAAAAACCCACTAATGAATAAGAAAATATTTTTTAAAAAAATAGAGCTTTTCTATTTTTCTAACTTATCTTAAAATTATTGGAATCCAAGTAAGCCAGGCAGTGGTGGTGCACACCTTTAATCCCAGCACTTGGGAGACAGAGGCAGGTGGATCTCTGTGTGTTAGAGGCCAGCCTGCTCTACAAAGTGGGTTCCAGGACAGCCAGGGCTACACAGAGAGACCCTACCTCAAAAAACAAAAACCCACAAAAATTATTAAGGTGCACATTTCAGAGTATTTGACTGTAAACAATTAAACTAGCGAAAAAGCGGAGCTGGCTTAGTTAATAAGTCACTTGCCTGATAACCATGAAGAGCGAAGCCTTGCTCTCAGAACCCACACAGAGAATTGCAGGGCTGGGGAAAATGCCCAGTGGCTAAGAGTGCTTGCTATACAATCGCATCGCACATGCACAAACACATCACCTGCACATACATGTGCATGCACTAATGATATAAACTATATATAAATAACAAGTGATTAGGTTTTATCTTGTTTTCATGACAGGATTTCCCCGTGTAATAGAGCCCTGGCTGTCCTAGACTCGATTTGAGGACCAGGCTATCCTTGAACTCACAGGGATCCAGCTGTCTCTGCCTCCCAAGGGCTCAGTTTAAAGGTGTGTGCCACCACACCAGGTGTAAATAAAATACGTTTAAGTGGGTGTCCTGGCTAGTTTTATGTCAACTTGACACAAGCTGGAGTCATCAGAGAGGAGGCGGCCTCAGTTGAGGGAATGCCTTCATGAAATCCAGCTATAAGGATTTCTTATCCGTGATCTATGGGGGAGGGCTCAGCCCATTGTGGGTGATTCTGCCCCTGGGCTGGTGTCCTGATTCAATAAGAGAGCAGGCCGAGCAAGCCATGAGGACCACGCTAGTAAGCAGCACCCTCCATGGCTTCTGCAACAGCTCCTGCCTCCAGGTTCCAGCCCTGCTTGAGTTTCTGTCCTGATTTTCCCGAGTGATGGATTGTGATCTGGAAGAGTAAGTTGAATAAACCCTTTCCTCCCCAATTTGCTTTTGACCACTGTTTTGCCACAGAACTGGAAACCCTGAGTAAGATGGTGAGTGTGATGGTGCCTGACTGTGATCGTAGCACTGGGGAGGCAGAGACAGGAGGACCCCTTGCTGGGCAGATTGGTGAGCTGCAGAAAAGTGAAAAAACCCTGTCTCAAAAGAGATGGACGGCCATGTTGACATCTGAAGTTATCCTTTGGCCTCCACACCACAAGCGCGCACACACACACACACACACACACACATGCAATACTGAATAGCCACAGGCTAGTAACTCAGTTCCTGGTGGGTGTGTTTAGAAAACATTCCTTTAACTATTAAACTGGTGGGCAGGTATACATGCAAACACACACTGTATGTATAATAAAAAAAAAATCTTTAAAAAAATAAAAATAAAAAATAAATCTTCACACACAAAAAGCATCAATTATTGTAGCAATGGAATGTTCTTTTTAGATAAAAAGAAAAGATGCTTAAATCTGGAGGCACGCAGCTAAGGAAATGGCTACGTTGGTAAAATGCCTGCTATGCAAGTGTGAGAACCAGAGTTCTGGCACCTATATAAAAAGCCAGGCATGGTGACACACTCCTATAAGGAGGGAGGGGAATGGTCAGATCACAGAAGCTCCCTGACCAGTCAATCTAGCTGATCTCTGAACTTAGGGTTCAGGGAGAGATACTATCTCAAAATAAGATGAGATGGATAAGAGGGCCATCACATATGTGGGCATATGTATACAAATGCACAAGCACAAACACACACAGGCACGCACACACAACCTTCTTGATTGGTAAAGTCAGCATTCAACTACCCGGTCTGATGAAAGAATCGTTTTCAGTTTTGTCCTCGACTCACTGTGCCATGAATGTTTTGGAAGCGGATAACTTCCTGCTCGTCTTCGAATGTGTTCCCCAGAACCATCCGTGTGACAGACTTCAAAGCAAAACCAAGCATATGCTGGCTCAGTGGCACGTGCTGGGTCTCTGGGTAGGACAGCCATTTCTCTAATAATTCTTCTGAAAGCTGAAAAGAACAGAAAGGCAACACTTTATTTTTCTGTCTCTGAATCTTAAGAGGGATTCAGTAAGATGGTACACGCCATCTATAAAACTGTAACCAAGTTAAGCCTGAGGTATTTCATGCTGTGTCTCACCTGTCACTGCATCTTCAATGGTTAAGAATAAACACTACAATAAACACAAAAAATATAAGCTAAAAATTCAAGATGGAAAAATCTGAAACCTATTGGTCATTAAACAGAACAAAATATTAATGTCTGGTTTCAAACTCATGCTTGGTCCACAAGCATGACTATGTCAAAGTGCCAGAAACTGCCCTCAGAGGAAGCCCTCAGGCCTCTGACATCCTTTCACTCACCACAGAGTTGTCAAATCTCCAGTGAAAAGGTAGGAAAAGACTATAGACTTAGAGGAAAACAAAACAAAACAACACCCCGACTGTACCCTTGGTCGTGACACTGCAAAGCCACGCCACAGGCAGCAACCTGTGTAACATAAGTCCAGACGCTCCACAGCTGACTGGGATGGCACCTCCTGCCTGGCAAGGCTGTGCGTGAGGAGCAGGCCCACGCCACGTGACACAGGAAAGGCTTCCTGAACCCGGGTATGTACAGACGTCAATGAAAGACTGTATTAGAGTTCATCGCAGCTTAAGTTACAGTTAAGTCTTGTGAGAAAGAGAATAAATATTCAAAATAAATAGACTTTGCCTCGCTTAGAAATATACCTCCTTATAGTAACAGTCGGAGTATAAACCTAGTCTTTGGGAAAACAGGAGGGAGTCCTTAAAAGGATTCCAAAGTGTCAAGACTAATCAACTGAGCCAGCTGACACTTCTCGCAAGAACTTTGAGATCAACAATGCTAGGCAGCTTCATAATACTTGCAGGCCGACGGTGAAGCTGGACAGCCCATCATATGCTCAGCATGTGCCAGGTCCTGGGTTCAATCCCCAGCACCACAGACAGATACAACAACAACATTAACTGCATGCCTACAACAAAATAACACCCCACTTAGTGGTCTCTGCTCCTGAGAATTTGGCTGCTCTAACACTATTAAGTGTGGAGTTGTGGAAATCACTTCTAAGTTTTACACTGCACGCTGTTTTTTGAAGTGTGGTGAAACCTCACACAGTCCTGCTCTGCCCTGTCTAGAATGAGATCTAACAAGTACTGTGTCTGCCCCAAGCCTACTAACAAGCAGAGGAAAACGGCTTATGCGGGGTGCTGTTACAGGAGTTTGGGAGAACTCGCCGGGAGTCTAACACATATGCTCCTAAGTGGGGGTTGCTTACTCTCCCGGAGTGTCTAATCATGCCCACAGGTAGACCACAGACTCAGAAGACCAAAGACCCTCAGCTTTCACATCTGGCAGACAGTAACATCTGTACAAGCAGGAAGTAAAAGCTAAGGTTGGATATAAAGAGCCTGGATAAGTGTAAAGACAATCTACAACCACATAGAGAGATTCCGTCTGCCTTCCTGCCTTTCTTTCTTTGCTTCTTTTTTTATTTCTCTTCAAAATAGATTTCATTTAGGCCTGGCTGTCCTGAAACTCACCCTGTAGGCCTCAAACACACAGAGATCTGTCCATCTTTGCTTCCCAAGTGCTGACGTTAAAGGGACGCGCCGCCAGCTGGTGCTCCACCACAGCTGGCCCAGCTTTTCCTCTTTTTTTTATTGGTGTCAGGCTCTGTGCCTGAATCTGTCAAAATCAAACCTGTAGCTGAAAGCCCGGGCGCAGTGGCACACGGCTGTAATCCCAGCACTCTGGGAGAAGAAGGCAGGCAGATCTCTGAGTTCCAGGTCAACCTGGTCTACAAAGTGAGTCCAGGACAGCCAGGGCTACACAGAGAAAATCTGTCTTGAAAAAACAAAACATCCACCAAAAAGTAATAAAAATAAAAACAAAACATCACCAGATGGATTCAACAGTGGGTTTGAGCAGACAGATTTGAGCCATTGGTGAATTGAGTAAGCAAATAAAGACCGAAGACAATGTGTTTAGCCTGTATGAATCAGCTGGCTCTAGACACACAGGGCAGAGGAAAAGACAAGCAGGAAAATAGCAATAAACATGGCTGACATAGAGTCTTGACAAAAATTTCCAGGAAAGTTCAGTGGGATCATCTTCCAACAGCTGAGCAGGTAAAGAAAAACAGACCTTCACTGCATCCACAGTGTACAAGGGTCGAGTTAAAAAGGACACAGACCTAAACACATGAGAAAGACAAGGCCTGTAGAGAGGGGAAAGTGCTGAGATCTTGACAGACACCAACGAAAGAGAAATACCAGTGAGTACTGTTTCATTAAGGTGGAAACATTGCTCTTCCAAGGCAAACGGATCTAGAGGATAACTTCCAAACGCACATCTCACAAAGGACTGGCACATACAGTATTTTAAGAACTCTTGGAAGTCAGTACAAATGATCAAGTAAAATATGGGCAAAAGATCTCACATTTTCACCAGTATCACGTATAATGGCAGATAAGTACACTGAAAGGCCTCCCCGGTAGATGAGAGCACTTGCTCTTGCAGACGACCCTAACTCCATTCCCAGCACTCACAGCTCCCAACTAGCCCTAACTCCTGCTTCAGGGGAACCTGATGCCCTCTTCTGGCTTTCCATGACCCAGACATGCACATGATGTCCACACACAGGCAAACTAAACATTCTTAAACAAATCTGAAACCAGATCTTATTCTTAATTTATTGTTATTATTGTTAGTTATTGAACTCAGTGGTTATAGAAAGAAGAGAAAATGTCACATGGTGCAGAAACACTTTCCTCTTGAAATGTTTTATGTGTGTGTTAATTTGTAAAATTTATTCTATGTTCAAAAAGTTATTCTGTATGTCTCATCCCCAGATAATACACACTTTTTGTTGCTGCTTTGTATTGTTTTTCTAGACAGGGTTTCTCTGTGTATCCCTGGCTATCCTGGACTCATTTTTGTAGAGCAGGCTGGCCTTGAACTCACAGAGATCTGTAGTCATAAGGTTATTGCATAATTCAAATGCTGACTTCTGGACCTCCTACATCTGGTTGCAGTCCTTGTTCTGAGACTCTCCTATCTCAATGTTGAGTAAACACTGCTCCCCAATTGTCCCCTAATATGACAATAAAGCAGCTTACAGCCAATCACTGGGCAGAGGAGAGAAAGGGCTGGACTTCCTGTCAGCCAGGGGAAGCAGAGTTAGAGGAAAAAGTAGGGGACTGAGCCATGGCCAGAGGTCCAAGTGAGACCATGGGAGAGAGAGCTCAGTAAGGAAAGCTATAAAGTGCAAGTATCTGGAATGTATGCTGGGAGGAAGCCAGATTAGCTTAGAGGGTTAAGAATAACAGGAGCTCCACAAGGAGAGCAACAGAACCAAAATATCTGGGCACAGGGGTCTTTTCTGAGACTGATACTCGAACCCAGAACCATACATGGAGATAACCTAGACCCCTTGCATAGATGTAGTCCACAGCAGCTCATTCTCCAAGTGGGTTCCCTAGTAAGGGGAACAGGGGCTGTCTCTGTCTCTGACTCTCACTGAGTCTGACATGGTCTCAGTGGCTGGTTTTTTTGATTACCTTCCACTGGGGGTAAAGCCTTGGCAGGCCACAGAAGAAGACAATGCAGCCAGTCCTGATGAGACCTGATAGGCTAGGGTCAGATGGATGGGGAGGAGGATCTTCTCTATCAGTGGATTTGGGGAGGGGCATGGGAGAGGAGGGAGGGAGAGTGGAATTGGGAGGGGCTGAGGAAGTGGGTTATAGCTGGGATACAAAGCGAATAAATTGTAATAAATTTTTAAAACAGATAATGTAAAAAATAGAGTAATAGAACTACTTAGCTCTTATGCTGTGAAGCTTGTTAAAATAATATAATAGAGTCCCAATTATTTGTGTGATAGCCGGGTTAAGGGAGAAACTGAAAAACACAGTTTTATAAAAATAACATTAACAAAGATCCACCTGCCTCTGCCTCCTGAGTGAGATTAAAGTCTTGTGCCACCATGCCTGGCTCAATAATACACACTTTTAAGTGAAGAAAAAAAAAAGTGTTGCTAGCAGTTTATTTAAGACGTTCAAACTTTTAAAAATAAAAAAAAAAATAGAAGTTATTTCATAAAACCATATGGTATTGACATCTTTTATGGTGGTATTTTTAAAATTTTTTGAAAGTTATTCTAGAAATGTGTTATAAGCTGGAAAAATGCTTTTGGACAGTTACTTTTCTTAAAAGAGTCAAAACCATGTCTTGGGCTAAAGTAAGGTATTTTAATCTATATAAATTATTTTGACTTCTGCCAACAGAAAAGTTTAACATTTCTTCATACACATGTTTATCTGGACTTCCAGCAAAACCAATGTGTATTCAACAAAGCCCAAAATAAAACACCACACAACACGTAAACAAGTGAGGGATGACAGCCTCAGTCACTATTAGGGAAATGCAAATTAAAGCCATGGGAGCCTACTGCCCTCCACCGGCAAGGCTAAGGGCAGTGCCTCCCCTAAATAGAGTCTTTGAAAGCACAGAGGAGGGCATTCCTCTCCATTTCATGAAGCTACAGGAGCCTTCATACCAGAACCTGACAGGAGCATTATTAGGAAAAGAGGGAGAACTGGAGAGATGGCTCAGCACAGGTGGCTCAGCAGAGATGGGCTGCTCTTCCAGAGGACGCGGGTTCAATTCCCAGCACCCACGTGGCAGCTCCCAGCTGTCTGTAACTCTAGTTCCAGGGGATCCAACACCCTCACACAGACACACTTGCAGGCAAAACACCAATCAGTACACGTACAAATTTTTTTTTTTTTTTTTAAGAGAAGATGCTGAGCAGTGGTGATTCGTGCCTTTAATCCCAGCAGAGGCTGGGCAGGCGTATCTCTGTGAGTTTGACATCATCACCCTCATCAGGCCCTCAACAACTTGAGTGACAGCCACTTTCACAGGCATTAACCAGCTCTGGCAATGTCTCACAGATGCACCCAGAGCTAACGTGTAGATGTTGAATTCCAGGCCAGCTAGGACTACACAGCAAATATATATATATATATATATTTTTTCAAATATATATATATATATATCAAGCCTTGTGCATTCTGGGTAAACACCACATTCCAGCCTCATACTTAAGACCAGCTCCCTGTGTCAACAATGAATAAATACCTCTGCTACCCTTCTGAATGATTCCGTTCTAAGCTGCTGTATGGATTGACTATCATTAATCTACTGCTGAACGTTTAAGGCCCTTTCCATTTCCATGTGTTACTCCCAGAGTAGGTGGGAGTAACCTCTGGATGCTCCTCTGAATGCATCTGGAAGAGCTGGATGAACGAGTGATGTTTTATGCTTCTTTGCTCAGCTACCTCCGGGAGCCATGTATCAACTCATTCCCTCAGCAGCACCCTAATTCCCGAGCCTCATGCTTCTAACAGCACTGTGTCCTATAATGTCAAAACTTCTCAGTCCAAAAAAAAAAAAAAAAAAAAAATCTCAGCACGGCTTCGTCTGACTTTGTTTTCAGTTATTGTCTTCCTCTGTGTAGTACACACTCATTCCTTTAACTATTTTTCTATCAGGATTCAATTTTTCTTCAGGTGGTACAGAGCTTTGTCACTCGGCTTTACTATGAAAGCCAGGATGATTACACAGCTGAGGGGCTAAGTGTGAACTATGTTCTTTCTTTTAAGTCGCTTATATCACGAGCTGGGCTGTGAGCTGCTCGTGCACGCCTTTCCCCAGCGGTCCTCACCCTTCCTGATGCTGCAACCCTTTAAAACAGCTCCTCATGTTGTGCTGACTCCCCAACCATACAGTTATTTTACTACTACTTCCTAGCTGTAATTCTGCTACTGTTATGGATCATAATGTAAATATCTGATGTGCAGGATAGTCTTAGGTTACCCTGTGGAAAGGCCCATCAAAATAATGCACAGAGTGTAACTGAGTCACCCAGCATTTTGTCTGTTCTGCAGGCAAGCATAACGAGTCCATGTCCGGGATTAAACAAAACCTTTTGGTGTGTGAATGCTGGCTAACTCAGGTGAGAATCCTACTCAGCTGACACACTGACTTAGTACCAGCAGAGACGTCCAAATCTAAGACAAAGGTCTCCTTTCCTAAGACAGCTGTTAAATCACTCCTCAAACTCTGTCACGTGCGATCAATATACAGTAACAGGAAGACAGCTGTCGACTGATTGCAATGATGGAGACCCAGGGGTCCGCCCATGCTGTGATATTCTGTCACTAGCTTTCCTTACATAAGTAAATCGCATGGATATGATGCATGAACTGTCAAAACCCAGGCACATGTGCTATCGGCTTTATCACGCACCCTAAGTCAGGATACGACGGCTTACAGGCATTTTCAAAATAATCAAGCTAAAATACCATGGTAGTTTCAACTAACATAGCTGTACGACAGAAAAATTAGCCTTAAGTTATACCTAGAGGAAGGATTATAGTTTAACAGATAGGATTCAGAATTTGTTTGTTTGTTTGTTGAAACAATGTCAGCCAGGCATGGTACCACAAGTCTGAAGCCAGCCTGCTCTACATAACAAGTTCAAGGACAACCAAAGCTTTATAGACATCCTGTCAAAAAGAAAAAAGAACACTCTGTCGTGTAGTCCAGACTGACCTCAGACTACCCCGTGTGAGGACTGCACGCACTGTCATGCCTTAGCCTCAACAACTGAATTCTGGAATGTAGATGAGCGATTCGGAAAAAATACAAAATTTCTTTCAAAACTAATTAGGTAACAATTACCATGAAATTACTAATGCTTCGTTTTGTTTTTGTTTTCTGAGATAGTGTGTTTCCGTGCGGCCCTGACTGTTCTGGAACTCGCTCTGTAGACCTGGCTGTCCTCAAACTCACAGACATCTGCCTGCCTCTGAATGATCGGGTGATGGGATTAAAGGTGTGAGCCACTATGCCCAGCAATTATTATTATTTCAAAGAAGTGACTTTTAATTTGCCTTGAATTGGGACCGTAACTGTAGTCCTAAAGAGTATACTAAAATTATCCAAGCAAAACTACATGAGGGGAGGACCAAGCTACAAAGAGGCAACAGAGCCTTGTGGGTGCGACATAAGCTGTCTGGTCGCAGATGGCCGATGGCAAACCTTTTCCTGTGGTTTATTAGTTGGATGATCCTGGACAGACTACTTGGTCTGTTCATCTGTAAAATGGGGAAATAATAACATCTACCTATAAAGTTACCAATGAGCTAATATAACTAATTAATTCAAAATGTTTGGCTACCAGTATTTGTACTATTCTATCAGTTAGGTGACTTCATATATTCTAAAATCCAGAAGAACTTGTTTCATCAAAACATAGCCCAGGGCTGGAGAGATGGCTCAGTGGTTAAGAGCACTGGCTGCTCTTCTAGAGGTCCTGAGTTCAATTCCCAGCAACACATGGTGGCTCACAACCATCTGTAATGAGATCTGGTGCCCTCCTCTGGTGTGCAGGTGTACATGCAGATAGAGCACTCATACACTAAATAAATAAATGAATGAATAAATAAAAAAATGAATAAATATTAAAAAAAAATAGCCCAAAAGACATGAAAAAAAGTAGCATAGGAATACAAAAGAGAGAAAGGACCCTGACAGAATTCAAGTGGAGACTCAGGCCATGGTCAGGACAGGGAGGAGCCATAGTGTAGAGCATGAAGTCAGGAAGAATCAGTCATCAGGCCACACCACTCAGATCTGGACCAAAGACACTAAGACGCCAAATGGTTTACTGTGGTGATCTGTAGCACGTGACTTGCTCTAAGGCTGTGACTGGTGCTGTTCTGCCTGACAGTAAGGAAGCTTCTGCCGGCAGCGGAGGCTCGCTCTAACGCTTCCTTGGTGACTGATCACTTTTTAAAGACACCTATTCCCTACGACCTATCATTTACTTTTCTGAGACAGGGCCTCCACAAACGGTCCAGACTAGCACCAAACTCAGCCTTTCTATGATTCCAAATAATACATAAATATACATATTAATTCATGATTTACTTATGCAGTCAGGTTCCGTGTTTTCTGTAACAATCACGTTACACTGATAAATTGTTTTAACAGGTGAAAGATGAGAAGATTAACCCTGGCTGGAAGGGAGAATGTTTAGGGCTGGGCAACAGAACACTTGCCTATGTCGTAGGACCTTGAATTAATACCAGCACTGCTCGCAGGGGGGTGGGGGTGGGGAACACACAAAAGCACTCCTTGAGACTTACTTAAGAGAAAGAAAAAGTACTATGATGGACGGGTTTGCCGGCAAGGCATGAGGAAGTGGGGAGCCGACGTGCTGGGGACTCATGCAGGAAGCAAGAACACTGTAGCGAGCACAGGGTTGGCATGGCCGGCAGAAGTAGGCAAGGATGACGACAGAAAACTGCCCAATAACACAGGACCAAAAGGAAACGTTTGCGCTTTGGCTGGAATATGAAATGTACCCCCAGAAGGGTCATGTGCAGGGCAGTGTGGATCACGAAGCACCGAATTTATTAATGGGCTAATCCACTGGTAAGTTGATATTTATGGGCTACTGGGCAGTCAGGACCAACTGGGTGTGTCCATGACGGTGCATTTGCCCCACCTCTGCTTCCTGGAGGCCAGTGGGTCAGCAGCCTTCCTTCACCATGCTTTCCCTTGGAAGGGCAGCCGAACCAGCCACCACAGCCTCAAAACCATCAACCAAAACACATTCCTCCTTCAAAGTGCTCTCCCAGGGACTTTCCACAGCGACAGAAAGCGACTCCTACAGTGCGGGTGAGTGCTGTACTCAGACTGTACACTTCCTGCAGAACTTCCTGAAGATGCTGGGCTCCTGTCCCAGAGACTCAGCATGTCCAAGGAGAGCCCCAATAACCTGCACTCTTTTCATTTGTGCTCAACACTGGCTTACAAGCATGGCCTGGGGCTGGAGAGACAGCTCTGAGGTTAAGAGCACTGGCTGCTTTTCCAGAGGTCCTGAGTTCAATTCCCAGGGACCACATGGTGGCTCACAACCATCTATAGTGAAAGCTGGTGCCCTCTGCTGGTGTGTAAGCACACATGCAGGAGCAGTACTGTATAAATAATAAATAAATCAATCTAAAAAAAAAAAAAAAAAAGAGTCTGGCCTGAGGGCCAGGAAGATGGTCAGTAGATAATGGGGATGTAGTTTGGAAACCCAGCACCCACATAAACAGTGGGACACCTTTAATCCCATAACTCAAGAGGCAAAGACAGGCAATCTCTGAAACAACTTAGCTAGACTAGCCAAGTCATGAATGCTAGCTTCAGTGAGAGCCCCTACCTAATCAAGGAAGACATCTAGGACCAACTTAATACATCCACACATATGCACACATACCACTCACACCACACACACACACACATATATACACAGATACACATACACACACACATACACACATATGTTGGGGGTTGGTCTGGTGTTATGTATTCTAATGATAAATACTGACCCCCAAGATCTGATTGCTATCCAAACCAGCACATTCTCATGGGCTCCAAAATTTAAGGTTGGCTGGTTAATAAAATTAGCTAGGAGCTTGTAACTGGGCAGAAGAGAAGCAGGCAGGGCTTAGGTTCCCAGGCTTGGGGTCAGATGCGGCCATGAGGACAGAAAAGAAACAGGAAAGGAAGCGGAGAGAAGGAAGTCACCAAGGGGCAGTGTGGACCATGAGCACATGGTCATGGGACTGGCATGATGGAACAATTACGGCAAGAAACTTGGGATGTGTAGCTGGGAAATAGCAAAATACTTAGAGGGTTGCGATCTGCCCTGTGGTACTTTAAAGCTTTTATTAATCTAAAAGGTCTTGATTATTTGGGAACTAGCTGGGGTAGAGAACCCACTAGAATCTCATGTCTAATTCCATAACACACACACACACACACACCGGCAAGGGAAGTGAAAGCAGCTGGCAAAGACCACACCTTGTATGAGGCAATTGGATAAACTGTGGATAAACTAAGGCAGTCCCATATCCCACGCTTGGAATTAAAATAAAAACATATTTATATAATGTAACTGAGCTTTTTTTTTTAACATTTTTATCTATTTATTTTTTGTGTGAAGGTGTCAGATCCCTTGGAATGGGCATTACAGACAGTTGTGAGCTGCCATGTGGGTGCTAGAAATTGAACCTGGGTCGTTTGGAATAGCAGACACTGCTCTTAACCACTGAGCCATCTCTCCAGCCCCCATCATTGAGTTTTTAAAGAAAGCAAAACTTCCACTATAGCCTATAATTCCAGTGCCAGCGGATCTGTAGCCTGTGGCTTCCAGATTTAAGCACATATACCCACATGCAGACATACCTACCTACCTACAATTACAAATAATAATAATAATAATAATAATAATAATAATAATAAAACCTTCTAAAAGTCAGCTTAAGAAAACGGGTAAGAAGCGGGGGGGGGGGGTGCAGAGGAGGTGCATGCCTGTGATCCCAGCAACAGGGGAGGCAGAGGCAGATGGGTCTCTGTGAGTTCGAGGCCAGCCTGGTCAAAGCCAGGCCAGCCAGGGCTATACAAAGAAACCTCTCCCCGCCACCACCACCCCCAGAAAAAAAGAAAATTAGTAAGAGAAGAGTGGCAAATATAAGGCATACTGATAGTGTCTGCACTCTGTGAACAGTGTGTCTGCACTCTGTGAACACTGTTGTCTACACTCTGTGAACACTGTTGTCTACACTCTGTGAACACTGTTGTCTACACTCTGTGAACACCGTGTCTACACTCTGTGAACACCGTGTCTACACTCTGTGAACACCGTGTCTGCACTCTGTGAACACTGTGTCTGCACTCTGTGAACACTGTTGTCTACACTCTGTGAACACCATGTCTGCACTCTGTGAAGACTGCTGTGGCCCCCACATCCCCAGACCACGCGCTTCCTTCCTTACCGTCAGCAGGAGAGGAAAGTTACTCTGCAGAGCAGCCGACACAGCCTTTCCATAGAGTTTCCTCCTCATGTGGTTTTCACTCACACTCCCACCACCAGACTGATACCCTAATAAGGACTTCAACATGGTTTCAAATGGGTCCGCTGAAACAGACAGATTCAGATTTCTGTGTTAAAGTACTCATTTCAAAGCAAAAAGTATTGAAAGGAATGAGAGGTCAGGGAGGTAAAGGGGAAGGGCAGAGGGCATGGCAATCTCTCCATAACCCCGTTAACAATCTTTGGTAAATCTGACCAGTTCAAGCGTCAGTGAAAATGGGCAGAACCGTCCTGACTCAGAATTCCATCGTGCTTCATTTTACCCGCATACAATCACTTTGGATGTGACTACAATGTTTTTTCCTATTTGTTTTCTTTTTTCCTGTCTGGGTGTTTTGCCTACATGCATGTCTGTGTACCCCATGCATGCAGAGGCCAGAAGATAGCGCTGTACCTTGTAGGACCGTAGCTCCAGGCAGTTGTGAGCCTCCATGTATGCACTGGCAACCGAACCTGTGTCTTTTGGAAGTGCTCTTTCCCCCTGAGCCACAACCCCGGCTCCCCGCGCTAATTTTAAAGCAAAATGGATACTACTGTGTGTTGTTTTCAAGTGTTAGTTAATAAAATCAGCTGATGTCAGATTCTCTTCTCTTTCTATTCCTTTAGTAGCTTTATGATTTACGTGCACACGCATCACTAAAAACAATTCAAATGACACAGAAAGATATAAAGGAAGAAAAATCCATCCTAAATCCCATTCACTGTAACAATACAGGACCTTGCTGATCTGACTGGACTGCCTGGCCAATGAGCCCTGCCAATTGCTACCCTCCAGTTCTGGGACACAAGAGTGTGCTGCCGTACCTGGCTTTCTGTGTGGAATCTGGGGTTGAGCACAGAAACGCCTGTGCATCCAGACCTTGGCCAACTGATTCCTCCCCTAGCCCTGAAATGTATTTTGATACAATGAATAAGGCAAGGAATGATATATATATATATTTTTTCTAAACAGTTACTCAGTTTTCTCAGAAGCAGCCACAGC
Source organism: Meriones unguiculatus (assembly GCF_030254825.1). Lineage (NCBI taxonomy): Eukaryota > Metazoa > Chordata > Mammalia > Rodentia > Muridae > Meriones > Meriones unguiculatus. The sequence goes on along the minus strand of NC_083362.1, from coordinate 48,167,565 downwards.
CTTTATCCTGTTATAAAAATGCTGTTTCTCCTGGGTGCTTGCTCACCTAGTAAGTACTGACTCCCTCTCCATCGGCCTCATCCCAGCACCGGCTAAGTCTTTACTGCAGTCCCGTGTTCTGTGCTGCGCTATGCAACAGCACAGCTAATTCTCTCACTAATATTCCTCAGGCTTTTCCTAGCTGCTTGTGTATGTTAACCCTTCCAGATGTACTCCAGGACTATCTTCTCAGGTTCCCTCTAGAGAACTCTGATGTAATCCATCATAGCATTGCACTGTGACTATTTGTAAGTAAAGATAAAAATGATTCCCTATCATTGCATCTCGTTAACTGAGATAACCCAGACTATAATACACGCCCGACACACAGCACAGAGCATCTGAGAAACATCAGCTGTTGCTATCCAACAGCATTCTTTCCAGACATTCAGTCTTCAGAGGAAAGCGTCAGCTGAGGAAGAAAATGGTACTTACAAGTCTTATTGGGGCTGAAATGCTGCTTCAGAACATCAGCGGTGCCCAAGCTAACCACAAGACGCCTGCCAAACCAGAAAGAGACCACAGGCCCGTATCTTTCGTGCAAATTAACCAGGAACTCATGCAAACTTCCACTGTTGACAATGTCCGGAAGATTACCATCTCTGATGAAAGACAGACATGTAATATAATCAACTTGACTTGGTCAAGTCAGAAAGGCAAAGCTGACTTCTGAGTTAACTGTCAACAGATGAAAGGCAAAGGTTCATAAAATTTAAATGACCAAAAAACCCCAAACTAGGTTATATTCACTGCCCCACTCTCTGTGATTATGTTTAGAGATGGATTTTCTGAGGATTTTGAGAACTCATGACACCTTGAAAACCACACAAGGAACACGTGGCATAGTCCAGGAGAACTACCCAGCTGGTCACTAGCTCGCCCCTCCCCGGCAGCCTCCGGCACGTTTACAGCCTCAAGAAACCCTAAGGTTAGCTTAGACGTTTGTTTCCTTTTTCTGTCTTACTTCTGTCTTATTTTCAGCTTTTCACAGATGTGTGTCACCCTCCCAGTTCTTAAGGAAGGTTAGGGTGTACTCCCAGAAATAAAGTGGAAGTACAAAATTTTAAATAAAATGAGTAATTTAAAAATATAGTTTAGGGCTGAGGCTGTAGTTCAGAGCACAGTACTTGCTTACCACTCCTGAGGCCTTGGGTTCCGTCCCCAGCATCATCAAAAACAAACAAACAAACAAACAACACAAACAAACAAAAAACCCTTACTTTTCTTCAGTTGGTGTAATCCCTGGAATTCCTGAAGCTTGTCGGGAAGCCTAAATGGAAAAAACAACACAAAACAGCTTACTGTAGTGTGTAGTGAATTGTCACATATCCAAGAAGCCCTAAATGTTTAAACAAGACATCCAGATCCTTAAACAACTTTCCAATTCAGCTGAATCCAAGGACTCATTTCTATATAAAACAAAATAGGCTCTTGGCATAGAAAAATTGCTTTCATGTTCTTCCACTGTCAATTTTTCAAAAAATATTCTGATGGAGTGATGTTGTTGTGCACTGTCTAAAGATTACCCTTGTATTATTCAGACGCTGGTTCCTGTGCCTGCAGATCTGATAATACAGACCACTGTCATTTTATGAAGCCTCTCCTGTCTCCATGTTTCCCAGACATTGTTCACCTTGCACCATTCTTGTCCTCCAGTTCCAACCTCGTAGTCTTAACCCCAGCTCCACAGCAGCCCACCTGCCTCCCCTTCTTCTCTGTCCCAGTTCCCAGGGGTCCGTGAGATCCTGCTGGCATGGCACCCGGCCTTGCTCTTCCCGTGGACCACCCCCTTCTGGCTAGTCATAGAGAGACGCAACACAGTAGAAGCTTCCTAATATACATACACACACGAAGGTGATCTAAAACCTCAAAGTAACAGGAAGCAGAGTCCTAGCTGGACATCTCTCGTCACCAAACGAAGTTTCCAGCCAGGAATAGGTTACACCTGATTGACTTGCTGGCCAAAGGGGTCCCACAGGACCCCCCAAACAACCCAGGCTACTGCCAAAGCTATTGGATTCTCACCACAAATTAATGGTAAGTCCCCATCTCTGAAGACATCACCGACACAACTCACAGAATGTGGAAAAGTCGAGCTGGTGTCTACCTTGAACCTTCACCCCTACTGGTTAGTGTTCAGGGCACACGAAGGTACTCTGCACCCTATCAAAGAAGAAAGGAAAACACCAACCCAGCTACAAACCCTTCGATCTGCAATGTTTGTCCTGCATGCAAATTGTGCTAGTGCAATAGCGGCACAAAGCTTGTGGGCGCAACCAACCAATATCTGATTGGACTTAAGGCCCACTCCATGAGATGGAACCCGTTCCCAACACTGGTGAAGAACCTGAGACTAGATAGTCTGGGGTGCTAGGGGAAATCAAACACTGCTGTTCTGCTAAAGGAGCAAAACAACAAGATGACTAAAGCATTCTGCTACACTCATACCCTTGCTCAGCCATCATCAGAGAAGCTTCCTCCTGCAGTAAAAGGGAGCAAGTACACAGAGAGACCTACAGCTAGACAATGCACAGACAGTGAGAGTTCCATCAAATTGCTCCCCTCAGGTTCAGGGAGCAAGACCAACACACAGACAACTCAGGTTTTTCAACAGTGTCACTAGGGGATACAAATCACTCTTAAGGACCAAATGAATTATTGGGAGTTAGGGCGAAACTCTAAAGAATTATGTATACTTATTATCTTTCGATACCCGCCAGCCAGGTCATCACCCCTGTCATCCACTGGAGCTGCTCGTCTTGGATTGCCAATATTACTAAATTCTCATGCCTGAGCTTCCTCGGCATATTTTGCCACATTTGGCTTGGTTGATTATTCTCTGCCTTTCTTTGGTCTGACTGTTCCTCCCCAGAACAGTCCTCCCCTACCCCAATTCCCCTCTTCTGCCTCTATACTAATGGAGAATTCAGGGCTTAGTCCTTGGACCTAGGTTGGTATAATGTTCTTGTGGAATGTATACAATTTACCCTTGTTCATTCAAATGCTGATTTTTCCCACTCTCTGGCTTCAGTCCCGACACTGCATTATTCTTACTCTAAGCATCACCTGTCTGAAGTTTGTGTAAACATGCCACCCATTTGTTCTCTGTATTGTCAATAAAACAACCAGCCAATGTTGAGCAATGGAGAGAATAGGGTGGGTCATCCTGGCCCAGAAAGGAGGAGAAAGAAGCAAGTGGGAGGAGAGGAGAGGAAAGATCAGCAGGAGAGGACTTGGAACCACCAGGAGAGATGAGCTGGACCTAAGATATGGCTAAAAGCAAGTATAATGTGGGAAATCTGAATGGTAGGAAACTATGCAGGCTTGGAGGTCTAGGATGGAGTAACTATTGCCCAGCATTGTGCTCTAGGTTAATTAAATAAATCCTAATTTCTGTGTGGTGATTTGGGTATACATCTGGTTTAGGAATAACCTCTGTTTAACTAAAATCAATATTAAACTTTAATAATCAACAACAGACCTCATCTCTCGTATATCTAAGTTTCCCAGGAGACTGGAACAAGTTTTGTAGCTTAAATATAATATATACACTGACAGTCCCCAAACTATCTCCGGTCTCATCTTTTACCTTAAAACTCAAGATTTGTGTACTTGATTAGATAACTGTCTGGCTTGGATGTCTAACAAACATCTCAAACGTGGCTTAAGTAAACCCAAACGTCTGATCTCTATGAAACCCCCACCAAAATAAAAACTAAACAAAATCCTCACTTTCCCCTGGTGTCAAATTCTTCCATCTACCAGGCCAAAAAAAAAAAAAAAAAAAAAAAAAAAAAAAAAAAAAAAAGTGTTTTTCTTCTAGCTTCTCTTAGGCTCATGTTTTATATCCAGGCTTTAAATTCAGGATGCTGTAGTTCTCACAAATGTCCAAACCCACACCATCTCTTACCAAAATAATGTTCTCTCTGTTCCCACCCCTGCCCCAGGCCCATAATTATTGTCCATTCTTAACATGGTAGCCAGAATGATTCTCAAGACTTCCCTAATACAATAAGGATTGATTTCAAGTGCGGTCTGGCTACATTGCCCAAGATGGCTCCAACCAAGCTCAAGCTCCCCCCACTGGAGCTCCCTGAGTGCCCGGGGATTAGACATGTCCAGCCCTCAAATTAAAATTCTTTTAAATCTGAAAATTCCTTGACTCAAAGATTCTGCTTTTACGTAAAAGGAATAAACTCAAAACATATTCCTGCATATTACTAAAGAAACCCCATCTTCTTTTAGTAGATAAAATATAAGACAAGGGCTCGTGGGATCCAGGCTGGGTCTGTTACTGGAGGAAAACCTTGAACTCTCCTGCCTCCACCTCCTAAGTGCTAGTAAGATTACAAGCCTGACACAGCATTCCCAGTTTTTCTTAGAACTAAAACTGCCGCCTACTGAAACCCTCCAGGAGAAAATGGCCTGCCGGCTCCCTGTCTGGAGGTACATCCACTCCAGCCACATGGATCTAGCTTGCTGCGATAGTTTGTTCTCCCATTCCTGGAAGGCCTGAACTCTCACCTTCTTCACATCGGTGCTTTTTTTCTAATCCATCCGCTAGCTCTGAACAGAACACTGCTTTACTATGTACACAGTGTTCTGCCTGAGCAACAGAAGAGGGCACCGGATCTCATAGAGATGGTTGTGAGCCACCAAATGGCTGCTGGGAACTGAACAGCCAGTGTTCTTAACCTCTGAGCCATGTCTTCAGGACACTTCTAAGGGGTATCTCCATCACCAGTCATCTGTCAGGAGGGCTGCTCACTACCATTTTGTACTTTTTTTTTGACGGGGTTTGATGCAGGATGGGCTTTGGTGTCCATCCCACCCACCTTGCCAGTGCTGGAGTCAGAGTGTACATAGCACCTGGCTGTATAATATGCTTTCAGAAAGTTTCCTTAGGCTCTGCCCTACAGACTATCAAAGCAGATGCTGAGACTTATGGCCAACTGTTGGGCAGAGTGCATGGAGTCTTATGTAAGAAGTGGGAAATAGTAAGATCTGGAGAGGACAGGAACCCCAGAAGGAGAGCAACAGAACCAGAAAATTTGAACACAGGGGTCCTTCCAGAGACTCATACTCCAACCAAGTACCATGCATGGAGATAACCTAGAACCCCTGCACAGATGTAGCCCATGGCAGTTCAGTGTCCAAGTGGGTTCCATAGTAATGGGAAGAGGGACTGCCTCTGACATAATCTGATTGGCCTGCTCTTTGATCATCTCCCCCTGAGGGGGGAGCAGCCTTACCAGGCCACAGAAGATGACAGTGCAGCCACTTCTGATGTGATCTGATAGACTAAGATCAGAAGGAAGGAGAGGAGGATCTCCCCTATCAGTGGACTTGGGAAGGGCCATGCGTGAAGGGGGAGGGAGGATGGGAGTAGGAGGGAAGGAGAGAGGGGTTTTGGGGGGATACAAAGTGAATAAAGTGTAATTAATAAAAGTTAACAAAAAAAAGAGTTTCCTTAGGGGGCTGGAGAGATGGCTCAGAGATTAAAAGCTCTGATTGCTCTTCCAGAGGTCCTGAGTTCAATTCCCAGCAACCACATGGTGGCTCACGACCATCTATAATGAAATCTGGTGCCCGCTTCTGGCATTCAGGCATACCTGCAGCCAGAACATTGTACACATTATAAAATAAATAAATCTTTTTTAAGAAAGAAAACTACACTTAATTTAAAGAAAAGTTCCCTTAGCCACTAACTCGGGAGTTCTGGGAGCTTCCCCTCTGAAAAGGACAGGTGGACAGCGTTTAGGGGGAGACGGGGAAGCAGTTGCCTCGCGCATCCCAACGGTCTGCTAGGCAAAGACGGAAGCTGTTTTTCTCCTGATGCGGTGGCCAGCGGGATTGGGCCTGGGGGAGTCAATGTCCCCAAAGTCACCCAAAGTAATTCAGCGCCGCCTAAGAAAACTGGCGCGCACCGCCGACCCGGCCGGGACCCCAGCCCCGCGGCTCTGAGTCGCCGCGCAGGACCGCGGTGGGTCGCAGAGCGCGCATGCGCACGGGGCGGCGTCACGGGACGCGACCCCAGCGCGCTGCCCGCGGGTCCGTGCGGCGCAGGCGCACCCTGAGGCCCCAGGCGGCGTTTACCGGGTAGAGGTACAGCACGGCTCCCACCAGCGCGAGCAGGAACGTCACGGCGAAGATGGCGAAGTCCAGCATGCTTCCGGCCGCGCGGTCCCGGACCCTGCGCTAGGCCGGCGGCGGCGCCGAGGAGGGAGGCGGCCTCGGGCGGTCGGCGAATGGGAGCGGCCGCCCGCCCGCCCCGCCCCGCCCCGCCCGCGGTGGGCGTCGCCCCCGCAGGGCCCCGGCGGCTGCTCCGCGGGCCGCACGGAAACCTCTAGGCCTGTCTCCCGCCCCGGTCCGGTTAAGGGCCACCTGCACCAAGTCATCTCTTGCCTCCTTCTGGGATAGATTCACGATCCAAGCCGGTCTGATCAACCACGTGGCTGAAGAAGCACCGTTAGGCCCTTGTTTCTCGAAAGCAGTCCAGTAAACGTGGTTGGGTTTTATTTTGTGGCAGGGTCTCACTGCTTATCTCTGGCTAGCTTGGAACTGTGAGGACCTGGTTGGCCTCCAACTAACGGACATCTGCCAGCCTCTGTCTTCTACACGCTGGGATTAAAGGCGTTAGCCACGGTGGCAGCCGTTGGGTAGGGACTTCTGGCTGTTAACTCTGATTTGCAGTAAATTCCTTGAATTTTCCAAGGCCTGTTTTCGTCTATGTGAGACTGAAAGCCAGAGGCTGCGGAGGAGAAAGAATGCTTTTCTAGTATGCACAGAGTTGCCCAGAACCTGGTGGCGGGCACACATTGTAATCCCAGCGCTCAGGAGATGGAGACCTGAAGACCTGAAGAGAATCAAGGGTTTAGTTGTTCCCAACAACGTACCGAATTCCTCGATTTCCCGAGACCCTGCCTCGTCAAATCAAATCATTGAAAACAGTACCGTAGAGTTGCCAGTAGTAGGATACTACTGGATGTTTTATGGAAAGCGCTGAGCCCTGGCAAAACTGAGTGCTGTGTACTTAATTTTAAGCGTTATTTGATCAGAGCATGACTGTACCTGAGGATCCTATTTGATTTGGTTTTTAACATGGAGTAATGTAAGGCAAAGCCTGCTACTTATTGGTACTACATTTAGTGAAAGCATCCTAAAACAGTTTCTCGGTCTTGGAGCTTGAATATCAAAGTGTCAGACAGCAGTTTGGCAAGTGAAGTCATTCTGGATTGCATTTAGAGCTCCCATAATAAATGACTACTGCTTAAGCAGGACCCATACACCTCACTGCAAATGCCACATCTTTGCAGTGGGAACAGCATTGCTTACTCATGATTCCCTTTGATGGAAAGCCTTTTTTTTTCCTGTTTTGAGACCAAGTTGTTTATGTAGCTCAAGCTGGACTCAAACTTACAATTTTATTTTTGCCTTAGTTTACAAGTAGTTGGAATTATAGGCATGTAACACCACACTCAGCAAAAGTTGTGCTTTTGAATGTATTTTTAATAATTTATTTAATTTTATGTGTGAGGGTATCAGACTACCTGGAACTGCTTACGGACGGTTGTGACCTGCCATGTGGGTGCTGGGAGTTGAACCCGGGTCTCTTGGGAAGAGCATCTTAACAGCACTCTTAACCACTGAGCCATATCTCCAGCCCTTGAATGTATTTCAAACTGTCCTTAGTGTTTCAAGGGTTCATTTTAAAAAGCAATTTTAAAGACATTTCCCATGAAAATGATGGTCCAGATCAACAGCAGGTAAGATTTTGAAATGCCCAATGTAGTTTTCTAACAATAACTAGGCACCACTCTCCCAAGACCCTGATCCGTGTTCCATACAAAACCATGCATGGTACCTGCCAGGCATATGTGCTACCACCAAGACCTGAAGTTTTTAGCCTGAAACTAGCCCTTAGCCTGAATCTTTCTGAACTTTTGAGTATCCACAGAGGCAGGCCAGAAAGGTTCAGAAATGGAGACTGCCTAAACTAGGAGGATGAATCTAGACCAGGTGGTGGAGCACTTGGTTAGCATTTGGGTCTCAGTTTCGTTGCCAGCAACACAATGCCACAGACAAGACATTTACTTCTTCTTTCTCTGTGTGTATGTTCCGATTTAGAATTAGCTTGATAACCATACGTAGAATACTTTCACAGGCTTTTGTATTGATACCACAGATTTTTGTCCTGACTTGAATGGGCTCAACTTCTTGCATAATGTAAATATACACATATATCAATTGTCACCTCTTTTGTTAAAAAAGAGCTTAGATCTGATGATTCATACTGTGCGCACGTCAGAATCAGAAACATATGGGCAAGTCTGTATCTTTACAGTGTCAGAATTTATTGAACAATAAATTCACAAGTTTTGGTTTCCATGGCTACAATTTACCAAATAGGATTTCTCTTAATGGTAGCCACTGGCAATCAGGTTCTTTTACTTCAATTGTGTGTGTGTGTGTGTGTGTGTGTTTGTGATATATGTGAGAGTGTAGGTGCCCACATAAACAGTGAACATGGAGAGGTCAAAAGACAGTTCTCTCCTCCCTGAGTTCTAGGGACTGAACTTATCAGGCTTGTACCTGCTGAGCCCTCTCTCCAGCATCCCCATATAGAGTCCTGGCTGGACTAGAACTCTCAAAGACCCTCCTGCCTGCCTCTGCATCCCAAGTGCATGATTTAAAGGTATATTCCACCAAGACTGGATCTTCTGGCCTTTTATTCTCTGTATTGCTAATATTAAGTCATACAGTGTTTCACAAAATAAGTGTATTTGTAGGTTGCAGAATGACTACAAAGGTATTAGAGTTCAAAAAAGTCTTTCTGGAGGCAGCAGAGATAATTGATACAAATGTGAAAGCAGGGATTAGATAAAATAGCAAACCCAGCTGGAGCTGCTGGAGGATCAGAGCCCAGAAACGGATTTGCTGAGCTATAGAGGTGCAGAATGTTTGAGACTGCACTGGAACAGTAGGAGTCGGAAGCAGAAGGGTTGCCAGAAGTTCAAGGCCAGCAAAGTGAGTTCTAAGTTATCTTGATCTACATAGTGAGACCTGTCTAAAATGACAATAGCAAAAATATTCTCAGTTTCCTGATTCTAAATTCGTGTTTTAAGACTTCTATGTTGTTATTAAGAAAGAAAATCTCGAACATTTAATTTTACCAATGAAGACTCAGGAGCCAGCTGTAGTGTTGAGAGCCTGATGGCTTAGAGAGTCAGAGAAAGCACCCAGCTGACCTTCCTTCTCAGCTGATGTCCCAGAAGGAAAGAAACTCCTTCTCTATACTGTCTTAAATATTCTTCCACTCAATGTCCCTCCTACCTTTTTTAACCCCTGTCAGCTGTTTGCTCCTCCTCTTGACCTAGGGCTAACTTTATTTAATCCCTTTTACAGAAAGCTCTTGGATTTTTAAAGGTGTCCTATGGCTGAGCCACACCATAACCATGAGTTTACAATAAATAGAAAGCTCCTGGATTAAAGGTGTGTGCTAGGGCTGAGCCACACCACAAGTTCTTGTTTACAGTAAACAGAAAGTTCTAGGATCAAAGACTGAACCATACCACAATTAGAAACAGGTTTTTTACAGTTTACAATCTTGGGGTTTCACAGTGGGATCAGATACCCTGCAACACTCCTTTTAAAAATTTAAATATTAGCCTGGCGGTGGTGGCTTTAATCCCAGCACTTGGGAGGCAGAGGCATGCTGATCTCTTGAGGCCAGCCTGACCTACAGAGTGAGTTCCAGGAGAGCCAGGGCTACACAGAGAAACCCTGTCTCAAAAAACAAAACAAAACAACAAAAAATTAAATACGAAAAAAATATTTAAGTACTTAAATATTTTGAAATTCAGAATATTTAAAATTACTATAATTCTTTTATTAAATTTTATTATTAACTCAATGACCTGAAGTACAGAATTACATAAATATTATACATAAGTATATTATAAAGCAACAATGGTTCACATCCGCAATACTGGCTGAGGCAGTAGGATTACCATGGGGGAAGCCAGCCTTGGATATATAGTGAGTTCTAGGCCACTTCAGACTACTGTGAGATCCTGACACACAAAAACAAAAGTCAAAACAAAAATAAAAATTAATATTGGATTTATATTTATGATTAAATGAGTCGTTTTTGCATGTCTGTTTATGAGTACACGTTTATGTGTATGTGCATATGTGTTTGTGTACATGTGTGTGTGTGCATGTGTGAGAACCTGAGGTTGACATTAGGAGCTTTCCTCAGTCTCTCCACCAGATCCATTGAGGTAGGTGCTCTCAACTGAATCCAGAGTTCACTATTGGGCTAGTCTAGCTAGCCAGTTTCCTCCAGTCCCTTTGTCTCTGCAACCCCTTGGGCTGGGGTTACAGGCCCACTGCCACACTTACCTGGCACTTACATGGTGCTGCGGATCCCAGCTACACTACACACACTTCCAGGGCAAGCACTGTGCTTACTGCCTTACCTCCCCAGCTCCACCAATGTTAGTTACTGTTGAAATGAGCCAGGATTCAGTAACAGTCACCCTGTTTATTGGTTACTATGATTAGGAGCCCAGAGAAACCTTAAAAAAAAAAAAAAAAAAAAAAAAAAAAGACAGGGTATTGTTACAGAAACAACATTATTTGGTTATTTTTTTCTTTTTGCAATCTTTTTGGGATATAAGCCCCAAAGCACAAAATTGTAACTTTGTTAACTGATTGTACATTATTTTTAGTGTTCTATTACTTTATATTTCATTGAAATTCCATTTTTCTGAAATTGGAAAACATTTATTGGTTGTTCCCTATTCTTTTTTTTTTAAATAATTTAATTTTATATGCATTAGCGTGAAGGTGGGAGATCCCCTGGAACTGGTATCATAGACAGTTGTGAGCTGCCATGTGGGTGCCAGAATTGAACCCAGGTCCTTTGGAGGAGCAGACAGCACTCCCAACCACTGAGCCATCTCTCCAGGCCCCAGTTCCCTATTCTTTCTCAGCACTACCCTGTGACCACTGAAGTTCATTCCTTCTGGCAAGGCTGTCTATGAACTGATTTCCCTTTGACTTCCACAAGTAGAAAGCAAGAGGCTAGCTGGGCACGGTGGCACATGCTTTTAATGCCAGCACTTGGGGCAGAGACAGGCAGTTCTCTTTGGGTTCAAGTCCAGCCTGGTCTACATAGTGAGACCCTGTCTCAAAAACATTTTTTCTTCTTTTTTTTTTAAGAAAGCTGCAGTCAAGAGAGAAAGTGAGCGTGCCCCTCTGCTTCAACTCTGTGCAGTATTTGTTGGATCTCACTACAGCAGCAACTTCTGAGGTACAGGGCTTCTGCTGTGACCTTCTCACCCTCTAACAGTAACACTCTTTCCTTGGCCTTCAGGAAGGACAATGGCTTGCCCTGCTACCACTCTGCGCATTTCACCATCCCTCACTCCCTTAACCATTCACATCTCTGTCTATAATTTCATCATTAGCCTTTTGAACCATGTAGACTCAACATTAATGGGCTCTGGATTACTCAAGGGGAGGCTCCCAAAATCATTTTGTCAAAAGAGAATTATAGGTTAAAAATACATTTAATGACTGCCTGAGGATATCCTTGCCTTAGCCTGTATCGTGTAGATTATTCAAACCATCACCATCACTGGCCTATTGCTGGTGGTTAGGTACTGTCAATGACACCATAAAAGATTGTGGGGTAGGTAGACATTTCTGATTGCATTAAGAAACTTAGGAAAGGGGCTGGAGAGAAAGCTCAATGAATGTTAAGGGCACTGGTTGCTGTTCCAGAAGACATGGGTTTAATTTCCAGTGCCCACATAGCAGTTCACAACCACCTGTACCTCTAGCCCCACAGGACCCAATACCCTCTTCTGACCTCCACAGCTACTACGTGCGTTTGGTACACAGACATACTCAGGCAAACATTCATACACATGAACTAAAAATCTCAAAAAGTAACCTGAAACTGGGTGTTGGTGGCACACACCTAACTCTCAGGAGGCAGAGGCAGGCAGAGGCAGATCTACAAGGCCAGCCTGATCTATAGAGTGAGTTCCAGGACAGCCGGAACTATACAGGTAAACCCTCTCTCAAAAACCAAAAATAAAATAAAAATAAAACAAAAAGGTAACCTTAAGTTTTAGGTCTTAAACTCCCCATATAAAGCACTGGAGAAGAGCCAGGCTTCCCTGGTGCCCTCAGATCCTTTAACTTGTGTGGCTATATGTATGGCTGAGTATCAGATCACAAAAACTAATCATACAGCTAGACACAATGACACTGAAACACACCACCTCTTAATGTCTTACTCCAACTTATGACACTCCTTACTTTTTGCATTGTGGGTGTATGAGACAAGGTTTTGCTATGTAGTTTAAGCTGATCTCAAAAGTTGCAATCCTTTGGGATTCACAACTGTCTATGATCAAAGCTCTGAGAAGTGTAATACTCTTCTGGCCTCCATGAGCTTGCTCACGAGCACTCGTGTGCACACACACACAAATACACAAATCCTTAAAAGAAAAAATTGCGACCCTCTGCCTAGCTCCAACTTACAAAGACACTATTTGAAAAGGAATGTAACTCTAAGGTCAGTGTTAGGGCTTGCATAGAAAATGTCTACAACACCCATATCAAGGCTTGGTTGCCAGCTTATTGAAAAAACATTGATTCGTGAGGACTCTGATCATAGCATTAGTGCACTGATTGACTTGTCAATGAATGGGCCAGTGGGAGAAGGGGAAACTGTGGAAGGTATGTCCTAGTTAAAGGTTGTTCACTGGGGGATGAGCCTTTGAAGAAGGTGTGTCATCCTTCCTTGTCGCCGCTTCCTGGCCACCGCCAGAGGACCAGCTTTGCTCTAACACACACTGCCTGCCACACTCTATCTCACCATGTAAGGGCCCACAGAGTGCAGTCAAATGAGCACTGCCTGAAACCTCTGAAATATAAGCCCAAACAACCCTTCCAATCTACATTATTTTCTCATGTATTCTATCAGAGAAGAAAAGTGAAAACACAAAGTAAAAGAAACCTAACACTCAAGACCCTCCGAATCTCTTCCTAGGGAAAAACAAAAATGTCCTTCTGAAATATCACTTGGGTCAATTACATCAGAAGAGATACCATTGTACTCAAGTCTCATTCTTTAGCTGAAGACCAATAAAGAGGATTAAATCCACAATGGGGAGAGTGGTCAATTCCACTTAGAGGAAATACCTCAGTAACAGTGGCATCCTAGGGTAAAAGGGCAACAACAGCTTTGTTCTATTGGCAGCAGACAACTACAATAAAAAGTGAAGACATTTGTTTATATTACTCTTTAAAATGTTCTACCACAAAGCCTGGACCTACACAGAAGTGGTTTACACAACTCAGCAACAGTGGGGCCTTGCTAAAGTGTGACAGAGGGAAACTGGGAAGCATGCATGAAAACTGAGTCTATTATAAAATAGACTCATATATATGTATATATATGTATATGTGCGTTAGTGTGAGGGTGACAGATGCCTTGGAATTGGCAGTGCAGACAGTTGTGAGCTGCCATGTGGGTGCTAGGAAGAGCAGACAGTGCTCTTAATATCTGAGCCATCTCTCCAGCTCATAATGATATATTTTTAAGGAAACAAAAACATGAATGCTGGTAAAAAGCTAAACTTAGAAGGTCTCAGTCAGCATTTGTGGAATCATTTATTAGCTTCAGCACTTAAAACTGACTCTGAGCTGAAGCCTGGGTTCAATATGCACTAACAGCTACCCACGCTGTGAGGGCATAGAGTTCTTTGTACATTCTTTCCCACGGCTCTGTCGATTAAGGACTATCATGTTTTTGAAGGGTAAGTGTTACTGAAGACAGCCCTTTCATTTATTTCTGCACCATTTCTTTCCGTCTCCAATACTGGGCTCACACCCAGGCCCCTGTGTATGTTACACAAGCTCTTTCAACAATGGATTCTAGCTCAGGCAGCTTTCCATTCTGAGATGATGTCTTTACTCTGCTCATGCTGGCCTTGAATCCGTAGACTCTCCTCAGAAGGGCCTCACAATCCCCTGGTCTCAGCCTCTCAGGAACTTGGATTTCAGTGCCACCAGGCCTGAGTTATTAGCTCATCAAGAAGGGTCTACATCCATATAGTCACATAACAATCAGTGCCACATTACATATTATGTCTCCACTTACCACTTCCTTTGAGTCATTCAATGTTTTAAAGAGTTCTAAGCCTCTACTTCTAACAGTCATTACCGAACTAATTCTCTCGTTTATTTGTGTGCATGGTGTGTCTGAGACAGGGTCTTTCTTATTAAGCAGCTATGGCTGTTCCGGAACTTGCTATGTAGACTATGCTGGTTTTGAACTGTGAAGAAATCTACCTGCTTTTGCCTCCCAAGTGCTGGGATTATCAGTATGCCCACACTAATTCTTGAGTATTCAGTTCACCAACTCTAACTTTGAGAAGAAAAATGAAAGCTTAACTCTACCTGGAAATAATATCTCATTAAGTTGTTATATTTGTCCTGCTAGCAAAGATTTTGCAAAACTATTTACTCAAATCCTCTCCCAACCTCAGCAGAATATGATATACAAGCCTTTATGACATTTAAGTGAAGCCACATTTTATGTAAAATATACAGAACATGAAACATGGAGAACTATTTACCTGGACCATGACGATTAATAGTTAGGAAAATAGAAGTTAATCTTGGTATAGAAACCCTGATTACAAAGCATTAAATGACAGAGGCCTGCTGTCTTTAGTAAGTGATTTCTTCTGATTTGGGATATCTGGGCATACCTCAAGCATGAGACCCAGGGTATGGGCTTATCTTACCCTAGTTTAAGGATGGTACCATCCATTTAAAATATATAAATATATATACTGTATGTATAAAAATGTTGCTAGTCTTGTATAACTGTAAAACTTTTGGTATCCCTAAATTCCTCCTGTATCTTTTTAAATTCAAATTTTATTTATTAAATATAAGTGGGTTGAATAAGATTTCTTAATTTAAAAAATCTCTATTACTAGAAGGTGAAATTAATAGATTCTCTATAGACATTCCTGACAATAGTGCCTGCAGTTATAATTAAACATACCTTTGAAAACTACACTAAATGACCATTAGGTAAAGTTTCACAGGCTATTTGTCAAAATGATCCAAGTACATGAATAAAATCTAGGAACTCGAAAGGCTTTCCTTCCATGGTACCAGAGATGTGCTCACACAAACAGCCAAGTGCTTGACAACAAACTATGTTCCCAGCCCCTTTCTACTCTTTTGGTCTGTATCAGACTTTCATTTTGGAGACATGGTATTATGTTGTCCCAATTTTCCTGGAACGCTCTCTGTAGCCCACACAGGCCTTGAACTTTGATCCTCCCACCTTAGACTCTCAAGTGGCTTACAGACCTGCATCACTGTACCAAAATTCAAAAGATTTAAGAGTCTCATCAATTGCATGATGTGATATTAAATGACAAGAAAACACAAACTTTATTATCATTTAAGAAACATCTGAAGCCTGACATGATTTTTAACTAGTCCTGTTGCTGACCTAGCTTTAACTGCCAATTGATCTAGAAATCTTAATGAATTTAGTGCAGAAAATTTCTAATTCTAATGAAAATCCTTCCCTAAAATGAAGTATTGTGAGCAGCTCACAGAAGTGAAGTTACTGTCCATTTTTATAGTGGGTCTGGATCCAGAGACAAAACACCAGCAAGAAGCTGGATAGGCATTTGTTTTGTCACATTACCTTAAGCAGAAAGAACCAGTTAGCAGGCACAAAACTGATGCACACAGGCCGGGAGTGCAGCTCAACAGTAGGGTACCTGTCGACCAGGCTGAAAGCCTAGGACTATACTGTTAGATGGATAAAAATTTAAAAGCTTATGCAAAAAATATTTTGATTATAAAAACAAAATTTAAAAAACTGAATGTATTATCTACTTACGAGGACATGAAAATTTAAGATGATCACTTATTGAGAAAAAAACTGGAACAATGTTTTTGAGATGATTTAAAATTAAAGTCTCTTTATGAATGAGCCTGATGAAATAATGTTAATACTCACCTTATACAGGTCATGGGAGATTCTCATCTGAGAAACAAATGATGTTTGGTTTTCTATTTACTAAAAACTGCATTCAATTCTTTGCCTACTCAAAGAATTTAGGCAGAGCAAATTCTAGTCAATCAAAATAAACAGAACTACAAACCAAATAATGAAATTAATGTTATCTTTTTATTTGATTCAAACCCATTGTCATATACAAAGCTAATTTATTATGAACAAAATAAATGTACATTCTTAAAAAACATTAGAATATAAATTTCCAAGGGACTAACAAAGTGCAAAATTTTCAACTATTTTTGATCATACTATACAGAAACAATCAAACATTAACCCATATACATTCAGTGAAGTTCTTAAAAATATTTCTGTGACAAAACAAAATACATCTCATATACTTAAGTTCAGAAGAATGAAAACAGAAAGAATCAATTGCACCAAACAGTAATTTTGTTACCAGAATGCTAATTAGTTATTTACAACCTTAAGGTCTAAAACTTGCTCAACTTTGAGCCCCCCTTTTTGCATATAAATACTCAATGAATCACAGTTTGCACAGTCAATAATTCAACATAAAAAGGGTTATTACTATTTTTTTCAATCAATTCCCGTGGAACAAATGAAAGAGGATATTTTAAGATAAACACACAACTCCTTAAATAGTAACTAGCAGCACAATTTCTAAGTTGTTGAGGGGAAGAGGGAGGGAAGGAAAGAGAGAGAGAGAAACAGAGACACACAGGTAAACAGACTTCATTCTGTAGTCCAGGTAGCCTAAAAACTTGGGACAATCTCTTGCAATAGGCTGTGAGTGTTGGGATTACAGGTGTTACCACACTCAGCTGCTTTATGAATACGCCATTTTGAATTTTCAGCTAACCAAAGTTCTGACCTTAGGTGTATATTCCTGTGTTCAAGAGACCATCACCCTGCTAAAACTAAAACGCTAATTAATTTGAGTCCCAGAAAAATGGTCAAATTAATCAAATGCTTGTTAATTTTCTGTCTTGTTTTAGCAATGAATTTGATAGAAAATGGCTATCCAGAAATCTCATCACTTTTGGCTATATTTTTTCCTCCACATGTACAAAAGGCAAACTGATGAGGAAAGGGAAGTTCACCCTGCAGAAGAACTTGGCAAAGAGCCACGTTTCCTCACGAGTTGTCCAGTGTGAAGCTGACTGTAATAGCAGTAGCTGCATGGAACACGTTTGTGATGATGTCTATCAGGCACAGTCTTTGGAAGGAAAAGGCAGAATAAAAAAAAAAAAAAACACTTCAAAATATAAA
Organism: Meriones unguiculatus; assembly: GCF_030254825.1. Classification (NCBI taxonomy): domain Eukaryota; kingdom Metazoa; phylum Chordata; class Mammalia; order Rodentia; family Muridae; genus Meriones; species Meriones unguiculatus. Next base: position 48,150,161 of record NC_083362.1, on the reverse strand, counting down.
AGGTCTTCAGCAGTAAGAGCCACTGTAACACCCCATAATTTTGGAAGGAGTATAGGAACTACCTAAGTTACTAGGGATTATCTAACAGAAAATTCAAACTTCAAAAAAAGTTTCTCTAGTTCCAATTCTCTAGTAAGAATTTAAATTCTCTAGTAAGAATTTAAACTACTTTCAGTTAAATTTAACTACTGATATCTTCCTGCCAGAATTACTTCTGACGAACAAAATAATTATGTATATTCTTGAAAATCTCAGCACTTGGGAGACAGAGGCAGATAGACTTCTGAGTTGGAGACCAGCCTAGTTTACACAGGTAGTTCCAGGCAGTCAAGTCTAGGGTGAGAATATGTCTCAAAAACAAAAACGAGAAAAAAATAAAAAGGAACATTAAGGCCTAGTTCTCAACTGGACTACACTATCAGAGAGCATGTCACTTTAAGATAAGGTAAATAGAAATATATTACTTAAATAAAATCTTAACTGGAATAAGACTTCTTTTAAAAATAGTTTGTACTTTAATAGTAAAACTTTCAATCTCACCTAAATCTGAACTGCTTAGTCTCTTGTTACATTGCTACCTTTACAATAGCATTGTACAGCAGTGAAACACTGTTAACTATTCAAAAATAGTTATGAATGAACGTAAATTAATAGAAAGCCATTATAAATGGAAACACACAGCAGCAGCACTTGTCTACTTTGAAACATTAATTAAAATGACTTACTTATCTTTGAGATGGAGCTTGACTACTGTCCAGGCTGTTCCTGAACTTCTGGGTCCAAGTGATCCTTCCATCTCAGTCTCCCAATAGGAAACAAGTGAATGTACCAGTTGTCTAATTTTTTAAATGATGAAATTTAGCTACTGTTATGCTAATATATGCACACATATGCATATTCAAGGTAACATGAAAACTGTGTCACAGAAAAGAGAAAAAATACTGAGTCAGTGACTTTAATCTTTCTTTCTTCATAGGGAAAAGTATACGCCACTGAATTTCTATCTTTTCATTTAACACTAAAGAATTATCTTTATGTGTCCAAATCTTGTAGTGTGTTTAGAAACCACTCCTGTATGGTGAGTATCAATAAAGATACTAAGAAAACACATCTGATGAATAAATGAATAAATATGATTGCCAAAAAAAAAGACAAAACACCCGAAGTTCATAATGTGGCCCTTTTTATATAAGGTTTCTGTAATAAATAAACTACATAATTGTTATAGTCTATAATTCATGGTAGCAAAAAGGCAGGCAAGGAAGAGATATAAATTATATATTCTAAGATGGTCATATGGTTTTCAACAAATAAAAATATAACTACAATTTAAGCACATGTTCGTTTACATGTATTTTATATGTACATATATATTTATAATTTTTGAGAACTGTGAATGATTAAATCACTGAAAGTCCCAAGTAGTACCTAGGCATAGCACATTTATTAATTCCTACAGACTAATTGGATCTCAAATTAAGAACCATTATCTAAACTGAGGATGTAGAGTTCAGTGGTAGAACCCCTCCTGTGTGTGAGGCCTATACTCTGTCCCCAGTGTTTGAGGGAAAATGCTACCCAAATCCCAAACCTAGGGCTTACATGTAAGTGTACCATCACTGAAATACATTCCTAACACAGCCTAAATCTCTCAGGCTCTAAAACCCATGAAAAAAATCAAAGAATTTCCATACAGAGGCATACATCATCAGGCATCACCAGAAATACTTAGGAAAATTACCAATGCTTTTATAATGGGAGAACCCTATTCATTATAACTCCAGTGCTATAATATCCCGATTGTTTTTCTTTTGGCGCTGCTTACTAATGCTTTTTATTCTTGTGTAACATGCATGAGGCCCTAAATTCAATACCAAATACTGGAAAAAAAATTTAAACTTTGTAAGTGTGGAAAATACTGACTGCTACTTATTAGGAACTTATATTAGCAGACAGACATACTTTTGTTAGAGGTAAATGTTAATTATGATTTCCAAATACAAGAAGTCTAAAGATAAGATAAATGAACTTTTCAATAATGAAAAGGAAACACAGTAGTTCTGTCCATGTGAATCAAAGATAATAAAGGCATTGGCTAGAGTTGGGGATAACCACTAGCATAGAAAATGCTACATTTAAATTAGGTAAGTATGGCTATGGTCCGTACTGTAAATAATATTCAAGAGTGATAACATTGTATTGTTGTCTAATGTCATCAGGAAAATCACCATGAGAAAATTCAACAAAACAATATTTCAGATGTCCGTATGGGCCTATGAAACAAATCAAAGCTAAGTACATGACACACACACAAAAATAAGAAAATGTAGTGAAATAAATATTTGCTGCCAATGGTAAAGATGTTAAAGAGTTCTCAGAATAGTTTTCTATTAGAGACACAACACTTATATCAGGGCATAGCTCTGGATGAAAGCAACAGATTTTTCTAGTAAAAATAATACATTTCATTTTGTACATACCACTCAAAAACACTAACAATTTTACACACTCACATCCCAGATACACAGCATTAGGCACTTAATACCTTGCTTATATTCAGTATAGTCCAAGTACACACATGTTTTTATCAGAAAGGAGGCAAAGATGATGCTATTCATTTTATAAACAGAAGTATTTTAAAGGAACTAATCTTTCAAAATTTGACTAAAATCTTTCCTTAGAGATATCTTTAGTAAAATAAGTTATACCTACAGGCAAATGCCTTGCCTCTATCATCATTAAACAAAAACAAAATAGTGCTCAATTTAATTGTCTTAGCCTATTTCAAAAGAAATACAAAGAAGCTAAGATTAAGAGTCAATCCTCAAATCCAAGACCTAATTCTGTGGGCATACTTATTCATGAAGAAGCATGCAACACCACCAGCAGCAGCAACAACAACAAAAGAAGAATGAAACATCTCAGTTTAAGGTCTTTGAAAAATAATCTGACCTATCTACAAGAAAAAAAAGTCAGGCTTATAAATATGCAGACATTTTTCACCTACAAAAGGATGCGCTGTGACTTAAAAGAAATTAATAGAAACTTCCTTCAGAGGCGACACTGGCTAGAAAGACTTAATGTCAATTTTATTCTCATAGTTCCCTTACTTACATGTTTTGATTTGTTCCTTCTTTTCTTCTTTAATTTTATGTTCTTATGTCATTAACTCTTAAGTAATGACAGGGTACTGATATATATGGCTGTTCTATTCTCTGAGTGTACATAGCAATTATATAAATGTACGTACAAACACACACACACAAACTCACACACAAACCACCACCAACAACTTCTACTAACTTCCCTCTCCAAAAGAACATTATCTTAGTATATACCTCATTACCAGGATGCTGAGATTTTTATACTCATGATCACCACTATCAAGAAATAAAAGCAGATGAAAAATTCTAAAAAAATGAACTGACACAGCACCCAAGTTGAAATTTTATACTCATTAATATCCAGTTATCAATTCATTCTAATAATTTCCACTACACATTATTAAAATTTCTATGGATAACATCTACACTCCAATCTATAAAAGTCTACCTTCCCAGTGATATTATCTAGTGATTTTTAATTTCAAGGCTCTACTGCTTACATGAAAAGTATGTTACTAAGGAAATAGTTCCACTCTATGTGCCTATTTTAATAAATACAAAAGTTCATTTTTTAAGAATACTGTTAGTATTTTCCAAAGCCCACATTTATGATTTATACTTTTTAGAGAAAAATAACAAATATCAGAAACAGTTCTCCTTTTAACATCTAGCATTAGGGTCAGACTTTGATGAAACTGAACAATGCTGCTAATTTAGGTTATGAAAGAAACTGCTTGTTCAGTTTCCCACTAAAAGTAAAACACCAAAAGGACTTTACCCCTCTGATTATCAAAGTTTTTGTAGTTCTTAAGTAAATACAATAATTCCTAAATCCAGTATTTATGATTACAAAAAAAACTACATAAACTGCCAAAAAAAAAAAAACACCCCAAAACAAAACAAACAAAAACCAAAACACCTCTTACTAAGTCTTGATTTAGAGTCAGTCAGTCTGTCTCTCTTTCCCTCTACTTATCTCCTTCACCCATGCTAAGGAGTAAACCCAGGATCTGGAACAATGAGGCAAGCCTTCTACTATGGACTGATATCCCTATTCCCAGATCAGTATTTTTCAAATAGAGAAAACCCAATCAATTTTAGGGTAAATAGATAGCCTCGACACCATCATGGCTGTAGCACCTGGAGAGTTGGGGAGAGGAACCAAAAAGAAGAAATGTTTCAAATAACAAAATCATCTCTACTTACTAGTAAGACTTCCAATAAATACCTGAAGTCTTTAAAAAGGAAGTCTTTACAGTTACACAAAATCTTCTTTTGTATCAGCTGATTTTAATGTTATTTATCTAAATAAATATCTACAGCTAAATATCTACAGCTACTTTTTCCTGAATTAGACAGTTTTAACAGATTAAATAGAAACTGATTTTGCAGTGTTTTAATAACCGTGACCCACAACAAATCAAAATATTGAAACATTTCTCTAAACAATCTTTTACCTTAAATTAAAAAAAAAAAGTATCAACTTATAAAGAAAAAGGCACTGAATACTGTGGTCAACAGCAGAGAGAGAAAATGGAAAATCAAAAGTTCTTCGAGATTCAACTGAAAAGACAATTAGGCATAAGGAAATCTATGATGACCAAAACAAATATTTATATATAATTTTTAAAGGCTACCACAGGAAAGTCATTTGTTGTTGCCCATCGATCATTTTAAGAAAACCATGCAATAGTTTTTTCCTGAAAATGGACTAAACATGTAAATTTCTGTACAACTTCAGAGACTCATAAATCTTCCCAAGCCGGTAGAATCTTAAATTACCAATATTGCTAGTTGCAAAACTTCTCTGACCTAACTCAAAAGTAATTTACAAAAACAAATAACAATCACTTTGAATTCCAAATTAATCAATCAGCCTTTTTACTTAAAATTTTAAGTATAATGTAGTATTTAACAAACTCTAATGAAATTAGCTTTCCCGTAACAGTTGTATATAATGAGCAATAAAAGGATTTTTACAACACTGTGTGTCCACACGACTACTGTGAATTATGCAGTATTTTTCCATCAATCATGACCTTTTAGGGCAACTCATAATCATCAGACTAAAAATGCTCAAATACATAAAGAATTCACACAGTTTTTGTTTAACAAAGAGAAATTAACAAAATTTTGAATTTCACAGATGTAAATTGTGCTGCAAATGCTACTCCAAAGACGGGCTAGCCAAAGCCACATTAGCATTTTTGCTTAAATATACTATTAATGAAGTACACTTGTGAAACTTATCTCTAGCTTTTCTTTTTCCTTTTCAACTTTTGTTACTTAAAGATAATAATGGAATTAACTACTTTTTTATTAGTGATATATTATTTAAATAGTAAGGGTAGGAAATGAACCACTATACTATTTCAATATTTGCATTTAATCCAATTATGCAGATCTGCAACTTCTGAAACTTCAGTTATACACAAATGCCTAAAGGTTATTACCTCTACATAGGAGGTTCATGAGTAAGTTGTTTTCAATGTAATGGTCAGTAAACAGAAAAATGATTATCTAAAGAACACATGAAAAGCCACATCTCTCAACTCTCCATGATCTATACTACTTTATTAGAAATAGCTTAAAAGTTGCTGCTTAGATTAAGGGATTTCAACCTAAATATATTATATTAGAAGTTTGTTTTTTAAAAAATGGATTTAATGATTTGGGAATAGGTTACTAAATTGAATCAAATATATTTTCTCAACTCAATTTTAGCACTTAATAAAACTAGACTCATTGTGACAAAACTTTAAAGATGGACTTAATAAAACCTACAACTTTAATTTTAATCCTTTTTTTTTTTTTTTTTAATTTGAGACAAGGCCTTGCTACATAGCCCAAGCTGGCCTTGAACTTAAGCCACCTGCCTCAGCCTCTCAAACATTGGTTAGAGGCAAATGCCACAGTGACTGTGGTAATCCTCTCTTCAGAGAGTGGAGAGATGCAGCTAAAGTGACAAGGCAATGAATACAGCTCAGCTGTCCATCACAGAATGGGAGCAACAGTCACTTGAAATCCTGAGTATTATATTCAGTTTCTCCAGCTGAGATCTGGCTGAGCCGTTTGCTAGATCCCCACAATTTTCGAGAAAGTTGCCCCGATCGCATCTGTTTGAGGTAATCCAGAGAAATGAAGAACAGATGTTAAAGAAAACAAGGACATATAAAATCATTATATAAGATACCGATTTGTAACGGGCAGAACAGGTGTTGGTAGTAAAGTCACTAACATGTTGAAAAGATTCCTGACGATTAACTAAAGCCACTTCTTCATTGCAGTACTAGAGACTGAACTCAAGGTCGCATTTTTTTAAAAGATTTGTTTATTTATTCATTTTGTATACAGTATTTTGCCTGCATGCCAAAAGAAGGTACCAGATCTCATTACAGGCAGTTGTGAGCCACCATGTGGTTGCTGGAGTTGAACTCAGGACCTTTGAAAGAGTAACCAGTGGTCTCAGCCTCTGAGCCAGCTTTCCAGTCCTCAAGGCCTCTTTCTGTTAGGCAAATACTCTAGCACTGAGCTATCTTTGCCATGGTTTTTGTTTGTTTGTTTTTGTTTTTTGAGACAGCGTTTCTCTTATGTAGCCTTGGTTGTCCTGGACTCGCTTTGTAGACCAGGCTGGTCTTGAACTCAGAGATCGACCTGCCTCTGCCTCCCTGAGTGCTGGGATTACAGGCTTGCACCACCTGTAATCGCCTGGCTGATCCTTTGCCATCTTTGTACTTTCATTTTTGAGACAGCCTCCCAAGTTGCTTGGCCTGGCCTTGAACTCACTCTGTAGGACAGGCAGACCTTCAACTTGTGATTCTTCTGTCTTTGGCTCCCAACCATCAAGGATTACAAGTGTGTACTCAAAGAGCAAAGTGTGAGCACAAGTTTTATGTAATTTTTCACAGAGGATGGGGGGCATGAGGCAGGAAACTACCTAGAAACTCAATGTTGAATGGAAACATTTAAAATGGGTTAACTCTCTCTTTTGGGGGGTTTATTTTATGTACATGAGTGCTTTGGTTGTACATGTATGTCCTGTGAAGGTCAGAGAGGTATGGGCTCCCTCAGAACTGGAGTTACACGGCTGTGAGGTTTTGTGTGAGTGCTACAAACTGAACCCTGCATCCTGCAAGAGCAGCAATGCTCTGACCTGCAGTCATCTTTGCAGCCTTTCTCTGTAGATGCTTTTAGAATAAATCTTGCTATATAGCCCTAGCATGCCTAGAACTTACTATGTAGACCAGTCAGTCTAGCCCCTAAATTGTGGTGATTCTCCTGCCTCTGCCTCCCAAGCACTGGGATGATAAGTAAGCACTACCACATTCAATTTCTTCTCTCAAAAAAAATAGCTGTGATGCCATATTATGTTTCTCAGAAAAAGCTAAGAATGTATCAAAAAAGATACAACAACTAAGTTACCAGAACATAGCTGTTAGGTTTTCTGAGGAACAAATGTGTTAAATCTATAAAAGACTATTAGCAAGTAAATTTATCATTATAGTAAACTCACGGATATGGAATATTTGTAGGTCCAAATTTTAAAAAATGATGACTTTATATAGTCATGCTTGGTATTTGTTAAGATTACTGATGTAAACTACATTTTATTTTTTATAAGGGCTTTTATGCCTCTCAAATTCACATAGACCTCTTGAGTATGATCTGGAGTAAAATAATTTTCTTATTGACACAGTGATACACAGACCAATCCACAAGCATGCTTTCAATTATATCATAAAATAAACACTACTGATTAACAACTTATACTTTGGCTCTTTTTGAAAAGTCAAATTTATGCTTTAGTTTATCCATAATAAAGACTACTGAATCAGCTAGAATGAAGGAGCAAACAAACACACAATAATAAGGGGGAATCTGTGATGCTGGGCTTTACCTCGGCTGGCTTGCCAACACCCACTACAATCAATTTCCCATCTTCTAAGCCGACAAGAATGTGGCTGTATTCTTTGGTGACAGAAACACAGTGGATAGGTAATCGCATGGCTAATGGAGTGACGTTGAGATTCAAACTAGAAGAGATAAAAACCAAACAAAGTTACAAACATACATGATGGATGAATAGAGGTTTATACATGGAAGGTAAATTGATTATCTAGTTCTTCTTGAACAAAACACCAACAGCACAGGCTCTAAGATCAATAATCAATAAATGGGACCTCATGAAACTGAAGAGCTTCTGGAAAGCGAAGGACACTGTTATCAGAACAGACTACAGACTGGGAAAGGATCTTCACCAATACTTTATCTGACGGAGTGCTAATATCCAGAATAGGTAAAGAACTCAAGAAGGTAAACAGCAACAAATCAAGTAATCCAATTTAAAAAATGGGGAACAGAGCTAAACAGAGAATTCTCAACAAGAGGAATATCAAATGCAGAGAAACACTTAAAGAAATGCTCACCACCCTTAGTCATCAGGGAAATGCAACTCAAAACGAGATTTCACTTACACCCATCAGAATGGCTAAGATCAAAAACTCAAGTGACAACACATGCTGGAGAGGATGTGGAGAAAGGGGAACCCTCCCCCACTGCTGGTGGGAGTGTAAACTTGTACAACCACTTTGGAATCAATCTCGCACGTTCTCAATTAGTAATAGCGCTACCTCAAGATCCAGCTATATCACTCCTAGGCATATCACAAAAATATGCTCAACTATACAAGGACATTTGCTCAACAATGTAGCAGCTTTATTTGTAATAGCCAGAATCTGGAAACAACGTATGTGTCCCTCAGTGGATGAATGGATACCGAAATTGTGGTACATTTACACACTGGAATACTACTCAGCAATTAAAAACGAGGAAATCATGAAATTTGAAGGCAAATGGTGGGATCTAGAAAAGACCATCCAGAAGCAGAAAGACACAAATATACTCACTTATAAGTGAATATTAGACATATAATATTGGATAATCATATTAAAATCTGTACACCAAAGAAGCTAAGCAAGGAGGAGGACCCTGGGTAAGATGATCAATCCTCACTCAGAAAGGCAAACAGGACAGACGTCGAAAGAGGGAGAAAAGAGGTAACAGGACAGGAGCCTGCGACAGAGGGCCTCTGAAAGACTCTACCCAGCAGGGTATCAAAGCAGATGCTGAGACTCATAGCCAAACTTTGGGCAGAGTGCAGGGAATCTTATGAAAGAAGGGGGAAATGAAAGACCTGGAGGGGACAGGAGCTCCACAAGGATAGAAAAAAAAAAAAAAAAAAATACTGGGCACAGGGTTTTTTTTCCTTAAGAGTGATTCTCCAACCAAGGACCATTCATGGATATAACCTAGAACCCCTGCTCAGACGTAGCCCATGGTTTTACCACTTTAAATACTTACCTGTGGAGCCCTCTTATAGACAGGAACCCTTGTAAGCTGCCAGTGATAATGTGCTCTCCAATTATGCACATGTCTGATATCTGCTCATTCAGCACTTGAGACCCCAGATACTTTCCGTTTATAGAAAACACATGTAACATGTTCTTATCCTATAAGGAATTAGGAAACTTTAAAGATCTTGAATAAAAGCTGAGTTTTTATATTGTCAGATAAAACTATAATATAATTAGTAAGATATGTTGAATAAAAAGATGGTTGTATTTAAAGAAAAAATATGACAATATTAGACTGCCTTCAAGTCATATTGCTTCAGAAACAAATAAGAGATAAATGAGTTAAAATATTCTCCAGTCCAAAAAAGACGCTCCTCAAAAAGATTTCACATCCCTATAAAAGATGCTCCTCAAAAAGATTTCACATCCCTATAAAAGATGCTCCTCTTTATTACTGAAAGGAAATGACTACATAAAGTTCAAGTTTATGTCTACACTGTCTTACCCACAAAAGAACTTAGGCTGACTTTCACTGCTACTTAAAAGTTCATGACATCCCTCATAAGCAAAAATTACTTTGTCTGTGGGGTTGAAGATTTAACCTAGGGCCTCAAGCTTGCAAGGCAAGCAGTCTTCCAACTGAGTTATAGCCTTAGCTCTAAGAAATTACCTTTGATCATGTATAAAGAGATAACAGAAATCTCTGAGATAAAACATAAATGTGACAAGACTGTGACAGAAGTTATCTAATGGTGAGAAATGAGTAACTGAACCATAAGAAAAAAGCCTCTCCTTCCTCAGGCTGCCCCTGTCCTGCAGGGAGGAAAGAAACATTACTGATTGTCTACACCTACTGCAGAGCAGGGCTGTGTACCTTGATGGTGGACTTCTCTTCCAAGCTGGAATAGACGACTATGTGTCCTTCCCAAGATACAGCCAAACTGGGAATGGTCAGAAACAGGGAGCTCTCAGAAGGCGGTCGTAAAGTTCTCATGTACTGGCCTTTCTGAATTGTGTGTACAATCACAGTGCCATCCTACACATAGGGGAAAATGGAGAATGAAACACAAAACAAGAACAAAAACGATAGGGCAAAGTGTCTGGATAAAGAAATATGGGTAAGAAACTGAGGGAATAAGTATTCCATCAAGGACATATACGCTTTAAGAAAAAGGCTAATCTTGAAACTTCAAGTAGTACTTTATCTTATAGAGTGCTGTCTTCCTCACCTAGTGAGGCCAGTAAGATCCCTAACTGTAACACTGCCTCTTTCAAGTTTATTCCTTCTGTATTACTCTACTTCAACAACACTGAAAATAAATATTAAAAATTTCTCCCATTTCTCTACAGAAGACTTTTCAACTATAAACACTGTTACTCAATTTATAGAAAAAGCATACTTCTTAAAGGTGGACTCTTACCCTTGACCCTGACACTGCCATGTCGAGCTCAGTGCTGAGGCCCACACTCAGTATCTCATCCGTGTGTCCGTAAAGAATCTGAAAAGGTTTAGATGCTAAGCCCACAGGAGTGCCTCCCTAAAATTAAAAAAAAAAAAAAAAAGCAAATATGAATGTTTGCTTGCTGTTTCTTCCCTCCACTCCCAAGGCTCCTGCTGGGTGTTTGGTTTTTGTAACAAAGTTTATACTGTTTTCAAACTTTCTCTTAACAAAGTAATATAATAAGTAGTTATAACCTCTGAGTTAATTCACACTGAGTCTTGTTGATACTTGAATTTTTTAATTAAATTTTTATTTTTAATATTAATTACAGTTTATTTACTTTGTATCCCAGCTGTAGAACGCTCCCTCATTTTCTCCCATATCCCACCCTCCCTCCCTCATCTCCTCCTGCCTCTTTCCAAGTCCACTGATAGGGAAGGTCCTGACACTTATTCTGTCTTTTGAACCCCAAAACTTAAACTGAATATCAATGCTGACTTCTTAGACTAATTGTTCCAAGTTGTTTGCTCTTTTAATCTATAAATTTATTTTTCCTTAAATTCTAATAAATATTTTATATATCTGAATACTTCCTAGACTGTAGGATCTATAGTCTGCACTTTCAGAACCTCAATTATATTCTCATTTGCCTTTATTTTTTAAATTTAATTTTTATTATTTTATTTATATATATATATGTGTGTGTGTGTGTCTGTGTGAATCTATGCCTCTTGTGTGAGTGCCTTTGGAGGTCACTCCAAACGAGGCCTAGGATAGCCTTAGATTTCCTAGAGCTAGAGTTACAGGCAGGTGTGAGAAGTCTGATGTAAGCACTGGGAATCAAATGTGGGTCCTCTAGAAAAGCAGCACTAACTGTGAATCACTGAACTGCATCTCTAGCCCCTGCCTTTAATTTTCATAGCTACATTACTTTTTAACTGTGTATGTATGCATGCACTGTAGCCTGCCCTGTTGCCCTTGCCCTTACTCTCACTGAATCTGGAGCTGTTTTCACCTAGCCTGGCTGTCCACTGATTCCCAGCAAACCCCTTGCTGGAAATGTAAGAGTGCAGCATCAATGACAGTGCTTTAACCATTTAGAGGACATCATGCATGCAAGGCAGATGCTCTACTACTGAGCTATATACCCAGCCTCTGAAAAAATAATTTTTGAAACAGAAGTGTTGAAGAGAAGTGTTGCTAAGTTCCTCAGGTTGCTGTAAACCATCACTCTGCAGCCAGGCAAGCTGTGAACATGTGACTGTCCTGCCTCAGCTTCCACACGGGCTGACACTGCAGCTAAGAAGGCAAATTTGCTCAAGAAAATGTCTCTAGAATATGCACATTCTCTAGAAAATGTCTCTGTGCATATTTACTTCATTGGCAGCTGTGTGTCATATTGTTTTACTCATATTCATTCTCGACAAGTCTGTATAGACCCTCTGTGTTTATATTACATGAATAAAATTCCCCCGTAAACTCTATTCCCTGGGACATATGTGAATTCCCTACACACTTCATTTTATTTAATGTTTAGAAATCAGGTCATTCCTGCATCAAGCAATTCAAGTAAATGAAAATTTTTACAATTCAAGTAAAAGAAAACATTTCTTAAATTCATTTAATAAAGGTTGTATATCCATATATCAAACATGTTAATGACAAAACAAAAATTACCTCTTATTTAAGGATACAAAAAAAAGTGAGGCCTTGTTTTTAAAAATGAGAGAAAATAAAACTATAGTACTAGCAAAAAAGAAACAAAAAACAAAAAACAAAAAAAAAACCAAAAGAGTAAAATGTTGTAATAACAAAAATGAATAATGTTAATTTATTATAGGACTTCAATGCAATTCAAACCTAAGAAATTTCTAGATTAGCTGCATTTAGAAAAAGAAAAGGAAACACTAAAAGTAACTGCATAGAGGACAATTGTGGTAATACTGACAAAAGGAGAACAAAGTGTAAATCAGATTAAGAGCACTGTGCAAATGTTAAACATTCTCATTCCACCAGTCACACAGTGGCGGGGCTGTCAAGATGAACTAGTGGGTAAAGGCAGTGGCCACCAAGCCTGATGCCCTAAGTCTGGTCCCTAGAACCACCTATGGTGGAAGAAGAGAAGTGACCCCCCAAAAGTTATCTTCTGACCTCCACACATGCACCATGGCCTATGTGCAACACCCACACATAGTAAATAAATAATAAATAAATTTAAAAAGAAAGCCTTTGCTCTTGGAAGACCCACATGAAAGTGCTCAGTGGATAGGAAGTATTTCCAATATTTAAATAGGTAAGAAAAATAAAGATGTTAAAAGGGGACACATATTGAGGATGTTAAGACAAAGAAACAATGTTTTATATTTGCAACTTCAAATAAGTTTCAAATTTCATTAAAATTAAGTTACCAATAAGCAAAAGAGAAATAACTGAATATAAAATATAATATTGATGAAAACTGACAGCAAACACTACATCAAAAGGCAAAATTGTGAAGACATTTTCAATCAAAATCAAACGTAAGACAGGATGCTGACTAACGTGTTTTTATTTCACTGCATTAGCTAATAATGTAATATAAGCACATAATATATTAGAAAATATGGAAAGTCACCATCACTTCTAGATCACATGATGACAAAGTCAACTTAAGAGTCAGAAAATCTAAAAATGTCAATACCTACGGGTTTAAGTTAGTGAAGATAAAATAACCATACATCAATCAATCACTGTAAAACCTTTCTTCAAAGTAGTAAAAATCAGCAAGAAATGAAAATTCAGCCAGATGTGGTGGTGCACACCCTTAATCCCTGCACTGGGGAAGCAGAGGTAGACAAATCTCTGAGTTCAAGGCCAGCCTAGTCTACAAAGTGAATCTACACAGAGAAGAAACCTTGTCTCAAAATCAACAACAGAAAGAAAATTCTTCTACAAATATCAAAATAGGAGTAAAAATATGACACTCAGAAATAAATGTAGCATAGTATAGTACACAAATGGAAATAAAGTGATTAAAGGGTTATCTAAAGATATTAAAAGGGTATGAGACAAATAATGAGGGGGTATTTTCTATTTCTATGTAGAAATAATTATAAAAATGCCAATACTGAGCAGCCTTACCAGGCCAAAGAAGAAGACAATGCAGCCAGTCCTGATGAGACCTGATAGGCTAGGGTCAGATGGAAGGGGAGGAGGACCTCCCCTATCAGTGGACTGGGGGAGGGGCATGGGAGGAGATAAGGGAGGGCAGGGTTAGGAGGGGATGAGGGAGGGGGCTACAGCTGGGATACAAAGTGAATAAACTGTAATTAACATAAAAAAATAAAAACTAAAAAATGCCAACATAGGAAATTAATGTTAATGTGACAAAATTTCTTTTTTAATGTTTCTTTTTCTTTTTTGCTTTTTGTTTTCTTTTTTTGAGACAAGTTTTTGTTATGTGTTATTTTTGAGCCAGAGTCTTGCTATGTACATCAGACTGGCCTTGAAGTGACTACAAAGCCCAGGCTTTATCATGGTTATTAGAGGAGAATCTACCACCAATTCACTAAACCAGCACAATCCCTAACAATAATCTATAAACTTATTTCTTATACCCACAGACAAGTATAGTCTTGCCCCTTCTCAAGGAATTTTTTTCTTTGTAACAGATGTAGACCACTGCAAAAATCTACAAGCAATCAAAATATAGAGTTGTGGAGCCCAACCTCAACAAAAACATCTATAAAACAACTTCCATGCCTAAGTCTCAGTAATCAGTGCAAAAGATGGGACACTGAAAGTGTAAGAGCCATAGGATCGGGTAGTTTGCTGTGAGATTGTGTCTTTTAGTAACATCAGAAGCTATACCCAGCTATACCCAGGTGAGTCTCACCAGCTCACCTGTCCAAATGTGAACTGAACAAGGACAGTAACAATGGACAAATTGGATGGGATCCTACACAAAAAACAACAGGCAACTGAGGAAAGCTGAGAGAGGTGGTCCTTCCCAGGGAAGTCCACACCAATCCAGCATCCAACAGTCGATTCTTAAAACATGCATACAAGTAGTAGTATATGGACTCAACAGGTTATATTTAGGAATATGTATGTATCTAAATACATACACACATACAATAATGACTAATAAAACAAAAGGCCATGAAGTTTGAAGGAGAGTGAGAAGGGATATACGGAAGGGTTTGAAAGGAGGAAAGGGAAAGGAGAATAGGTGTGCTTAAATTACAATCTCAAAAGTAAAATAAAATAAAAAAGCTTACTTAGGCCTTGTGTTTGTGATCATTCACCATGCTTAGGCAACCACAAAATTTTGAAAGAGACTTTAAAAGATTGATGGATATACAATACTTGCTTCCTACTGAGCCACAGATGAAGCCTTATAAAACATCTAAACTACCAATACTGTAACATACAAAGTAAGAAGCAGAGGAGAAACTGGGATGGGAGACAGCCTGTTAGCACGATAGAAAACTTAGAAACTATTATATTAAAAAAAAAAAACTGTCTAAACCAGTATCATGGTAAGACTACAAAAATGAGGAAGAACATCTGGACATCTGTCATTTCTACAGTTCCACCAGAGAGGACAAGAGGGAATGTTATTATGCCAACTTAATATTTTTCTAGAGAAGCTGGCAAGGAGTAATTTTTGGTAACTACTAGAGAACAAAGCCATGAATCAAGCAAAAAAATCTAGAGTGGTGTTTAAGACAGGGCAGAACTCAAAAAACAGAATACAAAAATGTTCAAAATGTCATTTACTGCCAGAGAAATACTCATTACCCCAGTCCAAGAACATAAACTTTGTGATTATTACCTGTTGTGTTATTTGCCATATCATACATGTAGTGTCCCTGGAACCAGAAATCAAGTATAATCCACAGTAATCTGTAGCTAAGCAAGTCACAATATCTGTTTGAAGAAAGAATAAAATAAAATGGATATGTTTTGACAGAACAGAACTTTAAGAGTAATTCCAGTAACTGTTCAAATTATTACTAAGCCAGTGCTGGCAGGATGGCTCAGCAAGTAAAGGAATTTGCCAAGACTGGTGATCTGCACTTAATCCCTTTGTGCACACATGGCGCAGAGGCCTGAGTTCTGCAAGCAGTCCTCTAACCTCCTGGCACACACGTGTGCACCCCATACAAAACAAATGTAACCAAAACACATGAGGCGAGTAACAGAGGTCATCCCAGGCCAGTCATCTAAGAGCTGTCACGGAGACCATTCATTCTGGGGTGAGACATGACACTGAGGAGGGATTCGTAAGTAATGCTGCTATTTTTCCGCGCTCTCACCCTATCACATTTTCCTCCCACTGAAAATGACTATCTAATGGAATGTATCCTTAAGAAAACCAGTACAAAAAAAAAAAAAGAAAACCAGTACAGGGTCTGGACAGATGGTTCAGCAGTTATGATTTTATGGGAGTCTCTTCCAGAAGACCAAGATTTGATTCCAACCACCTACATGGAAGCTCACAATAACCTGTAACTCCAGACCCAGGGGATCTGGTGACCTCTTCTAGCCTCAGCAGTCACTGACTGCATACATGTAGTGCACAGAGAAACATGCAGGCAAAACATTCATACACACACCATAACTGAATAAATAAGAAAGACAGTACATACTATGTTACAAACTCGTAATATAAAAATCAATTTTGCAGAAAGGCTCTGAAATCAGCTGCACTAAGGAATACTTGGCAATCACCAGTGAAGAGTCAGCAGCAGATTCTGCCACCCTCATCTAACAGGGTTATTGAAAAAAACCCAAAAAACCTTTATTCTTAAACCGAGACCTGAAATACTAAGGTATACCAGGTTAATATATAGTCAACAATTTTATCTTTCATGCTTTACTGTTAATATGTCTTATATAATGATGACAAATTTTATTATGTGGCTACAAAATCATTATATCTGTAATACAATCTAATGTAATATGAAATTTTATTTAATTTATATGGTGCTTGAATGTACCCCCCATACAATAAATATTCTTAAAAGGAGTATGTGTCACTTTTATACAAGTTTTGGGGGAAAGTTAATTCTTACCTATATGTCGGATGTTATGTGAGACAATCTTTCCTTTGGTAAGTGACATCACTTGGATACTATTATCCCAGTGCCCGGCACTGAAGAGCAACTTCGCATCATGTGACACTACAAACAGTTTGGATGTGATTTCCAGCCCTGGGGCAAAAGGACCATTCACAGTGCGCTGAGCTCTGTAAACACAACTGAATTTTACTTTGCCTTAAGAGATCACTGAGACTATTACCAACTATAAAGTATCTCTCAGATGAGGTGAGAGCTCACTGCTAATCTTAGCACTAAGGAGACAGATAGAGGACAGTTTGAGGCCAGTCTGCTCTCTAGCATGAATTCCACGCCAGCCAGGGCTACACAGTGACATCTTGTCTGAGAAGAAAGAAACAAAAACAAACAAACAAAAACCCAAATAAAGATTATTTGCAAGCAGTGAAGAATAATATGATAATTTACCACCCCTAAAGCAATATTTTATTCCATTTTGTTAAAAGAGAAATTAGTTAATGTTGAATATCAAACATTGTTGAGGTATAACTTGAAAACAGAGGAGATAGAAAATGAGAAAGAAATAAAAATTGGTGTCTCAAAGTATTACTGTAAAAATAACAGGAATCACTGGTCAGTGGTGGCACATGTCTGTAATCCCAGCACCCAGGAGGCAGAAGCTGTCCCAGCACCCAGGAGGCAAAGCTCTGTGACTTTGAGGGCAGCCTTGCCTACAAAGTGAGTCCAGGACAGCCAAGGCTACATAGAGAAACCCTGTCTCAAAAACAACAACAATAGCAACAACAAGCAAACAAACACAAAATTCATGAGTTGTTCTGCTTTAAGTGTTCAGTTACTTACTTGGGGTTGGTCACAGTTTGATCCTTAATAAATGTGAAGTAGTTCGAAATATTTCTGTCATATGGTAGCCATCCATGGGTTCCAATGACATAATTCATGCTTACTGTTACCTGAAAAATATATGAAAATTCAAATAAAAGATTAAAGAATGTGACTAAAAGTAACCAGATGCTCACAGAGTTTAACATCTATTATTCAGGGAATACTGTAAGATACATGAAACCAAATCTTAAATAAATCAAGTGGAAAAACCTATTTACAGCTTATTATAAGAAAAGTTGTCTTCTTTAACAAGTTCTTTTCCTTCTAATTTCTCAGGTTATTACCATTACTGTTAATAAGGTTAACTTTTACCACAAAAAGCATGCCACAAACATAATCTAGAACAAATCAGTAGAGTTGACGAACTGTTACAATGTCCCTGAAGTGACAGTCTTAGTCCATTCTTGATTTTAAAAGTGAAAGGCTTGTCACTCCTTCAATTATAGAACAACAGGCTAGCCATCCACAGATTTAGGAAACTTAAAATTATGTGGATTTTGAGGTTGAAAACTACAGAATCTTAAAGGTAAAAACTATAATCAGTACTATTATATTTATTTCTATTATTCTTTTCTAATCAAGCACGACACATACCATAAAAAGAAATCTAATTCTGCCCTCTCTACTATTTACTACTGTGCTACAGCATAATTCAATCATGCTTAAGTTACAAAATTAGAATAAGACAAACCCAGTTTTAGTTCATGTGCCAAAGTCTCAGATCCTTACTCACTAGCTCTATGATTGGTGCATGGTCTTTCTGAGATTTAATTTCTTATCTGTTAAAAGGTAAATAATAATTCCTATTTCACATGGCTGTTGGGTAGATTAAATATAAATTCATGTAAAATATTCACTGAAATTCCCTAGGTGTATAACCTTAATAAAATCAGTATTAGTTTTGAGTATTGTTATTGTGGTTATGACAATGTTTCCTAGTTATTTTCATGTATTTATTTTTCCAGATAAATGTTATAATTACAGTAACTACTGACAAGCACTATATACAGGAGATATATACTTAATAAAATTAATTTCATAAAGAATTTGTCCATTCTTTTTTGTAATTCTGAGGGTTAAAAGTAGGGCTTCACACATGCTAAGCAGGTATTCTACCATGAAGCTATCCTTCCAGCCTTCTTGATTATTTTAAAAATACTCTTTTAAGCACAGAAAGTGGCTCAGTAGTTAAGAGCACTGGCTTCTTTTCCAGAGGACTCAGGTTTGAATTCTGGCATCCACATGGTGGCTCATAAAACATCTTTAACTCTACTTCTTGAAGATCTGATGCCCACTTCTGACCTCCTCAGAAACCAAAAATGCATGTGGTACATATCAATACCAAAAATATACCTAAAAATTTCTTTTAAAAAATTTAATTGGGACAATGAGATAGTTTCAAAGGATAATGCAATTGCTACTAACACTGAGGACCCAAGCTTAAATCTTCCCACATGATGGAACAGAGAATCAACTCACACACATTGTCCTCTAACCTCCAAATGCAGGCCAGCATGTGCACATCCTCACACATATACGTGGTAAACTAAAGATACAGACAGAAGAGAGCAACAGGACCAAAAAATCTGGGCACAGGGGTCTTTTCTGAGACTGATTCTCCAACCAAGGACCATGCATGGAGATAACCTAGAACCCCTGCACAGATGTAGCCCATGGCAGCTGAGTCTCTAAGTGGGTTCCCTAGTAAAGGGAACAGGGACTGTCTCTGACATGAACTCAGTGGCTGGCTCTTTGATCACCTCCCCCTGAGGGGGGAACAGCCTTCCCAGGCCACAGAGGAAGACAATGCAGCCAGTCCTGATGAGATCTAATAGGCTATGGTCAGATGGAAGGGGAAGGGTAGCTATCAGTGGACTGGGGGAGGGGCATGGGAGGAGAAGAGAGAGGGACGGTGGGATTGGGAATGGATGAGGGAGGGGGCTACAGCTGGGATACAAAGTGAATAAACTGTAATTAATCAAAAAATAAATAAATTTAAATTTGAAAAGATACAGACAATGCAATACGAAACAGGTATACATCAGCTTACCAGTAACTCAGGGCTGCCTTGAGACATGAAAGAACGAGATTGATTTTTGGGGATGATGGCCTTTAATAGTGGAATACCATCACTAATTCCCTGAAAAATAAAAGATATTTAATGACGGCTTCTGCTCAAATTTATTAGGTACAAATTATTGAAATTTTTTAAACAAGAAAGACCCCTACAATGCTTCATTTTTCTCTCCTGTAATAATATACTATAAAATGTGGAAAAGGAATTATCTGCCCTGTTTCAGTATTTAGCACACTTTAATCATCTGAAACCTATCACCATCTGTTCTGATACTGGTGACCAGATATGGCTACCTAGGAACAGATATCATTCAAAACAGAGAGAGATTTAGGATGTTTCTTTGTCCCTTGCTATACTGACACAAACATAATGCAGAAGTATATGCTTAGAATAAGTTAAATGAGAAAGTTGTCTATAATTTATAGGAAAATCGTTTGGGTTTGACATTAAAAACATCAATCTATTTTGTTAATTGAGGACTTTCTGAAAGTCCTAGATTATGAATATCATAAATGATTCAAAGATAAAGAAGATTCTAAGGAGACAATTACCATTACCTTATCACCATATAAGAATAATTTGGGGCTGGAGAGATGGCTCAGAGGTTAAGAGCACTGGCTGCTCTTCCAGAAGTCCCGAGTTCAATTCCCAGCAACCACATGGTGACTCACAACCATCTACACTGTGATCTGATGCCCTCTTCTGGCATATATGCAGATACAGCACTCTTACATAAAATAAACAAAATCTTTTTAAAAGGCTTTAAAAAAGGGTAACAGTATTTTGAACATAATTTGCTGATGTGGCTATAATTCAAAAACGATAGTTAGTATTTACTGTAGACAACATTATTGGATATATGCCATGTATCAAGTATTATTCTAAGAGGTCTATAAGAACTAAGTAAGCTATAAAATCCAATATAACTTATGAATCATAAAAACTGCTTTTCTCTTCACGCTGTGACTCAAGAGTCATCTGGGACGCCACCAGGGAGGCATGCAGGGTAACCGTAGACCTCAGCTCCTCTACGCCCAACCCCCAAGTCTCAGCCCAGCTCTGCAGCACAGCACCTGCAGCATGCTCCCTCCACCCTGCCCCCATCTCCAGCTCGCCACACAAAGGCTCCCCTCCTAACTTCCCTCCTCTCACTCACCGCTGTGTCCCAGCCTCTAACCCCAGCAGGCACTCCCTGCAGACTGCCACCTCTCCCTCCTTTGCTAAGCCTCACCCCAGCTGTGCAGCAGACCACCTAGCACTGCAGCCTCTCCTCACCCTCTGCCCCATTTACAGAGGACCAAGATGACCCTGGCACACTCTGCTGTCAGGTCCTCTGCTGTCTATCCCCATCAGGTCTCAATACCTAGAAAAATACATTTTACCTGGAACCCCAGCAGCCACACCTATCAAGATCCTAGAAGAATTTCCTACCAGACAAAACCACAGCTACCACACTCTCCTAAAAATCCAGAGAGGCAAACAGGAACAAAACACCCACTCAACAAAAACAAGACCAGATACCAGCACCTAGAATCAGTCTTCCAAAATTCCCAGATGCCTAGACACCAATATCTCCCCCTAGAGCCTAGCAACCTTTCCACGGCAGGCCCTGAGTACCACAACATAGCTGAGGAGCAAGAAAAACAAATTAACTTAAAATAACCCTTCTGAATATGATAGAGGCCCTTAAAGAAGAAATAAGTCAAATCCTTCAAGAAACTTATAAAAACACAAACACTGGAAAAAAATGAACAAATCAATTCAAGACATGAAAGTAAGAATAGAATCAATAAATAAAACTCAAACTGAGGGAAATCTGGAAATGAAAAATTTAGGAATTCAAACAGGAACTTCAAAAAGGAACCTCAGAGGCAAGCCTTACCAACAGAATATAAGAGATGGAAGGGATCTCGGGCATTAAAGACACAAGGAAGAAATGGATACTTTGGTCAAAGAAAATGTTAAATCTAAAAAAATCCTGACACAAAACAGCCAGAAAATCTGGGATCCTAAGAATAACAGGAATAGAGGATGAAGATGAAATCCAGGTCAAAGGCACAAAATGTATTTTTAACAAAATCACAGAGGAAAAATTTCCTAAGGAGATGTGTATCAAGATGTAAAAAATATCCAGAACATTAACAGACTGGACTTGAAAGAAAGTCCTCTCAGTAAAAATAATCAAAATATTAAACATACAGAACAAAGAAATATTAAAAGCTGCAAGGGAAAAAGTCCAATTAGCCTATAAAGGCTAATCTATTAGTATTCCATCTGACTTCTCAATGGAGACTCTTAATGTCAGAGGGACCTGGACAAAAACTCTGCAGAGTCTAAGAGACCACAGACGCCAGCACAGAAACTCAGCAAAAGTTTAAGCAACATCTATATACAAAACCAGATCCACAGAGGCACTGAAGGAAAACTTCATCCTGAAGAGGCTTCTTTGAGATTGGGTTTATCTGTGTAGCCTTGGCTGTCCTGGACTCTTTTGTAGACCAGGCTGGCCTTGAAATCCACCTGCCTCTACCTCCCTAAGAGCTGGGATTACAGGCTTTTACCACCCTGCCCAGTTGAGGGCACTCTTTCAATTATAGCATTAATTACTATTTTACTTCTAACACTATCAATTAAAATCTTATGCATTGGGATATATTTTATAGATGAGCAGATATAATTAAGAGCTATTAAAATATCTCCACTGTACACAGTATTTCAATTGTTATAAGAAATACTTTTGAAGTTGTTTTTTTTTTTTCTTTAAATTTTATTTATTTATTTATTTTTTATAAGACAGGTCTCACTATGTAATCCTGGCTGGCCTAGAATTTTCTAGGTAGAGCAGGCTGGCCTTGAACTTAAAACATCCACCTTCCTCTGCATCCCAAGTGCAGGGAATAAAGGCATGTACACCATGCCCTGCCCATGAATTTGTTATTTGTTATTTGTTCGTACTTGTCAAGAAAGCAAGCCAAGAAAGAGTTCAGAACACCATTTAGCTGCAAAGAAAAGCTTACAATGAAAGTAATTTACAAGTCCAGGGCTGGGATTGGAGCTGGCTTAGTGGTTAAGAGCTCTTGCAGAGGGTGCAGGTTTGAACCCAGAGCCAGTATCAGGCAGCCCTGGCCACCTTTAACTGTAGCTCCATCCACCTCTAGCCTCCAAGCTTCTGCATGCAGAATGCACATAAATCATTCAGATGCACATAAATACATATCATTTTGTTTGAAACATCATATTATAATATTTTTTCCTCCATTAAAATTGAATAAATTGGAGTGGGAAGATGGTTTAGTTAGTAAACTGTGTTAGGGCCCGAGTACCCATTTTAGAAAAAGCTGAGGGGGGCAGCACGCACCTATAAAGCCAACACTGGTGGTGAAAGATATGTGATAAGAGATGAAACCCTGGCCCCACTGGTCAGCTACCTTAACCAAACAGCACGGTTTTAGTTTAGTGAAAGCCTCTGTCTTTAAAAAATAAGGTGGAGAGAGCAACAGAAGATACTTGAAGCTCAGCTTTGGCTTCCCACACACACCAAAAAGTGGTACAACTCCAGGCACGGATGAGCACACCTGCACATACATGTACATAAACACAAACAAATTAACCATAGTATACAGAACTGGAGAAAGATCTCTGATATCACCAAGATGGGTATTACCTCTATAAAAAATGACTTCAGTTCAGGGAGGTGTTGAAAAAGGTTTAGGGTTGAAAGTTCTGTTTTGGTCTGCTTTTGAATTGCTTCTTCTGCTGATAATCGTGGGGGGTGTGGTTCCTTCAAAATAATTTTAAAAATTGAGTTAAATGAAAGCATGTTAGCGTTCAGTCATACATAGTGGACTGTGCTACAATCAAATGTATTATCATGCTCTTAAGAACTCCAAGCTGTGGCTCATCCTAGTCCCCCTAGCAAATTTACCACTCATCTTCTCTATGGACACCTCATTTCTACTTTAAAGTTTCCCTTTATGGATAGTACTCCCACCGTTTATTTCCAGGTTAGAACTTTTTTCATGCTTTTACCAATTGTTTAGAATTTCTTATTTTTTTCTTTTAAGTAGTCATTGGTTATTTGTGACAAATATTTCCTATCTAACCTATAGTGCCTCCAAGACTTTTAACAGGACCAGGTGTTGGATTTTTTTGTCACTTTTTTGGCATCTAAGGAGATGATCTTTTTTTTTTTTCTTCAGTTTGTTTAATAATGGGTTACAATGATAGATTCCTATATGTTGAACCACCCCCATATGCCTGGGATGAAGCCTACTTGGTCATGGTGGATGGTATCTTTAATGTGTTCTTAAATTCAGTTTGCAAGTATTTTATTGAGTATTTTTATGTCAATATTCATAAAGGAAATTGGTCTGAAATTCTCTTTGTTGGGTCTTTGTGTGGTTTAGGTATCAAGGAAAACAGTAGCCTTATAAAACTGAGTTTGGTAATGTTCCTTCTGTTTCTACTTTGTGGAATAGTTTGAAGAGTACTCATATTAGCTCTTATTTGAAGATCTGGTAGAATTCTGTGCTGAAACCATCAGGCTGTGGGCTTTATTTTTGGTTGGGAGACTTGATGACTGCTTCCATTTCCTTAGGGGATACAGAACTACTTAATTTGTCCATGTGATCTTGAGTCAACTTTGGTAAGTGGACTCTATCAAGAAAGTTGTCCATTTTATTTAGATTTTCAAATTTTGTGGCATATAGGCTTTTGAAGTAATACCTAATGATTATTTGGAATTCCTCAGTGTCTGTTGTTATGTCCCCCTTTTCATTTCTGATTTTGTTATTTGGATAATGTCTCTCTGTCTTATAGTTAGTTTGGCTAAGGGTTTGTCTATCTCATTGATTTTTCTCAAAGAAGCAGCTCTTGGTTTCATTGATTCTTTGAATTGTTCTCTGTTTCTAATTTAATTTTTTTATTTCAGCCCTGAGTTGGATTATTTCAAATTGTCTACTCCTCTTGGGTGTGTCTGCTTCTTCCCCCCCCCCACCCCCAAGGCTTTCAGATGTGCCATTAAGTTGCTTGTATGAGATGTCTCCAATTTCTTTCTGAAGGCACTTAGTACTATAACTTTCCTCTTAGCAGTGCTTTCATTGTGTCCCATAAGTTTGGGTATGTTGTGCCTTCATTTTCATTGAATTCTAGAAGTCCCTAGTTTCTTTATTTCTTCCCTGACCCTGATATTACTGAGTAGCAAGTTGTTCAGTTTCCATGTGTGTGTAAGCAGTTTGTTATTTCTGTTGTTGTTGAGGTCTAGTTTTAGACCATGGTGGTCTGATATGATATAAGCATTATTTCAATCTTCTTGTATCTGTTGAGGCTTACTTTGTGACCAACTATATGGTCTATTTTGGGGAAGGTTCCGTGAGGTGCTGAGAAGAAGATATATTCTTTTGTGTTTGGGTGAAAAAGTTATGTAGATGTCTGTTAGGTCCATTTGATTCATGATATCTGTGTCAATTTCTCTTTTTAGTTTCTGTTTCATTAACCTGTCCTTTGGTGAGAGTGGGGTGTTGAAGTCTCCCACTATTAATGTGTGAGGATCTATGTATGGTTTAAGTTTTTTATTAATGTTTCTTTTACAAATTTGGGTGCTCTTGTATTTGAGGCACAGACATTCAGAATTGAGATATCTTCTTGATGGAATTTTCCTTTGATGAGTACAAAATGTCCTTCTTCATCTCTTTTGATTAATTTTGCTTAAAAGTTTATTTTATTAGATATTAGAATAGCTACCCCAGCTTGCGTCGTAGGTCTATTTGCTTGAAAAGCCTTTTTCCAGCCATTTACTTTCAGGTAATGTCTATTCTATCTTTGTGGCTGAGGTGTGTTTCTTGTATGAAGAAGAATGACGGGGTATGTTTACACATCCATTCTGTTAGTCTGTGTGTTTTTATTGGAGAGTTGAGAACATTGATGTAGAGATATATTAATAACCAATGACTGTTAGTTTCTTTTATTTTGAAATTGGTTATAGCAGTATGTGTATGTGTGTGTGTGTGTCCACTTTTGGTTTTGCTGTAGTGAAGTTATTTATATCCTGTGTTTTTTTGGGTACAGATAACTTCCTTGAATGGGAGCTTTCCTTCCAGTATCTTCTTTAAGGCTTGGTTTGTTCACAGATACTATTTAAATTTGGTTTTGTTGTAGAATATCTTGTTTCCCCCATCAATGGTGACTGAAAGCTTTGCTGGGTTATAGTAGTCTAGACACTGGCATTTCTGGTCTTTTAGGGTTTGTAGGACATCTGCCCAGGCCCTCCTGGCTTTTATGGTCTCTACTGGGACCATTTCAACACTCCAAGCAAATCATCACTATGTAGAACAGTAGAAATTACAAAATAGTCCAAAAATTGAAATATAATCATAAACCTGAGCTTAGATATTATACTACTAGGTTGTTACAAATTTAAAATAATCAGCTTTTTTGAGTAAATATAAATCCTTTTGTGACTTATGAATAATTGGCTATGCAAATTCCCCTTATAGCTAGGGATCACATCCAGGCAATGTGCATGCATAGGGAAACCTTTTACAAATGAGTGAACTTTTTCAGATGTTACCCAAGCTGCCCTAGAATTCATTTTTTCCCACTCCAGCATCTTGAGTATCTGGATGTACAAGTAGGTGCCAAGACATCTGGCTTCATAACTGGATCCTACTTCAGTTTTTTTGTTAAGGTAGGAACAATCAAATTTACTTATTTTTAAGTGGCAGGTTAACATAAAATTTTCCTAAATTCTAGACAATGATTCTTGAACTTTTAAATTGAACTAAAACTTTTAAGAACAACAGTTGTATTAGACTTTGGACATTCAATTCTAGATTTCACTTGATATCCCTCTCTACCAATTACATAAGCACTTTACAGGATAAATGGAGTCATATAAATCAAGCCCTATCAATTACATATTCTAAGACTTGACTCTTCTTCAAGTCTCAGAATACTTCGAAACATCACTCTCTAGGCCAGTGAATCTCAACCTCTGGGTTGTAACCCCTTTGGCAAACCCCTATGTCAAAAATACTTACATTACAATTTATAACACTAGCAAAATTACAGAAATGAAGTAACAACAAAAATATTTTATGGTTGGAAGCTTAAGAACTACTTCTCTAAGCTGTTGATAATGTATTTAATTTACCTTTAACAGCTGACAAGGTGTTTGCCCAAAATTATTAATCATCCCTTCTAAGGCTTTTCTTTCTTTTTCATCTGTTAAGGCATCAAGATCTACAGCACCTAAAACAAGAAGTAATTAACTCACCATTGACAAAAAACATACCAGCATGATGCTGATTAATACATCAAGGACTGATGAACACATTTTAAACAAAATGTGACTCTTCAACTTATGTCACCAGAAAGTAATTTTCTAAAAACATTATTTTTATTTGTGTGTATTTGTGTGTGTATGTGTGCACACATGTCTGGGTTCATGTAAGAGATCCTCTGTGAAAAATAAAAGGAAGAACCACTGAGGAAAACAGCCTGACAACTTTCTTATATGCCCATACACATATCATATACATATACACACAAAAAAAAGATTTAAAAAGACAGAACATTTTCTCTGCAAAACAGTTCTAATGTTTGGTCTTCAGCTCTCGAAAAAAAAAAAAAAAGACAAAATAACAGTTCCGATGTTGAACTAATGTTATTAGAAAAATGTGTTACTGGTAATTCTAAACGCCTTCTTTCAAAATTTATTAAAAATATAATGTGTAGAATTATATATATATAGACGATATTAGGTACTGGTGGTGCACTCCTTTAATCCCAGCACTTGGGAGGCACAGGCAGGTGGATCTCTGCGAGCTCAAGGCCAGCCTGGTCTACAGAGTGGGCTATGTAGAGAGACCCTATCAAAAACAAAAACAAATGAGCTAACAAAAATTTGATTCAACAGGAACTTTGATTTCTCATAAGAAACAAAAAGCATGTTATAATTGTCATTTATAATTAGATTTACACACACACACACTATTATAAACTACTATTAAAAAACACAATGGCAGTTTTGTGACCTTCCAACTGAAAAGCTATTTTGTTGATATAGTCTTTCCCATGTTATGCATAGGGCTCAAATATCACGTATAACAAATAAACACTAATTCTACTGAAATACTACCAGAGAAGAAATATTTAAGCTTATACCTTCATAACTACAGTAATAGAAGACATTGAGTGCCTCCACTGCAGCTGGCCCTCTCTGTTTGTAGCCGAAAATCAGATCTATCCACTCATGAAGATGAGCAGAAACATATTCAGACTCCTAGAAAGAGAACAAATTTAATAATTAATATAGGTCTCTTGTAACTATGCTCTAAATTCTGCTTTTAAAAAGGGTACGGAGCCAGAGAGATGGCTCAGTAATTAAGAACACTGGTTTCCCTTCTAGAGAAAGAAAGGATGTTCACCACCCAGAACCCACAGGAAAGCTAACAACCATCTGTAACTTCAGTTCCAGGATAGCTGACCCCTTCTTTTGCGTCCTTGGGTACTGTACACACATAGTGTATAGTCATCTATGCAGGCAAAAACTTTTGTACACATGTTTTTCTTTAAGGGAATATGCTTGGTAAATGGTGTGCTATTAGACAGTAACACAATTATCAATGTTAAACTAACTCTCACTACTCCTTCAATTCCAAGTTGAAGATTTACCTAAAAACTAGTAAGATTTTTAAAGCGACATTTTGGATTAGGCTGGTTTTATTAGGAACTATGGTAATCTTTCAGAAAACTTAAGAAACATAGTCATGATGAACTGATTTTTAAAAAATGGAAACTGCCAACTATTCTACTGAGTTACGCCAGCTGGGAAAACAGAAGAGCAACCCCTATAACAGACACACATACAAGTGGAGTGTTGAGACAGGCTGGAGACCCCTCATGCAAAATGATTTGGGCCACGAGCATTGGAGAGTTCACTTGTTGCTGTTTGTTTTGTGTGAGACAAGTTCACACCATGTTGTTAAGGCTGGCCTCAAAGACATGAACTCAGGCTTCATCTTCCTAAGGAACTGCCACTAGGCCCAACTCAGACTGTGGATAATCACACATTTTAAAATATTTGTAGAGGATTTACCACATGATCATCCCTAATCCAAAAATCAAAAATTCCAAAATGCACCCAAATCTACTGGGGGAAGAAAACAACACAAAAAAAACTACTAACATCTCCCCAAATCTAACAGAGTTAATGAGAGCCATGGAATGCAACTTTTGTAGTTGCATTTTGCAGTTCCTTTTGTAGTAGTTGTCTACAACTTTTCAATTTAAAAAAAAAAATAAGAGTTGATTAAATAAGAAATTTCATATTCTATATATCAGATTTTAAAAACTTATGACACTGATAATTTTTATAATTAGACTTACATATACATTATTATAAACTATTATTCAAAAAAGTAGAAACCTCTATTTACTATTTTATTCATAAATAGTATGACAAGATTTATATCCTAAAATTAAAATACCATACTGTACAATCTAGAACAGTAATATACAACAGGTAACAAATTAATCTAGAAAAAATACAGTTTAACTTATCTTTGAAAAACACATCTATATTTTATTAGACTTGGTAGTGATGCAACAGAAATCTTACCAGAGCTTTTCTGTGTTTATAAATGAAATCTTCAGCTGACTTAGCCCATCTTGGAAGAATGACATCATTTACCAGTTCTTTGGAAACTTGTAAATGACCCAAATTAAATTCTAAGACACATTAAAAAATAAAAACATCAGAACATTTAAAATTTTAAAAAGTGATGAAATTCAAATATAAAAGAGACCACATAACTAGAAAAAATTTCTCTATTGAAGTATATTTTATTCACTAATTAAACTACATAAAGTATTTTAAAACTCATTTTTAGAAGGCATATCAGAGTAAGAACTCTTTTTCTTCAGAAAGTGGGAAAGAGAAAGTAGGGAGACACAGTAGGTAAATTTTAGCTACTCAATCATAAATATCTGAATTTGAATATTCATCACCCATGGAAAGCCAGGTACAGTGGCTCATGCAGTAACCACAGAGCTGGGTGGACAAAGGAATCCTAGTGGGTTGCTGGACAGCCAACCCAGCTTATCTCAAAAGGACACTGACTTCCCACCTCTACATGTAAATGTTGGGGTATACACACACATACACACACTCATCCACATATAAGTGCATAAACATGGGAACATGCACACACAAATGCAAATGACAAAAGAACAGTGAAGGCACTTCAATCCTCACTTTAATTGGTTCAAAATAGAATATTAATTAACTAAAAATAAATAATGGTCCTTTTAATGGCCAATTTATAAAATACTGCTCATTAGAACTTCATAGTAAAAAAGAAAAATAAAAAGAACTTCATAGTATAACCTATACCTTGAACTCACTCACTCAGTTTTGTTTTATAGAAGAATAATTACATGCCACTATTCCACAAAGATACTTCCTATTTCTCAAGTATGAGGTTTTCTTATTCAGAAACTGTGAGATCGAAAGTGTTAACACAAAAGACCTTCAAAAGGAAGTCTTCAAATACCAGTATTGAAGTCTCAGCGTGCTGCCTTGAAATACCACACTCCCCAAGTCTAGGGAAGGCTCAAAGCCCCAAGAATGACAGGGAGCACAGGACGCCAGGCTTTCTGGGAGGTGATCACTATGCAGCACCCATTCTTCTCTGTCCACTCCACAGCCGTCTCCCTTTAAACTTACTGCAGAACCTTCATTTCATCTGCACATTAATTTCTGCCCTAAAGGCCATGTCTCTTTCATGTAATTACTTTAGTAGTTGGACACAGTTCTAGAGAATGGAGTTATAAGTTATACCTAAGAAAGGACACAGCACATCAATGTGCCCATCTTTCTAAGACGTTGTTTCTGCCATGGTTAAACTACTTGTTACTTGTAACAATGAAGGATTGGCTATAAACACAAAGCCAAAATACTCAGTGTAACACAGTGAAAATACAGAAGGAAATTGGCCATGATGATACTATACAACCTGAAACTAAATTATCCCTAAACTTGAATTAAAAAAAAAACCTCAATTTTTATTGTGTAGTTTGTATTGATTTTATTGATATTTATTCCTATTAGATGATATATTTGTTTTCTGATGCCCAAGTTTCTATCAACCAATTAGATAATTTAGATAACTATAGTTATACATAGGGACCATGAGATCATAGGGTTGAGGACAGCAATTTCCTTTGATAAATATCACAAATTGTGGAGCAAAGAATACCTTAAGTTTTTCATTTAACTTCAGCCCAATCACTCTTCCTATCCCAGGTACCCACTGGCTTTAGTAAATTCCAATCCAACAGATGACTAACAATCTACATAAAACATACCCAACATCATGTAGCATATTTATTTGTACTTTAAAAACAAATGTAAAGCTAGGGAAGCAGTTAGATTGTAGAGTGTATGCCAACTGTGTGTGCAAGATTCTTAGTTCAATCTCTCGCATCACACAGACTAATATATATATAATATGTTATATATAGAAAATAACACTATAGAAAAATATTTGAATACTCTTAAATTTTAATTATCATCATGCATCTCTACTCCAAAAACCTAATTTTGTCAAAAAGTTCAATGAGTTAGCCACTATTTTAAATGTGCACCTGTTGTACATTCCAAATAAGTAGTCAGCAGAAGTCTTCTTTAAAAGGGAAAAGAACATTTGTATCTTTGTGAGTTACATGGTCTCTCCTTAACTACTCAAGTTGATCATTAATTTATGAAAGCAGTTATACATAGGAAATATATAAATAAACTGGTCAATATGTTGCAATGATATTCTTAAAAACATGAGTTTGATCACAGATCTTGATCCAAATTATCACCTTATTTACCTCAGAGACTCGTAATGACAGTGTACAGCAGTTTTTGTGTCTCTAATAGAATGTACTCTGAATTCTCTTATGAATTCAAATTTGACTCATATTTTAGTTTCCTATTATCACTTCTCTGGAAAGTAAGACTTGGCTCTGTATGTCGTTTCCCTGGTACAAGTGAAGTCCTGTCACTGAGTAGCTCCACAAACCTTAAATAAATTATGTACTATTACAAACAATGCCCTCAAAATTGTTTTTAGGATTTTTCATTGGAACCTACTGAATAAAAATTTAAATCCCCTCTTTCTTACCGTTTTGATTTTCTAAAAACTCCGGGAAATAGAAGAATTCAGGAATAAGTTCTTTAACATCATATGTATTATCCATAAGCGCTTGCCAGGTAGCAGGGATGGAATGGAACTGCCGATCTGCACAGTCAAACCTGCACGTGGGATTGAAAGACAACAGTCTACTGGATGAAAACTAGGAAGCACAGACCAAAAGCCTCTAAGCTCCCTTCAAGCTTCCACATGACCACAGCTGCTCTTTCTTCATCTTCCTCTTTAATATTTGAAAATAACTTTTATTATCTTTATGATGATAATCTATAATTCACAGTTTGTTGTCACAAGTTAAATACTATCATCATAGCTGTCAGTATCATTTTGTTTACATTTATTGAAAATCAAATCTCGCCAGGACAAGATTGCAAGTAAATTAAATACAATCATAAAAGACTTCAAAGCAAAGGCATATGGATTGGATATACAGGTTATTGGCAGAGGGCTTCCCTGGAATGCTCAGGGCCTCTAGGTTCAACTAAAGCACCAACAAAGAATTTTAAAGACACCAAATTTGCTGAGTAAAATTTGTTACAAAAAGGTAATGTAAGTTACATGTTTGAAAATGAAGGGTATTAAAGGAGATACTGAGACTCATAGTCAAACTTTGGGCAGAGTGCAGGAAACCTTACTGAAGAAGAGGGAGCTAGAAAGACCTGGAGAGGATAGGAACTCCACAAGGAGACCAACAGAGCCAAAAACCCTAGGCCCAATACTCCAACCAAGGACCATGCATGGAGAGAACCTAGACCCCCTGCTCAGAGGAAGCCCATAGGCTGCTCAGTTTCCAAGTGGGTTCCCTAGTAAGGGGTACAGAGGCTTTTACTGACATGAACTCTGAGGCTGGCTCTTTGATCACCTCCCCCTGGGGGTTCAGCCTTACTAGGCCACAGAGGAAGATGATGCAGCCAGGCCTGACAAGACCCCATAGGCTAGGGTCAGAAGGAAGGGGAGGAGGACCTCTCCTATCAGTTAGTGGACTAGGGGAGGGGCATGGGAGGAGAATAGAAAGGGAGGGGGGACTGGGAGGAGACAAGAGGGAGCCACAGGGGGATACAAATGAGAGAGAGAGAGAGAGAGAAAGAGAGGAAGAAAGAAAGAAAGGGAAAGTCAAAGCATATAGTGGGCATAGAGGTTAATGCCTTAAAAACCCCCACAACTTGGGATGCTGAGGCAGGACTTTTCCAAGTACAAGGCCAGTCTAGCATAAAGAATGAATTCCAGGCCAATGTAGCCAATGCGGTCTACAGCATGAGAGCCAGTGTGAAAAAAAAATTAGTTCAAAATAATTCTAAACATAACAGCACTTATATATTTAGTTAACAGAATCACAGGAATGCTTCTGAACTAATCCTTAATACATTATCAGCACAAACTCTTTCACTAAAAACCAGAGGTACTTTGGGAAGCAGTATCAGCTAAGCATTTGTAAATTATTTGCATGTGCTATTAGCTTACTTTAATTAATTTTTTGAGATAAGATCTCTTACTGAACCCAGATCTTACCAACTGGCTAGAGTGGCTGGCTAGTGAGCTCTGAGGGTTAGCCTGTTCCCAGTACTCAGCACAGATTTTTACATGTATATCCGGAGATTCAAACTTTGGTCCTGATGGCTTTATATGGCAGACACTCAAGTACATTTCCTCAGCCCCATAATTTTTCATTAGTTGATTTAGTTTCCTTATAAGCACTCAAAGCCTATGTATGATAGCTGGAAAAACCGCAAGTGGTAGTGCTCTAATTGCCTTATGCTTTCCATAATCACAAAACCCACAACATTCAATTGATTTTTTTTCTTAATGCTATGTTCATTAAAAAAAACAATAGACTTTAGTCTAAAATGCTAAATTGACACTAATAACTAATATGATTTCATTTTAAGACTGAGCCTCACATTCAATCCAGCCTTGAATGTGCTATGTAGCTAGGGATGACCTTAAACTCTTGCTTCTCTCTCACAAGTGCTGGGATTACTGCTTGTGCCTTCACACCAGGTTTATACAGTAGTGGGGCTCAAACCTAGGTTTGATAGGCATGATAGGTAGCTACCCTATCAACTGAGATACAACCCCAGCCATCAATTTTACTCTTTTGTAAATGTCTACTATCTTTGTCCCATTTGACAGTTCACAGGAATGCTGTTACTAACACGGATGTACTAACTTTTATGTCTTCAGTTATGCTAGGTACAAATTTAGGAGAATTACTAATCATAACAATTTCATGTTTAGCCTCGTGAAGAACTGCCCCACTGTCTACTATAAAGACTACTATTTTAAACTCTACTACCATCATCTTCTCATCTTCAAAACCATCAACCAGTAGTCTTTACCTTTCTAATACTGACAGCTGATTATAGGGTTTGAAGTGGTTCCTCACTGCGGATTTGACTTGAACCCCTGATGGCTAGGATACTGCACATCTTTGCGTGTGTTAGACACCTGTCTATTTCCATTAGAGAAATAACTATTCAGACACTTGTCCATTTTAAAATTAGGTTTTGCATTATTTGGTTGTAAGGATTCTGTATACAGTCTAAACAGTTCCTTCAGAATATCTTGGTTGTTTGTACTTTCTTGATGGTATTTTATAAAGCACAAACAGAATTCATTTTAAAGCTCTGTCAATTCACATAGTCTTTCCTAAAACTATAAAAAAAAAAAAACCTAGTTACAATTTTCTTGATATTTATTTATTTTATGTATACAAGTGTTCCTCTCATACATATATACACCTGCACACCAGAAGAGGGCATCAGACCCCAGTATACACTGGTTGTGAGCCACCATGTGGTTGCTGGGAATTGAACTCAGGACCTCTTGAAGAGCAGCCAGTGCTCTTAACCACTGAGCCATCTCTCCAGCCCAATTTCCTGTATCTTATGAAGGAAAATTACCTTCAGGCAGTGTTAACATTTTACTGATACTTAATAATCTTAGAGGCACAGTCTCTTCTTGAAACCAAAGTTTATTGTAATTAAGATAGGGTAAAGAGTACTGGAGAAATAGCTTAGTGGTAAGACCACTGACTGCTCTTTTAGAGGACCAGGGCTCAATTCCCAGTACCCACATGGCAGCTAACAACTCTCTGAAATCCTAAGATAAGACACCTTCACTTCGACATACATGCAGGCAAAACACCAATGCACATAAAATAAATATAAGTAATTAGAATACAGGCTACCTATAGATGTTATATGGAGAGAAAATTAAATAAAATAGGCAGTGTTTATACAGTGTTGACGGAGAAAACAAAATGGTAGGGATTCCAAATGTACACTACAAACACAGCAGAAAAAGTCATATTCAAATGTGTTATGCATGAATCAATTTGAATGACTTGTTCTTAAACTATTCTGGCTCATTTTATCTAAATTACGTCCCAACAGAGGACTTAAAAACCACAACACTATCCTTCAGAACAAGACAACAACTTTACAATCAGAGGAGGAGAGGTTTTCACTCTTGGCAGACCTTCCACTCTGCAGCTGGATGTGGAGGGTAGTGAAGGGCTCCACCCGGATGAGATAGTGCATGACACCTGCTGAATTTGAATAGTGAGTGCCATAATGAAACTTGTCAATTGTTCCCATTGGATCTTCAAAATTTTCGTACCTTAAAAAAAAAAGGGGGAGTTTTATGACCATAACAACAAAATGATAAAATAAAAGTCTAAACCTGTACTGGTTAGCTAAAAGCATGGTATTCTTTAAAAAGTCAAGCCTTAGTCATATGCTTCATTATCAAATAAAGTATATGCATCCCCACATCATACTACAGGAAAAAACTGACTTCTAAGAATGTTTCCTAGACAATGAAATATCACTAAAAGAAGCTTTTGAAGTACCTAAAATAATTTTTACTTAATTTTAAATGTATAGTTGTTGTGGATATAAATATGTTTTTGTTTTAATCCCACGTATGGGATATGGGACTGATTCAGATAGTCCACAGCAGCAAACTTTTCCGCATGCAGGCTCTGAGAGCAGCTTTTTGCTAGTTGCAGATAATTTAAATCTGAGGACTCTGGAGAAAGAAAAAATGCCAGAGTCCAGAGAGTGTTGAAGAGCTCTGAGAAAGAACAAGGCTATTGCTGCTGCTTCCCCCTGTAGCTTCCAAATTCTGTTAATGCAGAGGGACAAGAGGTTGGAGATCTTGTGAAACGAGGATTGGACTGGCTCCAAGGAACCCAAGGACCCTAAACAGCAGGAAGCAGCTAAGAGAGCTGCGTCCCCTCTCCAACTAACCCTTTCTCTCTCCTACCTCGTGTTAGGGTGTTGGAAGAGATTGGGGTGGAGTAGGGAGAAAGAGATATAAGAATTTTTTTTAAAGTATGCCAACAATAGGTATTTTGGCTGCATGTACGTCTGTACCATTTTCATGTCTAGTGCCAGTGGAGGCCAGAGAAGGAGTAGGCTCCCCTGCAACTGGAGTTGCAAAGGTTTGTGAGCAGCCATTTGGATAATGGAAACTGAATCCCAAGTCATCTGCAAGAGCAGTGAGTGCTTTCAACTACCAAGCCATCTCTTCAGTAGCAGAATTTTTTTATAATAGAATAATAACATATGCTGACTATAAAAACCTTTGGAAAGAGATTAAAGTAGAAAAACATTTTTATCAAATCTATTTCCTTAAGTAAAAAATTTTCCTGATGAATAATTATCTGTTTATTATTTTACTTTATGATTTTTTTATTATTTTTACTTAAGTATATATATATATATATATATATATATATGTGTGTGTATGTTGTTTAAGTGAGTGAATTTCATGTATATGTAGGTACCCTTAGGGACCAGAAGATGCCTTGGAGCTGTAGCTGGGGGTTGTGATATGCCTCAGAGAGCAGAAAAGGGAACCAAACTTGGGAGTCCCGAAAGAGGAGCAAGTGTTCTTAACTGATGAGGCATCTCTCCAGGTCCCATAACTTTGTTTTTTCAGTTTCTATGTATTCCTAATATGTGTGCATGCATTCATGATGCCTACGTCAAGGTCAAAAGACAACCTGCACAAGTTATCCAAGTGGGTTCTGGAACTCAAATTCAGATTACAAGGATCGGTGGCAAGAGTCTCTACTCACTGTGTCAAAGTGCTAGCACCAATATCTACTTATTCTAATGAATAAATTAATACACAGATTTTATTTAGCCATGTTGGGGATCAAACCAAAGCCTCATACACAACGTGCTTATTACTACTGAGCTACACTCCTAGCACTATAAATATAATTCTTTTTTTAAATCACATTTATTTAATGTGTGCTGCAAAGACTGTGCACACATAGAGATCATAGCACATCTTGCAGAAGTCAATTCTCTCATTATACTCACTACAGGACTCAGCATGGTAGTTTCTACAAAACTTAAATTTGATCTACTGCATGATCCAGCTATGCCACTATAGGGTAATATTTAGCCAGATGACTTCAAGTCAACTTGCATGTAAGTATGTATTATAGCACTATTATTAATAACTAAGTTATAGAACCAACACAGGGATCTAACAAAAGGAATGGATGAAGAATGTAATTGTTTTTAGTTCTTCATTATAAGAAAACAGTTATGCCATCCACACAAAAGTGGACTTAACTATAAAAGTCATATTAAGAGAATTAAGACAGTCTCATAAACATTGTTTTTTTTCTCATTTGTGGTTTCTAGATTTTATACAGATACATAAAATCATTTATGTATATGTACATACATGTTTATGTAAATATATGACAAAATTATCCAGAATAACAGGGTGGGAGAGAACAGAACATGATGGAATATATTGAACATACACTATAACCTTGTACAAAATTTCTCTTCTGTAATATGTACATTAAACATGTACAATGATAACTGAAAACAATTAAATAGCTTGTGTTTAAAAAGGTGAGATGGAGCTGGAGAGATGGCTCAGAGGTTAAAAGCACAGGATGTTCTTACAGAGGACCTGGGTTTGGGCTCCAGCACCCACGTGGTGGCTCACAGCCCTAGGTGACCACAGTTCTACTAGATCTGATGTCTTTTTCTGACCTCTGCAAGTATACCTGTATACTTGCATGCAGGTATACAGACAGACATGCAGACAAAACAACCATACATATTACAAATTATTTTTCCCCAAACATTTAGAGGCTGGAGATATAGCTTAACAGAGCACTTGCTGATCTACAGAGGACCTAGATTCAATTCCCAACACCGAAGGAGCAGCTCGCGGGCACCTGTAACCCCATTTCTACATCCAACGCCCTCTACAAGTTCATGTGTGTTGTACACATATATGTGCTGGAAAAAGAATCATATTGATAAAATAATAATTTAAAATATTATTTTTAATTTACAAAAGATAACAATTAGTTGTTTTGATTGGAATTAGTACAAATTCAAACAATGATAATCTCAAAATATGTATAAATCACTTACTTTTCTCGCATAGCTTTGGCATTTTTTTCATTAACTACTCCAATTGGTTTAGAAAGATCTCGAAATACAGTAGGGTTATTTAGGTCCAACTCTTCTGATGTATAATCCTGCAAAATCCAGGGAAACTAAAAGAGACATAATTCAAAATTTAGACATTTATTCCTATAGAACTGAACATCCCCACATCAAATATGAAATGTTCATAAAGATACAAAGGGATTATCACTAAAAATAGTTTTCCCTATTGTAGATACCTTAAAGACATTTTAATATTTGTTTATCTTCAGTTCAATAGTGTAATTTTTTTTATAATTCTGGGCTATTTTTAATGAAAGAAAAAGGACTGTAGTTTTAATTACTAGCCTTCATGTTTTAATACTTCCTTAAAAATATGAAAGTGGAGAACTTAAAGACAGAGTACATGTGCAAAGACTGAGGGAATGGCAAACCAATGATTGACACTATTAATGATGCTCTGCTATGCTTGCAGACAGGAGCTTAGCATAACTGTTTTCTGAGAGGCTTCATCCAACAGCTGATGGAAACAGATGCAGAGACCCATAGCCAAACAATAGGCCAAGCTTGGGGAGTTCTGTGGAAGAGTGGGAGGAATGATTGAGGGAGCTCGAGGGATCAAGGACACCACAAGAAGACCTACAGAGTCAACTAACCTGGGCCCATGGGAGCTCACAGAGAATGAACCACCAACCAAAGAACATGCATGGGGTGGACTTAGGCCCCTATGTAGCATGTGTGGAGTGTGGTCAACACATATGTCCCCTCACAATGGGAGTAGGGCCTCTCTCTGCCTCTACTATCTGCCTTTGGGTTCCTTTTCCTTATGCTGAGTGGCCTTGTCTGGCCCACTAGGACCCTTATGCTGGGCTAGGTGGCCTTGTCTGGCCAAATGGGACCCTTATGCTGGGCTAGGTGGCCTTGTCTGGCCAAATGGGACCCTTATGCTGGGCTAGGTGGCCTTGTCTGGCCCAGTGGGACCCTTATGCTGGGCTAGGTGGCCTTGTCTGGCTCAGTGGGACCCTTATGCTGGGCTAGGTGGCCTTGTCTGGCCCAGTGGGAGAGGATAAGCTCAGTCTTGCTCCAACTTGAGGGGCCAGGGTGAGCTAGGTACCTCTTCGGGGCCTCCCTTTATCTGAGAAGGAGAGAGGGAAAGAAGGAAAGGGAGACATGAAAGTGGGACTGGAAAGAAAGACAGAAAGGGGCTGGAATCAGGCTGTAAAGTGATTAGAGAGAGAGAGAGAGAGAGAGAGAGAGAGAGAAAGACAGAGTATATATACTGTTTCTTTTCTAGTGCTAGAGACTGAATCCAGACCTTACATATAGTACAAGAACATTCTATCACTGAGCTATACCCAAGCATTTCCATTTTGCCTAAATAAAAATATATACATCATCCATAATTTTATACATTATAAAAGTGTAAGTTAATTTTCTTTTTGAGATTTATACAAAACTCACCACGGGGTACTGTGCAAGGTCATTATAGGTCCGTCCCGCCATTGTATTTATCTGAATGAGGTAGTCAAAGTTTGTTATTTCTCGATTCACCCATTTCTAGATAGCATAAAAAGGACAATATTAGAATTCTATCATGTAATCTCTTAAAACGTGACAATTATTAATAATAAACATCATTTATGGTATTCAATATCTCTGTTTCTTCATGATTAAAGAGATGGTGGCACTTAAAAAGTTTCACATGGAAATAAGTTAACTTCTTTACATTCTATTTCCTTTAAAAAATTCATCTAAGGGGCTGAAGAGATGGCTTGGCTCGGTGGTTAAGAGCACTATCTGACTAGGAATAGTGCTTCCTCAAGATCTAGCTATACCACTCCTAGGCATATATCCAAAATATGCTCAAATACACAACAAGGACATTTGTTCAACCATGTTCACAGCAGCTTTATTCGTAATAACCAGAACGTGAAAACAACCCAGAGGTCCCTCAACAGAGGAATGGATACAGAAATTGTAGTACATTTACACAATGGAATACTACTCAGCAATTAAAAACAAGGAAATCAGGAAATTTGCAGGCAAATGGTGGAAACTAGAAAAGACCATCGTGAGTGAGGTATCCCAGAAGCAGAAAGACACACACAGAAAGATACTCACTTATAAGTGAATACTAGACCTAAAAGATAGGAGAAATATACTAAAATCTGTACACCTAAAGAAGCTAAACAAGAAGAAGGACCTGGGGTAAGATGATCAATCCTCACTTAGAAAGACAAATGGGATGGACACTGAAAGTAGGAGAAAACAAGAAATAAGACAGGAGCCTACCATAGAAGGCCTCTGAAAGACTCTACCTAGCAGTGTATCAAAGCAGATGCTGATAACCAAACCTTGAGCAGAGCGCAGGGAATCATATGAAAGAAGAG
Source organism: Meriones unguiculatus (assembly GCF_030254825.1). Lineage (NCBI taxonomy): Eukaryota > Metazoa > Chordata > Mammalia > Rodentia > Muridae > Meriones > Meriones unguiculatus. The sequence goes on along the minus strand of NC_083362.1, from coordinate 48,109,223 downwards.
GGAGTTAGTAAGACCTGGAGAGGACAGGAACTCCACAAGGACCAAATATATCTGGGCACAGGGGTCTTTTCTGAGACTGTTTCTCCAACCAAGGACCATGAATGGATATAACCTAGAACCCCTGCTCAGACGTAGCCATGGCAGCTCAGCATCCAAGTGGGTTTCCCTAGTAAGGGGAACAGGAACTGTCTCTGACGTGAACTCAGTGGCTGGTTCTTTGACCTCCCCAACCCCCCGAGGGAGGAGCAGCCTTGCTAGGCCACAGAGGAGGACACTGCAGCCAGTCCTGATGAGACCCGATAAGCTAGGATCGTATGGAAGGGAAGGAGGACCTCCTCTATCAGTGGACTTAGGGGCTGGAAGGAGATGAGGGAGGGAGGGTAAGATTGGGAGGGAATGAGGAAGGGGGCTACAGTTGGGATAAAAAGTAAATAAACTGTAATTAACATAAAAAAATAGAAATTTAATTTTTTAATAAAAGAGCACTGTCTGCTCTACCAGAAGTCCTGAGTTCAATTCCCAGCACCCATATGGTGGCTCACAACCATCTTTACTGAGATCTGATGCCTCCTCTGGCATGTAGGTATATATGCAGAGGAGCACTCATATACATTAAAAAAATGAATAAAGAAATACATGAAAAAAATCTAAGAAAAAGATAAAAAAATTAAACATAAACACTACACTGTACTCTGAAAATTTTAGAATAGAATTAAGTCTTGCCTGGGATGGTAATGCACACATGTAATTCTAGCTACTCAGGATGAGATGGTAGGAGGATGGCAAGTTGGAGGAGATCCTGGCCAATTTCCCAACAATTAAAAAGTAACCCTAGTACTATAGGTTGGTGTAGAGCACTTGTAGTGCAATACTCTTGGTTTAGTTCTATGTAACACAAGAGGAAAAAAGAAAATTAAGACTTCTTCAATTGAAGTATTTTATCTTAAAATTTTAATTTCTAAAAGGACTGCCCCACTTTTGACATTTTTATACCATCATATTAAAAAGTATGTATGTAATACCTTAACATGCTAAAGCATTCTATGAGCAAAACTAAGGTTACAGGATTTTAGACTGATTAACTATCTGAAAGAAAATCTCTTTTAGAGAGCAAAATGAGGTAGTATTAGAGAGAGAAAATCATTTCTTTCTATTGATCATCTCACCATATTTAGTCTTCTAGTGACTGTACACAGTGGAGTTATACATTAGTTTCCCTGACAGAGTAACAGTGAACTTTAACTCACTGTCAACCAAAAGCAAAGGCTTATAATTATGGTGAACAGAAAAAGAAATTGAATTTGTATGCTGCAATCTATAAAGTGAAATCTATATAATGAGCCGTACTTCTCTATATAAGAAGCTCGGTTGTTCTTTAGGTGTAAAGTTGAGAAATCGGTAGTGAATGAACAAATTTTATTCAAAACCAAAAGGGATTGTACTTTATTAAAGAAGGCTTATTTCAGACAGCACAAAAGAATTCTTGACTGGAGGACCTCACAGAAGAGCCTGGCATACACGGAGTCTCGTATCCAGTTCTTATCACATTCACATACTAAGATAATTCAAAAGATTACTCTAAATGAAAGAGCAGAAAAGGCTAGGAATGATGGATCACACCTTTAATCCCAGTACTCAGAAGGCAGAAGTAGACGGATCTCTGGGAATCTGAGGCCAGAATGGTCTACATAGCAAGTTCCAGAACAGCCAGGGCTAGATCAAGTACCCTGGGTCAACAAAACTAAAACTAACTAACTAACCAACTAACTAACCAATTAGATAGATAGATAGATAGATAGATAGATAGATAGACAGACAGACAGACAAATAGACAGACAGATAATAAATAGAAAAAGAACAATTAGGATACACAAAAATATTAAGTTTTATTTTTTTAAGAAAAATTCTGAGCTATAAAATGAACAATACAGCAATCTATAAAAATTCCTACCTGTGTCAATCCTGATGCTTTGAATAATTCTTGTGGTGATCTTGTTCCGTAACTATTAGGAGTATGAAGTGACAATAGTCTGCTATATACTTTGTTTCTAACCTATAAAAAATATTGTTTAGCTTAAAAACTGGTCAAGACAAATATGGATTATAGCTTTTGCAATAGTTTTAGCAAGATATAATTAACCCTTTAAGAATAATTGATTTCTTACTCTTTTCACAGTTGTGCCATTAACATTATTATTATACTTTAGAAAATCTTTACCACGTCACAAACTTGTTAGCAGTTATCCCCAATTCTGCCTCCTCCTATTTTCTTGAAATCTGGAATCTACCGTATTTCAAAACTTCACCTCTTCTGAACATTTCATATCAACAGCGGATTGTGCTTTTAATTTCTTTACTATACCTGGTGTTAAGGTTTATGAATATGTTTTTTCAAAGTTCATGATTTAGAAACTTGATATCAAACAACAAGTTCATAATTAGAGATGGGCATTTGGAGAAAATCAGTATTAAATGAGGTCATGGAGACAATACCATGGCAGATGAAGGTGCTTATGACCAAATCTGATCACCTGAAACTGATCCTTAGGAACCACATTGTGGAATGAATGACTCTTAATGGCACACTACACCTTCTGCACATAATACAGCTTTTAAAAAATGGTGTCATGAGGCCAAAACATCAGACTAACATCAGTGCCCTCATTAGAAGAGGGAAGGAAGCCCAGACACACCATGCACAGCACGTCTCATCTTACATACCGCATGCTGTAGGCTGCACACTGCATGCTATAACACAATTAGAAGTGTCTGGCATCTACTGGTTGATATTTAATGTTCTACTTTACGTACACACTCACTGAAAATAACCACCTCAATTCCGAAACCAATTCCAATAAAAGTTCATATACTGACTAGCCTCACAATACAGTTTCTTCTTTAATACTCTGTATTGACAGGATTAGAGCTCACAAAACACTATTAGAGCTCACTAGCTGGAAAACTATTTCAAAATAATACTCTGTGATTGTCAGAAAGGTACCACACCTCTTTTTTAAAATTCAGAAAGTGGTTGGATTGATCAACATGAAAAATCTCAAGTGCTGATCTCCTCAAGTTGTATCGACGTAAGTGAATCTCTCGAATTTGAGAATGAGGCCACTTGAAATCAAAACCCGTTCCTGAAAACAAAATAAATCTTATGATTGAGGCACCACATAAAGTTATTCACAGTATGTAGAAAATATCTCCTTGTTTCCTACAGTGGTACTTTAGGAAAAAGGAATTCTACATTATAAAAAACAATATTCATTCGTTATAAATTTTTTCTATTCTAGAACCTCAAAGCTACCTACTATCTTTCTATATGAATGGATAATAATTCTGAATATTTTACCTTAGAAATCATTCTTTTCATAACGTAAGATCTTCAGATTTAATCGTAAAAAAGTAAGCTCTGTGGAACAATATAGATAGATAGATAGATAGATAGATAGATAGATAGATAGATAGATATTGTGTGTATATATATATATACACACACACGAAAGTATGCTAAAATAAAGACTGCATTTTATAAATGTTAATTTACTGTGTTACTCTCAAGCCAAACCTTTTAAAATATACTAATAATGATGAGGATGATAAAAAGTAACTAGATGTAAGGGTGCATATGTATAATTCTAGCTAGTAGGAAGGCTGAGGAACGAGGATTTTAAGTACAAGACCAGGCTGGGTAACACTCGCCTTGCATAATAATGGCCCCGATTTCCATCACTACTACGGCCGCATACACATACAAAACTATCATTCCCCTTCAATCCCCAATGGTTGAATGAACCTAATTCCTTACTGACTCTCTATTTTTCATTTTACAAGATAAACTATAATTTCACAGTGCCATCTTGCTGGTTTCTTCCTCTAATCCATGACTGATGGGACTGGATACATAATAACTGAACAGCAATTACTGTCCCAGAACTACTCACCATCTTCTTTTTCAATACTATTATCATGGAAGTAAATGTGTTGAGTAGTGACTTCTAATCTGCCAGGAATTATGTCAATTACTGTAATGAGTTCACAGTCTTCAATTAACACCAATTTTTCCTTCTGATCCTGTTCTTCCTTCTCATCACTGTACAAGCAAAAGTGTAAGAAGCAACCATCAATTTAGCTCACTTACATGGAAAAGAACATCTTCCTCCACTGGTGATACTGGATGTTTAGGTTGTTGTCTTCTTGAAATTCCTAATCAGTCCAACTAGATGTTTATGTTTTTACAATAGGTTTATTTTTTTTTTACTAACTTTGTTTCTATAAATATTTTTTTCATGTCTCTTGAATAAATTTTTTATATCTTTATTTTTTTCTTTTCTTTTTATATTTCATGCAAATAATCTTCTTTAATGGGACGTCAGACCCTGGGTCACACCTTGTGGTTTCCACACTAGATAAGCCCTCTACCATGGAGTTGTGACCTCAGACTCTGTTGCACACTTCCACAAAAACACATCGTAAGCCGTTTGTCATTCAATATGATGCTTCCATTCAAAAATACTTTGTAATTTCAAGATTCCAAACCCCATTTGATATTTGATAAAATGGGAAAATTTTGGCATTTGACAAAATCCAACACCCATTCATGTTTAAAGTCCTGGAGAGATCAGGGATACAAGGCACTAGCTAAACATAGTAAAGACAAAATACAGCAAGCTCATAGCCAACATCAAACTAAAAGGAGAGAAACTTAAATCAATCCCACTGAAATCAGGGACAAGGCAAGGGAGCCCACTCTCTCTGTATCTCTTCAACATAGTTCTGGAAGTCCTAGCTAAAGCAATAAGACAACTAAAGGAGATCAAGGGGATACAAATTGGAAAGGAATAAGTAAAAACTATCACTATTTGCAGATGATATGATAGTATGCATGAATGATCCCAAAAATTCTACCAGAGAACTCCTTCAGCTGATAAACACCTTCAGCAAAGTGGCTGGATACAAAATTAACTCAAAAAAATCAGTAGCCCTCCTGTATACAAAAGGACTGAGAAAGAAATTAGGGAAATTACACCCTTTATAATAGCCACAAATAGCATAAAGTACTTTGGTGTGTGACTCTAACCAAGCAAGTAAAAGACCTGTATGAAAAAACTTCAAGTCTCCGAAGAAAGAAACTGAAGAAGATATAAGAAGATGGGAAGAGGGCGGAACAGTCTTGCTAGGCCACAGAGGAGGACATAGCAGCCAGTCCTGAAAATACCTGATCAGTTAGGGTCAGAGGGAAGGGGAGGAGGACCTCCCATATCAGTGGACTTGGAAAGGGAAGGGAGGAGATGAGGGAGGGAGGGAGGGTTTCGGAGGTGATGAGGGAGGGGGCTACGGTTGGGATATAAAGTAAATAACCTATGATTAATTTAAAAAATAAAAATTAATAAAAAATGAATGAATTAATTAATTAATTCATTCAATTTTTTAAAAAGGAGATGGGAAGATCTCACATGCTCACGGATTGGCAGGGTTAACACAGTGAAAACGGTCATCCTACCAAAAGCAATCTACAGATTCAATGCTATTCTCATCAAAATATCAACACAATTCCTTACAGAACTTGAAAGATCAATTCTCAATTTCATATGAAAAAAACAAAAAACCTAGAATTGCTAAAACAATCCTGTACAGTAACAGATCTTCTGGAGGCATCTTCATCCCTGATCTCAAGCTCTACTATACAGAACAAGAGTAATTAAAAACTGCATCGTACTGGCATAGAAACAGCCTGGTGGATCAATGGAATTGACTGGAAGACTCAGAAATAAACCCACACACCTATGGCTACTTGATTTTTGACAAAGAAGCCAAAACATTACAATGGGGAAAAATAGCATCTTCAACAAAGGGTGCTGGTCTAACTGGATGTCTACATGTGGAAAAATGCAAATAGATCCATATTTATCACCCTGCACAAAACTAAAGTCTAAGTGGATCAAAGACCTCAACATAAAACCAGACACACTAAACCTGTTTGAAGAAAAAGTAAGGAAGAGCCTTGACTTCACTGGCACAGGAGACAACTTTCTGAAGAGAACACTAACTCTAAGATCAACAATCAATAAATGAGACCTCATGAAACTTAAAAGCTTCTGTAAAGCAAAGGACACTGTCATCAGAACAAAATGACAGCCTACAGACTGGGAAAGGATCTTCACCAACCCTCTATCTGACAGAGGGCTAATATCCAGAATATATAAAGAACGTAAGAAGTTAAACACCAACAAACTAAGTAATCTGATTAAAAAATTGGGTACAGAGCTAAACAGAGAATTTGCAACAGAGGAATATCGAATGGCAGAGAAACACTTAAAAAAAAAATGCTCAATGCCCTTAGTCATCAGGAAAATGCACATCAAAACAACCCTGAGATTTTACTTACACCCATCAGAATGGCTAAGATAAAAAAACTCAGGTGACAACACATGCTGGAGGGGACTTGGAGAAAGGAGAACCCTCCTCCTTTGCTGGTGGGAATGTAAACTTGAACAATCACTTTGGAAATCAATCTGGTGCTTTCGCAGAAAATTAGAAATAATACTACCTCAAGACTCAACTATACCACTTTGCCAGGAGTATATCCAAAATACACTCAACTATGCAACAACCATGTTTATAGAAGGTCTCTTCATAACAGCCAGAATCTGGAAACAACCTAGATATCAGGAGGAATGGACACAGAAATTGTGGTACATTTACACAATGGAATACTACTCAGCAATTAAAAACAAGGAAATCATGACATTTATAGGCAACTGGTGGGCACTAGAAAAGATCATCTAGAGTGAGGTAACCCAGAAACAGAAAGACACACATGGTATATACTAACTCATAAGTGATTATTAGACATCTAATATAGTATAAACACACTAAAATCTATACTAAAGAAGCTGAACAACAAGGAAGACCTTAGGAAAGAGGCTGAAACCTCATTCAGAAGGGCAAATGCGACAGACATCAGAAGCAGGAGAACACAGGGAACAGGAAAGGAGCCTACCACAGAAGGCCTCTGAAAGACTCTACTGATCGAGGTATCAAAGCAGATGCTGAGACTCACAGCCAAACTTTGGGCAGAATGCATGAAATTTTATGAAAGGAGGATATGGAAAGACCCAGAGGGGACAGGAGCTCTACAAGGAGACCAACAGGTCCAAAAATAATCTGGGGCCAGGGTTTCTGCAGGACAGATACTCCAACTAAGGACCATGCATGGAGATTGCCTAGACCCCCTGCTCAGATGTAGCCCATGGGCAACTCATTCTCAAAGTGGGTTCTCTAATAACAGGAGCAATAGCTGTCTCTGGCATGAATTCAGTGGCAGGCTCTTTGATCACCTCCCGGGGGGGGGGGGGGGGAAGGGGTGCAGCCTTGCCAGGCCACAGAGGAAGACTATAAAACCAGGCCTCATGAGACCTGATAAGGCCTAGAGTCAGACAGAAGGGGAGGAGGACCTCCCTTATCAGTGGACTAGGGGAGGGGCATGGGGGAAGAAGAGAGAGGGAGGGTGGAATTGGGAGGAGACAAAGGAGGGGGCAAAGCAGGGATACAAATTGAATAAATTGTAATAAATGATGATAATAATAATAAAAATTAAAACAAAACATTCCAGATGCCAACAATCCCAGGTGGAAAGCCTTCCTCAATAGTTTCAGTAAATATTCACTTAACAACTGATGTGACATTACTTGTTGCATTTTGGAAAGACTGAAACTTAAGGAAACCCACAATTTTGAAAACCCATTTCTCATAACATAACTTAAATGCTTTCAAATACTCATACATACATATTTACTCTGGCTGCCATGTCTTCTTCCAGAAGTTCTAGTTTATCTTCCTCCATATCACTGAGTTTAACTTGCTTCACCACTTCCAAAAGCAATGACTCACTGGAAGGCTGCAAGTGCTGGACACCTTTTTAAGAAAAAAGAGTCAATTAAGAAGTAGGAAAAAATATGAATTCCAGAACAGCCAGGGCTACACAGAGAGCGGGGGGGGGGGGGGGTTGGGAGCAAAGATAGAGACCATATGAGCAGTGTCTACAGCTGACAGAAATACACAGCTGAATACCTTCTGGAGTATATGGATAACTCCAATACATACAATATATTCATATTGTATAAACTAAGTACTCTGAAATAACAAAGGGCTTTGAAATGGAAAAAATATAGACTCTGAGTTGGTACACGAGATTTAAATTCGGTCTTGACACTGGCCTCTAGGAATCTGTGCTTTATGTTTTTTTATGAATTTTATAACTTACATGGAACTTCATAAAACTAAAAAGCCTCTGAACACTTACAAAAACAAAACTAAAAACCCCCCAAATGAAGAAGAAACCCATTGAATGTGAGACAATCTTTGATAGCTACACATTTGAGAGAGGGTTATTAAATGCAATATGTAAAGAAGTCAAGAAACAAAGCACCAAAACAACACAACACAAACAAGTAAATGAAAAAAAAAAACCCACTTATTAAAAAGAAATGGGGGAGATCCAAGATGGCGGCAACCAGCGTGCACCGCTTCTGAGAGGCATAGGATTTGAAACTCTGAAACTAGTGAGTGGAGGGGCAGCTGAAGCCGGAAAATCGACATTGTGGCTTCCTGAAGGAGGGGGTACATCACAGGAGCAGAAAACTTTTTGATTCAGGTCAGACGCAGGACTTCTCTGTGAATGGAGAGAGGCACTTTCCTTCTTCAGGCCTCCCTCGGAGGAGGAGGAGCTGAGAGACACAGTGCCAGTGACACAGAACTTGCTGCTTGAGAACTGAGACAGAGAGGCAGGGATACTAATACCTCAGCCTCAGCAGCCAGCTTCACCCGCTTGCCGAGCCCGAGATCCGCGGTACAATCCTGCCTGGGTCCCACGCCTGCGAGCGGCCGGTGGTACCGACTCCACAGAGCCTGACTGTACGAGCCACGAGCCGCTCAGTCCCTCAGTGGCGGACAGCAGGCTGTGCAGCCACCGAAGTCTGGTAGACCTGCAAAACCACCCAGGTGCACCAAGCGCCAAGCCACGGTAGTGGCTCCACAAGACCTCCCGACAGGCACCTAGATACCCCAATTCTGCAGCTGTAGCTGGACTCCCGGGTACAGCGGCTGCAACACCACTGAGCTGTCTGAGCGCACATTTGGCTCAGCAGGTCCAATCCTGCCAGAAGAGAACAGGAGGAGCCCCTGTGCTTTACAATTTGACCTGCTAGAGAGTGAGTGCACCTCCAAGTGCCTGCAGAGCCCCAGATCCAGGGTGCTTCTAAGCTAGCAGCCAGACATCAGAAATCTCCCACCCACACATGCATTGTTGGAAACACAGGGTTTCTTGGGACAAGGAAGTGCCAGCTCTGTGGAGCTACCAGCAGAGTTTAGGCAAATAACTCCTGGAGCTCAGTTAGAGATGAATACCAGTAGCCTATAGATGACTGACGAACTCAGGGGATTTGCGCTTGCAATAACTTTAGCACGCGCGACCCCTTCGGTGACCACAAGGCACCCCTCCCTCACACTGAAGGCCTCTACATTCTCTAGCACATGCACGCATACACGCTTGCCCACATTTGTCCTTCTGTGCCTGCGGACTTTCTTCCCACAAGTACAGCTGAAACACCAAGGCACACACTGAAACCACTGGACCTCTCCCATCTCCCTGAAGAATTCTCCAGAGGCCAGAGAAAGACGGTACCAATCTGAACTGCAAAACCCAAGAACAAACAGTGAAGGTTACAGATAAGCAAATGGCCAGAGGTCGGCCAAAGAACATACCCAACTAAAATCAGGAAATCATGTCTTCACTAACAACCACCAAAATCAATGGATACTCCAGTTCATCAGAAACACTGGAAAATGACCTTAAAGATATGCTTATCCAGTTATTAGAGTCACATAAAGAGGAAACTAACAAATCTCTCAGAGAAATAGCCATGCAAATACAGATAGTTAAAGAGGAAACAAACAAATCTCTCAAAGAATTGGCCTCCAGGTGGAGGCAAAGAACGAGGAACTGAACAAAGCTCTCAAAGAAACACAGGAAAATACAGCCAAACAAATAGAGGGACAAGTAGAGACAAAGTTAGTGGCATATAGAGAAGAAACGAACAAAAAAATAGAGGCCATCCTACAGAGACAGGAAGCCACATTCAAACAGATGAAGGAAATGGTGGTGCAAGACATAAAAATAGAATTAGAATCAATAAAGAAAACACAAACAGAGAAAACCCTGGAGCTGGAGAACTTAGAGAAAAGATCAGGAACCACAAAAGTAAGCATCACCAACAGAATACAAGAGATGGAAGAGAGAATCTCTGGTGCCGAAAATACGCTTGCAGAAATTGATACTTCTCTCAAAGAATAAGTAAAATAGGAAAAGTTCCAAACACAAAACATCCAAGAAATCAAAGATACCATGAAAAGGCGAAATCTAAGAATAATAGGAAATGATGAAAAAAAAGATTCCAGTCTCCAAGGTCCAGAAAATATCTTCAAGAAAATCATAGAAGAAAATTTCTCCAACTTTAAGAAAGAGATGTCTATAAACATTCAAGAGGCCTACAGAACACCAAACAGACTAGATCAGAAAAGAAAATCCTCACATCACATCATTCTTGAAACACTAAATATACAGAACAAAGAAAAGATATTAACAGCAGCGAGGAAAAAGGTCAAGTAACATATGAAGGTAGACCTATCAGAATCACACCTGACTTCTCATCAGAAACTATGAACGCCAGAAGGGCCTGGGCAGGTGTCATGTAGACCCTAAGAGACCACAGATGCCAACCCAGACTACTATACCCAGCAAAGCTTTCAATCAACATAGATGGAGAAAACAAAATATTCCACGATAAAACTAAATTTAAGCAATTTCTACACAGCAAACCTGCCCTACAGAAGATACTAGAAGGAAAATTCCAATCCAACGAAAACTATACCCAAGAAAACATAGGATACAGATAATGTTCCTACAAAAATTAAAAGAAAACAAGCAATGAAAAAGAAATGGGCCTGAGATATGAACAGACAGTTTTCAAAAGAAAAAAAATGGCTAAGAAATATCTCAAAAAATGTTTATTATCCTTAGCAATCAGGGGAATACAAATCAAAGCAACTTTGATATTTCATCTTACTTCACTCCAGATGGCAAAAATCAATGAATAACAGACAACAAACACATGCTTGAGGGGATATGGAGAGAAGAGAATCCTCATTCATTGTTGGTTGGATTTTAAACTGAAGCAGGCACTATAGAAAGCAGTGTGGGAAATGATCAAAAAAGTTCAAAATAAATCTACTCTATCACCCTGCAATAGCATTCCTTATCATATGCCACAAGGACTCTCCATTCTAATCCACAGATACCTGCTCAGCCATAATCACTGCTGCTCTATTCACAACAGCCATGAAATGGAAACAGACAAATGATGAGTGGGTAATGAAAATGTGTACATATACGCAACAGAATAATATTCAGCTGTGAAGAAAAATGCAATCACAAAATTTGGAGGTAAATGGAAGAAACTAGAAAAGATTGTATTGAGTGAAGTAACTTAGATCCCAGAAAGACAAAAATTAAATGTTCTCTCATTTAAGGTCAAATCTTTGTATTTGAGTATATATCCTGGAAAGTAAAAAGATACCACGGCCAGGTAGAGAGGTGGGGGTGTGGGAGGAACAGAGAGGAGACTAGCAGGATATAAGTGATCTGATGAGGGAAATGGAAAAGAGGAAGGGGAGCTAATTAGGAAAAGTGAGATAAATACAGAAGAGGAATAGGAGGAGGAGGTGGCAGAGACTAAAATAACAAAATCCCTGACCCCAGGCATGAGAAAGTGGAGATCCTTTGGTTTCCAATTCTTTGGAGTTGCTAGTCAGGATTGTTCAAGAGACCAAACATTATAGGCCCTTGGTTGCCTTCTAGAAGTGGAAAGCAAATGCCTATTGCTGAGGACACCATACCCTTCACAAACAGGGCACAGCAGTCCCTGAACTAGAATTGACTAGAAAGCCTTCTCCCTCAGAAGCAGTTTTAATGGTACCAGAAGACACCAAGAGAGCTTCCAAACGAAAGTAATCAAGCTATGATACCTATAAACACAATGACCAGCATAACCTTAAGAGTGTAGTGCTGGCACACATACTTTGGTGATTATCAACAACTCTCTAATTAGACTAGAGACCCACTCAACAAAAAAGAAATTATGGCTGGTACTGGAAACCTAGCCAACTACTACGGCTACTGAGGTCGTCTATCTTGGAGGAGAACCTACAACTTTCACTTAAAAAAAGCAGCATTAATACTTAACACTGTAGATACTTTCCTTACACCACAGTAAGTGGAGCCCTCACTCCTCATCAAGGAAGCCTCTCTTTGCAACAGAGGGACCCACTACAGGAAACCACAAAGACCCAAAATGCAGAGCTGTGGAACTGAATCCCACTGGATACATCTATAAAACAATTGCCAAACCTAAGGCTCAGGAAACATCTCAGAAAAAAAAGGGCTGAAGGCCTATAAGACCCAGAGTTTACTGTGAGATCGTATCTACTGGGAAGACCAGAAGATACATCCATAAAGTCTAACCAACATGACTGCCCAAATATATGTTGAACAAGGATACCAACAATATACATGACAAAAGGATTTGGGAGAGTGGGAGGACAAGACACCAGGCCTCAAACCAACACAAAGAACTCTAAGTAACTAAAGAATGCTGAGAGCAGGAAAAATAGTCTTGTCCAGGGAAGAGCACACCAGTTGGTTCTCCAACACCAAATGGTCAGCCCTGAATGCACACATACAAGTAACACTGTACAGACTCAACAGGCTGTATTTATGTATTTAAGAATGTATATGTACACACATATATACATGTGCATGTAGTAACAATTAATGAAAAAAGAGACTCGATTTTGAAATATAGCAAAGATAGATATATGGGAGAATTTGTGGGGGAGGAAAGGAAGAGGGTAAATGATATAATAATAAAAAAATTTTAAAAAATGTTTCTGCTTTAATGATTTCACTATGTTGCCTGGGCTGAGATGAACTCTAGATACCTCATTCTTAATTCCTCAGTTACTTTTTTATTGAAGACATGCATTACCACACGAAGTTCATCAATCAAAAGAATCTCCGCCAAGGAGCCTAGGACCAAGACCCTTTCCATAGCCAACCATGACCTTGATGTCCTAACCTTCTGCCCCTACTTCCCAAGTACTGGGGTTACATATGTGAATCTAGATTTTCTTAACTTTGAAATGAAGAATTCATCACAAACTAGGTGTTTGGAATTCCTAATGGACTTTCCATTAAAATAATATTATACAAAGATGTTTTCTAGAAAAGCATATGATGTAAACCCTATTCTGTGTCTTTGCAATGAGTTACTTACAAAGTGTACTAAGTGAAACAAAACAAGAAACTATTTTCTTACTAAAGAGTATGAATTTGCAGATTATGAAAATATTTTAGGAAGTAAGCAAAATAATTCTGCACTCAGTGTGAAGTACACACATGAGCAAGCACTGTAGGATTACAGACTGCTTGCTGCTGGTTCTTCACTGCTGTCAGGCACAAGTTTTCCCATCTGCATAGTTTTACTATGTACCATTGTACATGAGAATAGATTTTTTAAATATGCAATGAATAAAACTGAGATGATAAAAGTTGAAAGGACATTGGTTTTCCTAAACATAAGACAACTGAAAAGAGAAGAAAGAATATCAACTCAGACCAATATTCATATGCAAAGGTAAGAGAAGAAAAGGAAAAAAAAGTGGGAATTTCCTAGAAAAGGATTTCTTGAAAAGTAATAGGGAAAGAGCATGATTTAAACAACTACCAAGTGAGGCTGGAGAGATGGCTCAGAGGTTAAGAGCACTGGCTGTCCTTCCAAAGGTCCTGAGTTTAATTCCCAAGAACCACATGGTGGGTGACTCATAATCATCTATAGAATGAGATTTAGTGCCCTCTTCTGGCCTGCAGGCACACATGCAGGCAGAATACTGTGTAAGTTACAAAAAAAAAAAAAAAGTAAACTACCAAACTGAAGTGATTAACAAACAAACAAAAAGTCTGCTAAGTGAATTTCAAAGAGAAAGAAAGTGTTCAATTCCTAGGATACTAACAAAGCAAAGAAGCTTATATAACTGTGAGTTTCTCTATATGATACATTAAGTTAGTACTTGTATCATGGACAGAAATATTATTTTTGCATTCAGGAAAAAAAAATCACAATTAACTGACTTATTTCAGAATTCAGAATCCTAAAAGACAGGAACTATGGCTTCCCTCATTTTTGTAGAATCAAATGTATTGGACATTATATTAAATGGGAGGAAAAAAAAAAATCTAAATTTTGGCACTCATTTCATCTATAAACCTGTCATGAGACACAAGTGGTACAGAAGCAGCTACAAGTGACAATAATTATGACTTGGTAAAAATGGAGGTACCATGAACTCATCACAAGAAATACTTCTGCATATTTCACAGACTTATCTTCAAAAGGGAAGAAATGATGGTGATAAAAAGAGTTTTATAAAGTTATAAAAATCCCTTTGTAATATTTATTGGTTAAATACTCTGAAGTGATTTTTCTAAAACAAGGCACAACTAAGACATTAAGGATATAGGGTTCTTTGAAAACAGGTTATAAAAAGTCATAAATTAAGGGATAGGGAAGAAGGCTAATTGTATCTAACAGCATAAGGAAAAGAATATTATTTCTCAACAAAATACATATTTCATATACATGAAATATAGTAAAAATATTGGTTTTCTTTGGAAAGTTACATTCAATAAAAATACACACTAATCCTATATTTAGGCCAAAATTAACAAAATTGAATTCCTATATCCATTTACACATACACTTTAAAGCACTATGCCCCTTTGTAAACATCTAAAACAGGTAATAATAAGCAGTTCATCAACATCTCTTTATTAAAATAAACAGATATTATAACTCACCTAAATTATCTCTTAAGGCACTAGCTTCCTCATGGGTTTTGAAATTATAATTTGGTACCAGTTTAAGTCTCATGCGGGAATAATTTTCTACATTAGCTAGTTTCCAGTGCATTCGATTCTGTTTCCTATAAACATTTACAATGAAACAAAATTATTTTAATTATAAAGACTGAAGGGTATAAAAAAAAAAGTATTAAGTACTTCACAATTGTTTAACACCATTTAGAAAATATCCAAGAATAGAGCATTTGCCTAGTATGCATAAGGCCCTGAGTTTGATTACCAGCACTACAGGAGAACAGGGAATGAAGGATGAATAAGAACAAGGTATAATGACACAATGTATACAGTTACTATATTGAAACTTACTACTCTTTATATGCTGGCAACTACTTTAAAACAAATTTAAATGTTTACATTTACCATCTGGACAACTGTCGAGAAAACTAAAATGAGTATGTTTAACTACAATGTAGCAACATTAAAAAAACAAACATATACATGATGAACCTAAGAGAGCCTAAATTATTTACCAAAGATGCCATGTGATTTAATGGTAGAGAAATAAGAATCAAACACTACCTTTCAGACTTCTAGCTTCATTACTTTATTCTTTCACTATTAAATGCAATTTTATAACCACGATACTATTAAAAAGTATTATTACAAATAAAGGTAACTACAATGAATCAAAGACCGAAATATCAAAGTTGAGGAAGTAAAACTCGTAGAAGAAAAATCACGTTTTGTGACCTTGGACTTGGAAATGTTCTCCTAAATACACTA
Organism: Meriones unguiculatus; assembly: GCF_030254825.1. Classification (NCBI taxonomy): domain Eukaryota; kingdom Metazoa; phylum Chordata; class Mammalia; order Rodentia; family Muridae; genus Meriones; species Meriones unguiculatus. The sequence continues at coordinate 48,093,463 of NC_083362.1, read as the reverse complement.
TCAAAAGCATGTAAGAATTAAAAATTGACCCATTAAAATTGAAAACAATACAGCCAGTCCTGATGAGACTTGGTAGGCTAGGGTCAGAGGGAAGAGGAGTACCTCTCCTATCAGTGGACTGGGGGAGGGGCATGGAAAGAGATGAGGGAGGGAGGGTAGGATCGGGAGGGGTTGTGGGAGGGGGCTACAACGGAGATACAAAGTGAATAAACTGTAATTTATAAAAATATAAATAATTTTTTAAAAGTGAAAAAAGCAAATAAGAAGGCTGAAACTGAGTCTAGGTCACCTTTCTGAGTATAATATCTGGTTTGTTTCAGTGTTCAATGAACATGAGTATTTCAGAATAAAATATTAATTATTTAAAAAATTAATAACTTCTGAACAACAGAGGTCACTATCAAGGAAGTGAAATATCTACATATTTGAAAATCACCTGAAGAAGGTCAATGAGAATACCACTAAGAAAAGTTAATAATCAACTCAGTGTGATAACAACGGAAAGGAAACAAGCCAACATTTTTTCAAAGAAGATATAAATGCCCAACAAGCACATGAAACATTCCTCTATACTGTTAGTTATTAGAATGATGGAAGGCAAAATTATAAGATAATGCTTTATACACAATGGAAGGGCCATTTGAAAACCTGGAAAATGACAAGTATTAGCTAGAATGTGGTGAAAGTAGAAAACATTTACTGACAATTCTTGATAAGTTAAACATGAAATATGAGCCAGTAATTGCACTTATATTATATACCCTAAAGGATTAAAAGCATGCTCTCAAGCCAACATTTGGACACAACTGTCCACAGCAGCACTGTCACAGTAGCTGAAAGGTGGCAAACAACTAAATATTTATCTTTTCATCAGCTGGTCAAAAGATAAACAAAAGGTTTACTTCACTATTTTTAAAGAACAAGAGCTTTAAAATATATACACCAGAAAAGAAATGGCAGTATTAAGTTGAAAATGTTGAAATACATAACGTCATTCACTCTAGCTCAATGAGGTGATGTCAGAAAGGCGCAGATGTTCTTATGTAACACTAGAATCTAAAGTCCAACACATGTACTATCGGAGTAAAAGGAAAATTGACCACATGATAAATAACACATAAAAACAAACCTCTAATCATCACAAACCAATTCATAAAAAGACAATTCAAAGTACACTCTAAAAAATTGAAATAAAGAGATAACAGGCTTCAAAGATTAATATCACAGTTCTAAAACATAAAATATGCACCTACTTTTCAGCCCAAGGCCCCCTTTCACATGTAAGATAGAGTCGTATTGCCTTCCAGCGTCTAAAAGCAGTCAGCTGTTGACTGCTAAGTTGTTTAATCATATTATTGTACCTCAAGTTCTCTTGACGTGCTTTTCGATTAAATGGCTCCACAAAATATTCCTGAAATAACAGCAAAAAGAAAGTAATAGATTTACAATTTTTTAATTTGACCAAAAAATGGCATATGACAAAGGCTATGACACATGACTTTCTTGTTTCATTACAATATTTCTCTTTGATGAGGACGGTAGAATTTCAGCTACGTTCTACTTAAGATTTTTTTTTTACACATATAAAAGAAAAACCACACACACACACTCACACACAAAAATCTATGGCTCAGTAAAAGACATCTACTACTGAGCCTATCAACCTGAGTTGGCTCCCATAACTCAAGGGTGGTGGTGATGCATGCATGTAATCCCAATCCAAAGGAGGGGAAATCAGGAAGATGTGACATTTACGGTTATCCTTAGCTGTACATCAAGTTTGAGGCCACTCCAAAATACATGAGACTATCTCAAAAGAAAAAAAGACTAGGATCTAAAATGGCAGCTGTAACTCAAAAAAAAAAAAAACAAGCTGTCAAATAAATTGTAGCTGTTACTGTACCTGTAGAATAGAAATCAATTATCTGGGATAAGACACTAAAACAGATCACTGCTGAGAAAACCGAGGAAGTCATAAAAATCCATGAAAATGATAGGTATCAACTCATCACTGCCCTTATCATGTGGATATAATGTCTTCATTCAGTGTTTCATAGTAGGCTGAGATGCGGCTTGGCTGGTAGCATGTCTGCCAAGCAAGACCCAAGATCAGTCAACAAAAAGTACTAACTGGATACAGTATCAAGTGTTTTGTCCAGTGTTTGGAAAGTGAAAATATGAGGGTTAAGTTCAAGGTTATCTTTGCAGGTACAGAAAATTAGTTCAAGGACAGCAGGGGCAATATGAGACCCTGCTTCAAAATATAAACATGCAAGTTGGGCAGAATTTGCCAGTAAAACACTCAGGCCTTGCATTTTCTCCTTCTGAAGGTATATAAATATAAATTAATAGATCAAAGACTATGCAGTTTGCCTTTATAAACATTTTAAAACCTCTGTCTAGTAAGAACTTGATGGATGGGAGTAGTCATATTTTTATGTGCTAAGCAACTCACAGTGGTTCTGATCTCTGTGGGGTTAATGCCAACACTCCCTCTTTCATTTCTGCTACAAGTAATTTTTCACTTCTCTTATTTGTCAGGCTGACTAGAAGTTTATTGATTTTGCTAACACTCTGAAGAGTCAGATTTTGGATTCATCAATTTTTCTTATTTTTCTGCTTTTTATTTATTTATTTTTAGTTAAATTACAAGGCTGGGGAGATGGTTCACAACTACCCATAATTACAGTTTCAGGGATTCAATGTTCTTTTCTGACCTCTCAGACTCCTGCACATACACTGGTACAAGCATGTATTCAGGTATATACACACACACACACACACACACACACACAACTTTACACTTAAAATTTTTTATTGAATTTATTTGTGTTAGTGAGGAGTACATCAAGATACCTTAGAAGGACCTACTAATAGATTTTCAACTTAACAAGCTTACATAATTTGTAAGATTTACATAATCATTACAAGTCATGTTTTAGTATTAAAATGGTTACTGATCAACTGTTTTTATCCCAAGTTTAGACTCCAAATTTCTGGTGGAATTACTTTCATATGAATAGTAAATGCTTGTAGCCAACATGAAAAACTTGAAGCTGAGCGTGGTGTTACACACCTTTCATCCCAGCACTCAGGGATGCAGAGGCAGGCTGAGCACTGGGAGTTTGAGGTCTACAAAGGGAGTCCAGGACTATACAGGCTATACAGAGAAACCCTGTCTCGAAAAACCAAAACAGAAGAAAGGAAACATTGAATAGTTTTTACCTGAAATTTCAGCTTACTCTCTCCGCCCTCTCGGTCTCTTTTATGCATGTTCACCATTAAGGCTTCATAACAATTCTTCCAATAAAGTGCCATGTTCTCATGACTATCATAAAATGTATGTGTTTCATACTGCTTCATGTAAGGTACAATCTTAGTTTTTAAAAAAGAAAGAAATACACAGAATTTACACACTCCTCAATAAAAATGATAAATCAGCAGAAAAGTCTTGCTCAAAAAAGGTGAAACTTGGGAACTGGAGAGATGGCTCAACAGTTATAAAGTACTAGCTGAGAGCAACCACAAGGACCAGAGTTCAGGTCTCAGCACTCACATAACTCTAAGCACCCCGTAGCTCTACCTCCAAGGGATTTCATACCCTCTTGCCTGTGTGCAGCACACAGCTGCACATGTACACATGCATATGCTCATGCATGCACACACACAGACAAACAATTTAAAATAATTTTTAAAACTTACGTATTTTTCAATGTAAACTTGCCATTCATTTGAATTGCAGTATTCTTGAAAATCTTCAAAAAATGAAGCACTTCCATTGGTAAACGGCAAAGAGGGTAGATGCAAGTTCATGAAAAGAAGCTCATAAATTTTAGAAACCAGAGTACGGAAAAGGGGAATCAGGAAAGAGTAGATTTCTGTCTGTTCCTTGATTGAGCGACTTAGAATATGTTCTAATTTCCCTAAAATATAGCACGCCTCCTCTTGATTTTCAATTACTTTGGTCTGAAGAAGGGTATTTAGCTTAGCTGATGCCATTGCACAAACCTGGAAGAAAAAAAAGTTAGATTAAAAAAAAAAAGAGCATACTAAAGCAAACATTCAATACTAGCAAAAGATCTCCCTTACTCCAACAATTCAAAAGTTTTATATATTAACTGTCAATAATTATAACTCTCACTTACAGGCTAACAAGTCAAGTGTGTCACATTTTCATAGACATTGGCATAAAAAAAAAGAAGCTGTGATGAAAGACAAAGACCCACAAAGACTTTCATAAGCACACTACCACCATCTGACCTGCCTCCCCAACTCCAGTGCTAAGTGAGACAAAAGCCACAATACAGTAGCACACAGATTGGCTGCTCAGAGATAACACCCTAGGACTTTATGTTGGGCTTTCAACTGATCTTTGCTATAAAGAAAGGGATTAGTTTTGTTACAATGGCAGTCAACAAACTTGCCTTTTGCTCTAAAAAGAAACATGACTTCTATTTTCCAGAGTCCTTCAGGATAGCCACGTGTGATGGCATACACATTTAACCCCAGCACTTGGGAGGCATAGGTAGGCAGATCTCTGCGAGTTTGAAAACAGCCTGGTCTACAGAGTGAGTTCCAGGACAGCTAGAGCTGCATAGAAAGACTACATCTCAAAACAAAACAAAAATACTCCTGGACAGCCAAAACTAAACAGAGAAACCCAAAACAAAACAAACAACAACAAAATAGTTAGCAGGAGCAGTCTGTCACATGATAAACAGGAACACAACAGACCTGTGGAGAACTTTCTACAACAATGACTGTAGAAGTAGCACTATATTCATTGGGAGATTAAGTTGAAAATAGGTTCAATTGCCATTGGCAACCATTTGCATCCTTGAGGGAGGAGAAGTGTAGTGAGAGAGAAAACAAATCTCAATGAAGTCTATTTAAATGTCTTGTTACATAGAATTGTAACTATTTCAACACACATAGATAAATAAAAAATCTGCGTCCTTAACTAGAAATTTAAATAATGTTAAACTTCCTAGGGCAAATACATATTAAGAACACAAGCCCAAGTAAAAGAAAACTCTCCATTACTATTCATTTAATCTCTAGCACTGAAGAGGAAGGAGCTAATTAAGAAGGAGTTTAAGGAAAGAGTAATGAGAATACAACCACTGGATTAGAGCTTCTTTGCAATAGGCCAACCTTATGTTAAAATTTTAACTTCTACATCCTCTTAGCAACATTACACCTAGTTTAGGAACAGCACTGGAAATCAGTCTCTTCCCTACCTCCTTGCATCAAATAATAAAACTAAATATTTAAAAACAAAACAGGGTTAGGGAGATTGCTCAGTAAATAAAATGCTTGGAAGACCCCAGTTTGAATCCACAAAGTGCATAGAAAAGCTAAATTTGTTAGTGCTTGACTGTAATCCCACCACTCCTACAGCAAGACGGGAGAATCCCTGGAGGCTCACAGGTCAGCTAGCCTAGTGCACCCAGCAGAAAACAACAACAAGATCCTGCTCCAAATAACGGGAGAAGTTGAGGACCAACATCCAAGTTTGTCCTCTGACTTCCAGTGGCACGCTATGACACAAATGTGTTTTCCCTCTCTCTCTCACACACACACAGAAGAAGTAAATATTTATCAATTCTAAAAGTACCCAATGAGAATAAAAAAATGACAGATCAAATATCAGAGCAATTTTCTAAACTTTTAGATTTTAGTTTACAATAGGAACAATAAATATTCTTTGTGAACACATTTTATCTTTAGTTCTAAAATCTAGTAAAACAACGTACCTAAATTTATACATTTTTGTGTTAGTGTGCAGGCGATTCTGCTGGCTGCCCTCAGGGACCTAACAACATCTATGTCATCATCTGCCAGCACCGCCTGGTGTGACAGGTGTAAGTGGCCTATTATAGGACCACCCGCCACTCCTAGTGTGCCCTCTCTCTCTTGAACTTTCTCCTTCTCTCTCTGTTCAGTTGTGTCTCTCTGTGTGTCTTAGGGGTCCCCTTTCCCTTCCTCCCTCTCCCCTCTTTCTGCCCTCATGGCTCACTCACTGTCTCTACATCTTCTACAGGTCCTCCTCTCCTCACCCCCCAAAACTTCCTTATACCAGATCTGCTGTGTGGCATAATTCCTCAGGGGGCACACCTTGGCACGGGACCACCACGGTAACCCCTTGCTACCACATCATTATAGATCATAACATTTTGTGCACAATTTTATATATTTATACATAAAATCTAGCAAAACCAAGTACATAACAAAACAATGTACATAATAGCACATACATAATGCTCGATAAGTGAACAAATACATAATAGAGTATAAAATTTTGGATTAGTTAAACAGGAAAAGAGTTCAAGAAGAAAATTATTATGAATCATTTTTCCTAAAAATACAATTCTTATATCTCTGCCAGCTATTTTTAGCACCTGGCAAACAACAATGAATGCATATGATCTATCAGTAAACCCTATAAAAGGAAATCACAGAGTCCTAGTTCTGAGAAAAAAAAAAAAAAAAAAAAAGAAAAGCTGCTTATGCTCCTTTCTGATCTTATGAAATTGAAACTTCAAGTGATACAATACTGAAAAGGGAATCTGAGAGATGGTTTAACAGGTAAAGGTGTGTGCTATAAAGCCTTATGACCTGAGCCTGAACCCAAAATCCATGTGGTGGACTGAGAGAACTGACTTCCTGTTCTCTGGAACATTTGTGTACAGTGCAGGCAAATGAGATAAATACAATGTAATTTAAATAATACTAAAAAGTCATTATTATATACTTATTATTATTATGGTATGTGAGAAGATAAAAAATAGCATGAAAGAAATATCAAACCTGCAAACTGCCTCTTCCAATGAATTCTAGAAGCAACTGGATCTGAATTTGAGAGAGTTTTACCCAGACTGGATTCTCAGAATACCATACTGACAGACAGTCAAGCAGCTGCATAGTATCTTCTAAAAGCTATCAAAAGAAAAATTGAGAAATAAAAACATTTTTTAGAAAAAATGTAATGATGATCTTTCTCCAAAAACAGTAATCATAAGTACTGTAAAAGTAGTTCAATGTGCAGTTGCTATAAAAAAGAGCCCTGTAGGAACAAAATCTGTTGGCTCTTCACCTCATGCATGTTTACTGCATCCAATTAAATATTAAAGCTCCAAAAAGAAGTGATGCAAAGTTTTTCCTTAAATAATTCTAAAGTACCTAGAATATTTATCTATTTCCATTTTGTTTTGTTTGCAACAGTATCACATTGTAGCTCAGGCTGACATGGAACTGTCCATGTGGCACATACTGGACTCCGAGACTCCGAGACAGTTTATCATAGATGCTAAAATCATAGGCTTTGACCACTATACTGGGCCCTAGAATGCAACCTCAAAAGACCATTACTAACCTTCTCCGTCCACATGTTGGAATTGACCACTCCTTCTGACTGCAGAAAATCCTGTATGATCAGCAGGAGTCGGAAGGCGTTTTCAGCAGTTACAGGACTACTTTTTGCATCTCTGTTTTCTGAGACTGCCCATTCTAACATCTTCTGTAGCAAACTAAGTGTAAAACAAAGTCCTTTAAAAATCTATCAGTTTAGGAAAAACAAAAATAAAAAATCAACACCAGTTACTTATTAGCAGCATTGCAACTCCAAAGAAATACTCTCACAGCAGGCTGCCACTGAGATTGCAGATGGAGGACTTCTGGGGAAAATGGAGATTAAGAGAAGAAACATACTCTATTCCAAAGGAAAAAAAAAAAAAACAGAAGACAAAAATTAGAAATCAACAGAGGTAGTGAAGGAACACTTGGGAACCACGGAGGAAAAGACAGGAAGCATGGCTGCAGACTCTGAGACCTCGGCAAGGAAAGGGAAAGCAGAAGCTGCCATGGCATGGGCATAAATGCCCGTAACCAAGTACTGATGCAGACGTGACAGTAGGGTTGTGAGAGTGAAGACAAGTGGATCCCAGGGGCTTGCTGAGCAACCTCTTCTCAGCCCAGCTGAGACAGCCATGTTAAAGTGACATCTAATTGAGAAGCAGACTAAATGACAAATCAGAAAAAGATTTGACAGAATGTGTCAGAAAGGAGTATGTCCATCTCTCATGAGATCAGAACAGGAAAGAGAGGTTTCTTAAGAGCAGCGCAGGAGGAGATAAGTTTATTACTGAAAGCTTTTTTTTTTTAACCTCAACAGTTCTACAGAGACAGATTGCAGAGAGAACAAGCTAGACACAGTGAAAGACAGAAGGAGACAGAGAATGAGAAGCCAGAAGATTAAAACATATTGAAGAATTTAAGGCCAGGTAGGGCAATTAAGTGAGAAGTCAGTTTGAATCAGTCAGCTTAATGAGGAGTTTGGGCCAGAACAGCTCAGTTGAACCAGTCAGTGAGAGTTCAGAAAGATTTAGAAAGTTTTGGGAACAGCTCTCATCTCATCCCTTCACCTGAGAAATTAAGAACAGCATTTACAGAGCCTGGTTCAACAAACACAAACCCTAAACAGAATATAAACATAAGAACAGAAGTCACAGTATCATCTCATTAGGAGTAGAACATGTCCTCAACAAGGTTTAGGGCACCTTCATGATAAAAGCCCTAAAAGCTAGGACTTCCATGAAACACCCTTAACATAAGACTACATGACCAGACCAACTGCTAATATACTAATGACACGGTCCGGAAATGAAAGCATTTCCTCTAACATCAAGTGTCTATAATCGGCTGTTACTTAATATAGTGCTAAAATCTTTCCTAGAACAAAGCAAAAGAATGAAGTAAAAGGGATGTAGCAATGAGGAAAGAAGGAAGTCAAATGACCTACCTACTTGCAAAGTACATAACCCTACACTCTACCAGCAGACCTCTGAAACCAATTAATCCTTTGAATAAAGAAGCAATGGGAAAATTCACCATCACACTTAACAAACCTAAAGAAATCAGGGCTAGGAGAAAAAAATCTCATCTCATTCAGAATAGTTTAAAACAAGAAGAACAACAAACCTATGAGCAATTCTAACAAAGAAAGTGAATGACTTCTACAACACTAATAAACACTAATAAATAGTGTTTATTAATGTTTAATAGACACTAATAAAATAGAATACAACACCAGAAAATGTAAACACCTCCCCTACTCATGAATTAGAAGAATACAGATTCAATGTCATCCCCATCAAAATCTCATGACAACCTTCATACAGCTAGAAAAAAAATCCTGAAAATTCATAAAAAACACAAAAGGCTTCACACAGCCAAAACACAAAGAACAACACAGCAAGTATCATGCCAGATATCACATGTATTACAGAGCAACAGAATCAAAACAAGTGTGGGACGAGCACAAGAAGCTTCATAGAACAATGAACAAATTACTGGGAAATAAAGGCACATAGCCAGAGTCACATTATTTTGACAAAGATATAAAAACATATTTTGGAAAGTGACTTTATCAAATAGTGCAGGGGAAACTGTATTTTTACATGTTTAAGAATAAAATGATAGAGATCCACATCTCTCATGTTGCATTAAAAATCAACTGAAAATGAATCAAAGACTTTAAGACTTGATAGTTTGAAAATCAAATAGGAAAATTCAAGACATAGGTAAAAACTTCATATAGACACTCCAGCAGCACAAAAACAATACCAAGAACTGACAAAAAGCTTCTGAAAAGCAAAAGGAAAAAAATCACCACAGTGAAGAGAAAGCCTATAAAATAAGAGGAAAAAAGATCTTTGCAACTAGACATCAGACAGGATTAGTATCTCAAATGTATAAAGAGCTATAAAATTAAACTCCTCCCCCAAAAAGCTATCTAATTAAAGAAATTATTTACAAAATTAATAGTTCTCCAAAAAAAATACAATAAATAAATACTAAAAAAGTGTTCAATGTCCTTAAAAATCAGGGAAACAAAAAGTAAAATTGCTTTTAGATTCCATCTCACCCCAGTCAGAATGACTGTCATCAAGATAACAAAGGACAGTAAACACTGGTGAGGATGTAGGAGAGAGGAACCTCCCTACACTATGGAGAGAAGGTAAACCTCTACTGAAATGTAGAAACCAGTGTGGAGGTTTCTCCAAGAGCTAAAAACAGAACAACCACACGAGCCATCCATACCACGCTTAAAATCACTCAAATTCAAATATATTTAAATCTCTTGACAATGGAATATGCTTTGTGCTTCTTTCTATATTTTACTAGAATAGTAAAACCTAGGAAGAGAAAATTGTAGTTTCTTTCCTCTCCTTACCTCTACTATACACTAGATTAAGTATTCAGGATTTAATTTTAGACTCCCATTCTCTCCGGGGGGAGAGGGGGAGGTTGCTTAAAAAAATTAGTAACTGAATGCTTACGTTAGTTTTATTTCATCTGATGGTCGAAGTAGCTCACTTGATATTCCTGGTTTAGTTAGTGCTGAAAACACTTGTCCTCGTTCGATCCAAGCGTCTTCATCAGACTTTTCTAGTCCTTTACACATGACACGACTCAAAATACTTGTAAGCAGATGAAGAAGCTCCTCTTCATGTCTCTATAAAAATATTAATATTAAATATTAGAAAGAAATGTTAACATATCATAGAAGCATCTACATATACTTACTATGTAAGATACTGTAAACATTTTTGAAGTTTATTATTTTTAATTATGGGTGGGAATAGGAGTCTGCACATGAGTACAGCTGCTGGAAAAAGCCAGAGCTTCAAGATCCCCTCCTGGAGCTAGAGTTACATATAGTTGTGAGCTGCCTGAGGTGGTTCTGGAAACGGAACTGGGGTCTTCTGGAAAAGCAGCAAGTCCTCTTAACTGTTACCTCTTCTGCCCACTTTTAACAGGCCTTTATTGACCGGAGATACAAGATGTGGAAGACGCAGGCTTCGCTCTCAAGACAGTGAGGCGGGGGTGGAGAAAAGGTCTGGTTAAGAGTACTTCCTGCTCTTGCAAGAGACCCACATTCAATTTCCAGCACCCAAACGGTGGCTCACAACCATCCATAACTTGAGTTCTAGGACATTCAATGGCCCTTCTGACCTCCACAGGCACCAGACACATACAAGGTACACATACATGCATGTAAGGAAAACATTCATGAATACAACCTAACATGTGTAAGCCAGTATGTTCATTCCCTATTATCACACATATACATACAATTACACACACACCAAAACAAAACAAACAAAAAAGCAAAATATTCCCAAGTGACTAGTAACAATCACCCTTCTAATTTTGGATTATAAGACTCAGAATGTAAATGGGAAATATTAGTAACAGCTCACATACTATAAAGGACCAGAAGTATAAAACTAGCATGTAGGAAACATACTTTGAAAAGATAAGAAAATTTACCTCTTGGCTTTCAAGGAGGGAGAAGTCCTCGCTAAAGCCCACTTCATTTGTGGTACTTCTTTCTTTGTCAGAGTGCACGGAAAAGGACTTGGTAGACTCTACTGGGGACGGTGTGCTGGGGGAGCTGTCCAGCACTTGACTCCCGACATCACTCAACTCACAGACGTCAATTCCACTGAGATCCAAACTCAGATGGGAAGTGTTACTATGCCAGAATTCTTCTTGATTTTCTGACTTGAAAGATAATTCTCCTTCAGAGCTATCTTCTTGAAACATTGGTGTGTTTGAGTTCAGGGACTGACTATCTTCCAAACTCCAGTGATCTGAAGACACATCAGCTAATGTCATTTTTTCATCATCATGTCTTTCAAAGTTCCTCTTAACATCTTCAGTTGACAAAGGTTTATTTTCTTTCACTGAAATAGTCTTCCCATGTGTGTGAAGAGAATTTACATTTTCAAAATTTGCTTTTAAAAAAAGTCTAACAAAGGTGTCTTGCCAACCCACTTGCTGTGATATCTGGTAGGCTGCATCTGGCTGGGACTGCAAAATCTGTAATATCTACAAAGACAACACAAAACACAAAGTGAAGAAAAAAACCCACAAAATTCATAAAACATAGACAAGTTTTTAATGACAAAGTCTCTTCAGTAACAGCAATGTGATGAGAAACAACGTGAGGATGTATTTTCAAATTGTGTTCTACGTATGTGGTGTATGTGAATGTGTGTGCAGGTTCATATGCATACACTCGAGGCCAGAGAAGGGTGCTGAGTGTGTTATTCTACCACTCCCCATCTTATTCCCGTGAAGCAGGGTCTCTCACTGAAGCTGAAGCTAGGGTAACGGCCAGCAAGCCTCAGCCACCTTATATCTCTAGCTTCCAAAATGCTGTGGTTGTAGGCATGCATGGCCACACACAGCTGTGCACATGGGTGAGGGAAATTTGAACTCAGTTCTTCACATTCATGCAAGCACTCTTACCCACTCATCCATCTAATCACCTAGAAGTATGTTCTTAATTATAAATGTAGAGCTATTTAATATTGTGGTTCTACCTAATCTGATATTACTCTTGCACAGAGTAAAGATGTGCTAAAATACACAAAAGCTAAAATGATTGTCCACAAACCATGCTGGATGTTATTAACTTGTTGAGATAAAATATTAATAAGAAGAAAGTGTACATAAAATATAATAAAGTGATCATTATCTCAATCAAATACTTTTTACATCTTGTTAAGTAAGGGTTATTGAGTGACTTGACTGTGCCAGGCACAAGCTTGGAGAGTATAGCCAAAGCACACAAGACACTTTACAGAACCTCGGCACTCTAAGGAGAGTGTTTGCTACTTCCATTTTTTTTCAAGTCAAGGTAATGACTACTTTTGCAGGTATATTTGTTTAATAAGTCTATATTAGCAAACAAATAAATAAATCACTTTAATTACAAAAAGTTAATGCCAGTAAGATGTATGTTATTATTTAGCTTACATAAGTTAAAGATAAATTGTCACATGGCAATCTTCCTAAATGAGTTCCTTCTCTGAAATAAAAATAAGTTCTTAGCCAAGCAGTGGTGGCACACACCTTTAATCCCAACACTCAGGAGATAGAGGCAGGCAGATCTCTCTGAGTTTGAGATCAGCCTGGTCTACAGAGAGTCCAGGGCAGCCAGGGATTCACAGGAAAACCCTGTCTTGAACCCCAACCCCCTCAAACCGCCTCCCTCAAAAAAAGGATTACAACTTCAAAGTGAGGCTGAAAAACTTAACAAAGAACTGGGAATATGGGATTTACTTCAGAAAAAAAGGAAGAAGGAAGCGGGGAAGAAAATCAGGAGATGGAAGAGAATGGAAAGGTAGTAGGAAGGAAAGTTACAAGCATTGAGGGTTCTGGCAGAGGACGGTATTTTCTGGTAATGAATTTTTGACCGTGAAAAAATATTTCAGAAAAATAAGTAAAGCTGAAAGTTGACATACTGGAGCAGGCCGTGGTGGTACACACCTTTAATCCCAGCACTCCTGAGGCAGAGGCAGGCAGATCTCTGAGTTTGAAGCTACCCTGGTCTCCAGGTAAATTCCAGGACAGGCAGAGCTACATAGATACCCTGTCTCGAACAAAACAAAACTTGACATACTGATTTCTTATAATTTCATAAAGTTAATTCTTTTCTTTTAAAAGAAACATTTTATTATTTATTTATATATGTGTATATTTACTTAATTCAAGTTAGTCCTATACTATAAAGGCTGGCATCCAGCTTATGATCCTTTTGCCTGGGCCCTCTACATGTTGTAATTACAATAATGTACCACCACATCCAATTGTAACTGCTTAGAAGATAATATATATTATGAAACAAGCAAACAAAAAACATATCCGCCACAAACTACTCAATGAATAACACAGTCAAAATATGACGCTGTTATTGTAAAAATATATCTTGAAAGTTTACTAACCTTTCTACAGAGGACCACTCTGACATTTACATATGTTCTGTGAGATATATATACTACAGATAACAGATCTTTGAAATTAATAACCGGATCTATGATTAAGAAAAAAGTTAAAATTAAATTTCATAGATATTCAAAGAAAGAATAGTTAATTGTATAAATACTGAAATAATTATTCATTTTCCAAAGAGAACTATAGAGATGTTCAAATTTCCCCCATAAAACTTCAGATTGATTATACTCCAATTAAGCCTAAATAACTTCTCTTTCTTTGACTGCCTAAGTATATTGTCTACACTGCAAGGATGCAATACTATTATCTTTTTCTATAAATATTTTTGATTATCAGTCAAGACAAGATAAAGAACATTTCCACACCCAGAGTATCTCCCATAAATTCTAATTTGTGGCTGGTTAAGTACAGAAAAAAAAATTATTCCAAAAATTAGAAAGAAACTGTCTCAAATTAGCTTTATTTACCTTTAAAAACTTAAGTACCTTTTAAAACTTAAGCACCTTTCATAGATATTTTCTTTAATGCCTTTTTCTTATTTAGGAAATCAATCATTAACTTAGCTACTCCCTCATAGACATTTAGTTTAAAGCTATGTCCCAAGAAGTAAAAAAGCAAGTACAGAGATACATTATCTGAGGAACACCTTGAAAAATCAAGTAACAGGTAATTTAAAAAGTAACCTGAGAAGGGAGATTTTTAACAAATCTTCCAGAGAAAATTAATTTATTAAATACATCACTGTTCCTAGTTTAGTCATACCTGTATTAAGGATTTGATTAACAAGGTTCTTAATGAGAGACGTGTTAACTGGTGTTTCAGTAAGAAGGAGTCCCATTCCTGAATAGCCAACTTCTCTGAGACGGAGACGTTGTTTACTACGTTCATAAACATTTGTGCATTTTAACATCTGTTCCATGACCTGATCACAAAAGGTAAGTCTTTTTAAATTTATTTTTTATAATTTATCCACTTTACATCCCAACTGTAGTCCCTCCCTTGTCTCCTCCTGGTTTCACCCTCACTCCCTCCTCCCCCTGTTCCCCTACCCTAGACCACAGAAAGTGGCTTGAAACCCTCCTCCTCTATCATCTGACCCTAGCCTATTAAGTCTCATTAGGACTGATTGCATTCTCTTCCTCTGTGGCCCGGCAAGGAACCCCACCATGGGAAAGTGATCAGAGAAAGGGCAAAGGAGACAGTCCCTGCTCGCCATCCTAAGGGATCCACATGGAGACTGAGCTGCCCATGGGCTACATCTGAGCAGGAAGTCTAGGTCCTCTCCATGCATGGTTCTTGGCTGGTGCATCACTCTCTGTAGATCCTGTGGTCCCAGATTTGTTGGCTTGTAAAACAGTCTTTTCAATGCAGAGAAACATTGGATTCTGGAGCATTATCAATAAATTTTACTGAACCGTATCTGTATTCAGGTAAATAATGTTTAAAACTCTAGTTTAAATATGGCATTTGAAAGAGTAGTGTATTGGGACTAGAGAGATGGCTCAGAAGTTAAGAGCACTGGCCGCTCTTCCAGAGGTCCTGAGTTCAATTCCCTGCACCTACATGGTGGCTCCCAACCATCTATAGTGAGATCCAGAGCATTCATGTACATAAAATAAATAAAATCTTTAAAAAAGAGATAGTAGTATACATACGTAGCAGGCATGAAGAATACATTCATGAGTAAAGATATAATTATTATTACTATTATTGTTATTAATCTTTTGGACAAGGTCTGATTATATTAATTTTTACTTGTTATGTTGATAGTTTGGCTTACTTAGGGTTTTTAGATGTGCTGGTAGATTTGGGGAGGGACATAAACCCAGGGCATGCTAAGTCAGCACTCTACTATTAACTATATTCCCATTCTATAGTATAGTTTTTATAATATACACATAACATAAAAAATATGTAACTAAAGGAGTACAAAAATAATTTAGTCAGAGAATATATATATGTATATAGAGTGAGCAAATTTATAAACTCACAAATGCCCCCATGATATAAAGAAGCTTATAAAATATTTGTACCTTAAAAATGATTTCTCTTAGTCTGTCAGAATATTTCTGATTTAACAGCAAGGCATATAGTAGGTCAGCATTTCCTGGTTCAAACATCAGTAAGAAAAGTTGACCTCTAGTTGGGCTGGTTCGTAGAAGACTGAAGAGTATATCCAAAATTCCAAAGAGCTTTTCAAGTTAAACAACACAAAACAAAAACATCACTTATGTATAGAGGCAGCAAAAGGGCATATGTCTCAAAATAGTTATTTAACTAAATTTGATATACCCTGCTTCTTCTCTCTGGTCTCTTTAGCTTCTTCTTCTTCCTTTGGATAGCCTTTCATTATAATTCTTTAATATCTCTGAAACCATTCCTAGCCTGTTTGCGCATATAAAAAAAAAATCCTCTTCAGGGTCTAACATGGTCTCCTCAACATGTAAATCCTCCTACAAAGCCTCACAAACAATCACACTCATGTTTTACAGTTATCTGTTAATTTCTTTTAATTATGTAGATTCCACTAGGTTAAAAAAATATTACCTTGGGGGCTGGAGAGATGGCTCAGAGGTTAAGAGCACTGGCTGCTCTTCCAGAGGTCATGAGTTCAATTCCCAGCAACCACATGGTGGCTCACAACCATCTATAATGAAATCTGATGCCCTCTTCTGACAAGCAGGTGTACACACATTGTATACATAATAAATAAATAAATAAATCTTAAATAAAAAAAATATTACCTGCATTGCTAACATACATACATATATATATTTACATTTTCCAGTTGGTAACAGATAATATACACCAAGAAAATTATGAAAACAAAATTTGAGAACGGCTAGATACAACATCTGTGTAATAATGTGGATATGGAGTGTCATGATTTACATTTGAAGTGTCTTTCTCAAAGGCTCATGTGCTGAAAGCTTGTTTGGTTGCTAGCGGAGGCACTACTGAGGTGACCTGACCATCAAGACAATAGACTTCACCAATGGACTAACAGATTATTATGACAGACTAAGCAAAGGTAATAGAATCACTGGGTGAAACAATAAATAGAGTTGTGCTTTAAAGGCTCTCTCTTGTTCCTGGCCACTCCTCATCTAGCTCCCTTCTGCCTTCTGACTGCCAAAACAGAGTGGATTTGCTCTGCTCTCCTAAGCTCCTGTACCAAATGCTCTGTCTCATCATGCCTTAGAGCAAGAAGGGAAATGACAATAGGATGAACAATCAAATCATAAGCCAAAGGACGCCCTTCATCTTTCTAACAGCTTGTCTCTGGTACTCTGTCACAGCAACTGCTTTCCACACAGAAATTACAATATACTTCTTTAACTGTGTAGGATGTTGACAGTATCCAATACAATTTAAGTCATTAGACAATTAAGTAAGTTTATAAGATGACAAAGAACTTTAGAAGTTAAAATCCATTTCAGCCATAATACCTGTTCTTCTTCATGAGTAGCAGCTATGTAACCTATGATACTTTGGACTTCTTCATGAGTTCCACCTTTACAAAGAAAATATTTAATTAGCCCATACAAAGAAGTCCTTATTGTTCGAATATCATCTGGAGATAGCTCACTGCATGTAGAACCATGCCTGAAAGAGAAAACAAAAGTTGAACTATTAAGTTAAGTACTTTGATAATTTCGTATAAAAGAATTCATAAAGTTAAAATTAAAGCTAGTAAAAACTGGATAAAGGTACTTGTTACCAACCCTGACCACCTGACTCTGATCCTGGGACTCATGTGGCAGGAGATAACCAACTCTCACAAGCTGTCCTAACCCCACACATGTACTCCCAGCCCTCATACATACATACACACACACACACACACACACACCCCACAGAAATGAATGCAACTTATAAATTAAAAAAACCAAACCTTTCTAGGTACTTGCCATAAAGTCTATAAAGCGCTTGCTGCACAAGCATGATGGCCCGAGTTCATTCCTCAGAACCCATGTGAAAAAGCTGGATATGGTAACACACACTTGTGCTCCTAGAACTAGGAAGGCAGAAACAAGTAGATCCCTGAGGTTTGCTCCTGGCCAGCCTAGCCACACAGTGGCTACAGGACAGGCAGAGTCCTTGTCTCAAAAACACAAGGTGAATGGTATCTGAGGGAAAAGGACACCTAAGGTTGACCTCTGGATTCTCCACACACACATATGTGCAAGCACCTATATCAGAGGAGTATACACAAAAGTAGCCTAAGAAACTGACTCGCTCCATCAATAATGTACTTGCTATGCAAGCCTAAGGTCTGGAGTGTAGGTGCCAGAACCTTTGTGATAAGCTGAGTGTGGCAGCTTTTGCTGGGGAAGGAAGATACAAGGGTTCTTAGGGTTTGTTGGACAGACATCCATTCTAGCCAGAAAGATGAGCTCAAGGTTTAATAAGACACCTTCTGTCAAAAACCAAGATGGAGAGCAATTGAGAAGGATGCCATAGGGGTTAAAAGATTTAGCACAGTGGTAGAGTATTTGCCTATCAAGTGCAAGGACCTGGATTTAGTCTTCACCTCGAAGAAAATGGACACCAGAAGCAGGGTGTAGTGTCCACACCTTTACTCTCAGCACTTAGCAGAGCCAGGAGATGTCTGTGAGTTCAAGGCTAGCCTGGTGTACAAAACAAGCTTTTTTTTTTTTGGGGGGGGGAGGGAGGACAGATAACACTGGAAGTTGTGGCCTCTGGCACCCATAGCATGTGCACATATACTCCTCCCTCCAGCCCACAAACACATACAAACACACAAACACACACACTGGCACATGCACAGTATTAATATAATTATTACAATTCATGGTGCCTTTTCTTTCTTTTTTTCTTTGATATAAGATCTAACCTTTTCTATGCTGTCCTATAACTTGTTATGGAGCTGTGAATATCCTTGAACTTCTGATCTTATTGCCTCTTAACATCCACAGGCTGGGAAGTATGCAGTACCACATTGTGTTTAAGAATCATGTTTATTGGGAAAGTCCTCTACCAAAGAAATAGCCCAGCTGACTTCTTTTAGTGATATTTTAAGAGCTTCAGTTACAAAAATAAAATTATTACAATATTCAACACATAAAACCATAATACTAAGAAAAATTATAATATTAAGAATAAACAGTTGTGTGTGGTTTGCATATTAACTAACTTAACTCTCAACCATCATAGGTCATACTCAGTTTTAATCTGCTTTTTATACATAAAAACACTAAAATATAGAGAATTCGAATGATTTGAGTAACACTACACAATTAAAAAAAACATACACACCTAATAAATGTGAATCTATTGCTCATCATTTTAACCTCTCTACTACCCTGTTTCTCTGAAGTTTCAGAATACCTGAACTGCTGGTCAAGAGAACAAGCTACACATTCAGTAACTGTCAGACAGAAAAAAACAAATTAAACTGAGAGGGAACAAAGATGTCATACCTGTAATAAATCCTAAGTGTATCTAGGAGAAACTGCACGCCATACTTCTTCCGGAAAACTCTCCTACTGTCTTTAATAATAGTCGAAAGATACTGTATATGGCCTAAAATAAAATGTTCATTTATAAATAACATAACTAAAATAAAGTCACAATAGTCATATTTCCAAAACCAACTGTACAGTATTTATCTGATAGCTTGGTCTTACCAATCTGAAAAGGAAAATCTCCACGGTTCCAAATGCGGAAGTCAAAGAGTAAATACTGATACATCTGTTGAAGCAACAGTGTGTTTTTTTCTAGTGATACCTGTTCAATTAGTAATTGAATTGCCATCAATACATTAACATCCATTAGGGTACCTGGCACCTAAAATTTAACAGAAAAGGGTTTCATAAAGGTCATTTAAAATATTAGTATGAAACTTTAACTTCCAATAATTCAGAAATCCATAAAATACAGAATAAATAATAGTACAAAATATAAAGAACATAAATCATTAATCTTTCTGATTTAATACTGGATCATATTTTCCCAATGTCATATTCCTAGTCTTTCGGGTTTTTTTTCTTTTTCTTTAAATTTTTTACAATTTATTTACTTTATATCCCAATTGTAGCTCCCTCCCTTATATCCTCCTGGTCCCACCTGCCCTCCCTCTTTCCTCCCTATAACCCTCTCCTAGTCCACTGATAGGGGAGGTCCTCCTCTTCTACCATCTGATCCTAGCCTATCAAGTCTCATGAGGACTGCCTGGATCCTCTTCCTCTGTGGGTTGACAAGATTGCTCTGCCAGACAGAAGTGATCAAAGAGCAGGCAACTGAGTTCATGTAAGAGACAGCCCCTACTCCCTTTACTAGGAAGCCTCACATGGAGACTGAGCCGCCTATGGGCTACATCTGAACAGGGTCTAGGTCCTCTCCATGCATAGTCCTTGCTTGATGCATCAATCTCTGCAGGCCCATATTTTTTGGCTTTGTTGGTCTCCTTGTGGAACTCCTGTCCCCTTCAGGTCCTTCTATCCCCCTATTCTTCCATCAGACTCCCTGTGCTCTGCCCTAAGTTTGGCTGTGAGTCTCTGCATCTGCTCCAATCCTCTGCTGGGTGGGGTCTTTCAGAGGACATCTATGGTATCTTCCATCCTGTTCTCTGCCCCCCGCCACTCCTGATGTCTATCCTGTTTGCCTGTTGAATGAGAATTAATCATCCTCCCTAGAGTCCTCCTTGGTCTTTAGCTTCATTAAGTCTATAGATTTTAGTATGTTTATCCTATATAATATGGCTAACATCCACTCATAAGTGACTATAAACTACGAGTGACTTTCTGGTTCTGAGTTACCTCACTCAGATTGATCTTTCCTAGTTCTATCATCCTGCAAATTTCATGATTTTCTTGTTTTTAATAGCCAAGTAGTATTCCATTGTGTAAATGTACTACAATTTCTTTATCTATTCTTCAGCTGCATTTTTCTACATATAAAAATCCAGTTAGACCAGCACCATTTGTGGACAAAGTCTCATTATATAGAGATGTATCCCAGATTTTACCTCAAAATCCTAAACACTGAGCCTTCTCTCCTGCCCCAGGAATTATTTTTAGTGTGTATACTGTGTGACCACGTGTATGGATTTCTGCACAGAAGTGCAGTGCTCTCAGTAGTTAGAAGAGGGCACAAGATACTGGGGGGATGAAATCCTACCTAAGTGTGAGCCTCTTCAAAAGCAATGCATGCTCTTAAATGCTAAGCCATCTCTACAACCCTTGAGCACATTTCTTGACTTCCATTGTCTCCCAAGGTGCAGAGAAGCCAAACCCTTACTCCACTTATGTGCATGGGGTCTGTCAGTGCTACCAACTTCTGGAAACCTGGCCACTTGGATGACCACCCCCACCCCCAGTCCTTCAGCACAGGCTTTTTTTTGAGAGAGGGTTTCTCTGTGTAGCCTAGAGTGTCCTGGACTCACTTTGTAGACCAGGCTGGCCTCGCTGGAACTCACAGAGATCCACTTGTCTCTGCCTCTCTGAGTGTTGGAATTAAATGTGTGTGCCACTGTGCCCGGCTTAAAATCTTTCTTTTAATGCTCAAAGAACATTATCCCTTTAAATGTTTATAGAAACTGTATGAAATTATTATTCTTTCTATTTTACAGACAGGGAATCTAAGGCATGAAATAGCATCTCCAAACAATTCAGCTAGCAAAAGTTTTAAGCTCAGACAGAATCCATGATCTAACAGACGAAAGAACTGAAGCTGCAAAACATCATGAGCCAGTATATGACAGAACTAAGAAACTTCTCTAGAAGGGGGCTGGGGAAACAGCTCAGAGGTTAAGAGTACTGGCTGTTCTTCCAAAGTACCCAAGTTCAATTCCCAGCAACCACATGGCAACTTACAACCGTCTGTAACTCCAGTTCCAGAGAACCTGATACCCTCACACAGACATACATACAGGCAAAACACCAATGCACATAAAGATAAAAATAAATTTTAAAAAGATAAGAGAAAGAAAGAAAATTCTCCAGAAAATTTTAAAGAATTACTCCTCCCATAAACAGATCAAGAAAATTCAATCACTGCTGTGGTGGTCTAAATATGTGGTGGCCCCCGTAGATTCATGTGTTTGCATGCTTGGCCCATGAGGAGTGGCACTATTAGGAGGTGTGGCCTTGCTGAAGAAGCATGTCACTGGTAGTGTGCTTTCAAGTCTCCTATACTATACTCCCATATAGTGTGACACACAGTCTCCTGCTGCCTGAGAATGTGGATGTAGAACTCTCAGCTCCATCCCCAGCACAATGTTTGCCTGTAGGTGGGCATGTTTCTCACTCTGACAATAACAGACTAAACCCCTGAAACTGTATCCAGCCCCAATTAAATGTTTTTCTTTGTAAGAATTGACATGGTAATGGTGTCTCTTCACAGCAATGAAACACTAAGACAACTGCACATACAGTAAGGACATATCTTTCTCTCGTTCATAGTTACTCTTTCCAGGACTCAATGAAAGCTATAGTAGTGATTTAAGTAGTTCTCAGCTCCTTAACTGGTATCGTGAATTCTCACATTTTGCCCTTCACAACGCTGTGAGGTGGACATGACTGTCATTTCCACCAACTCATCTGTTTTGCAGATGAGTAAATTAAACCCAAGAAAATGACTTTTACTGGGGCCATATACACCGCCTTTGTAAGCAGGTCTCTCAATGACATTATAAAAAGGTCTTGTAGAGAGCTTCAAAAGAATGATGAACTGGTAGTTACCCAAAAGCAGGCAAACTTTGTAAACTGGCATCCTAGGCTGACCATAAAAAAAAAAAAAAAAAAAAAAAAGGATGGAATAGGAATCCTTTCAATATCAGTTTTTCTTTGTGACTCAGTTTTCTCTGTCTGGCCAGTGATCTTAGGTCTAGCCTTCATAAACTACCTTAGAGAGCCCTGTGTTGTACAGCATGTGAAAGCACACTATAGCAAAGAGATCTCGAGTTGGCTGAACAAAAAGACTCTCCTCTTGACCACATGAAATAATCTGAAAAAAATGTCAGGAATTTTCTTTTAATACAAAGTTCTCTAATAATTTCCTAATACCTCTGATACTTAATGGCAGCCTTCCAATGTGGGAGTTTCAGATCAGGTCTCTGTCGTTCTTTCTGTCTTTCCTTTCTTCCTTTTCAGTTTTTGGAGAAAAGGTTTCCCTGTGTGATCCTTGGCTGTACTGGAATTTGCTCTGTAGATCAGGCTGGCCTTTAACTCAGAGATCTGCCTGCCTCTGGCCCCCAAGTTCTGGGATTAAAGTTGTGCTCCACCATACCCAGCCTCAGTTTCTACTTCTTTCAGATTGTCCAGTGGTTATCTGAAATGGCCACATAAGGCTTCTTGAATGATTTTGATTTTTTGAAACAGGGCCTCACTACATAGCTCTGGCTGTCCTAGACCTCTCTATGTAGACGAGGAAGGTCTCAAATTTACAGAAACCAGCCGCCTCTACCTCACAAATAATGGGAATAAAGGTGTGCGCCACTAGGACTAACTTTCCCCACAGGGAGCCTTCCCTCTAACATTGTCACTATGACAAAACCTACCATGATCAAGTGGCATGCTGGACTCATTAGTCTCTTGGAATGCTTCCCCTGCCTTTCCAAAATCTCTTATGATGGAGTCTTTTCAGCAGCTACCAAAGTTTAAAAGAAAACAACAACAACAAAACTGCAGGAGAGAAGCCAAATCCTAGTATATGCAAATAAACTTCCATCCAAAGTGGCCTTGTGATTTACTTTAATTATTCCTTACAGATTGGGGTTTATCTGAGCGCCATATTAAACTGGAAAATTTTCTTTATATCAAGTCAGGTATGACTGTACATATCTATAACCTTAACACTCAGAAAGCTGAAGCTGAAAACTGTAAACGCGAGGACAGCCTGGACTATATACTGTGTAGCTCTCTTATGATTTTATGATTTGACAATGTCTAGCTATTCCATACAGACTTTAATTTTATTTACTGCAAACATCCAGCTCTCTTCTCCCTCACAACAGTCAGAGGATTTCCTGATGAACTTATACATAAAGTCAATCCCAGCTTATCAGCTGTGTGAGACACAATATTCTGGTTCTCAAACACCTAAATACTATACCTCGCAACTAAGGAAGTATACACCAAAGGCTATATATTCTTATTTAAGATAAGTCATTTGTATTATTCTATTAAAGTTTATAAATGCTGCCTATAAAACAAATCATATGCACTGATATAATTTGAGCTGTAATACAGTAATCATTAGTAACATTTTTTAGTAAGAATAAAATCACAACAGCAATTCATGATCATCACAATCAATCAAAAGTTAGACTTGATTACCTTCTGAAGTAAGGCACCAAGAGTTGCAACTCCATGAGACTGAATAAGATTGTCCTGGTTGATAGGATGTCTCTGAATAAAGTGTTTCACAATCAAGATGAATGTTGCAATGAGATTTTTCTCTAGTCTTGACTCTAGGAAAACATCATGATCAAAATCACTCTCATCACTTTTATATCACATATTTTGTATCATAATTCACATTTTAACAAAAAAGTGATCTAATTCAGTTCTTGCTTCCAAGATTGATTTGTACAATGAAATAAAAAAGCAGCAACTACTAACTATATGATTGTATCTTTATTGTGATATAACAATGTGGTGGGATAGTCAAAAGTAAAGTTACTATCTTCAGTGTTTTATACAGAGTCTTGTAACCTTACTGAACTATGTCAGGTCAGAGGGCAGCTGCTGTAAATAAGTAATATGTCATTTCATTTGCCAACTAATTCTCAAGTTTCTAAATGACTATTCTGGGCAATGTAATTGTATTACCTGATGCCTTTGTGGAGGCCAACCCCAGACATTCTTGTTCAATAGGTGTTACTAATTCAGGATCTGTGTTTTCACTCAATCCTTCACAAGTCTGTCCTTCACTAAAGTGGCTTATTTGTTCCAGTAAAGGAAAAAGTGCATTTAATCCACCTATACAATTGATGATGTCCTGAAAACAAAGTTTAAAAATTTTAACATTACAAAATAAAAGCAATGGTGTAGTTTAGTATCTATAGTATATATGAAGATACAATTTGTTAATAAACCTTAAGTAATGTATGTGATAGTCCAAGGTGAAGGAATCCTTAAGCAGACAGTTTCAAAGATAACCATAACTTACATTCAAAGAAGACCATTTCTGGTCATTTTCCTGTGCTTGTTTTTCAGAGCTTGGAAGTTTGAACATGTACAATGTTAATCTAACAATGTCAAGAATGAGTAACTGTCACCATACAGTCATGCATTAAAAAAACAGGAGAGGAACCAGAAGTACAGCTGACTCTTCTGATTTTAGTTAACAAAAATGGAATGGGTAAAGCAAGCTGAAATATAAAATATGCTTAATGTCTGACATATAGAGAATGTTATATAAAGCTGCTCTTATTATTAATCAGTAAAACATTCAGACCAACCCGGTCCTGGGGTACACCGGTAATCCCAGCACTCAGGGAGGCAGAGGCAGGTGGATCCCTGTGAGTTCAAGGCCAGCCTGGTCTACAAAGCAGTCCAAAACAGCCAAGGCTACACAGAGAAACCCTGTCTGGAAAAAACAAAACAAAACAAACAAACAAACAAAAAAACCCCACAAAACCATCCAGACCTACACTGAAGTATTATTTCACCATTGTAAACCTAGTACAAGAAAGGCCGAGGCAGGAATATTCCAAGTTCAAAGCCAGCCTGAGAGGGAGTGAGAAAGGTAGGAAAGAGAAGTAGAAAGGGAAGGGGAGAGAAGATTAACAAATCTATCATCTCATCTAGTCAGCTGTCACAACTGCTGCTATAAAACACTTCCTTAGCAAACCTCCCAATTCAATATTCTTCATGTTGTACCTGTGCCTGAGATTTCAAGATCCATTCCAACTGCATACCTGCCCTGCCACTTTATTTTGCGTATCTTTAAATGATCTAAAATTATTTTACACATTACATAAAAAGATTAAACAGACTGGGGAAAAAACATACTAATTTTAAAGAGTTTCTTGTATGGTAGTAGTAACTGAACTTTTTGGATGGCAAATATTTTCCTTCTCAGTTGTCTTTTTTTTTCCCAAGAAGGAGAGAATTTTTATTTTACTTAAGCATATATATATATATATATATAAAACTGTCTTTTTTAAATAATTATGTTCCTGTCCTGTTTCCAACATTAGGCAAAATATTTGATTAGTTAATTTATATAGCTACAATACAAAGTACTAAAGACTCATTTTGAGATCTGCATAGCATATGTAAGATAATTATGTTCATATATAATAAACAGACATAGTCTTGTAAAACTAGTCTTATAAGGGAAGCAAAAGTTAAACTATGTAACCTACTGTAAACTATGTAAACTATTGTATTTATAACTAAATACAATAGCAGTTTTGTTTTGTTTTGTTTTGTTTGAGTTGGCTTGGTTGAAAGCATAGTTTACAAAGGTAAATTCAGTTTTAGTCAGCCATTCAACTACTATAATTGTTAATCCTTCAGAATATAAATCTGTATAACATTTTTTCTATCTATCCATCTGTCTGTCTACCTACCTAATCTGGGGAGGGGAGTTATTTCGGAAACAAGGTCTCATTATATATCTTTGGCTGTCCTGGAACTCCCTATGCAGACCAGACTGAACACAAACTGTCTCTCGAGTGCTGGGATTAAAGGCATGCACCACCATATCCAGCACTGCATAAAATCTTAGCAGAGACCTATTATTAAGATCAATTTGGTAGTGCTTAAAAGATAAAATCTGGGCAGGTCAGGTGGATAAGAGTTCTTGCTATGCAAGTATGAGGACTTGAAGGTCTGAGTTCAAATCCCAAGTATCCATGTAAAACTCTTGGCAGGACTGCCTGAAAACTCCAGCACCAAGAAAACAGAGACAGGGAGATCCCGAGAGACAGGGAGATCAAGGACTAGCCAGCTTAACCTAAAAGGCAAGTTTTCTGTTTAATCACAACAATAGGTGAAAACAATAAATTTCTAGCAATACACACACACACACACACACACAGGCACACAAGTACTTCCTCCCACTCCTCATAATACTGGGGCTAAGAATGTGACTCATGGTAAAGCTATTACCCAAATACAGAATGCCCTGGGTCCAGTTACTAGTACTTAAAAAAAAAAAAAAAAGATTCTATATGTTATGCGTAAGTAAACTTAATGTAAATTTAAGTTATATTAAAATGTCTATTGCATATTATTAATTTACCTTAATGTCCCAATTCACTACTTTGTTTCCTGTTAATCTTCCATGCAAAGAATTAGTAGACAAGTCAAGGCAAATTGAATTTTTGCAAGCCTAAAAACAAAAGAAAAATACAACAAGCATCTCAGTGCAATTAGAACAAAACATAACTTTAATTACATACAGAATGTTTCACCATAATTTTAAAAGTACATAATAAAATAAGTAATAATAACAACATGCCTCGCATTTGCTTTTTACTGTTCTCTCACTGTGTGCATGCGCATCTGCGGGT
Organism: Meriones unguiculatus; assembly: GCF_030254825.1. Classification (NCBI taxonomy): domain Eukaryota; kingdom Metazoa; phylum Chordata; class Mammalia; order Rodentia; family Muridae; genus Meriones; species Meriones unguiculatus. The sequence continues at coordinate 48,066,168 of NC_083362.1, read as the reverse complement.
GTGTGTGTGTGTGTGTGTGTGTTATCTGTGTGGGGCATACAAAAACTTCAACAGCCATGGAGGCTAGAGGTAGACACCAGGTCTGAGATGTCATCAATCACTCTCTGCCTTCATTTCTGAGACAGGGAGTCTCACCAATTATCTAGACTGACTGGCAAACAATCTCTCCACCTTCTCTGGCCTTCCAGCAGTAGGGTTCAAGCACACATCATATAGGTGCTTGGGGATCCAAACTCAGGTCCTCATGTTCTCACACCAATTAATTTAAATAATGTCTCTTTTTTAAAAAAGGGAACTAAATTCTAGAGCGCTCACTTATCAGAAGTAGGTCACTGTATTCAGTTCTTGGCATAAAGGAAATACCAAATTTTAAAGGAACAGGTGACTACACACACCTGAATGAAAAACAGCTGACTACTGAAAGGTGTGCCAAAGTATCATTTAACAAATTAGCATTTGTTAATACTTGAATTACTTTTAAGAGTGCTGAAAAAACTAATGAAACAAATTAAACCAAGCAGAATCCTTTTCTACACATGTTTTTAAAAGCATATCATCAATCTCCAAGAAGAACATGAAGAATGCAAGAGCTCTATGAACTTACTTTACTTTAGAGACATGTATTACACCATTTTGGAGAAACACACCTTTAATAAAATGACTTACCTACATATTAATCACATTTCTTGGGGGAGATAAGATAATAACTAATTTTTTAAAGTATAGGTTTTAAAATTTTCAGTCTCAGAAAATACAGTCTTAATATCACCAAATTCAAAATTACTATGTAAGAAGGTGACAACCATAATGGTAAAAGCCAGATGCCCACTACATGTCAAAACTATGTCACTCAGTATACTACCTGGATTAGATGCAATGATTTCCTAGGTATCTATGCTATATACTGGAAACTGAATAGGAGAGGAAAGGCCAGTAGTTGCAAAGAAAGAAGGTTATTATGGTTGGGTAAACATACATATTGTTGGGGATACACTGATCTTGACTGGATCAAAACTAGCTTTTGCTAAACAAGTATTTTTTGGAAAAAACTGAATATAGGTGATATATTCAATTATGTAAGTAACTGTAAAATATTCAGGGATAAAATTTTGAAGGTTTGAGGGTTTTGTTGTGTATCTGGGTTTTTTTTTTTTGTTTGTTTGTGTGTGTGTTTTTGGTTTTTTTGAGACAGGGTTTCACTGTATAGCCTTGGCTGTCACTGTATAGACCAGGCTGGCCTCAAACTCAAGAGACTTGCCTGCCTCTGTTTCCCAAGTGCTGGAATTAAATACACTTTCTACCCCCTCTTGGTTAGGGAAAAAAGTTTTATAGTTGTACCAATCTACTTTTACAAATGACCTGAGAAAAAGTAATCAAATACAACAAAATATTAACAACTGGAATTTGGGTAAGGAATATGTAGGATTATTACACTACGTTTTTTTAACTTCTCACTAAGGTTTGAAATTAATAATCCTAATAAAAAGGTGGGAGAACACAAAACCAGTAAGGTTATTTTATTAGGTCAGATACAACAAATAAATGGTATGATTATGTACCAGCTTGCTAAATTAGAAAAAGAAAATTCTATATTATCTCAATTAAAATATTTTCTGAACTATGATGAGTCAAATAATACTGTTTATGACACTTCTCTGCTTTTTTCCTCCTAACTCTACCTTATATTTTTTCCATCACTCTTTACTAGTTCATTACTTTCATTAACTAAGTCTCTGAAGTAAAAAAAGCTAGACATGACATGTACACTGGAAGGTTTTCTATCCTTCAGAAAACACCTCCCCTCCCTTCAACATCACATTTTAAAAAAGCAAGCCTAAGTTTGAGTACAAGTGTTTCATATTTATTTTTGGATAACTAGAGAAATACAAATTAAAAAGGTTTCATTCATTAAAACCAACACAAAAAATTTCCAGAGACACTAGTACAATTCACCCTAGTAGAATGGCATAGCACATGAACTTTAGTTGAGGAGGTAGGCCTTTTTTTCCCCCTGCTTCTCAACTTCCTTTTAAAATCCCTAATTTCCAAAAATAAAGATTCAAGCCCCTCCTCAATTACCCACTGAAGTGACAACAGGAATAAAACAATGAATTTGAGTTCATGGAAGTTACAACTATGGACAGCCATGCATTTGCTCTGACCTTTGCTGTGTAGTGAAGGAGGACGTTACTTGGCAGGTCAGCCATGTCACAGTCTGGACACTTCCAAGGGCTTAAGCAATTTGGACCTGAAAATTAGTCACACACACACATACATCACTGAATAGACATGGTCTCCTTGATTCTGTGTTACCAAAACCAAAACAAAACTTAGAATCAAGATATTTCAAGCTGCTCAAATAACATAGCTAAAACACACTGTGTTACATGTACTTTAGTTTGATGTCCTCCCTAATTTTTCCAAAATCTAGGAATTTGAAGATGATCAATTTCTGCTGCAGAAAGGACATTGTATGTAGCATTATGACAATATTATAAAATACAAAGACTGTACTGATTTATCTAATGTGAACAAATTAAAAATAATAATCAAACAAAAATATTTAAAATTAATGTGATATTGGGCATGGTGGTATACAACTTTAATCCTAGCACTCTAAAGGCAGAAGCAGGAAGATCTCTCTGTAAATCCAAGGCCAGCTAGGGCTATATAAGACCCTATCATTAAAAGAAAAATTTAGTATGAACAGACAGCAGAGAAATAGAATAGCACGTAAGATAACAGTGCTCACTTTCATTTACAACCAAAATGGAGGCTCAAACAAGGTTCCATTTGCAGATAATAGAAGAAAAACCCTCTTTTCTCTCTCTTCCTTAGTTCTGCCCATTCAGAACATTCCAGCATTGGCCACAATTGGCTCTACCTTATTTTTATTAGATAGATCTTTTATTCAATCTGAAGCTCATCATCTAGCTAGGCTGGCTGACCAACAAGCTCCTAGGATTTCTATCTCCACACATGAACACTGGGGTTACAGGTAGAAGCAGCCATGTCCAGCTTTTCCGTGAGTCCTGAGGGTCCAAACTAAGCATCTCCTGCTTGAAAGCAGAACTGAGTCATCTCCACAGCACATCATGATACTCCATCTTAGTGAGGCTGTGCTAAATCTGATAGACTTCTGTGTAATCAATAATACTGTAACTGTTTTTTCTCTTTTAGGAGCTGATTGTGTAACATGTATTGAGAACCATTAATTTATACATGCACTTTGAATATTCATTCTCAGAATATAAAACCATTAAAATAAAAATAAGTACAATAACTCATCATACTGAAAATTTTAAGTGTATATCATTAGTAAAAAATGATAGCTGGGCAGCGATGGTACACGTTTAATCCCAGCACTCAGGAGGCAGAGGCAGGCAGATCTCTGACTTCAAGGTCAACCTGGTCTACAAAGTTCCAGGACAGCCAGGGCTACATAAAAAAAACTCGGTATCCAAAACCAATAAACAAACAAACAAACAAACAAATAAAGAATTCATAGCATCAATTCAAGAAACCATACAAAAGTAAAAGCCAATCATTTATAATAATAATAATTATCATTTAAGAGTAAAATTGTAAATAGAACTATAAGAATTAAGTATACACTATATAACCACAAACACTGCATTGAATGACTTTTTTCTAACTTGGATTTACTTGGGTTACAAATCAAACATTTAAATACTTCAATGAGTGTCAAAAAGAAATGATTAAGTTCCAAATTCAATTCTGAAAAAATCCAAATAGTCCTATTCATCTCAAAACTCCTATGCAATCTGAACAGGGTATTTTGGTGAAAAACAAGTTATTCTGCAAAATTAATGTCCATGATTTTGTTGTTTTTTTATTTTATTTTTAAGATTTACTTATTATTTATATAGCATTCTGCCTGCAGGCCAGAAGAGGGCACCATATCTAACTGCAGATGGTTGAGAGCCACCATGTGGTTGCTGGGAATTGAACTAGGACCTTTGGTAAAACAGCCAGTGCTCTTATCTTCTGATTTCTCTGTGTAGCTTTGACTGTCCTGGACTCGCTTTGCAGACCAGGTTAGCTTTGAACTCTTGCAGATCTGCTGCCCTGAGTGTTGGGATAGCAGGCGTGCAAAACTGCACCCGGCAATGTCTATGATGCTTAAAGATTTAAATTCAGAATAAGGACTAAATAGTAATTAATATATTATATTCAAAATCATATCCAAAAGAAAAAAACAAAACATTTACAATACTATCCAAGAATATGTAACTATACTGCCTTCAGAAATTCTTCAGGTATATCAATACAAGAATTATAAAAGTGACAAGTTCTGGAACAAGATTCATTATTTTGGAATCACTTCCATAATTTCTTTTTTTTCTTCTTTGACACAGGATCTCAACAGGCCAAGTTGCTATGTAGATGACGATGACCTTGAACTCCTAAAACTGCCTCGACTCCCTAAGCGTTTGGATTATAAGCATGTACTGCCAAGCTCTACCATTTCAATTTAAAATTTTGAATTATTACATTTATATTTGTGTATGTAGAAGGACACTCATGACATAGCTTGGATGTGGAGGGTTAGATAGCATTCTTTCCTTTTTTTTTTTTTTTAAGGTTTATTTGTTATGTACACAGGTTCTGCCTGCAATGTGTGCCTGTACACTGGAAGAGGGCACCAGATCTGACTAAAGATGGTTGTGAGCCACCATGTGGTTTCTGGGAATTGAACTCAGGATCTTTGGAAGAGCAGCCAGTGCTCTTAACTGCTGAGCCATCTCTCCAGCCCACTTCTATGCTTTCCTATGTAGATAGGCTTCTATGTGATTTCATCAGTTCATTAACTTCTGTCAAAAGTACTGATAGTATTATGGATAGAACCAAATGACCTTAAAATTCACACTAAAAACATAATTTCCAATGTGACTATATTATAATTAGAGCCTTTAAAGTTGAATTATGTTATAAGAATGGGGTCCTAATCAGTCAGGGTCCCATAAGAAAAGGAAGAGACGCTATAGAGACCAGGTCTTTTTGTCTACATGCACACTGAAGAAAAACATCACATTGAGATCACAGTAAAAAAGGGGTTACCTAAAACAAAGAGAAGCCTCACTAGAAAACAGCACTCATATTATCTTAATCTTGAACATTTACCCTCCATTAATATGAGAAAATAAATTTCAGTGATTAAAGACACACAGTTTGTAGTAATTTACAATGGCAATGCTGGGAGACTAACATGTGCAGTAGTTTCGATATAAGAAATTTAAATATCACCCAAAATAGTGCTGGAGAGATGACTGAGCAGTTAACAGTGCTTACTGCTCTTACAGAGGATCTAGGTTCAGTTCTCCGCACCCCCATGGTAGCTTAAAACTGCCTGTAACTCCATTTCTGGGAGATCCAATACCCTCTGTCCTGTATAACACTTCTACAAATGATGCACATTAACTCACAAAGGTGCACAAGAACACAAGCACACACACACACAAATATTTAATTATTGCCTAAACACTTGCTTTAGTTATACCTACAAAAAAGTAGAGAAGTATAGAAGTATACTTAAAAAAAGTATACAGGAGGCTTTTCTTTTCAGTTTCCACTAAAACACTACAGATCTGTAACATAGTTCAGCACTTAGATCACTTGCTTAGTATGTGCTAGATCCCCAAAGTGTGAATGAACAAACAAACGAATGAACAAATGAATGAATGAATGAACGAACAAACAAAGTCTTCAAATAATCTTTGGGAAACATTCAGGCAAGAAGGAGGAGCAACGATAAAACACTGTGACTGTGCATGCTCACCTGCTAAATATAAAGCCTTGACCTGAGGAGGCTGCAGCGCTTCATGGAATATAATAACAGATCCTAGCTGGCCCTCCAGGGATGTGGGGCAACCCCACTCACTATCTTGGGTTCCAGCTGAAATTAACTTGGTAACTAATTTTGATTTTTCAACTGTTCCTCCCCAGGAGGCTGATGACAATATTCCACCAAATGATGTCCGGTGAGGGGAAATGGGAGTAGAAAATGGTGGATCTGGGATTTGAGATGGTGGAGGAGTAGTGGTTCTTTGACCAGCTGAACCAATACAACAGGAAGTAAATGGCTAAAAATTAAACAAAAGCGACAAAAATTATTTAAAATTGCACAACTTTAAAATAAAGCTCTCTCTTCATATTTAAAGTTAAACAGTATAAATCTGAGCTAGATGGCACACACTGAATAGTCCCATCACTAGGGAGACCAAGCCAAAAGGATCATCAGCTGCATAATGAGACCCTATCTCAAAAAACACAAAAACACTGAAATGAAATACTATGGAGCTGGATATGTAGCTCCATGGAAAACACTTATCTAGCATGTATGAAACTTGGGTTTGATAAACACCAATGAAAAAATAAATAAATAAAACTTAAAATTAAGTAAAAATAGATGAAATAGTATAATATAAACTAAGCAAATAAACACACTGAAACTAAAAGTGAAAGCTGATTTTTCAACTGGATCATAACATATATAGGCAAGTATATACCTAAGGCATCACTGTCAAAGTTACTTTGGTGAAGAGAATACAGACATTATTTTTATGACTTTTTTCGATGGACATTGTTCTGAGTATTATTCTTAAAAAATTAAAAGAGCTTTACAGTTACCTAAAATAGAGATAATTACATTCCCCCCCACAAAATTTATCAAGTATAATGTTAATTAAAGATTACCTTTAACAGTCATGATGATAAGTAAGAAACTAGCAGGTAAACTGACAAATTTCCTACTTCATCCTATTAGTCCCAGAAAAGACGTTCTTAAATTAGCCAGTCTCAAAAAGCTTTCTTCACTAGTGTAGAGAATAAAGCTTGAAGCTAGTTCATTACTAATTCAAATTTAACAAATATCTATCATAGTTATTTTCTTAAATATTTTATTTAATTGGAGAAGGTTTTTTTTTTTTTTTAATGACACTTTGGTCTGGTTTATTCAGTTCTTTGACTTTGCCAAATCTACTTTTCCAAGCCTTTCATTACATTTCTTTCTTGAAATGATTTTTTTCAAATAATGTATAACATTATCTAATAGCACACTAAGAGAAATGAATACCAATTTACTGTATGTCAATATATAGAACATAGTTCAAAACTTTCAGGCAAAAATTTAGAATATATTTCCTAAATATCTTCAGGATTTTGTAATCAATAAGGCCTATAAAGTTACAGATACTCACCTCATTCATGGCAGGAAATCTGAGAGGGGCAGAAACCTTTTGTTGTCCATTGTCATAGATATAGACAAGACTCTGACCAAAGGGCCTTTTTCCAGGCATGTGAACAATGGCTATGTTGTGCTGATGAAGTAAAGTACACATTAAAATGACTAAAACCACATTATGTCTTTGCAATGACATATGCTTCAAATTACTTCATAATTTTTGTGAACAAAATGTTAAGGACAGATAAAATGCTGATACAATGATGTTCTCAAAACAAGTATCAATTTTTTATGCACTACAAAACAATCTTCTTTATCAGAAGACTCACAACTATTTTAAGTCTCTTCTGTATTTTTTTAATGTTTTAAGTATTCTTACAAGTATTTTTTTTCAATGAGCAGCATTTTACAATTTTTAGATAAAAAACAGAAGTACACTTGTTTAACAACCTCACATCTCATTTTGAACTGAAATTCAAAAATCAGTCTAGGAAATCTTCAAGGACTCACAATATAAGTTCCAGCAGAAGAATCATTACTGCTTTTTTTTTTTTTTTTTTTAAAGATCTATTTGTTTATTACTTATATAGCATTCTTCCTGCACACCAGACCCCAGTATAGATGGTTATAAGCCACCAGCTTGTTGCTGGGAATTGAACTTAGGACCTTTGGAAGAACAGTAAGTGTTCTTAACCTCTGAGCCATCTCTCTAGGCCTCATTACTGCTTCTTTAATGACAATGATAAGTACGCTAACATCTTTATAAACAGAACTTTCCTACCAACAGAACCTGAAAACGAAAGCTAGCAGAGCAGATGAAGGCTACTCATAAAAATGCAGCTTACTGTTACATGTCTTAAATGAAAGACATAACCCAGGATTCGATGGTATCCTAAAGTCTTACCCAGAGAGAGTCACAGAAACTGTGGTCAGGGAGCGTGACTGTTGCATATTCTCTTTTCGTGCACACTGCTACAACCAAAATGCCTGAGTGGGTAATAAAAGCTTCGAAACCCATTCCACTTCCTGTAAAAAAGCTAACAAAAATATATGTTATCAGAACCTCTGAAAGCAAGTTGCCCAGTCTCTTTGACATTGAAGCACATCATAAACTAAAAGCCATCACAAACATCTTCATCGACAATGCTGAAATCGTAACCTATCAGCCCAACTTTGTTTCATTTTTTAAATCCATTTTGGACATGAAATTTAATAAATTATGAAAGATAATACTGTTAAGTAAGATTTCATTATCAACCTAAAGCAGTGGTTCTCAATTTTCCTAATGCTGTGACCCTTTAACACAGTTTCTTATTAAGTGGTAGTCCCCAACCATAAAATTATTTTTGTTTCTGCTGCACAACTGTAAGTTTGCTACTTTTATGAATCATGATACAAATATCTGTATTTTCCAATCCCTATGGTCTTAGTCATTCCCTATGGTCATGGCCCACAAGTTAAGAACCACTGAGCTAGAGCAAAACTAAAAATTTTTAAATCTTTTAAATTTTGCAAAATATCCAGAAAGCATACATAACAGTTTAAAAATCATAAAGCATATTAAAAGTGATTGCTGGGTGTGCTATCACATACCTATAATTCCAGCACCTAGGAGGCAGAAGCAGACAGATTTCTGTGAATTCGAGGCTAGCTTTGTCTACAAAGTGAGTTTCAGGACAGCCAGGGTTACACAAAGAAACCCAGGGTGGGCCAGGGAGGGGGGTAATTATTAGCCACTGAGGCCTGAATGTTTTACATAAAAACTCAGCTCCTTCAATGGAACAGAGTTTATTATCCCTTTCTCTCCATTTTTATACTACTTTTATTTTTGTTTCCAAAAGACCCTCATTTTTTAGCCAGAAAAAATATCTAAAATACAGAATAAATATAAAAGCAATAAAGCACCTCTAAACTATACACCTCTAAACTATACAGATAAAAAACTTTCATATAACTACTATAAATTTTAAAAACTAGATCCTTACTTTTTCCCATTTAAGAATCACAGCATACACAACGTGAAAATATTCATTTATACTCCACCATTTGTACCATTACCTATATAATTGTTTCCTTTTTCCTCCTTTGTTAGCAGTGCCGAGGGTCAACCGACCCTGATCTAAACAAAACCAAGCAGTGAAGGAAAATGCAGAGCCAGGCCATTTCTGAATGGCAGGCACAGAAATACCTGCCATGCTATGTGACAAATTAAAATACTGCAGTGCACTCTCAAGACTGAGTTTCCGCGCCATTGTCAGGATGGCACGAGTCACGGGAACGGTGTACGGGTGAGCAAACTCAGATTCATCCACTCTCAGCAACCGGAGTAGTCGACGGATCTCTTCTGAGCTCACAGACTGACTCCCCAGTGAACCATGGATTGCAATCAAATTCTCAGCACAAATTCGATGTAAGGAAGAGTGGGATTCAAGGGTTTCAATGATTCTTATTCCCATGTTTGCATTCACACAGGTAGTTCGGCTCTGTTTATTAATGCAACAAATTTTTTTCAGCCAATCAGAGATGAAAATTTGTAGGTCATGAGATTCTAGCTCCGGAAGCCACTGGATAAGAACCAAGAGAGGATGGACATTACTAATGCCCAAAATGCCAACTGAAGTATGATCACCCTCCACGGCCTGGAAAGTAACACAAAAGTAAAAGGATAGTTACTATTCTTAAAGTAGTGATAATGGAACTTCTCATGACAAAGGTTAAAAACTCACCATGTTCATAAGTTCTTTAAGCAGTTCTAGTGGTGGCTGGCCCAAAGATTTTAATACCTCAAGCATGTGCATATAGCCAATTCTTTCTTTAAATACTTCCTAGAGGGTAAAACAACATACCAAAGCACATTTTCAATTACTAAATTTGTTGGAATATTAAAGACTGAGTATTTAAACTAATTAATATGAAATATAAAGGTTATTAAATCAGTTTTGTTCTCTTACATTATCTATGTCCATCTATATTCATCCTTCTCTCTCTCTTTTGAAACAGGGTCTTTCTATGTTGCCTAAGCTGAGATCTTTCCATCTGTCTCACTTATGTCAGGAACGGGGATAACAGGCATATGCCCTTGAATCCGGCTGTGTACATATTAAAACATATTCTATATTCTTTTTATAATAATAATAAAGATACAAAAGTTCAGCAAAATGCAAAATAAATGAAATCAAGACAACTGTTTTATAGAACCATTTTCTTCTGATTAAGTTATATGACACTTCCTTTATCGTCACCTTCTCTCCTGTCAGCCTGTCCCATCCTCCTCCCCTCCCCCTCCAGCAACCCCCTAGACATAGTTTTACTTCATAGCTTTGGCTGTCCTGAAGCTCTGTCTCATAAAAAAAAGAAGAAAAAAAAAAAAAAGGGAAACAAACAAAAAAGAGCTAGATTAAATTCCTGATGGCACATGCCTGTAAGCCCAGCAGAGGCAGGCAGATCTCTGTGAGTTCAAGGACAGCCTGGACTATAAAGCAAGTCTAGGACAAGTAAGGCTACACCAAGAAAACATGTCTCAAACAAACAAACAAAATTCTGGATTAGCACTGTGGCCCACAATTGGGGAAGTAGAGGCAAAAGGCCATTCTGGGCTATATACTGAGACCTAGTTTAAATAACAAGGACTAGGATGTAGCTCAGTGGTGAAATGGAGGCCCTGGGTTAGATTTAGAACAATGCTCAAATTTTAAGTGGCCAGAATAAGGAAAAAAAAAAATTCTGTTCCCTGTATCTAAATGATCTGCAGCATCAGTCAACATTAGGAAGCTTGAAGTCATTTACATTCTTAACTCAAAGCTAAAAAGTAAATATAAAGACTATCCAAATATCTAGAAAATAGAAAATCACCCCATTAAAACTAGGCAAAAATAGGTAAACCAACCATAAAAAGGTTAAAAACATCAGTAAAGCCAGTTATCTCTGTAAGCTGGATGACAAGCATAAGAAGAAACTTATCAAGCGGTGCTTTGTCATGTGACCTCATTTAGGGAGAAAAGGTGAGGGCCCTGAACCCATCATGTTACATAACCTCTATAATTTTAAACCACAAAAGGCATTACTGTAAAAAAAAAAAAAAAAAAAAAAAAAAATCACCTTTAAAATTAATTAAACAGCCTTGAAGGTTGGAATTTCAGAAACAATAGCTATCTGTTACACTAATAAATGAATTTATTAGTGCTTAAAGTGATTTCCCTTATAAACAACAAGGAAACCCTATTATTAAATGGCAGGTAAAATCAGAGGTAAGACTATCCAGTCTGACATAAACTTAACCATGGGCTCCATCCCTGACGGCACCTCAGAGATAAGGCTTAGAAGTTAGGTTGGGCCCATATCACTAACGTGCCTCAGGTACTTGACCATGTGCCTGGGACTCTGCACAGATCCCTCACAAATCGTAAAACTACTCCTGAGCTACTTATCAACACATGAGCCTAATCAGACAAAACTACAGTCAGAGACAGGAGATAAGAACTGATATAAGCAGCTGGAGAGATGGCTCAGCAGTTAAGAGCGCTGGCTGCTCTTCCAGAGGACCTGGCTTAAAATTCCAGAACCCACATGGCAGCTCACAACTGTCAGCACTCTAGTTGCAGAGGCTCTGGCACCTTCACAAAGTCATACATGTAAGCAAAACAAAAATAAATAAATCTTTTTTAAAGTGATATAAAACCCTGAGTTTAATGATAAAAACAAAAACAAATCAAAACTAAAAAACAGAAGCTTATACCTACACGCATTGGCCAAACAAATCCCATACTGTTAAAGTGGTCATATGTGAAAAATACTCATATTCTGGATAGTTATACAATAAATAGCAAAACTGACTTTAGCAGTAAAAACAGTTATAAAACTTAATTCTTTATGTGCAATAACAATACACTCACTTCTCAAAAGCAGCATTATGGCCTTCTAATTGCAGCAATACAGCCAACACTGTAAACAGTTATTAGTGAGCAGTTCAGTTGTCAATGTCCCTTTTTCTTTTTTTTTTCTTTTCTTTTTTGGTGACAGTTTCATTACATAGCCTTGGCTTGCTTGGAACTGGAACTGGCTGAACCCAAACTCTCAGAGAGCCATCTGAGTGCTGAGATTAAAAGTATGTACTACCATGTGAGTCATCAATCTATTAAAATCCTGTATCCATAAGGAGTATCCATAAGGAGTTTGTCTATAAAATTATCAGCAAATTATAAAAAGGTGAGCTACTTTTGTAAAATACTTCATTACAAGTGTTAGTTACACCTGTTTTATACACTTCCACACTTCACTTTGGGATTTACACAACAAAAACTGATAAAATGAATATATTTTAAAGCTTGAAGATCTATTTTTCACCTTAGCAGCTGGAGAATTCTTCATCACTGCTGTCAAAGCCTGAATGGTTGATACAGCCAAACAATCCAACTGTCCCTGAAATACCTACCAAAGGGAAATAGCAAGAAATTAACAAATGTACTCAGGATTTTGTTCACGTGGAACCCTTTGTTCTGAAAACTTGAAGAAATGACATGCATTACATTCCTCTTCCTATCAGATGGATTACTAAAAAATAATCTGCAAGAAAACGTTACTTAATTAACAAAAGCCGCATATCAAGAAAAATGAATATTCACTCATTATATTAAATTTTCTGAAAGGGAGGGCAAAACAAACTTTACACATGCTTTGAAAAAATAATGGACAATCTCAAGAGGAGGGAAGGGAGATCTGCAACTGGAAATTATGGCTTCAAAATTATATTTGAACTTATTAATTTTAAATACTGTTAGCATGTATAATCATACGTAACTTGAATAACTTTGTTTGCTTAGTTTCCAAATTCAGTACTAAAATGGAAATGGTGTATATACATCATTACCTTTTATACAAGGCATATCCATTTCTATAAAAAAAATTGAGGCAAATAATGAAAATAAATTATGTATCTATATGTACCGCCAAGTTTTGGAGAAGGCAATCTTTAATGCCAAAAGTTTTATGAAATAATTAAAAACTCATTTTGATTTTTATTTAGGCGTAACCATAAATATGAGGTGAGGCGTAACCATAAATATGAGGTGGACTGAATATCAGGAGACTCCTCCTAGAAAATAAGCCAGTAACTACGACCCATAAAACTTAAAAATAAAATTCAACATGGTTGCTATGTTACACTTAACCTATCTTCATAGCGCTTAGACTAGAAAGCTGGGGCCCAAAGATGGAGTTGATGCCTTCTCTTGGCCTCTGAGGGCACTTCACTCTTTAAACACACTGAGACATACTTAAAAATGAATGAAATTAAAAAAAAAAAAAAAAAAAGGTAGAAAGCTATAAAAGCAGAACTAAAAATCTGCTTTGGAAAGAATATTCTTATGACCTGAAGCTAGCCACTCCACAAAGAGCATTGTCTTTTCTAGCTCCACAGAACTGATCTGCACATAAAAAAAAATTATTTAGATCTTTGTGTTTACTAAGGTCTATCACTTAGGCATAAGCTACTAGAGTCTTGACTTACATTGATATTGTTGTCAAATATTATTACATAAGAAAACATATACTAAACACTTCACAATATAGATTAAAATTCTGCATATACAAATTCATATAAATGAGATCTGTGCTACTTTGTTCAAGAATAAACTAAAAGGAACTCATCATAGCTAACATTTGATTTTATATAATCTCTTGTAAAAAATTTCAATTATATATAAAGAGGCTTTGGGTGTCTAAATAGGAGAAATCTAAAGCAATAAACAACTCTCTGAATCTCTATTTTACACCCCCAAAACTAACAGATTATAGTATAGTCTCTTTTCCTACAACTCAGTAAACCTAAACATTAAAATAATTTTAACAAAAGATATATAAATTCTCCAACAAACATGTTGAGGAAAAAAAAAAACCAACTTTACAGGTATTTTGTTTTACAATTAAAAAAAAAAACTTTTAATTTTTTAATTTTCCTCCCCAAAATAATTTACAAGTATCTTTTGAGGAAAAAAAAAAAAAACAAAACAAAAACAGATACATCTGTTTTGGTATTCTAGTACAGGGTTGAATTTTGAGAACAGAAAAACAAATGAAATTGCATGAAAATTAATATTCAAAGGCTTATCATCTTCTTCCCTTCCTCCAAGATTCAGGTTGTCCATTGAATTATAATCATTGTCAATAAGAAGTGAAGAATCAAGATATTAACAATAACTATGCATATTCACATACAAAGCCCTCATGTCCCAATACACCACAGTGCTTAGAAAAAGAAGCCCCTCAAACACAGTCATCACCAGGTAGTCAATACTGATTGATACTGGGTTCCATTCCTGTACTTTTTATCTTCTCACACTGAAAAAAAAGTCCTCATTAATACAGAATTATAATGATGATTTATGTGTAATTTAAATAATCCTCAAAAATAAATAGATTAAAGGTCTGTGGTTTTGGAGCAATAAGAAGAAAAGCACAGGAATAGTCATCCCATTGACTGATTTTGGACTTCAGCTGAAACAAGATGCAGGCTTTGTAGATACCTGGTCCTCACTCATCTCTGTCAGTAATTGGTTGGCAAGGTCTTTCTCGTTCTTGTCTGCCACCTTACTGTGAGCATTTAAAAACAGCTGTTAAAAACAGAGACAAGAATAATGGAGAAAGAACATTAAATTGTTACCTAAAAGCAGAATGAGGTCCAGCTGGATTTCCATGTCTCTTGAAAACTAATCCAAGAATACATTTGTCAAGTACACAACTTCCAGAAATAGGTAATTATTGGCTTTCTGAATAACAATTTAATAGTAGTTTAAGTACTATGTAACATATAGTTCTCCTTTATAACTCAAAAATGTTAAGAAACTTGCTACTGAAATAGATAAAAGATTCCATAAATAATGATTGCAAAATTCTATTAGGCTAACGTGAATGGGAACTCTTCCCAGAAATTTTTCTCAGAGTCTCAAAAGAGACTGGTATGTAGCTTGACAAGGGAGGTCAGTGCACAGCACTATCTGCCCAAATTCATCTGATCTCACATCTCACGAAAGAATATTCTTCAGCTGAAACTAATTCGTATTTTACTTTGTAGTCTGGAAAAAGAAACTGGGAGAATCCCTGACATATTTTTTTTTAATCTTATTATTGTGGCTGGGCGGGGTGGCGCACACATTTAATCTCAGCACTCAGGGAGTCAGAGGCGGGAGGATCTCTGTGAGTTTGAGGCCAACCTGGTCTATAAAGCAAGTCCAGGACAGCCGGGGCTACACAGAGAAACCCTGTCTTTAAAAAAGAGAAGAAAAGAAACTTCCTGTGAGTGCATTTCTATGCGAGCAGAAAGGAGGCAGGCAGCATGCGTCACAGTGCACAGGTGGAGGACAAATGACCTGCAGAGTAAGTTCTCTCTCTCCTCCACCTTTACATGGCTTCCATGCGTAAACTCTGGCACTGCTCTGTGTGCCAAATGCCTTTACCCAATATGCTGTATCACTGGCCCATCATTATCTTTTATATGAAATAACGGTGTTACATACTTCCGTTTCAGTGTATCTGAAACTCAGCATCCCAAAGGTTTTGACTTCTGCCAACTCAATGAAGAGAAACTTCAAATGAAAGGAAAATGGAGAGAAAGGTACATAAAGAAACTAAAAGCATTCTTATAAGGAACTTCTGTCGTTTCAGAAATGAACGGGGCAGCAGCGTAGTGTAATATAGAATGCAAGCATACATGTAAAGCTTAATGCAAGAATAAGCTTTAGAATCAGAGACCTCGATTTGCATCTTGGCTCTGTTCAAGTTCTTGAGTGCTTGACTTGAACTCATGCTACCTCACCTGGCAAATGTCTCTAAGTGATTTTTGGTCTATTAAGTGTGTGTGTGTGATGCTGAAGCTCAAGCTTAGGGCCTTATTTAGAAACATGCACTATATCCCCAATTCTTTGCTACTTCTCCAAGCTTATTTATCTAAAATGAGAAGATCTCATCAAATCATTGTGCAAAGTAAATGACATATAATCTACACAGGTTATTTGCATGATGTCAAGCAAATAGGGATTTCAAAAATGAAAGCCAATATTATAAAAAAAATTATATATAATATCAATTTCTATATTACTGATCCTATATTACTGTAAAGGAATGGGGAAGCACAGATGAAGTTTATTAAAGTGAAGTTTAGTCTCCATGCTGAGGATATAATTCATTCATAAAGCACAACCCTAACAGGCAAAGGCCCCAAGGTTGATCTCTCGTATTAGAAAACAGAAGCTAACATGACAGAAGTGCAACTCTAAAAATTTAAGACAGTCAGAAAACACAAGATTATAGCCTTCTTAAAACCAACATGATGGCTTTAAATCCTTCTTACTATTACCAATGACAAGTTGTATTGTTTTTCTTGTAATTAAAATATTGTTGGATTGGGGCTAGAGAGATGGCTCAGTGGTTAAGAACACCATCTGCTCTTCCAAAGGACCCAGGTTCAGTTCTCAGCACCCACAAGGCAGCTCACAACTGTTTGTAACTCCAATTCTAAGGGATTTGAAACCCTCACACCAATGCACATAAAATAAAATAAATTATTTTTAAAATATTGTTGGATAGTCAAAATGCATTGTATAAAACTCAAAGAATTAATAAAATGTTCAACATCCATCACATCTAATCATAAAAGATAAAAGTCTAATATGTGATGTTATATAACATATTTTACATATATATGTATGTGTGTATATATATATATATACATATATATATTTAAGAACTTTATATTGAGTTCCTGTTAGAAATAGTCCCTGTTCCCCTCACTTTGGGAAACCAATTGGTTACTGAGCTACCACTGGCTACATCTGAGTGGAGGTTCTAGGTTATATCCATACATGGTCCTTGGTTGAATGTCAGTCTCAGAAAAGACCCTGTGCCCAGATATATTTGGTCCTTGTGGAGCTCAATGACTGGCTCTTTGGTCTCCCCACCCCCGAAGGGAGGAGCAGTCCTGTTAGGCCACAGAGGAGGGCTTTGCAGCCAGTCCTGAAGATACCTGATAAAACAGGATCAGATGAATGGGGAGGAGGTCCCCCCTATCAGTGGACTTGGAAAGGGGCACGGTGGAGATGAGGGAGGGAGGGAGGGAGGGAGGGACTGGGAGGGAATGAGGGATCGGGACATGGCTGGGATACAGAGTTAATAAAATGTAACTGATAAAAAAAAAATAAAATAAAATAAAATAAAAGTGAAAAAAAAAAAAAGAACTTTATATTATAATGAAACTTAGTTGTCAAGCACTGAAGCCTTTACACAAATTCTTGGGAAACGAAGATCATTTATTTATTTTATTCACTTTACATCCTTGTAGTCCCTTCCCTCCTCTACTCCCAGTTTCATTCTCTCCCTTCCCCGTCTGAGGAAAAGGGGAGCTCCCTTTCCCATCCACCCCAGCTCATCTAGTTGCATCAGGACTGAATGAGTCCTGTAGCCTGTGAAGGCAGTCCTACCAGGCAGAAGTGAATGAACACATTTAAATTGACAAGTATCATACACAAAAATACCAGAGAAGCCACCAAAAGTATAGGCCAACAAGATGGCTCAGTATGTAAAAGTACTTGCTGCATAAGTCCAACAACCTAAGCTCCATTCCCAGGTGTGTCCTCTGATCTTCAGATACACACATTTATATCATGCAGACAATACAAACACACACGCATGCACACATACAGATGCACACAATAAATGTTTAAAAAAAAAACTACCAGCAGTCATATTTTTGCTACTTGATAGCTTTAGTTGAAGTATTTCCAGTGAGTATAGATGTTTAAACAGTAAAATCATCTTGATTCTGCATTATTATATAAAACAGACTAAATGACTTATTAAAAACAATAAAATTATACAAAGTATGCACAGAAAACAGTATGCACATCATAAAATACATTTGAGAACCTAAATTTTCACAAGATTCCAAGTATTTTTATATATTCACAAATCACAACCATGTTCATAAAATGCTTTGTATCAATAAAAACTATAATTAACTAATATTTAGTGAACATAAAATATTTTATACTAGTTAAAACCAGTAAACCTGAATCCAAGAAACAAATTTATAGTAACTATATATTATAATGAACTTAGAGACTGAAAACACAAGTTAAAAAAAAATCCTAGTTCCAACAATTATTAATATTGACCATGAGCTTAACACCTCAGGCCATTATTTCAACTTGTGTAATGAATAAACTTGAAAATTTATTGTAAAGAGTTAATTTTAATGTTTTAAACATTTAATTACTGCCTGAATGATTAACATTTTTAATGTTGGAGAGGATGTGGAGATGGAACCCTTATATGCTGCCAGTGAGACTGTAAATAAGCACAAATGGAAACATTATGGACATAACTCAAAAAAGTGAGCATGAAACTATGGCATGATCCAGTTCTCCCACTACTCAGTATATATCTGAGGAAATAAGGTCAGTAAACAGAAGACACTCGCATGCTGTCTGCACTACTGGAATATGTACAACATACAGGATAGAAAAACAGCCCAGGAACCTGTCAACCACTGAACAGGCGAGGAAAACATGGCATGCCACATAATGTGGTACTAACGTTAACCATGAAAAAATATTAAATTCTGTCACTTGCAGGAAAATGAATGAAACAAAATATACCAAACATAGGCAAGTGCCGCATGTTCTCACTCACATGCAGAAACAAATACACAAAAACAACTGCTTTAAGTAGAAGAGGGATTATCAAAGACTAGGTATGATATGTGGGTGTTGGTGGCAAAGGCAGAAAAATAAATGAACATGATCAAAACATAACATGCATGGATGTAAACACCATACGAGTCCCATTAATTTATAGAAATAATATGCATCAACTTCTGAAAGACAATAGCTGGAATGTTACATGATCTGTGATGGTTCAGACAAGTATATGTTTCTCCAAATGGAGAAAACTTTTTTTTATAAAAGGAAAGCAACAGACCCAAAGTTCTGGTTTTCTCTCCTGAAAAACATATCTTCTTCAGTGATTCAGTATCAAAGAAAATGTATTAAGTAGCAAGAAATAATTAACTTTTTTAAAATTAGCACTTGGGAAGCTGAGGCAGGAGGATTACTGTGAAGTTCAAGGACAGCATGGTCCCACAGTGAGTTTGAGGCCATGCCATAGATAGAGTGAGACCCTACCTCAAAAACAAACCTAAAAGCTGTAACTGTGACATCTGGCTGTAGCAGAACAAATAGAAACGTGCTGTCTGATGACAAGTTGGTAAATGAGAGAACACTATCTGACAATGGTTCTACAAGATTCTATAACTTAGTGAGTTGTATCTATCTTAGTTTGAGTAAGTATACTTGGTGATATTCATCCTAAAGATAGATTTCTCAGAATGTATCATCCTGTAAGATGTAACTGTTAGGTCACCATCCTGGTTAGCTATGAGAAATAAAAACTGAATTTTTTAAAAGATACTGTTCATATCAGACTTGCTCATATACTAAAGAAAAGTCCATAGTGAAAAATTTCGGGGTTGAGGGACAACCTAAAGTTTACTTGACAAGTAAAATCTGGATTCTTTATTTTGTTTGTTTTTCAAGACAGGGTTTCTCTGTGTAGTTCTGGATGACCTGGAACTTGCTTTGTAGACCAGACTGGCCTCAAACTCATGAGGTCTACCTGTCTCTGCCTTCCAAGTGATGAATACGAATTCTTTTAATGTACACGAGATAACTTTGTTACTGACAGTGTCTTCCTAAGTGACAAAGCCATAACATTTTACAATAATCAAAGTGTTTAAAAATACTTCTGCTGTGTATTTTTCATCTCTCTAAAAAGAAAAAAGTAGTATTTAAAAGACAAAAGAAGAGGTATGCTGACTAACCAGAATTCAGGAGTTTTGATAACCTTTGAAATTCTTGTTATTACATATTTCATCAATATGTTAAATGTATTTTTCTGTTCTATTAACTATATTGCTATAAAGTAAGCAATGAAGTAACATGAAAACTTTCAAAGATATACCCTTTAACAATGAGAAAAACAAGGATCCTTACTGTGGAATAATGTCAGAACTGACCAAGTGTTTTCAACTACGAAGTCCAAGAGTTAATAGAAAGACAGAACTATGGAACAGTTTCATTTCCAACCTCTCTAAAAACTTGTTGGCAAAATCTTAAATACCCGGGCATAAAGCACAAAAACATTACTGCTGTGTACGCTCTCACATATAGCAAGAATAAACTGGTGAATAGTAACAACAGTCAGAAAAAGATAATTGGCAGTATGTTCTGTAAGCCTTTACAGTGTTTCTATTATTTTCTACTTTTCTATATTTTCTAATTTGTTGTAACTTGTTTAATACAAAGTCTCCTAATTTTAAAAACACACAAGTTTTCTTTTTACCTTATGACTAGGAATTCTACAAGAAATAGAATTCCATTTATAAAACTTCTAAGAGTTATCTGAATAAAAAAAAAATTGGGCTGGGAAGGTGACTCAGTGAATAAAAATTCTTGTTACACAGCATAAGGACCCTCACTGTATTTATATGTTCTAGACAAATAGGTAGTCAAGGAACCAAAGCAACTTATGACTTTAAATGGTATGTGTATCAATGTCTAATGGAAAAAAAAAAAAAGTATTTCCTAAACTGAAATGTCGCAATGCAAAGAAAATTCATATAAATTTTAATATCTTTAAACAATTATAAATAATTCTAGTTTCAATCAAGATAAAAACCTATCCCCATGTAGACAGTGAGTAGCTCTTTCTCTAACGGGCTCTACTGAGATTGGAGTGTTTAGATATTTGCCTAGTTCCTAGACTGGGATGTTTGACTACTGAATGCTGCCTCGGCCTAGCCTAGGCTGAGCCAAGTGAGAGCTAAGAGGCAGAGTGCCCACTAACAAATGAACATCCTGGGAGAGGACAGCCTTGACCTCAGTCCTATTTCCATTCAAACTTGGACAAAGTATAAACCTTGTGTCTCACTTTTCTCACCTATGACATGGAATGTGTGTGTATGTGTATATGCAGGTATGTGTATCTATATACATATATGTGGGTGGGTGTCTACATCTATTTACATATACACACTATATATATTAATATGTTCTAGTTCTATAATAATATTTAAATCAGTTTACTTGTTTAAAAAGATAAAACTTGATTATGTAATACAAACCCAAATTAATAATAAAAATTGGGGTTGGGGATTGAGCTCAGTGGTAGAGCAAGCCCTGGATTTGGTCCTCAGCTCTGGAGGGGGAAAAAAAAAACATAAAAAAAAATTCTGGTAGTGACATGTTCAAATATGAATCAAAACAAACCTTTGTCATTTGTTTTTCTTTTTCTAAGACAAGGTCTTACTATGTATAGCTCTGGCTGTTCAGGAACTCACTATGTAGACCAGGCTGGCCTCAAACTCACAGATTCACCTGCCTCCACTTCCCAAGTGCTAGGATTAAAGGGATTTACCAACTATGCCCAGCTAAAACTTAATAATAATAATAACATTTTTAAAAGTCAAAAACAAGGCCAGCAAGATGACTCAGGAGGATAAGGCACTTGTTGCCAAGCTTGACAACTTGAACCTAATCCTTAAATCCCACATACAGAAGGACAGAATCAATTCCCACAAGCTGATCTTTAACCTTCCACATTCATGTTGGGCACATGTCCCCACATACAAATAAGTAAACACACAAACAAACAAACATTTATAAATGATAACAAAGCACCTTGCAGTTCTGCAGAAGTCGTATGAGGTGTTCAAAGCAATTGCTATTCAGAAAAATGGCCTGGAGAACGGGTCTGTCCGTGCAGTCCAGCATGGCTGTGATGGTGTCTATAAAAACAAAAACAAAATCACGCTGTAAAAGTGACATTTGGGGATTAAATAGCTATTGTTATCATTTTAAACACTTAGTCTTTTCAGTTGACAGATGTAAATTAACTGGGAAATAGTATAGGTGAGGAACAGAAAACAAAAGCTGTGATTAAGAAAAGTGAACATCTTCATCCTTTATAATTCAAGCTAGCTTAAGTTTTATATGTGACTGGCAAATATATTTCAACTTGCTTAGGTGTCCTATCGTAAGGCTCAGTTCTTGTGTCTGATTTGCTATTAGTAAGCAGGATCTGTTTATGATATTTAGTGGTCATATTTAAGCACTAGTAAATGAATACATGGTTCATTTAAGCAATAATACTTATATTGGTTATCTCTCACTTCCCACTGCATTGATAATCCAATTGAGAAATCAAAGGGCATCTGGCATGGCAAATATCATAGTTCCCAATAAAAAATTCTATCCAACAGAAAATCAAACTTACTTTTAAACTTACAACTTACAATAGCTACAAAAAAAAGACATTAACGTATATGAACTAAAAACTATACAAAATGATTTATTTTTTCTATATAAGTAAATGTTATAATGGATCATTTCCAACAATATTTACGCACAATATTTCTAATTAAAACATATATAAATTTATACACCAAATAATTACTATTTCTTATATCTGGGTGGCAAGATAAAAAAAAACCTGTATTCTCTTTTTTCTAACTAACTCTCCCAGTTTAGCTGTAACGACAATATATACCTCTGAAACGAATACATTCTTTAACAATCTAACACAGGGAACACAAGAACCCTATAAAGTATTGATCACAATTCACAATATACTGAACTGTCATCACGGTCTCCACCAATGAAACTTTAAAATCCTTTGTGCATAAGACACTTGGCAAATCTGATGGGAAATGGCATGCTGTGGTTCCGAACCATACTTGTTGCTCTACTTCCATAACATAAATTGCTAAGATAAAGGGAAACGTCATTCCTTTGTATTAGGCTGTGTATTTTAATTGTAGTTTCTGTCATTTTTCAATTACTCATGCCTACATATAAAACTACAAGACGGATTTAGATGAACAATAAGATATAAGTAATGATCAACTAATATGTTTAATCTGGATTCTAGAGTCAGGAATGAACTATTTCACTATATATATTTCACTATTTTTTGGCATGCACTATTCCCTCTTCAGGATCACAGAGATGGCGATGCACAGAGGATGGGCCTATGATGTCAGAGCCTTTGCCTTTCCATGCCAGTTGTGCTCAGTAGGAGCTGAGAGACTTTGGGGAAATTACTAAATATCTGACTCCCATACATTCATCCTTTAGAAGAGAATAATGAACTTGAGTCACCTATTGTTGATTGAAACAATTGATGGAAAGTATGTTCTACACTAATACACTGTAACCAAAACAAAAAATGAGTTTTTTTGAAGAAAAAAACCATATAAACTGGTTAGAGTTTTCAAAGCATAGAAACCAGATACACTTGCAGAGAGTCACAAAGAGAAGGGAAGAAATACACAAGGGTCCTCTGTGACTAGATAATCTGTTCTAAAGAACAGAAATGTTAGAGACATATACCTAATTAATCTTCATCATAAGTAAAAGACTACAAATGGTGCCTCCTCAACACTTATTCTTCCTGGCAATTCTAGTCATAACTGACTTCTCTTTAGCATAAATATTTTAATGAACTAGACTTTCAAAAGGAACATAGATAAGTTTCTCCTACATAAAGTAAAAATGTAAACAAATCAATTCCATATAATTATTTGGAAGTCAAAAAACTAAATACTCATACCTAAACCAGTCAACATTTTTAATACAAAAGACCTGTATTAAAAGAAACTGAGAATAAGAAAGTAAAAATAACCTGAGGGAAAACTTCATTGAGTACTTACTCAGCATCTTAATCTGCAGAGCTATGAACTGGCTTTCCCACCTCCTGGACCTCCTCTGTTTAGGCAAAGCTGAGTGATCTGAATTGAGCAATTTGAAATAGTTCTCCAGTATGGTACTAGTTTCCACCTGACGCTGGTCAGAGCTGCTAGTAAGAAGGATATGCACCACTTGTGTAAGGCATTTCAGGGTTAGTTCTCTCTTTCTACCCACTTCCTCAGGATCTCCTTCTTCCCATGAATCACAATCAGACAAAACTCTCATAAGAACTTCCATGGTAGCTGGAGAAATTGCTTGCAAAGCATTCCTCTGCAACATTAAAAACAATAAAAAATTAAATTAAATTTAAACAAGGTGTTATACATTTGCAATGAGAATAGTATGGCTATGGGTAACTTTTTCTTTTAAATAAATTAACATAAAGTTATTAATAGATAATAGATATTAATAGACACTGTAAATGTCACCTATATCTAAGCCTTATTTTGCTCACTACTAACCTGCCACTCACTTTCCGTCCTTTGTAGCTAAAAGTAAGCATGTAAGATAGTTCTGCTCACAAAACAGAGAACAAAGACTATGAAAAAGATAACTTTTTAAACAAATGAAATGAGGCTCTTTTTGTTTTCTTTCTTTTTTTACTCCCAGCCTGGAGAGCAGGGAATAAAAATGTAAGGTGGTTACAATGCTTGTAACCACCTTACATTAGAAAAGATAAAAGATAAAACCCAAGAATTAAACTGTAGGCAGAGAACAAAGCACAAAGTGGGACATTCAAAGGGTCTTAGCCCATGAATATTTCCCAGAGTTTCTGTACTCACTGCCTGCACTTAAATTTCTTAATCAAGAATTTTTAAGCATCAATTTCAGACAGGCATGATGGCACAAGCCTTTAATCCCAGCACACTGGAGGCAGTGGCATGTTGATGTTCAAGACCAGCCTGATCTCCAGAGTGAATTCTAGGACAGCCAGGGCTACACGGAAAAACCCTGTTTTGGGGGAAAAAAAAAAAATTCAGTATCATTAAATCTCTTAGATTTTACGCTATTTACAGTAACTCCATCTCAAATGACTTAGTTATATAAAATGACCGACTGATTCTACAAACGTTTCTGAAACTCCTTATATTAAGCAAGTGATTGCTGTTGAAATATAATGAAGCCAGGCCTATACTCCCTGCTATTTGGGGAGTTTAAGGTAAGAAGACCAAAAGTTCAAATCTTGCTTGGGCTACAAAGTAAATTCAAGGCTAGTGTGGCCAATTTAGTGAGACTCTGTCTCAAAATTTAATTGTGAAAAAAAAAAAAAAAAAAAAAGGATGTGAGTGGGGGTATACAGCTCAGTCTAGAGCAATGTAAAGCTGTCCAGCAAAGCAAGAGAAAAACAAAATGTAATAAATATAATTGTGGAACTGTCTATAAGTCACTCAGTCTCCTTATTACCAACAATAAAATTAACAATAAATAATATTATGGAAGAAAGCACTGATGTCATTCTCAGTATTCAATCTCCCCTAAAATCTTTACTACTAGAACCCTGATGTTTTCCTGGCTACATGTCTACCAAGAATAAAAACCAAATTGCCTACTTCCCTTGCTGTTTAGAAGGCCCAGGAAGTGAGTTTACCATCTGGACATGCCTGCCTCTTTTACAGTCACAATGACTGAGTTTGGTAAATGACATACAGAAGAACTGAGCAGATGCAGTAGCACATATCTCTAATTCCATCACCTGAGAGGTAGAAGAATGCAGATCTCTATGAATTTGAGGCTAGCATGATCTACAAAGTGAGTTCCAAGCCAGTCAAGACTATACAATGAAATGTGTCTAAAAAGGAAGGGAGGAGGGAGAGAGATGAAATAAGAGTGATTGCCAGTTTCTTAGTATTTCCTTAAAAGACAGTTACTCACGTCGGTATCTCCTTCATGATCCCATTTTTGTACTCCAAATGCCGACATTATGGTCAAAATTCTAGCAGCTACTAACAAACTGACATTAAGAAAGAATCAAGAAAAAATAAAAAAAAGAAAGAAAGAAAGATTCAAGAATCCCTGAAGAGCCTGGGTCCACCATGTGTGCTGTGGACCGAGCCCTGGGCTACCACATGCTGAGTGTGCATGCCTCACTAAGCCTCACCTCCCACTGCACAACTGCAGTTTTTGATTCAGAGACAAAAGCAAACTCAATTAAAGGCTTGGATAATTTAATTCCTATACAGCAAATCATAAATCCAATACAATTCTAACTTCCTTAGTTTTCACAACTACAGGCCACTCTGTTCACTATTTTTCCTTCTATGTCCTTTAGTCCTTGTAACTATTCTCTAAATGTCACTGTTTCCAGATTATAGATTAAATAAGAAAATCAAAAGACAAATAATGTATCTGAGCTCAACCTCTGTGAGATGGACAGGATTCACATCTGGGTCAACCCCAGTGTTCTTGTTCTTAACAAAACACAACAGGTTCTTTTTATTTTTTCACAGATCCAAAAAGCAAATATATCAATAAAAGATTTTAGCACAATGCTTTGGGACAGACCTGTCATTAGACTCTATCCCCCTCCTTTTACTTACAGTAAGATCATCCTTATCATCAACTTTTCAACTCAACTAAAATTGCCTTAGCCTGACACAGCACCAGCAAGCGATCCCCTGACTGCAGTAAGTCTAGCTGACTTACTGATGACAAAGAGTCTGAGTAGTTTTAGTACATAAAATAACACATCAAGTCTGGTGTCTACTTTATTTTTTCATGGTAAGTGTTCACTACAGAATCATCTTTGAGCTTCATAACCTGAAGTACTAAGAAGAATATGTGCCTCTAGGTGATCAAAGGTGAATGAAATACAAGTATGTTCTCCACCAGTCAGTGACAATACCACTTCTATTTTTTTCATGTCTATCTGTCAATTCTTATACACAATAGTGGAAAATGATAGAAACTGTGAGATAATGAACCAAAAGAAGAAAATCAGCGAATACAGCAAAGTCATGAAACAAACTTAAGACAGACAGCAAGGCCAAGCATTGGTGACCCATGCCTTTGATCCCAGTACCTGAGAGACAGAGGCAGGCAGACCCCTGTGAGTTTGAGGCTAGCCTAGTCTACAAAGCTAGTTCTAGGACAGGCAGAGATATACAAAGAAATCCTGTCTCAGAAAAACGGAACAAAAAACAAAAGTGAGATCTAGACAACCGTTCCTTTCATCTTAGGAAGACTACTATCTTCCACAGGATGAAGAGAAGTCCATAAAACTAAGGAAGCCTGAATAGAAACACTGGATTCTAAAGAGGGAATAAGAGAAATAAATCAGAGAAAGAAATTTCAGCAGTAATCTAGAAGTGAAAGGTGTGAATATGCACTGGATATAAAGACCATTAAATGAAAAATATGGTACTATAGATAAAAACAAAAATAGAAAAGATGAGGGAATTTCAGCAGTGGGAAACTCAGTCTCAGGCTGGATTTACATACTAGAAAACATACTTGAATATACCTATATTAGAAACATTCATTAAACGGGATCTAGCACAGAAGAACATGCCTGCAATTCCAACATTCAGGAAAGGCAGGAGGATCAAGGCCAGCACAGGGTTACATAGTTAGGCCCTAACTAAAAAATCCTATCTGAGGGAAAAAAAAAAAAAAAGGGAGAGGGGATTACATATAAATATAGCAAATAATCTGTTTATGGATCTCCTTGAGAATAAAACAGTAAACTATAGCCCTGTATCCAGTGTCCCTAGTTGGGCTTCCTGGTGGATATAGGGATTTCTCATCACCTGATAGAAGATAACAATCTTAATATGGAAGATAAACTGTCAGATAATGAACAGTTCCTGTTGCTATGTAACCAAAAGTTCTTACTAGCATGAAAAAGAGCCTTTGGAAGGAGTGGGAAATAGGAGGAAGGTATCAGGGTAGGGGCTGGGAGGAGAGGAGAAAGGGAGCTGGGATTGAGATGTAAAGTGATTAAATAAACAAATAAATAGACAAATAAATAAATGGGGGGAAGCCTTCATGAGAGCTCTCAAAAATAGAAGTATGACTTGCTGAACACTGACCAGATTACTTCTAAATACCCAAAGTGATAAGGTATATGTATAATAGCAATGAAATTTTATATTTAAATAAAATTAAAGCTTTTCAAAAATACAGAATTCTAGATTTTTAAATAAAATTAAAATGTATACATGTAATTTGCTATATGTAAAAGAATGTTCCACGTAAAATAAAAGACTACTATTTCAAAAGAAGATATGAAAGGATTCTTAATCTCAGAGAAAGAAAAAAGGGGAAAGCAGGCAAAGTGGTGCAGGCCTTTAATCCCAGTACTCAAAAGGCAGAGGCAGGTGGGTCTCTGTGAGTTCCAGGACAACCTGATGTACAAATTGAGTTCTAGGACAGAAAGGGCTACACAAAGAAACCGTCTCAAAAAGAGAAAGAAAGAAAGGAAGGAAAAGCAAAAAAAAAGGAAGAGGCAAAAGAGGGAACTCAAGAAAAAAAATCTATACACTTGAATTTTAAAAATGTCTTTATTTCTAGTACTTTCTATCTAAAATTTAGTATTTCATTCAAATTTAAATGTAAGCAACAAAGCACAGAATTATATAAGCAATACTTACGATTTTGCCACTAATTAAGATTTTCCTATACTATAGCTGTTAAAACAGAACAAGATCCTGTTTGGGCTATCAAATATTGGTCTTCCCGGTTAGATATGCTGTTCTCTCAGTCTAGCCTCAACGAATCCTCCTGTCTCACCTTTCTGCACATCTTTGACTAAAGCGCCATACCTGATTAACTGCTGTGTCTTGCTGTTTTAGGCATTACAAAAAGCCACAGTGGGGCTTCAGTACAGCTCAACAGCCTGATGAGTGTTTGCCTGTATCATGCATGGCGGCCATACATTCAACCTCAGCACCACATAAAAAGCACACACACAAAAGCACATATTACTCTGTCACAGATTTGTTTTATCACCATTTCAGCAACTAAATTTCAAAGTAGTTTTTCTTTTATAATAAATATTCTGCTTTAGACATTTTAAAAAATTTAAAAGGAGCTTTACTAAACCCCCAAAGGGGTGTACAGCACAAAATGTACAAAAAGGGTAAAGAATCTCTCATTTAAATTGCATGGTTCAAAAAAACATGTAAAACATTCTCTCTGAATTATTAGCCTGTTGGCAAATAGTAATTGTACTCAGAAACATACTTTAGAGACAGCAAACACAGAATAACTAAAAATTCAACTTTGTAAATAATGAAATTAGTTGTATAAATGTATTTAGTAATTGCAAGTAGACAGCAGAGTGCCTGAATTAATGACAAAATCAAACTGGCTAGAATTTTATTTCTTCATGCCTATATTAAGGCAGATTTTGCTATACTTTAAAATAATAACCAGTAATTAATGGCCAAGAGAAATAAGAACCTTTAATAACAAAGCATGTCCAAACTAGTCATCTAGTAATATTGTCAGTGTTAATGTTACTTGGATTTTTAGGGACTATTTTAAGAAGTTTAGTCTTAAATTAAATATGAATTGAAAAGTTATCTGAAGCATCAAGTCATCAAAAGACACGGACTGCATTAAGTACTCCAAGGAGAGACTTTCGTGCTGTTAACTACGCATACATTAACTTTCAACACTGTCCTCACCTGCCCACCGGCCACAATGGCTCCAAAGAGATGCAATAAGCAACACTTAAGACTCTCCTTGAGATGTTCACTTTCCTGAAAACATTCTGTGAATATAATACACAAATAAACAAATAAATAAGACTTCTATTTCAGAACACAATTCACGTCTAAGGAATCTTGAAACTAACACATGAAGAACTATATATAAAAAGACTTAATTCTGTCAAAAGGCAAGGCTGACAAACAGTTGTCATTTTTCATGTAATCCCCACAGTGCTCATATAAGGGCATCCTGTCCCATTAAGAATAAGGTAGTGTAATGTAAGTTATTATCTCACCTGGAGTAACATGGTCTAAGTGACAGAACCAGAACTTATGCCAGTCCTAACTTAAAATCAGTGTTTCCTTAACAACTGACCCTCGCTTTGGTGAATTACAAAATGAAAGAGTTAAATAAAAAGGTTTCCTAAATCTACTCCAAAGATCAATAGCCTAGACTTCTAGCGCCTACATGTCTTTTAACATAATAAAATATTTTGCTATTTTTAAATGCTATATATGCACATGCCAAAGAATAACTAAGGCCAAAAAACAAGACAATTAGGAAGTTCCCCTTTAACCTGTTCCTTAATTTACCAACATTCTTCTACCCTAAAAAGAAAATAATTTTTTTAAAGAAAAAAAGCTATACAATATATAGTCTTTGTGAGAAACCCAGGAAATATTGGTTCCTAGTCCCTTGCCTCAGAATACAAAAGCCATGAATGTTCAAAGCCCCTGAGTAAAATTTGTTTGTAACCAATGCCAATCTTCCAATATATGTTAAACCATTTCTAAATTACTTAGACTATCGAAAATGATCTAAATACGTAAGCAACTCTAACACTGTACCCATTAAGAGATTAAAACAAGAAAAAGTCTGTACATGTATAGATCTAATTTCTTCCCCAATGCATGACTGCTGGTTACAGGGAGCTGAATCTGCAAACGTGGAACTCATGGATATGGAAATCTGACTGTACTAAACATACTTTTAGCTTCTTAATTTTATACATTATAAATTATAAAGTACTACTATACTTTAAGAGGCAATCTACCTTATTCATCTTTATCACAAAAAATAAAATACCAGCGTCTTTATCACAAAATATAAAATACCAGCGCGATGAACATCTCTTTAAGCAGTCTTCCCTGACTTACATTTCCAGTTCTCACTGACCAGTTCTCTACTGACAGACAACCCTGTCTCCCCAATGATTTGGAGAGTGGCGGTAGTTCATGTACATGTATGTGATCCCCCTTGACTCTGTCTCCTGAATAATGGAATTACAGGCATCACTCAGGATCATCACTCGGTGATCTTTTCTAGTTGCATCAATTTGCCCGCAAATTTCATTATCTTCTTGCTTTTAACTGCTGAGTAATATTCCACTGTGTAAATGTACCACAATTTCTGTATCTACTCCTCTGTTGAGGGACATCTGGGTTGTTTCCAGATTCTGGCTATTATGAATAAAGCTGCTACGAAAATGGTTGAGCAAATGTCCTTGTTGTATATTTAAGCGTATTTCTGGGTATATGTCTAGGAGTAGTATAGCTTGATCTTAAGGTAGCACTATTCCAGCACCAGATTGATTCCAGAGTGGTTGTACATTCCCACCAGCAATGGAGGAGGGTTCCCCTTTTTCCACATCCTCTCCAGCATGTGTTGTCACTTGAGTTTTTGATCTTAGCCATTCTGATGTGTGTAAGTGAAATCTCAGGGTCATTTTGATTTGCATTTCCCTGATGACTAAGGACATGGAACATTTCTTTAAGTGTTTCTCTGCCATTCGATATTCCTCTATTGAGAATTCTCTGTTTAACTCTGTACCCCATTTTTTAATTGGATTACTTAATTTGTTGGTGTTTAACTTTTTTAGTTCTTTATACATTCTGGATATTAGCCCTCTGTCAGATATAGAGTTGGCAAAGATCCTTTCCCAGTCTGTAGACTGTTGTTTTGTCCTTTGCTTTACAGAAGCTTTTCAGAAGAACAATTTTTTTTTCTTTTTAAGCAACTGCCCTTAGAATGAACTGACAGGTATAGTCTAGGATTTCCGACTATCCTGCTAATTTACCTATGCACAACTGGACTGGAACCTAGGTGCTTTCATTTGTATGACCATTTGGCTTTTGTTAGAGAACTGATTCTGCTCCTATAGAGATCAGCCATAACTTACATCCTACCTAGCATCTTTGCTAAACTGCAAACAAGTATAAACCCCATGGAGGGCAGGATAATAGGATTACCATAGCTCAGGCCCAAGGTTGCCTAATACTCTAGCCAGTACCTTCACTAAACTGCTAAACTCAAAGCCACTCTCTGCTCCAGAGTCTGTAAATGTGTAAATTTTCCTTTGCTCTCTGTGTTTTTGTTGGTCCTCCTACTCCAGCTTCCCCAGCGGCAGGTGGAGAGCCTCCAGCATCACTCAGGGGTACTTCCCCTGAAATACGATTCAGTGCATCTCCCCAGTGAATCTTCCAAGAATCTTTATTGCTTAAAACAGTTTTTATTCCATCTACAGATATGGAGAATGTCATTTTAGCATATTAAAATTCTTAGTACATATATTTAGGAAGCTACAAATTATATCACTTAGGGAATTTCTCTTAATTCTAAAGTACAAATGATTTAAAAAAAAAAAAGCACTGTTTTTAAACACCTTCACCGTCTCCCCCCACCCCCGTCAGGAGGTACTTGTGCTTTTATTGAGGTTGAATATTTTATGTATATGCCTGGTGTCACCTCATCTACCCTACATACAAAACTAGGTTCAAGGTTCGGAGAGATGGATCGTAGGTTAAAAGTGTTTGTCACCAAGACAAACAACCTGAGCGTGATCCCAGGATGCATGTTGCAGAGAACCAACTTCTGCAAACTATCTTCTGCCCTCCACACGAGTAAACCGTGGCACCCTCCTGCATACACAGGACAAATAAATAAACACAGGCAAATAAATAAATGACTTTAAATCCTTTTTTAAAAAAGGAAAGATATGTTGGACACTGACCCCTGACCCTTGTGGTGAATGTAAAGTCTCAAACCAAAGACCACTGGCTGAGGTGCCTATTTAACATATCAGAGCAGATCTGACCACCAGGTTCTCCCTGCATCCCTCAGTCCCTACCTGTTACAGGGTAAGGCTGGCATGCCCTGCCCCTATCCTAAACTTCTCCAGACCCAGGGCTGGGCTGCCCTTTTTCTAGTGGTTCTTCCCTTACAATCATCCATTTTGGCCATGCTGGTCCTCATTTGTCTACCCTTTCCTCTCCTGGCTCTTCCACTTCCTCACATGTCCGTCCTGGTTCAGTCTGGCCCTGTTCACTCTAGACCCTTCCAATGCCTCTGGCTGTGCTCTCCCTCACATCTACAATAAACCTTTTCCTCTACCTTACCTAGGAGCAGTCATACCATCCTTCCTTTTCATTTCGGGTTTTTTTTTTTCATTCAGTGAATAACTTTGAAAGTTGATCTCTAGATTTTTCAAGGAGAAAATGGATCATATCTACTATAATCTTAAAAATAATTTGATTAAGTCTTTGGAACTTGTGTGTTTAACGACTGTCTCACTTTTTTCCCTCGTATTTACATCCAACCCACCCTCAAATAGTACTGCAAATCTAATTCCTTTCTGGATCCCCTTGACTGTCCTCTGAGGCCTGAAAGACCTCAAACCCTTAGAGACCTTAAACCCTTCTACATCCCACTTCAGTCAAAAGCACACAGATTAGCCCAATGTTACTCTGCTAAATGACTTTAGGGCCTCGACTCTTGGTGTGTGTGGAGAGGGGCAAGGATGTTACGATAGCTAACTAGGTATTAGCAGACTTAGAAGACACTGAGGTTCGAACTCAAGTAACCAAAGGTCTGACACAGCAGGACTTTAGTTACTGTTCAGAAGAATAAGAATCTGATTCTCAGAAGACCACACCACGGTTTCAGTTGTTTTGTTTTGTTTTAAAAGAACAGCAAGATGGTTCAGCTAGTAAAGGACCTTGCTGTGCAAAACTAATGACCTGAGTCCTATCTCTGAAACTTATGTAAAAGTAGAAGGAAAGAACTAACTCCACAAAGTTGATCTTAAATATGCACACTGCAGCATGTGTGCCCATACACATATGTCATGCACAGATACATACAAAATTATAAATAACTAAATAAATAAACTGAATGCATTGTAAAGCTAGATGGTATAGTTCTAGCTCTCTAATGGAAACACGAAGTACTAAATCAAAGATTATTTTCAGTCTTTAAGTCTAACAGCATTTGTTATCTTTCCAGATTTTATGATAGCTTGAAATACGTCACCCTTTTCTTCCGTCCAATTTCTCCGTTTAGAGTGAGAGTCCACATTCTATACCTGATTCACCAGTGCATACTGAAGTGCCTATCACAGGCGTCCTGCTGAAGAGGGATACATGCTCACTGTGACTACCCCTCAGATTTGCTCATATCTGATTACGCAACAGTAAGAGGACTTAGATTTTAGACTACTGAAAGCCAGTGTTGGAATGTGTTAAGATGTTCTGGACTATCAGGATAAAATGAACATATTTTACATGTGATAAACACACCAATTTGGGGGATATAGCAGGGATACAGTAGTTTAGACTGAACTATCCCTCCCAAACTCAAATATTGATGTTTTAACTCACACACCCACATGGCTATAAGGAGACAGGGCTTTTGAAGATGATTAAGGTTAAATAAGATCAGAAAAGTCAATGCCTGATACAAGACTGACATTCTTGTGAGAAGAATACAAGGAGAAAACCATAAGCAGGCCACAGAGACCTCACCAAAATCCAAACCCTGCTAGGACCTTGATCTTACAATGTCAAACCCCACCCCCAAAACTATGAGATTATAAACTTCTGTATTTAAGCCACAGACTCAAATATTCTGTTATAGCAGCCAAAGCATACTAAAACAATTATTCTAATTTAAAACTACACAAAGGGGCTGGCAAGATGGCTCAGTACACAAAGACATTTGTTGCCAAACATGACAGTCTGAGTTCAATCCCCAAACTGTTCTATGACCTCCGCAAAGGCACAATGGTAAGAGTGCCTGGGTGTACACACACACACAAATACAATTTTTACTGCACAAGATATAAAATGAAAAAAACCTTACAGACTCATACATGTAGGTCCCAAAATGCAAGGCTAGGTTTAATTAACATTGGGAATCAGGAAAACCAAGAATGTATATTTTATATGTATATGTTTGATACATATAAAACCTTAAGGAACAGCAAAAGTGTTAGTACAACTTAGATATGAATTTCTTTAGCAACATAAAATCAATATATAAAAACTGTTTCTATGTACTAGAAACAATAGACAATATAACCAAAAATCATTTGCAAGAAAAAAACAAAGTACTTTGAGATAAATTAACAAATTATCTCAAAGTACTTTGTATCTTTGCACATACAAAGATCTAAGATTTCTAAAGGCCACTGTATTTCTAAACCTGGGTGGATCTCATTCCAGTCTGAATTCATAACTTTATATGACAGATTTAAAGAACAGTCCTTAGGCAGCTACACAGACTTCAGCTGAACAGAAACATACTATTGTATTGGCTTGTTGGGTTTCCTGTCCTGTACCTTTAAAGTGAGGCCAATCTAAGCATAGCTTATTATGAATATATGCATTTGATTATCCAGGGTAAAGTCAACCACTATGGATAATGATACAGGGTATGTACCATAGCTGTCTTCACTAAGCAAACAAGGCAATTTCTGTCTTACTTTATTCCACTGGGGAGAGAAAGCAGACACTGAAGTAAATGTGACAAATGTTAAGAGCTTACATGTTCCAATAAGCAATACACTCAAGAAACAAAGCGTTCTTTTTATGTTTTCTAAGTATATTTTTATTTTTCTACATTCTTGAAAGATGGCATAATTTTTCTTTTTATAAGACAAAGTCCTATGTTTCCCAGGCTGGCGTCAGACTTGCTAAAGATGACATGATCCTCCTAGTTCTACCTCATCATGGCTCTAACTCATAGCTTAGCATATAACACTGTGCTCCATTAGTACAGGTATAGGAATTAAACCTAGCACATGGTAAGCAAACAGTCTACTAACTGAAGTACGTTTATAGCACTAGCACAATTTCTTCTTTTTTGTTCAGGTTTATTCATCTTTATTTTATGTGCAGGAGGGTTTACCTACATGTATGTATGTGCACCATGTGTATGCAGAACCCAGGGAGGCCAGAAAAAGAGTGTCATATCCCCTGAAACTGAATTTACAGGCAGTTATGAACGCCATGGAGGTATTGGGAACCAACCACGTTCCTCAACAAAGAAGCAAGTGTTCTTAACTATTGAGCCATCTCTCTAGCCTCCAGTATAAACATTTTTTTAAGCATGAAAACTAGCCAGATGAGGTGGCATGTGCCTCTAATGACAACACTTACAAAGAGATCAGAAGTCATCCTATAGTTAAATTTGAGGTCAGGCTAAGAGACATGGTGCCTCAGTGTAAAATCAGAAGTGAGAGAGAAACCAAAATATTTACAGTTATGCACATATAAAGTAGTCAAGTCTCAACTGTTTGGGTATAAAGTGGCTTGCTTTCTGGTTCTAACAATCAAGCGGCAGGGTGCATGTTAAATGTGTGTCCTTAAAATATCCCTAGCCAAGTTTTTGTTTTTTAATAAAAATTGTGAAGTTCTAAAATATACAATCTTTAAAATGCTCAATTTATCAAAACAATAGATCAGCTCTTCTAAAAAGAAAAACATGGAGAAAACTAATCAAACTGAGAACCATAATCACAATGAAACACAAATTAACCAATCCAGTGGTTTTATTCTTTAGTGGCCTTTACCTTATAAACTCACAAAACAAATTATAGTCAGAATCAGAGAAAGAAAAAAAATAGTAATCAGAGTTGATCAAAATCAAAGTAAAGTGAATTTGAGTGTTACTTACGATAAAAGAAGGGAACAAACTCCACTGTGAGAGAAGCCGGTTTGTATTTCTGTCTGCTCTTTTCCACAGAACTAAGGATTCGTCTATCATTAGAAAAGAAATCAGTAACAAATTACAACATGAGCAAGTAGAGATGGCACAATTTAAAAGCAATTATAAACAAGTTTAACATTCAGATTTTGGTTTATATTCTAAACAAAACATTTTCAGGACTGGTGCAATGAACAAAAAAAAGCTAAAAGAGTACCCTAAGTGCTTACCAACTAGAGAATATTTTTTATTATGCATTATAATAGCCAAGATAAGTCTCCAAATAACTGGGAATTTAAAAAGCCAGCATTTAAATTTCCAATCTGCATAAGATTTGCATAGCAGTTCTGGCAAAATGATAGCTAAAGCTATGACAGTATTACTTAAAGACCTCAGAAACTGCGCTGCGTCTTACTGGAGTTTTATTCAGCTACAATGCGTCCAGACCTTTAAGTTCTCACATTTTAATGATGCAGATGTGCGGGATGGCATTATTTTTTAATAAAAATTCCAGTTTTTATGGATTTTTTCTATTAACTTTAACAAGGCCAATACAAAGTGTACATGCTTATACTAAGAACATTTCAGTTCAGCACAAAATAAAGTCACTTAGACAGCCATGGTGATTGAAGAATTAGCCTATTAAAACCAATAATACTTTCAACTAGTGGAATGGTAAAAATTAAAAAATAAAATAAATCAGAGATTTTTATCATGCCCGGAAGAGTATATTTAATATGATTAAAAACAACACAAATGGAAAATACTGGAAACTACCTATCAATTCTGTACATCTACAGGCTGCAGGTGTACACCAGCCTCTCTCCCTGTAATAAGAATTTGTACTGTGGATTTTGCTTGGTGCTTTCTCACAGTTAGGTTTGGACTATGCGATCATAGCTAAACTCCTAACTACTACAGAGACAATGACATCTTTCTCAGGGTATCATGTGTGAAGCTCTCACTGATGTTTTGTTACCCAGGCAACTTTATTATAGTGAGTAATACTGTCCAGGAAATAATTTTTAATTTACAAGTAATAAGTAATTTAAGAAAAGGCATTTTCAAGCATTTAAATATCATGCTCCTAACCAGAACTTGCTTCTAGACCTATCATCCATTGATGATCTGTGCCTTATACCCTGATAATCTTCAGTATGATACATAAATAAAAATATTGATTTTTCTTTCAACTCCAACTTCTTTGTATTTATTAACTGGCACTTCATAATCTACTGTTAACAAGAAATTTCATTTTTCCTTTACCTAGCTACTTTTTTCCTTGCTAGCTTATTATTCTTTTCTGTGATTATTTTTGTGCGTATATTCTGTCACATTTGACAAAAAGAGCCTAGGACACAACCAAACAATTATTTTTCTCCATGAACAGACCTATTAAGCTTACAGCAGACAGAGCAAAAACTAATAAACATTTGCACAAACAGCTGAATAAGCGAATAGGCATTTGCATTCCCCTATCCTACCCCCAACCTGGCAGTAGGCTAGAACCTGGTCTCTCCATAACAGTAGGCAAGGCACTCTACCACTGAGTTACATCTTAGCCTGATTTGAGAGAGGGTCTCTGTGGAGCCCTGGCTGTCCTGGAACTTGCTCTGTAGATGCCTCTGCCTGCCAATGCTGGGATTAAAGGTGAGTACCACCACCAGTCTGGTTAATCTAATATTTTAATGGAAGGTTTTAGTTGTTGTTAATTTTTTTCTCTTTTTCTCATCGCAGCACATGGGTAATGCACCCACGTCATAATAAGGTTCGTGGGAAGCACGTATGCAATAGCAAAAACATCCAACAATCATACTTATGAACCAAATAAGGCTCCTTACTCTTATGCCTTAGTTCCACTGCGTTACTATTTCAGATTCTCCAAGTACAATAAAAATAAAGCTAACAGATTAATAAAATCAAATTCCATGAAATATGAAAACTATCCCTTATATCAAGTAAAAACTACAATTTTAAACTTTCCTGAATATGTAATTATGCTACTTCGAATTTCAATTGTTCTACCTGATTCATTTGGTAAGAAGCACAGACAATGCACAATACATATATTATAAATTGACTTTTAATTTCACAGTCATTTTAGAGAAAAGATGTAAGCTATTGCTGAGTCATCTATATGGGTCTTCACAAATTTTCTTCTGAGTCTGTGACTGAATCTATCAAAGTCAAAGAAACTGGAGCCTGAATCCCTTACTTTGCCGTTTACCACTAACACAGCTGTATTAATAAAGGATTTTAAGCTGTTAAAGAGAATACAATGACAGCTGCAAGCAGAATTCCTGACAAAACACCGTTTCACTTACTGTCACTACTTAATGTCTGCTCCCTTCTTTCTGTGGCCATCTTACATATGCATGTCTTCCATTGTGTACTATAAATAGCCATCATGTTATTTAAAATTTCCCTTTGTTCACGATTTCAAAAATTGTGTTTTAAACAATGTCTTTACTTAATTTGCTTCAGTTTTTTACCAGAGCTACCTGTTTATACATCTTCTCTCCTATTACCATGTTTAAGTTCTTTTTGCTCTGATTTTAAGGATTTGCTTTAAAGACTGTCATATTCAAACTGACAGTGCTTTCTTTATCTGCTTTGGTGCCAATAATAAAAAAAAAAATCAATGTCATTTTTTCAAAACTTAATAGATTTCCATTGCTGAATGTAAAAGGTGGAAGAGAAAGAAGCGGCAGAAGTGGGAAGAAGAGACACAATTTTCTTTGCAAAATCACTAGTATACAAATCAAAACAGAGGACCCTTTGTAGCAGATGGGGACACATAATCAGTTCTGGCCAACATTAAATTCAGAATGAAAATGGCATGGTGTGTAGCATGAAAGAATCAAATTGGCGATGTAAAAATTTTGCCACTTTCTTTCCTCTTCCTCATGGTAACTAACAACACATAAAATAATGGCTATCCTGTAGGACTTGACTGACTAGAATTAATATGGGTTCCTATATAAACACAAAAGACAAATGGAAAAAAACGTTTCAAAAACAGGTAAAAGTATGAAAAGACACTGCAGCAATTAAAAGCTATTCTATTCTATTCTAAACGATCAGAGTTCAATTCCCAATAACCATGTCAGCTCACAATCACCTGTGACTCTAGACTCAGGGGATCCAAAGTTTCTTGTTCCTGAGGCATATCTACACATATATGAATGTATGATAATACTTTATTTTTCTTAAAAATATGATAGATTGGCTGGGTGGTGATAGTGCACGCCTTTAATCCCAGCACTTGGGAGGCAAAGGCAGGTGGATATCTGAGTTGGAAGCCAGCCTGATCTACAAAGGGAATCCGGGACAGCCAAGGCTACACAGAGAAGCCCTCTCTTGAAAACCCACCAAAAAAAAAAAAAAAAAAAAAAAAAAGACAGCTGGCATGAACAAGAAATACTTCTCTGTTATTCTGTGGCCTTTATTTGATACTACAGATAATTTAGTCTGCCCTGAGCAACACAAAAATCCTTATGGCAGGAAAACTCAAAAGAAATGATCCCTAGAAAAAGAGATGTTAGTGGAAGGACATAGCAGATCCTCAAGACCTTCCACTACTACCTAGTCAAATGTCTTCACACCATGTGAGTCATTTCATTGACCTGGAAGATGTTTTCAGATGCGATTAACTGTAAATATGTGAACTCTGAGTAAAGTAATTTCTTCTATGAGATGAGCAGGTCTCACTGAATCGGCTGACAGCCTGAACAGAAGACAAAGATTACCCCACACAACCTCCATCTTGGGGTTTCATCTGCAGCTCTAGTTTCCCAAGTGTCTGCCTGTCACCCCTCAGACTGAAGCTCTTCTGCTGGTTCACTCAGATCCCTAGCCTGCTCACCCACATAGCAGATTTGTCAGGTTCCCTATTATTTGCATTAGTGTTTTATGAAAATTCAGTGTTTCTTGCTCTCTGGACATTGTGGCTGCTGTTCTTGGTTCTGGGGGTGGGGGTTGTTTGTCCTACACTTAAGGAAGGAACACTGTAGCCCCAGAGAGGAATAAGTGTCTGGAGTCAATCAATTCCAGACTCCAACATTACAGCCCAATTGGTGCATTGCCTTTAATCTCAGCACTCCAGAGGCAGGCGGCTCTCTCCAGCCTGGTCTACACGTCACGCTCCAAACCAGGCAAGGCTACATAGTAAGATTCATTTTCCATATTATCATTTAGAAGACATACCCTGAAATTCTATGTCTCCAATTTCTATACGGATCATACAAACTTTCACAGAATGCCAATGCATGGATCACAAATTCTTCAATAGATGTCTGATCAGCCATTTCCTTCTCCTTTTTTTTGCTTTTTAACTGAGAATAAAATTAAACATAACATTAAAAGACGTTTCATTTGTCAGCTTACAATAAGTCATTTTTATTAACATAAGCCTAACTTCCCCTTTGAGTCCTCAAGAGTCACTTAATCACATGGCCTAGATATATTCTCTCAGATGTTACATTCTTCCTAGAATAAGTTTAAAATAGCCAAACATCTTGGAAATCATGTTTTTCAGTAAGATATATGATATACTAAATGATTCATACATAAAATGAAACATGGTATCATTTTTAAAAACTATAAAAATTTTAAATTAAAATAATGTATTAATAGCTACCTGTCTATTTTTAGAAAATATAAGATTTGGGGCTGCAGAGATGGCTCAGTGGTTAAGAGCACTGGCTGCTCTTCCAGAGGATCTGGGTTCAGTTCCCAGCACCCACATGGCAGTTCACCACTGTCTTTAACTCTAGGTCCAAGAGATCTTATACTTTCATACAGGCAAAGCTCCAATGTACATGAAATAAATCATTTTAAAAAAAGAACAAAATATAAAATTTATAAAATGATCTATTACCCATAACTAATTTTAGTTGTCTTTTCAATTAGAACCTTCTCTGAAAACATGTAGCAAGATTAATTACAATATTAAAAAATTACATTTTTAAAAAAGTAAATCCTAGGGCTGGAGAGATGGCTCAGAGATTAAGAGCACTGGTTATACTTCCAAAGGTCCTGAGTTCAATTCCCAGCAACCACATGGTGGTTCACAACTACATATAATGAAATCTGGTGTCCTCTTCTGGCCTGCAGGCACACATGCAGGCAGAATACTGTGTAAATA
The DNA here is from genome assembly GCF_030254825.1 of Meriones unguiculatus. Taxonomy (NCBI): domain Eukaryota; kingdom Metazoa; phylum Chordata; class Mammalia; order Rodentia; family Muridae; genus Meriones; species Meriones unguiculatus. The sequence continues at coordinate 48,024,395 of NC_083362.1, read as the reverse complement.
ATAAAATGGTAAAATATATTTTTTTAAAAAGCAAATCCTACTTAGTCTCAGTAAATCAACAAAAAGGAATGCATTCACACCTACCTGCTGAATATACAGTGTTGTCATGGTAATGATATGATTAATATAAGAGCACGTCCCAATTTCTTCTACATTTGATAAATTCCTAGGAGATAAAAAGAGTAACATTTATTACATACGCACAGTAGATTTCCAGTGTATTCAGCCTGGATTCTGAGAACAGATGCTGGCAAATGAAACATCAATGATACTAAAATGGGAAATAATGCAAAAGGTATTGCCATTATACAACACATGTACCATTCCTGTTTTCACTCTGCTTTCTGAATTTTAGCTATTATTTGATATCATTACAGTCCTACAAATAGCAACATCACTTCTAGACATTTAGTAGGGATGGCCCATCTGTACCTCCAGGAGCCTTTAAAACTACACCTCTGAGGCACAGACAAAGGAGTAGAGGATAGCTTATATTAAAGCTTCGAAACATCTGTGTATTAACAAAATGTAACCCATCACTGATAAAATCACCAAATATGAAAACTACCAGTTTGGGGACTATAGTTCTAGCTCCACTTATGTTTCTGTCAAATCTCATTCTCATGCATTCTCTCTTACTCTCTTTTCATTCATTTCTTTCCTTCCCTTCTGCCCACAAACAGGAAAAAAGAAAATGAAAGAAAGGAACTTAAATTTGAAAATAAATAAAGAAGGACCTTCAGTTTCTGATCCAAAACTGAAAGTTTTAAAATTATAACTTTCATGGTCACAATTAGAAAAAAATCTGAATAAACTGTATTTTTGTTGTTGTTGTTTTGTTCCTCAAAACAGGAAATCCCTGTAGCCCTGGCTGTGTTGGAACTCCTTGAATAGACCAGGCTGGCCTCAAATTCAGAGATCTGACAGAAAGGCACGCGCCACCAACACCTGACTTAAACTGAAAGTTCCTAAAAGTCATTAGAGGCCTCAGAAGGAAAGAATTTAAAAGGAAATCATTATAAGCAAAATGAAATCTTTTATTCTTAACAGATCTAACATTATAGTTTTTATTCAATATAACACTAAACATATATTAGGTAATTATAGCTTAGAGTCAAATAAAATGAACTACAGTACTATTGTGGGTTTTTTGTTTCTTTTTTTCTTTTATGTGCATGAGTGTTTTGCTTGCATGTATGTCTGGTTTCCACGCGTGTATGCAACACCCTCAGAGGCCAGAAGGCACCACAACCTTGGCAACTGAAGTCATGAGGTACCATGTGGATACTGAGGAACTGACCTGGGTTCTCTGAAAGAGCAGGCATACCCACTCCAGCCCTGAAATACAACAATATTGTTGGAGAACACAGGAGAAAAATTTAAAGGCTCTTAGGTTGGCTGATAACAGTTTAGATGGAAAACTAAAAGTGTACTCCATGGGGGGGGGGGGCGGGGGGCGGGGAGAGGATAGACTCAAACACACTATTAAAAGATCAGAAAGGTAACTTTGAAACAATAAAAATATACAAGTCAACTGCGTATCAAAATATTCACAGACTGTACAAATAAGAACACAATCCAATTTTTGTTCGTTTTCTGTTCTTGTTTTTTCAAGACAGGGTTTCTCTATTGTAGCCCAGCTGTCCTGGAACTCACTGTGTAGGCAAGGCTGGCTCAAACTCAGACATTCACCGAGAGTGCTAGGATTAAAGGCGCACACCACCACAACCCGGCTCCACAACGCAATTTAAAATTGGGCAAGACTTAAGTGGGTACTTTACCAACAATGTTATGACAGTCTCAGAAAAAAAAAATGTTAAATACTTTGTATCATTAAAGAACAACAATGAGGGGCTGGAGAGATGGCTCAGAGACTAAGAGCACTGGCTGCTCTTCCAGAGGTCATGAGTTCAATTCCCAGCAACCACATGGTGGTTCACAACCATCTAAAATGAAATCTGGTGCCTTCTTCTGGTGTGCAGGTGTACATGCAAACATACATTGTATACATAATAAATAAATAAATCTTAAAACAACAACAATAAAATACTAACCACCAACTGCAATGGCTAAAAAAGAATGGCTTATCAAACACTGGAAAAAATGGGGACAACAGGAATCCTCATTCATTGACTGTGGGAATGTTATAACCATGTGATTATAGCATTACTGTTCCTAGGAATATGTCTACATGGGTCGAAAAATACACATATAAAACCTAGACATGAAAAAATTTATACAGCAGTTTTATAAATAACAGCCCCCTACTGGGAGCAATTAAGATAGCCTTCAATATAGGTAAATAAGCAAACAAACTGTGGTACCTTTGTGTGAAATAATATTCAGTAATAAAAAGACATTAGGTACATCTCAACTTCTGCAACCCTTCCCCAAGAATGTCACATCCATGTTTTCATGTGGGTAGGCCGCCAAGAAACTCTTAAAATTATAATCCCAGCTTTAATTCCAGCTCTCTTAAATCAGAGGCAGATCACTCTTAAATTTCTGTTAAGAGCAGCTTAGTCTACCTAGTAAATTTCAGACCAGGCAGACTATATAGTGAGACTCTATCTTTAAAAAATATATAAATAAAAGGTTGATGTCTAGCACATACATGCAGGCTTGCATACACACAAGTGTTTACGCTGACAGTCGAGAACCATACAGAAAGTATTTCATACTTGCCAAAATTAAAACTTCTGCCATTGTCTTTAAAGTTACTCTTAAAGCTGAAGGTGGCACACGCCTTTAATTCCAGCACTCAGGAGGCAAAAGGTAGGCAGATTACTGTGAGTTCAAGGCCAGCCTGGTCTACAGAGTGATTCCAGGACAGCCAAGGCTACACACAGAAACTTTGTCTTGAAAAAAATAAAAATAAAAATAAAAATAAAGTTACACGTAAATTTACTCTTTTTTTAAATGATATTTTATTAGAATTCTCAAAGTTTATTTCTGTGTATGCGTGTATGTTGTACAGCCTTTGTGTGCCATAGTATGGGTGGGAGATCAGAAGACAGAACTGCAGAGTCGACTCACTCCTTCCACCATGTAGGGCCAGAAGATGGAACTCAGGTCATCAGGCTTGACAGCAGGTACCTGCACCCACTGAGCCATCTTGACAGCACATATTTAAAATTCTTGGCTAAGTGTTTCTATAATTAAGTATAATAATTAAGAAGCTTTCCAGTATACTAATAAATCGTACTAAAAAAGATATATCCATTCTTTAAAGATTCATATAAATATCATTAACAAGTATTATTATTATTTTGGTAATAATCGTGCTAGAATTTTACTTTTTTATATACCAGATACCTGCAAAGAATAATGAAGAATTTGACAAGCAAAATTGACAAGGCTTGTTGTTGTTCCTCTAACCCATCTGCTGTTTTCTGAACACAATGCAGCAGCTGGATCCTCAGAACCTGCAGAATATTATCAGGAAGCAGTGATATTCCTGGAGGCACATCATCTACCCTGTAAGATATGAGCAAGGAAACAAAGTGTTCAATCTTAAACTAGAGAAGGAAGGGAGGGAGGGAGGGAGGGAAAAAGGGAGGGAGGGAGGGAGGGAAAAAGGGAGGGAGGGAGAGGAGGGGAAGGGAGGATAGAGGAGGGGAGGAGAGGGGAGGGAGAAAGGGCAGGAGGGACTAAATAAAAATTAAATGAACAAGTAGATGCAATAAGAAAGTTTCAGTGTGGATGACTGTCTAAAGTAAAAGCAGTCTGTGGAGAACCTGTGTGTTCTAGTGCTATGCTGAATAGCTAGTGTCAGAAACTAAGTGAATTTCAGACCACCAAGAGGGTACTAGCTCACCAAAACAAGGAAGAGGTTTCTAAAGCCAGGTATAAACTGCCCAGCAAGACTACTATGATCACTGGGCAATACTTTGTGAGAACATGGTCATGCAAGGAGTACAGAGACTGTTAGCACAGCTTCTATTCTTATAATGTCAATATATCCTTTTGCCAAAAGTTAACAATCTCACATAGTAGTGATAAATCAGTGTTTCTACATACCTTGTAGGCAGCTTTTCAAAGTCAACGTCTAAAAATTGTTCATAACTCAAAACAAAATTGTCCAACCATAGTCTCAGGTAATCTGGATCTTTCTAAAATGAAAAGATCATCACAATGTTAGGTTTATTTATCATAAAAACCTAAAGTGGAAACAGCAGCCATTCACAGGATCACTTCTGTAATTTCAGCATTTATCTCCCTTTTGTCTCCTTAACACTTTATTTTATTTTGTTTTGTTTTGTTCATTTCTCAAGACAGGGTTTGTCTGTGTAGCACTGGCTGTCCTGGAACTCACACTGTAGACCAGGATGGCCTCAAATTCACAGAGATCCACCTGCCTGGGCTCCAAAATGCTGAGATTAAAAGCATGCACAACCACCACCTGCTCCCAACACTTCTTTATGGCAGCCAAATTTCAACACGTAATTTATGAGTTTACACACTAAATCATTAAACATCACAGCTTAAGCACTAGTCTCAGCCAAAGGTACCACCAGCAAGTTGTTTCCCTAAAATAAAAGCATTATACTGTAATCCAGAATCTCAAAGAATGTTCAAAGAACACGTAACAATTCCTAACCTTTCAGGATTTGTTTCATTACTGCATTATTTCAAAATCAGCTTAAAAATTTGCACTACCTACAGCTTCACAAAAGAAACAAAAAGTGAGAAATATTTTAGGCAAAAAAATAGCGTCTATGAGAAATTTTCTAAGACATTACTTGCTTTTTGTGTTTCAAATTAGGTCATTCATTTGTTTATTCACTCACTTATCCATTAGAGATAAGACCTCAAAAATACAAGTAACTGGGCTTCTCTTAATTAGATTCTTTATAAAAAGGCAGAGGATTACTTCTTGGTAAAAGACACAAAACAGTCAGACAACACTATAAAAAAATAATGCATTTCTCTTCATATTTTATTTAACAATCTCTAGTATCTGGTTCAAATTCTACACCAACACCGTAGTACTGATGTACATTCTAAACCTTCGTGCAGACTCTAAAGGTCAGTACTACCAAGTGTTTGGCAAGCAAAGAATTCTCCTACCAAACTGAACAATTACAAAGAAGGAAAGGTACTGTTTCACTTAAGTTAAACATAATGTTTAAAGTATCTTCTTTTACCTGGAACAGTAGGCACTCTTAACTTACTATCTTATTTAAACCTTACAACTATTCAAATCAGGTTTAGTTTTCTTCATTTTACATTTACAAAAGATGATGTAACTTGCCCTAGGTCAAAAAGCATTAGTGCTGCAAGAATACATGAATCCAACAGGTACCCATTCTACTACACCGCACTAGCTGTGGACCATGAAACTGTGGAGATTTAGTAGGTCAAACGAAGGAAAGGAGGGGTTCAGTAAGGATTCATCAAGGCTATAAAAAGTTAACTCACGAAATAATTATATCTCATCTAGCCTGGAAGAATCTATACATGAACTTTCTCATAAAAAGAAAGACCCCTTCATCAGAAACAATAATAATTGCATTATTTCTCCTCAGTATACAATGATAAAAATACAATCACCTGAGCTCCCTTACCAGACTGTCTGACAGAGCAGATTACTTCCTGGTCACTCTCATGGTTAAGGTCAGTACACTGAAACACCAAAGCATGGTCTTATCTCCCAATTTGTATATTTACTAAGATAACACAAATGTGGCAAGTGTTCTAAGACTGCTAAGGACAATTCAATGTCACCCAGACTTAAATCCCAACATTCAGGAGGCAGAGGATAGAAGATTTTATGTTTGAGGCCAGTTGGTCTAGTACTGAGTTCCAGGAAAGGCAGCACTACAAAATTAGTCCCTAACAAATAATAAAATTCTAAAGAGTAAAATAAATTAAAAACTTGACATATCAATAAAAAGTGGCAACTACTAAATACCAACTATAAATAAGATCTATAACCCAATTATCCTTTTTCTAAAATTTAAGTCACCCACATCTGAATCTCAATGTACTTGTACAAAATTATACGGTAATTGCAGAATATATTCTAACAGTAACAAACACGCAACACTACAAATTGCACCACAACACCTAGAGAAAAAACTACCATAATAAATTATACTGACCTGTGAGAGCGTACAAACTATACATACATGTCTTAGCTCCAGGATCTAAAGAAGTGGAGAAAACCCAGTCCTTACTATTAAAATAAGGAACAATCAGTAGCCTTCCTGCCAATACACAGTATACACTGGAGTGGCTGATCAATACAGCCAGGCAAGAGAAAGCAAGAGGCAGGATCGATACAACATCCATCTTCCTGACTGACTCTCAAACATAGAAAGCTGACCAAGCTGTCTTATAAAGAGCACTTAGCCTCTCTTCATATTTTAAAAAAGGAAAAGTATATAAAGATACCAATTTCCAAGAGCCAGAAGAACAGAGAGTGACATGGGGTGGAGGGAGGGGTAAAAAAACCGTGGCAACATAATTCTCTAGAGGTGGAAGGGGCACGGACTATTTAGTTTTCAGACTTGCCCTGAATGAACTACTGCTTACAGGCCTCTTTCTTCCCTTTCCTGAAATCTTTACTGCAGTACCCTCATTCCAGTTTCAACTCTATGTCAGCTTTATACGAAACATATATTGATGGCGTCTTCTGAAGTCAGTCTTCAGTATCAAGAGCAGTACAACTGGAGTTGACCATGTATAGCACAAGATCCTATTTCAAGACTGAGTGCAAGACTGAGTTTTTCAGTTGAAATAAATAGAAAGTACATGCTACATCTAAGAAAAATATGAATAACTGTGATCAAGAAAGCAGACTGTGGACAGGCATATCCTATAATCCCAGCACTTGGGGAGGCAGAGGCAGATGGAGCTCTGTGATTCAGAGATCTGGGTCTCCAAACAAGTCCAGGACAGCCAAAAGGTCACAGAGAAACCCTGTCTCGAAAACAAACAAACAAAGGCGAGGGGAAAAGCAAACTGTGACAGAATGGATTCTTGGTCCCAATTCTTTATTACTTTACAGGAAAAGCTTTTAGTTGTAGTTTTGGTTGGGGGGTGAGGTCAGGAGGCTGGTTTTTTGAAACAGGATTTATGTAACTGACTGACCTATAACTCTCTATGTAGACCAGGCTGGCCTTGAACTTGAAGATCTTTGCTTCTGCTTGGATTAAAGGTGTGTGCCACCACTCCCAGTTCCTTTATAGTAAATTGGCACCATAATTTCACAGTAAAGGGAAGGAAACTGCAACAAGGCCAAATCAACACACAGATATAATAACTGACCAAAGCTTTACTTCTAGCAGGGCAGTGATGACACACAACTTTAATGCCAGCACTCAAGAGGCAGAGGCAGAAGGACCTCTGAGTTTGAGGCCAGCCTGGTCTACAGAGTTGAGTTCCAAGACAGTCAGGGCTACAAAGAGTAACCCTGTCTTGACAAAACAAACAACAACAACAACAAAAAGCTTTATTTCTAATACAGTTTCAAGGAGCTGTCAGAAACTGATTCTGGGATGACTAACTTACACGTAATAATCTTTAAAGTTTGTGCTATTCATATTAACTTGTAAGCTACTTTAACCATATTAAAGGAGTACCTGTCTTGTAAACAGTTATTGTTATGGGAACGTTTACAACTATTCAACTCATGGAGCTTAAGTTCCTTATATCATACATACATACATACATACATACATACATAATTCTCTAGAATTACAGACGAATTTTTGGAAACCCAAGACTGTTCCACATTCTAGATGGCACAATGCTGTCTATAGACCAATATTCTTGACCAGTTTGATACAAAGAAAGAAAGAAAGAAAGAAAGAAAGAAAGAAAGAAAGAAAGAAAGAATCATTTTACATGATAAAAGCAGCATGGTAACAAAATCAAGTCTAAATTTAATAATAAAAAATAAAATGGGGAGGACAAGGGGCTTATAGTTGAATAGTACTGCAGCGGATTAAAATGCATAAGGGCCTGGATTCAATTCCTAATATGATTAAATAAGTAGCTTTTAAATATCTTTCATTACCATTCTCTTTGACTTTTTATTGACACTACTAACAACCTCTGAAAATGAACCCAATGTGCTCCACAATGTTTGGGGGGAATATTCTTTGAGAGAGAGAGACAGAAGGAGGAAAAAGGAGGAAGAGAGAGGGTTGAGACTATATACATGCCAAGCATCCTTATAAAAATCAGAGGGATGCCCTTGGGTGTTGGACCTTACCATCCACCAAGGAAGGTCTCTTGTTCACCACTGAGCACACCCTGGCTAGCTAGTCCATGAATCTCCAGAGATTTTCCTGTCTCCAACTCCTAGCTCACTCTGCCAACTAGAATTACAGAGGTGCTTCACTGCATCTGGCATCTGATCACATAGGAACTCGAGCTCCTACGCTTTCAAACCAAGCACTTTAGCCACTGAATCACCTCCTCAGCCCTAGTTTTTCGTTTTGTTCTGGAACTCTGCATTCTAGAAGTACGTATGTGTACCACCACACCCAGCTTCCAATGCTTTTCTTGAGTGTTGTGTTGCATTCTTCTCGACTACTTCCTTCTTAATACCATTCCTTTCTGAGGAACCGATACTCCTAGTTCTCCCATTCAGACTCCTTAACATGCATTTTATATGAGTAATAAAAACAATGGACTTTTCTCTCCTCGTAAGTTCTTTTGTTCCAGGACTTCCTGACTTTTACTTTCTTCTCCTTAAGTACCTGTAATTATATAACTTATACACCAATGTAACTCTCAAATATTTTTAGCACAACCTTCCTTTTGAACTCTGTATCAACATACGAAGTACTTGAATGTCCCTCAAGGCCTCAAAACCCAGAAAGCTTACCTGACTGAAAACCTAGTCATCTTGTACTAGCTTGTAAACGGTTTTCCCAGGTATCAGTTTCCACAGCCTGGGGACTATTCAGACTCTTTTGTAACTACGCATAATGCTACATAGAATAAGTGCTAACTACACTACCAACCACCAGGGAAATTTAGATAATCCAAACAACTTTTTAAAATGTGATTTTTTAAGACAGGGTCTTACTACACAGCCAGGGGGGCCTGAAACTCTCTATGCAGCCCAGGCTAGCCTTAAACTCAGAGATCTACCCACTTCTGCATCCTTAATGAACAGATTAAAGCCCTGTGCCACCATTACCAGCCCAACAATAAAAAAATGTTCACGTCACCTTAACTTCTTTTAGAGTAGTGCATGATGAGCACAACGCAAACCACAAAGTTCCTAAAGACAACCTTCAGGTCTACTGATATAAAATATTCATTTCTTACTTTTCACATCTAATGTCCTAAACATTAATTAGGAGCCACCGGGACAATTTTTTAAAATCCATATAAAGGAGGTGCATGACTATTTATGTAAATAAAAGATGAAATTCTACTTTCACTATAAAGCAGAACTTTTATTTTGAAAAGGAACTTTACTCTGAGCTCACTGCAAAACTATCTATCTCAGTCATATTCCAGATTTAGAAGGACAAAGGGCAACAGCAGGAAATGGAGCATCACCAAGGTCCAAAACAAACTTGGTTTTAAGTTGGGAAAATAAAAATTCACATAACTAATTCAAGATAACTAAGCACTATGCTTGAATGTCAATCTTTGGAAACTTCAGATTAAAAATTAAGACATTTTATTAGCTCAGCTTCATTACCACCAAAAAGAGAAAAATTGCCCATGACTGCAAATATAAATGAAATTTATGATACAAATGAAAATTATGATACAAAAATACTAATATCTGTATTTTCTTACTTTTAATGTACATGTAAATAAAACAAATTCACTTTTTCCTCAACAATTTTGAGAGGTAAATAAAAGCTACTTTATCTTTCCCATTTGACAGATGAAAAGATAGAAATGTAAAGAGACTAGATGACCTGATTTAAGGTACCTAAGATGAAAACTGCATCAGAACTAGATTTTGGGTCCATTTCTACTAGCTCCACTTAATTTTTCAGTGTAATCTGAGTCTCAACAGTAACTGAAAAAGATGGAATGAACATCCCTACAGCATGAGCACTTGAGAGGATAAGGCAGGAATATCAAGGCCAGCAGGGCTGGAGCACCTCGGCTCAGTTCCCGGGAGCTAATGGTTAGTCACAGTCACCCATTACTCCAGTTCCAGAGAATGCCTTCCTGACCTCCACCCAGCACCAAGCACACACGTGGCACACATATATGTGTGTAGCCAAAACACTCACACGTAAAATAAAATAAATCTAATTTAAAGAACAGAAAAGGAGTTCTAGGCCAGCCGGGGATTCATAAGGTCCTGTCCGAAAAACGAAATAACTAATGAACCCTGCCTTTCAACCTATACTGCACATTTCAAAATGGCACCTTTCTATCACTCTGTGATAATTTATACTAGCAAGAACAAAGACTCCCGTAAACTTTTTATTTACTGTATGCATGAGTTTTTTGCCTCTGTGTATGTCTGTGTACCACATGTACGGCTGATGCCCAGAGAGGCCAGAGAGGTCACTGAATCTCCTGGGACTGGACTAACAAACGTGTGAGCTGTCAAGTGATGCTGGGAGTCCAAGCAGAGGACCCCTGAAGAGCAGCCACTCTTAACCAGTGAGCAATCTCTCCTACCCCAAAGTAAACTTCCATCTTACTGAGGAATCTGAGATGCCCAATTTCTCTTTACATGTCCTAGCAACTAACTGTGGCATGCACAAATGTCTACTGGAAATGCATCTCAGTTAAGCCTAATGGCGTACGTCTGAAGTCCCAGCTACTCAGGAGGGTCAGGCAGGAAGAGGTTCAAGACCACCTAAGCTAGAGTTCAAGACTACACTGGGCGACTTGGTAAGACACGACCTCAGAAAACAAAAAGTAAAAAAGGGCTGAAGATACAGCTGAGCAGTGAAGACCTACTTACTATGTGCAATACTAAGAAAATAATACATATTTTTCTAGGGCAGCAGTTGAAGAGGAAGAGAGAGAGAGAGAGAGCACAAATATATAAATTCCCAAAAGATACTTAATAACTACCCAAGCTAGTATACAGTTACATAAAACTTGCCTCTATTTTTGTTTGTGTCTTAAGATTAAGCAAAGAAGGGGCTGGAGAGATGGCTCAGAGGTTAAGAGCACTAGCTGTTCTTCCAAAGGTCCTGAGTTCAATTCCCAGCAACCACATGGTGCCTCATAACCATCTATAGTGAGATCTGGTGCCCTCTTCTGGTGTGCAGGCACAAATGCAGGCAGTATACTGTATAAATAATAAATAAATCTTATAAAAAATTAAGCAAAGAAATGATGTCAAAAGACATTTGTTGTCATTTGAGTGTCTACTCTTATATATCCAGAGAACTAGCTGCTAATCAACTAAAATCAGATACTAGATTAGAGCTGTTCAAATTTAATGTTTAACTTTTAAGAGCTATATGAAATGCAACTGCACTGTCAATCAAATCCTTGACCCTGGGTGGGGATAACTAAATAGCAAGAAAGTTCAGACTACATATAACTTTAATTAGTGGACATGTTCACTAGTGTAACAATCTGTAGAGAACAGAAATAGTGTTCTTATTTTTTCTTTGTTTGTTTGTTTTCTCTGTGTAGCCTTCTCTGTCCTGGACTCGCTCTGTAAACCAGGCAGGCCTTGAACGCACAGAGATCCATCTGCCTCTACCTCCCGGAGTGCTGGGATTATAAACTTGCACCACTGCAGCCAGCTTTTGTTTCTTCTTGTCCTTTTTGTGTACTAACTTCTCTGTAAAGTTAACAAGTAATCTGTTATGGATAGTCATATCTCTACCAATGCAAGTAAAACTATCCCTAGAAGGACAAGGTAAGAAATGTTAGACCTGAAACATCTGGCAACAAAACAAACTGCATACCATACAGTAATTATGTGAGAGGATATACATGTTAATCCGCCTGGCTCGACTACTCCATGTGCACATGTATTAAAAATTACAGCACTCCACAAAACTTGTTAATTTAAGAAAAAACTATTATAAACAAAAAATTACCAAGTATTTTACCAACTGATCAATTTAATATGTGAGGATACACCTGCTAAGACAGAAGCTTCTACGCAAAAGACATGAATCTGTAGTGTTTAGTCTTGCAAGAGGACACACTTCTTAACATTCCTCTACAAAGCAGTATAAGCCAAGGGTACATCTACCATACTTCCAAACTGATCAGTGGCAATGTGAAGACATTATAAGAGCAACCTACTACTGACACACTGAAATACATGTGCCAACGTCAGTTTAGCACTGCGACAAATATGAATGATGTCTTAATTTTACTGCCCTGAAACAGACCTTCATGATCTTCAAATTTTTCTTCTTTAACCAGGTATGTATACAATGTTTTGTGTACTCAAAAAATCAAGTAGAACAGCAAAATGATAAACACTTGTTTAAATTTTATTCATGAAAAATAAACTTGGTACTCCAGAAAAACTGGTCATTTTGTTAATCAAGTCATTGTTCTGGAAATTGACAAAGAGAATCAAACATTTATGCAGAATTACTTTCTCTTAAGGAACTGTCATCAATAAATGATAAAAGGTCATTTCTGTACATATCCTAATAAACAAGAAAATGCTAGAACATTACAGTAATGCAAAATCCTCATAAAATAGGTAAAAAATTGGTAAAAGCTTCATTAGTGAATTATTATACCTTCCATACCCAAACTAGAACCTGAATCAGGTGCCAGTTTACAGGCACCCAAACCCAAAGAGAACCAATTTTTAAAACTCATGCAGATCCATTAGCAAAATTCAGCTTGTAGAAAACTCTAAGGTCAAAACTGCTTTCTACCACAAATAATAGCAAAGAAAAGCATGGTAAAGGGAAACCTATAAGGTTTCACACATTCTTTCAATAAATACAAAGCATATACTTTCTTTAAATACTGAATTATGCAGTGAGAAAATAAAGTCTCATAAGATTAGCAGGTAAGTTTGAATATAAATACATCTTTTATAATTTACAGAATTTTGTGATAATTTTAAAGACTTATTTTACAGCTATAATTTTAAATATATATAGGCAACACCTGCAACTGTGTAGAATCTGAACTGAAATAATTCGGTAGAGAGAGGCAACAGGGAAGGTTACAGAAGAACTACGGTATACACTGATCACTGCTGAAACAAGTTCACAAAGTTTTACTGTGTCTTACCTACTTTGTGCATACTTAAAATTTCCATAATAAAAGCTTTAAAGAGTAACACTAAAAGATTTTATATACTAATTTACAGAATGAATAGCAAAAAACATCCTACTCTCTCACATCTCTCCAAGGTCAAAAGAAAACAAAATCTGAAGCTGAAGAAGAGAGGGCTAAGTGGTTACTCTTCCAGAGGACCCAGATTCAATCTCCAGTACAAAACTGTCCATTATGCCAGTTCCAGGAGATCCAGTGTCCTCTTCTAGACTCTATGGGCACCAGGCATGACTATGGTGAACAGACACACATGGAGACAAAACACCCACACAACACATAAAATAAAAATAAACCTAAAAGTTTAAGGCAAGTCTGGTCCACAGAGAAAAGTTCCAGGACAGCCTGGGTTGCACAGAGAAACCCTGTCTTGGGAAAAAAAAAAAAATAACACAAAACTAGATGAGTTTGACAAGCACCCTCCCGAAACATATAATATTACATAGCAGATTTAAAAAAGTAAGTCTTGCTCGGGGTCACAAAACAAAATAGGAGAACCAAAATTGAACCTCACAACTGCAAGCTACAAAGTCTAAGAAGCTCTCAGAATTCCGTTGCAGAAAACATTTTTAAAAGATCTGAAGTCTTCAAAAATATAGAACGCAAAGCAAAAAGATCTTAAAAGTGTCCGGTATTGGTGGGTAAGTCATATTTTGAGGAACAAACTGCTGGAGTAAAAGCAATAGGATAGAGGCTAGAAAGTCTAAAGATCAGTGATATGTTAGCATCCTCAGTAAGGAGATGAGTTTAATCTCAGAACTATGACACTTAGTTGTTATCTGATTCAAAGGGTAGGTTATTATCTAAAAAGTATGTAACCCATGAACTGATAAAAGTATTTTTTAAAAAAACAATTTTTAAACAACTACTCTTTAAAACAAAAAATATATCTCTTATTAAAACAAAACATGGTTTAATTTTAATAAAAAAAAATTAGGTTTATCTTCTGTCCAAAAAGAGAGGCTTCAAAATTTGACAATAGGGGTTAAATGTAATGCAGGGACATAGCGCTTGCCTAGCATACTCAGGGCCCTGGATTCTGTCCCCCGTACTCCTCAAGAAAGAAAGAAAAAGAGCTAATTCATGACAAAAGGGTTCACATTTCAGGAATACACATTTTAAAAATCAGTGTATATCAATAACACGCTGTCTCTTCAACAGTCACTCAAGCTAACTCAAAAAACATAATCAGTAAAACAGTGCAATCTCACTTAGCACTTCTCAATATATTTTTAATGAGCCATTTTCAAATTATTGGGCATTCATACTAAAATGTCATTTTAACCTCTGGCTAACAGATTACTGACTTTTCAAAAGTGTCTGGATAAAATGGATTCCTTTTTTATTGGAAGGGCTGTCTTAAAAAAAGATATTTCTGTCAATTACAGAAGCGTAAAGGTTATTTTAAAATTTCACATTAACATTTCAAGGTATGTACGTGTGTACAAATTTGTGTGTATATATATATATGTGTGTGTGTGTGTACAGATACACACTTTAATAGTTATAACTATCAAACCAGGAAGTTGAGAAAAAAATCCTGTGAAAATGAGATGACCTTTTGTTTGTTAAATAGATGAAATTATATTTTAAAAATAAACTAAATATGTATGTATATATAATGTAAAACTATCGGCTGTGAAGTGAGAACGTAAACAACTAGACCTAAGTTAATTTAAATAGAAGACTGAGGATGGTTCTCTGGCCATTACCCTGTCTTCAAAGTGGTGATACAGATCCTCACTTGAGAAACAAGTAGGACCCTTCTCAATGACCTAAAATCAAACTTGCTCTGCAAAAATCCATAGCAAAGACATTTATTTCTAAATGGCAAAATGCCTGGGACCTGAATCAGGCACTTCTGAATTCCAAACTCACACCGACTCCAGTTCTCATGAGTAAAAGAGGATAATTACAATTCCCACCTCATCAGATTCTAGTTAGTATCAAATGAGACAGATGCTAGTAGGGGCTAACATTATTGTAATCACATAATAATCACCTCAATCAATACCCTTCATAAATTATTTTAAAAGGCTGATGAAAAAGTTTAATGTCCTCACAAAAAATGTCCTTACCCCCAATTGAGGGAGGTAAAAACAGCATAAAAATAAAATCTTTGGGAGCAGGTATTATGGTTCAATGGGTAAAGCAACTGCCACCCAATCCTGCTGACCTAAATTCAATCCTAGGAGCCTATATAAAAGTGGAGAACAACCAAATCCACAAGATTGTCCCCTGACCTCTCTAACAGTACCAAGGCTACCATGTGCCCCACACATCCTAGACACAGTAAGAGCATTATTTTTCTTTTACAGACACATAGACTATGCCTATATAACTTTGAGATCACTGAAGACAATAACAAAAAACAAATTTGTAAGTTTTTAAAAGTAGACCATTATCAACATACTCAAATCTGAAAAAAAAAAAAGGGCTCTATGAGCTCTCTTACATGTTTTTTTTTAAATTCAGGATGGGGGAGTTGTTTGGGGTTTTATTTTGTTTTGAGATAGGGTCTCTCTGTGCAGCCCTGGCTTTCCTGGAAATCTCTATGGCATTAGGATAGCCTCGAACTCGATGAACTCCACCTGCCTCCGCCTCTCGAGTTTTGGGGCTAAAGGTATATGCCGCCACACCTGTCAACTCAGGATTAGTAACATAAGAAAACACACACACCACTCATTAAGATCATAATGCCGGGTACAAAATTTTATAATCAAGTATTTTCAAGTACAGAAATAAAAGGGAAAGCGATTACCTTTGTACAATAAAGCATCCAAAGTTCAAAGAGCCTCTCTCTGGCTGCCATTCTGGCTTTTCACTCTGGCACTTTAATTTCCTCAAAAAAAAAAAAAAAAAAAAGGAAAAGAAAAAAGAAAAAGAAAGGTTCAAAACCACAGCATGTTATTCTATTTTCCAAGTTTTCTCAAGCCATTACAGTAAAGCGCAGAGCAGTGGGGTAGGCAAAAAATAAAAATAAAAATAAAAATAAAAATTAAGACTGTCTCGGGTCAATAAGGGTCAGTTTCAGCAGCAACTCCGACACATCTTCCTCGGCGGTAGCTGGGCTCGGCTCGTAAACAGGTCTGTGAAATACAAAGATACGTAAAGTTTTCTCAAGCCGTGGGGGTGAGGCGGGCATCAGGTGTTCGTGGGCCTTTCCTAAGCCGCCCTGAGGGGTACATTTTAACGCGATCAGACCTCCCAGAGACTCCTGCTCGGCGCACGGCCACTAACCAGCCACATCAAGCGTTAGCATTTTTCCGGGCTGATTCACAACCACAACCGCGACGGCCGGGGAGGACCGCGACTCCCCCACTCGCGCGTCTTCCCTGGACACCCAAGGGCCGGGGACGCGAACCCCCGAGAGGTCCGGCCGCCGCCTGGGAGCTGCCGCGGGTGCCCGCGGCGTCGCAGGGCAGGGCGTGGGGGAGGGCCCGCGGGACTCCTCGGTTCGCGCCCCCGACCCGCGCCGGCCGAGCCGCCCCGCGTACCTGGCCTCCGCCCCTCCAGCCCCCAAGAACGGGAGCCCGCACCCGCGACGGGGGCCGCCTCCGGAGGACGCCCCGGGGCACCTCCCCGCGCCCGGCCCCGGCCCCGGCACCAACCGGGCGGACAGACGTCAGGCGTGCCAATCAACCTCGGCGGCGCGGGAGCCCCGGCGCCCCGGGACCCCCCAGCCGGGGACCCACGCCAACCGGCCTGGGCCGGAGCCGCCCGGGCCGGCCGCGCCCCCTCGCCCGCCCGCCCCTCAGGCTGCAAAGCCCCGCGTCCCCCGCGCGCCCGGGGCCTCCGCGT
The DNA here is from genome assembly GCF_030254825.1 of Meriones unguiculatus. Taxonomy (NCBI): domain Eukaryota; kingdom Metazoa; phylum Chordata; class Mammalia; order Rodentia; family Muridae; genus Meriones; species Meriones unguiculatus. The sequence goes on along the minus strand of NC_083362.1, from coordinate 48,007,379 downwards.
CCCCTCACCGCGCTCCCGGGCCGCCCGCCGCCAGCGCCGCCGCGGGCTACCTCGCTGCCCTCCGCCCTGCCCGCGGCCGGTCACCCCGGAGCCGAGCTGGCGGGAGGCGGCGGCGGAGGCGGGGCCGCGGCGACGCGAGGCGGGAGGAGCCCGGGGGCGGGGGCGGGGGCGGGGCAGCCCCTCGGCTAGTCATTCGGGCCTCTCGGGATTTACCCGGCCTCCGGCGGCCGCTCCTCCAGGGGCTGCTCGGCCCGAAGCCCCGCCCCCGGCATGCCTGCGCAGCCGCAGTGCGCGCCGCTCCCCGGCGCTGGGAGCGGTCCGAGCCAGCTCGGGCCGATCGGGTCAGTCCTCTCCCAGCTGGACGTGGGGACCGACGCGCTGACGTCACGCCCCCCCCCCCCCGCTAGGTGGGGCGGAAGGAACTTAACTCGCCCGGCGTCGCCGCTGCGAGCCAGCTGAGGGCCGGGGGACCCTGCGGTGACCTCTAGAGACGATTTCGACTTCATTTCTCTGTAGGAGCGGGATTGGTCCCGGGACAGAGCTCAAAACTTAAAAAAAAAATCTTTTTCCGTGCTTGTGTTGGTGCCTTTGCACCATCACCGCCGTTCTGCGTTTATGCCAAGTGGGTTGCTCTACCAAGAATCTTGGAGTGAGTTCCGTCTTTCAGGAAAAGATGCGGAAGGCAAGGCTGCGTTTTATTAGCTGCGCACAACTTTCATAAGTTTTTTTGTTTGTTTTAAGGGAGGAGAAAAGCATAACCACCATTTTTGTTTTGCTTTTCGAGACGGGGTTTCTCACTGCACTCCTTGGCTGTCCTGGCTTGGTAGACCAGTCTGGCCTCGAACTCAAGAGATCCAGCTGCCTCTGCCTCCCCAGTGCTGGGATTACACGCTCATCCTCTCATCTATGAGGAATCTACAAACTCTCCTTGTCGAGAACCACAGAATAAAGGATTCAGGCTTTGCAGACGATGCTGCAGCTTATCAAAAGTGAAAATGAATTTTGTGACACTGTCACCAAAAGACAGTTCCTGTTAACCCTTCACCAATAAAAACCAATGAGGACCAGAACTGAATCCTCAGGCTTCGCTTTATTTAGACACTCTGTGATCTAAAGAGACAACTGATCAACATCCTACTTGTCTTCTGATGTCCCGCCAGTTGGCTCTAATGGAATGGAAACAGGCAGTCAATCATTTCAAAGCTTAGTCTTCCTGCTCTGGTCAGCCTTGTCTCTGAGGTTCAAGGTTTTGTAATTTCTCCGGGTTCTCTGTAGGTTGTCTTGTGCCTCCCTCATTATTGTCTCTCTCTGTGCCACAAAGCCTTGTATTCTTCCCTAGGATTACCTGGGCTAAGGGTTAACACAAAACAAACACCATTGGCAGTGCTGAGCTAACTACCTACTATGTGAGCGTTCAGATTCCTTCTGAGATACGAAATACAATGTAAGGCTTAACACGACTCGAAAGAGCCCCAGTTTGCTCATCCTCTCCCGTGATTGTTAAATAAAATTGAGTTTCCATTGTTTGAACGTTTTCTTCATATCACTAGACCTGTTCATTCACTATTGCCCTTAGCTACTTTCACTCAGCCATGACAGATTTAAGAATAGTTGTTCGCAAATTAAACCTTCAGGATTTCTTTGCTTGCTTTGAAACATGGTTTCACTATGTAGCCCTGACTGGCCTGTAGCACCTTGCTATGAAGACCAGGCTGGTCTTGAACTCAGAGAGATCTGTGTGCCTCAGCCTCTAGAGTGTTAAAATTAAAAATATGCACCACCACACCTAGATCAGCTTTTTTTTATGAAGATTTTATGTTATGTGACCTGTATGTCCACATACCACAAATACCTGTGTACAGGTATGTTCCTGCAGTGCCACAGAGGGGACTGGAGTTACAACAGCTATTAGCCACCAAATGAGTTCAAAGAATGGAAAAAAGATCATCTGGAAAGCGCTGTCTCTCCAGCCCCACCTTCAGCTTTTTGTACAGAAACCTACATTTTAAATTGTGCTTTCTTCTTTGCTGTCTAGCACAGGTCTCCTTAAAAAATCTTTTCACTCAGCACGCCTTTGATCCCAGCACTTGGAAGGCAGAGGCAGGCGGATGGCTATTGAGTCTGAGACCAGCCTCATCTACAGAACTAGTTCCAAGACAGCCAGGGCTATGCAGAGGAAAAAAAAAAAAAAAAAAAAAAAGAGTTCTCAGGCAATAAACATCTAGAGTGAAAAGATATATCGGTCTTACCTCTAAAAAATTTATCTTTAATTTAATCAGAACATGCATTTATCATCTATTGTTTTATTCTAGGCAGCAAGCATTGAACTATTGAATTGTATACCATTCTCAGGGACTAGAGCCTGGGAACTTTTACCTCATACTCAAGATGGGGAATGAGAGGGAAAAGGGCTTCTGATGTGCTAAAGGCGACAGACAGCAGGTGTTAACAGAAGAGCTATAGTCATGCTAAAGTAGGTCTCAAGGGATGGGGCTATGGTTTCAGCAGGTTATAACAGGTATGTACGTAATTTTAGCATCTGATAAAGACAAAAGCAATTTGTATATTTTACACAAAATTAAGTGTTAGTTGAGCATTTAATACCACAGGGCATACAGAACATTCATTTATTTTGGCTCTTCAAGACAGGATTTCTCTGTGTAGCCTAGCCCGAGTCTCCTGGAATTAACTCTGTAGACCAGGCAGGCCTCAGACTCAGAGATCTGCCTGCCTCTGCTTCCAGAGTGCTGGGATTAAAGGCATTTACAACCACTACCCCTTTCAAAGTTGATTTGGATTTTAATTTTATAATCATCCAAGCTGATACTGATTCTCACAAATATGTAGTAAAAATAACAGAAGTGTGCTGGGAGGGTAGCTCAGTGGATAAAATGTTTGCTGTACAAGTGTGAGGATCTAATTCTGTTTTTGTTTTGTTTGTTTGTTTGAGATGGGGTTTCTCTATGTAACAACCCTGGCTGTCCAGAAACTCCCTTTGTAGACAGGCTGGTCTCAAACTGGGAGCTCCACCTGCCTCCTTGGTCCCAGGATTAAAGGCAGGTAACACCTCGTGCAGCTGAGGTCCTGATTTGGAATCCTCGGACCCTACGGAAAACCGTATGTGGTAGCGCAGGTCTGCGATATCCTAGTGCCCCTGTGGAGAGACCGGAGGTGGGAACAAGACAAGTTCCAGAAGCCAGAGAAGTCAGCTAGCCTGGGGGACACAGCAGAGGAAAAACCTCAAGATAGCCTTGTCTCCAACATGATGGACGTAGAAGACAGCCACTCAAATTCCTCCGACCCCCACAGGAGTGCCTGCTTGTATGCACGCTCACACACGTGCAAACACACATTATAAATATATATAGTTACAATAAATATAATATTTTTACGTGGCAGAAGTAAATTTAGAGCCATTTCAAAATTTGATGGAAGCCAGGCACAGTGGCACATGCCTTTAATCCCAGCACTTGGGAAGGCAGAGGCAGGTGGATCTCTGTGAGTCTGAGGCCAGCCTGGCCTACAGAGCAAGTTCCAGGACAGCCAAGGCTACACAGAGAAACCCTGTCTTGGAAAAAAAAAGAAAAAAAAAACGGGAAACAAAAAATTTTTGCTCGAAATTCTGTCCTAATTCTAAGTTAAAATTCCTTTAATGATTTTTTTTTTTTTGAGACCATGTCTCATACCTACAAGGCTGGCCTCTCAAACTAGCCAATAATGGGGGCTTGGGAGATGGCTCAGAGGTTAAGAATACTCGCTGTTCTTCTGAAGGTCCTGAGTTCAATTCCCAGTCAACCACATGGTGGCTCAGAACCATCTATAGTAAGATCTGGTGTGCAGGCAGAATGTTGTATAAATAATAAATAAATCTTTAAAAAAAAAAAAAACTAGCCAATAAGGACCTTGAATGCCTATTCTTCCACTTTCTGGGTGCTAGGATTGTAGGGAGTGCTCTACCAAGTCTACTTTATGTAGTGTTGGGATTGAACCTGGGGCTTCAGCAAGCACTCCATAGCAACTGAGCCATTTCTCCAGCCCCTCTTCAATGGCTTTTTATGAAACTCACATCATAACCCAGACTGCAATTTTTTTAAATTACATGTATTTATTTGCTTATTTAGTGTGAGAGTGTGTGCATGTATAGTATGTGTGTAGTCATGGGACAACCTGTAGGAGCTGGTTCTGTGTTCAGGGATGGAACTGAGACCATCAGACTGAGCTATCCACTGAGCTATCTTACAGGACTCTAAACAGCAATTTTAAAAATCAACATTCTAACAGGATACAATCCAAAAATATACTAAGTTGACACTTAATTGCTGAGGAATTATGACAGAAAAATATATGATTAAGTCATCTTAGTGTCTTAGTTAGGATTTACCGCCGTGAAGAAACACTCTGACCATGGCAGCTCTTGGAAAGAGAATGTTTAGTGAGGGCTGGCTTACAGATCTGGATGTTTAGTCCATTGTACTCGTGGTGGGAAGTATGTTAGAGTGAGCAGATATGGTGCTGGAGAAGCCAGAGCGTTCTGCGTCATGAGCCACAGGAAGCAGCAGGAGATTGTGGGCCGCACTGGGCATGGCGTCAGCACAGGAGACCTCAAAGCCCACCCCCAGAGTGACACGGTCTTCCAACAAGGCCACCTGTCCTAAGACCACTCCCTACGGCCAAGCAGTCAAACACATGAGTCTATGGGCAGTACCTATTCAAACCACCACATCATGCCTCTTTTAAAAAGCAGAAAAGCTTGTGCATGGAGTCAGAACACCGAATTTTTGACATATAGAATTCTTGGACCTGAACTAAGGTGTTTAAGGAGGTTGGGGTCTATCCTATCACTCATGTCAGAGTTTGGGGAAAAGAGCTCCAAATAGAGCCAAATGATAGAACACGTCAGGTGGCAGAATGAGCCCTCAGGGTCTGTCTAGCAGAAATGGCTGAGGAGATGACTAAGAAAAGCAACTCCTCAAAGGAAATGATGCACTTTAGTCCTTACCAACTTGATTCTTCTAATTGCTATGCCCAAGAATCTAGAATATACTTCAAATCTTAGAATGTGTTGTTGACTTTGATTTTTTTTTTAACAAACCTACTTTATTTTGGGTTCTTAAATGCTTCTACCTTCCTTCCAATCCCCCAACACCAGGGAAGAGGGAAAGAAGGTTGGTGGGGACAGGGGCAGAGTTTTCTCTGCTGCTTCCAGATGGGTAGGGTCGTTGAATTCTTTTGGGAACAATACCAGTATCGGTCATCCAGAAATCCAGAAGTCCAGGTAAGCAGCAAAACAGCAAATGCAGCAGCAGGACGAACCAGCAGCAGACAGTCCTCCTCCAAGCAGCCGTGCCTTCTTCCTCTGGGCGGTCATATTTACACCCCTCAAAGTCCTCAGACTTCAACTAATTCCATCTGGCAAAGACCATGCTCCCCTCGAGACACTTAACAGGTGTGGACAAACTAAAATCCCCAACTTGGAGTTTTAACAAAAACATGTTTGTAGATCATAAGCCAAAACATCCACAACAATGTATCTTCAAAACATATCTGGAATCTAGCCAGGCACAATCCCAGCACTTGGGGGGGAGGCAGAGGCAGGCAGATCTCTGTGAGTTCAAGGCCAGCCTGGTCTACAAAGTGAGTCCAGAACAGCCAAGGCTACACAGAGAAACCCTGTCTTGAAAAAAACATATATCTCTATACATACACACATATATGTATACATAGTGGATGTGGTTGTATACAGACTGTTCTACAAGATGACACTACGCACATATATATATATGCAAATATATATACACTACACACACACACACACACATATATATGTAGTGTCATCTTGTAAAACAGCCTGTATACAGCCACATAAACTTTGAGAGCTTGCCAACTGAAACAGATCCTCGCTTCTACCAGATAAGGCAGGAAAAATGGTTGTGTTTGCTCTTTGAGCTCCTCTTTTCTAAACCCTGCCTCTGTTCTCTGAGTTTCCTGGAGGGTCGATTGGTGTCTGTCATCAATTTAGGGGAGATTCTTGACCATTATTACTCAGAACATTGCTTCTATTCCTTTCTTCTTTTGGAATGGAGCAGAATTTCCATTGCATGTATATGGCAGTTTCGTAATAAGGCCATTGTTTGGTGATGTTCTAATCCATTTCCTCAGTGTTCTTTCTCTTTGTTTTTTGGTTTTGCAGTTTCTATGGACATTCCCTCAGGCTCAGAAATGTTTCCTCAGCGGTGTCCAGGGCACTAATAGGCCTCTTCATTCAGCCTACTGATGATCATTCATCTCTGCTAGAATGCCTTTGATCTGTAGCATTTCTCTTTTCTAATCGTTTTTAAATTTTTTAATAAATTTATTCATTTTATTTCGTATGTGAGCATTTTGCCTGCATGTACGTTCGTGCACCACGTGTGTACTGGTGTCCTTGGAGCTCAGAAGAGGTCATGGGATTCCTTGGACTGGAGTTACGGATGGTTGTGAACTACCACCATCTACTTCATCAATGACCGTGTAAGACTCGCTGTTTACTCTGGAGGGAAAAAGTGCTCCCTTCCTCCCCAAAAGATTGTGGTTGGACCACTGCGGATTCGCTGTGGGTCACGCAAGCCTCAGCAGAACTGCCTAGCCAAGGCCTGGGAAGCCAATGGGGTTCATCTCCCAGCGGCAGCTTCCTGATAGTTCAGGGTTAGCTCGGAACCCTGAGTACCTGCTGCTTGGATCAGCCCCAGAACCTGTGTTAAAGCGGTCACAGATCAGGAATGGGTGAATGCCTGCGCCCTCCGGTTAACAGGGCGGTTTAACCGAAGGACCGGAACACTGCAGTATTGCTGCGAGTTTCTGCTGTCCTTTGGAACCAGCAATCTCATTTTTAAAAGCTAACACGGTGGAAATTTTATTTTCAACATCCATGATGAGATCGGGTGTCTTGTCCCACGGACCTTGCTCTGTACACTCCGTCCGCTCCTGAGGGAACCTGGGACTCTGAGTTCCATCCATTTCCACCCAGCATGCACTTCCGGCCAGGCTGCTTCCGGGCCTCCTGGGTGATGCTGAACCACAGAGAATGCCCTGGGTAGGAGCTTGGCTTCCCAGGAAATAATCCTCCTCAATTTGAGGAGACCAAGAATTACCTGACCAGTCTACCGGGTAGAAGCACCTAGGAGATAAGGGTGGGCGTATAGGCAGCAGCCAGCTCAGTGGGCCCTGAATGAATTAAATACCTTAAAGGTTTTAAGCATGGATGTAACAGGGTGAGAATTAATATCTTCATCCTTTGGGTCTCTCTGTTAGTTACATGTATTTCAAAATAATTTTATTATCTTAGGTGAATGGATGTTTTACCTTTAAGTATGTCTGTGCATGCCTAATGCACATAGATGCCTAATGGCCATGGAGGCCAGAAGAGGGCATTGGATCCCTGGCACTGGAGTTGCAGGCGGCTGTTTGCCACTGTGTGTCAATAGACCTTATGATGTCTTGCCCAAGTTAACATGCAAGTGCATGGCCAGGTGTGGTGGTGCACGCCTTTGACCCCGGCACTCGGGAGGCAGAGGCAGGTGATCTCCGTGAGTTCGAGGTCGGTCTGGTCCACAGAGTGAGTTACAGGACAGGGCTACACAGAAACAGAAGAAAAACCTAAACATCCATGTGCATGAATTCTCAAGCATGCGCTCTTGCTCTCTCTCCACACACCCACAGAGAGAGAGAGAGCGCGCACAGTAATTAAAGCTGGATTGAAATGTGAAGGAAAACCACTTCCCTTTCTTCTGTAACAGACTTCCCAGGGTGACGGGGAAGTTAATTAAAAGTTAAGACTTCACTTCCACCTTTCACAGCAAAGAAAATACCTTTAATCTAGAAGAAAGGGAGAGGAAATTTTAAGAACTGGCTTTTTCTTTACTCTTCAAATTCTCTTTAAAAAAAAATACGAAGACTGGAACATTTCTTTAAAAAAGAAATCATATTGTTTATATTTGACTTAAAAATATTATAGAAAATTACACAGTAGGAAAAACCTAGAGGGTATCTACCGTCTCACAAGTATGTAACTACCCCCGATTGTGGCCAGAAGAGCTATAGTATAATTTAACATAGATGTGAATGTGCTGTACATTTATTCACTATAGTCTTTATGGTGTTGATTGACTCACATAATTGTTCATTCTATATTATTCTTACTTTATACTTCGTTTCTCTTGGAAATCCCCCTTTATAAGATTTTTATTTTTCTTCAGTAGTAATGATAGACCTTTATTATAAGCTACAATTTTGATGTTCATTTTCCCTTATTTAAAAAAAAAAAATTATAGTCCAAGTTTAAAATCTAATGTGAAGCCTTGTAGTTTCAAAATGGCTCTCCTAACTGGAACTGTTCTTTTCTTTTTTCAATTATTATTTATTACAATTTATTCACTTTGTATCCCAGCTGTAGCCCTCTCCCTCATCCCCTCCCAATCCCATCCTCCCTCCCTCATCTCCTCCTCTACCCCTGCCCCAGTCCACGGATAGGGAGGTCCTCCCCCCCCCTTCCATCAAACCTAGCTTATCAGGTCTCAGCAGGACTGGTTCCATTGTCTTCCTCTGTGGCCTGGTAAGGCTGCACCCAGCAGGGAGAGGTGATCAAAGAGCCAGCTACTGAGTTCATGTCAGAGACAGTCCTGTTCCCATTACTAGGGAACCCACTTGGAGACTGAGTCTGTGGGCTACCTCTGAGCTGGGTGTTAGGTCCTCTCCATGAATGGGTCCTTGGTTGGGAAGACTGGAACATTTTGATATCGGGCTTTTTATTATTATTCATTCTAAGAAAGCCACTTCTTGAAGGTCAACTACTGTGATTCAGATTCTAAGAGCCCTAATTGCACACCTACCAATATATTTTTCTTACAACACTATACTAAGAACAGAAAGAAAATGAAATTGGGCTGGGAGACAGCTGGGTGGGTAATCGTGTTTGCTGCACAAGCATGAAACGTGAGTTCAAATCCTCCACGTTCAGGTTTAAGCCAGGAATGGCCATATGCATGTCTGTGACCCCAGCACTGTGTGGGAGCTAAGACAGGAGGCTCACGGGGACCTGCTGGCCAGCCAGCTTAGCTCCATGTTCAGCAAGAGACCCTGCTTCAAGGGAAAAGAGAACTGATAGAGCAGAACACCTGACATTTTCCTCTGGCTCCACATGTGCACACATGGCTATATGCATCTGCACACATGCCTGCCCGTGAACCTCACACACACACACACACACACACATGCACGCGTGCACACACAGGGAAAATATCTTTGCACCATCTCTGTTACTATTGTACTCTACTGCTGCTGTACTGGCCACACCTCTCAATTTCTCCCTACCTTTTCTATGGTAAGAAAGACTATGGAATTTCTTTAAATGTTAAAAAAGAAGATTTGTATTGTTTTTATCTAGGTATGTCTGTCTCTGTACATGTGGCCTAGGAAAGCCACAGGCAGCATATTCCCTAGAACTGGAGTTACAGACAGACTGGAGTGAGCACCCCCGTGTGGGTTCTGCAAACTGTCCTATGGACAAACAGCAAGTTCTCTTAAATCGCTAACCCCTGAGACATTTCTCTCAGCCCCTCTTTTAAGTCCTTTTTTACAAGAAGTATTTGTTATTATTTTATGTGTTTGTGTTTTGCCTACGTGTATGGATGCAGACCACATGAATACCTGGTGCCTAATGAGAGGTGGCCATGACATCTTGTCTTAGTTTAGGTTTCTGTCGCTGCAATAAAACACTGCCCAAAAGCAACCTGAGGAGAAAGGGTTCATTTAACCTTACTTTCTGCATAACAGTCCACTGTCAAAGGTAGTCAGGGCAAGAGCGCAAGGCAGAAACCTGGAAGTAGAAGCTGACACAGAGCCCCTGGTGGAATGCTGCTTCCGGGCTTGTTGTCCATAGCCTACTCATCCTGCTTTCTTACACAATCCAGGCCCACGTGCCACAGTGAGCCCAGCCTTCTCACATCAACCACCGATCAAGACAGCACCCCACAGACATACCGACAGGCCAATCCTATGGAGAGATTTTCTCAATTAAGAGTCCTTCTCCTGCCCACGTGGCATGCTGGGGTTGGCTACCCAGAGGCTATTTAAGCTGTGGGCTGGCTTTCCCCAGGGTCAGATGATTGTTCAAGGTTCCTGAATAAACTGCATTGAAAAAAAAAAAAAAAAAAAAAAAGAGTCCTTCTCCTCAGATGACCCTAACATGGGTGACAGTGACATAAAAACTAGCCAGCACACCCTGGAATTGGAGTGTCCATGTGGATGCTGGGAGCCAAGCCTGGGTCCTCTAGTTTGTGCTCTTAGGCATTTAGCCATCTCTCCAGCAGCTTTTTTTAAATTATATTTACTCCATTACCTTGTGACCGTGCACGTGCCACAGCACACATGTGAGAGTAAGAAGGCGACTTGCAAGGGTCACCTTCTCTTCCCATCACCGAGTCCCATGGACAGACACAGGTTTTAAGGCTGGTGACAAGCCCTGAGCCTGTTCCCAGACATCCTTGATCTTAACCTGTGAGCGTCCCTAGGAGCCATGTCTGGCACCGTTTTCAGTTTTGCACATGCTTGTCTTGTCATCTTTCTCAGTGTGATTTTCAGCTCCTTCTGCTTTTTCTATTTTCCCAGTGATGTAGATTAATTATTATTACCTTGAGTTTAAATGTTGAGATCCGGAGTTTGGGGAGTAAATAACTAAAACTATGACTCATAGGATTTTTTTTATATAGATCACATTTTTAGAAGTAATAAAAATCACTTTAAGAATAGAGAAACCCTGTCTCAAAAAAATCATTTAAAGGAAAAACATAGTTCTCAGGTCCAGCAGTCCCTGATAAATTTGACTGTTTGGTTGGGTTTCAGACCTGGGACAGGCACTGAGGTGCCTATTTAAGCAAAGAGGACCTGGCTTCCAGGTTCTCCCAGCATCCCTCAGTCCCTGCCTGTTGGAGGACATGGCTGGCACATGCCACCCTGCTTCCCTATATAGTCATTTCGGTTCCCTCCCTCTCTCTGCACTTTCTCTCTCCCTGTTTGCACATGGTCTTTCTGCCTCTTCCCCGTCCTGTTTCCCATCCCCTGGTGACTTCCCTGGTCTCGTTCTTTGTGACCAATGACCCTGCCAGAAAGCTGCACCCAGTAAATCTGCCTTTATGCTTTATTTAATCTGACTTGAATTGGCTCATTTCATCCGTGGAGAAACCCCACTACGTTTAACACCTTAAGCAGTCTCAACTTCAATTGCTTCACAATTTCAAAAGAAATTGTTCTATTTTATTTTGGATTTTTGAGAATGGATATCTGTGTAACAGAGCCTTGGCTCTCTTGGACTCACCTTTGCAGACCAGGCTAGTTTTGAACTCAGAGAAATCTGCCTGCCTCTGCTTTCCAAGTCCTAGGATTAATGGCATGCACTACCATATCCAAACAAAAAAGAACATTTTGAAATGCAGCTGGGGTTACAGATGGTTGTGAGCTGATATGTGGGTGCTGAGAATAATACCCAGGTCCTCAGAAAAACCAGACAGTGCTCTTAATAGCTAAACCATCTCTCCAGCCACATGAAAACATTTAAAATTTGTGCCAGCCAAGGGAAACCAAGAACAATAAACAAAAACAGATAATTTATGTAGAATTAAAAGTTATCAACCATGCTATGAAGTTCTGCCGGCTGCCCTTGTACTTGCTGTGTAGCACAGGCTAGCTTTAAAGAATCCTCTTGCTTCAGCTACCCAGGTACTGGGACCTGCCCTGCTTCGGTTCCGTGCTTAGCAACTTTTCTTTATAAACGCCCGTGCAGGGACAACTCCCTCAGGTCGCTCCTAAGCCAGAACCTCCTTTGAGAGGTTAAGACCCTTACTTCTTTTGTATATATCTCTCTCTGGTGATCAGCCCCTGCCCTCCCTCCCCATCACCTTTCCTTCTCCCTGCTCAGAAACTGTCGCTTCCTGAGGTCTTGCCAAGCGCCCTTACATGCTGAGAGTAAAAGTTCATGTGAACCCAGCTGAACAGGTTATAGGGTCCCAGGTCTCACAGAGTCAACTCACCAAACGAGGACAGGGGTTGACCCCGACCCAGCCCATGCTGCCCCGCCCTAACTTGTGTGGCACGTACTTCTCTTTGGCATGTGGGCGAGCACGTTTCCCCAGGCAGAACGTTGGTCAGCATTGCTCTGAAGGTCCTGAGCTGGGAGCGAAGGCTCGGCTCAGGTGGTAGTGCAGTGAACTGGAACTTGGTGATCCCCTGCATATCCAAGTCTAGGTCCTGGGTCCTGAGAGCTCCCACTAACAGAGTTTGGAGGGTCTCAAGGCTCATCCTGGTCTTTTTGGCTTCTCTAGATCCCAGTCCTCTAGCTGCCTGATGATGCTGCAGCACTGGAATAGTATCCTTTAGGACCTCCATGCAGACGGAAGTTTGGAGGTTCTTCAAGGGGTTCTTGAGACACCTGGCACACATAGGAGCCAGCTTGCCCAGGATGGGCAGCGTCTAGGTACTTCCAAATCCTGGACAGGGCTGAGCCGCGCTTTTGTCGGGATGATACTAACATTTTCGTGGACCCTGAAGAAATCCCCAGCTTCTCACAACCCAGGGGAGTTAACCTCTTTTTTACTTGACTTCTCGCAGGGAGGTGAGCGGCTGGTCATGCTGGTCTCCCATGAGGTCTATGAGCACCTCCTCCAGAGGCAAGGGCTGTTTGCTCCCGTCCAGAAACCATCCACTTTTGGTTTCTCCATGGGCAGCCACCGACCTCATCACCAAAGTCAGCACTGTCCTTGCCCCGCTGAGCACGCTCGGCTAAATCCAGAACTTGGCACTCTCCTTCCTGGGACTGTGTGGCGAGCCTGTAATGTAGGTCTTCGGTTCCTTCATCACAGCTGCAGGAGGAGGAAGGTGAGGGCCTAGTCCGCAATATCGCCTGCAGGCCTAGCTGCCTCCCCAGGGCAGAAACAGATCCGTGGGCAGTTCTACAGGCCGATGCCCCCATCCTTCAGCAGGCTGTAGGAGTCTCATCCTGGTGAATGGAATCACGAAGGTGGGAGTTCCTTCTGCTCATTTTCCGGCTTACCTCAGTAGCCTGCCGGCCAGTTAGCCACTAGAGGGCCGCTGCTGCCCAGCCTAGTACACAGAGGGTATAGGTTAACATCTTTGTCTTAAAAAGGTTGCCTCTTTCCTAATTTATAGAATAAATGGTATCTCAGCTAAAGTAATAATAATCTATGCCAGGCAACGGTGGTGCATGCTTTTAATCCCTAGTTCAAGGCCAGCCTGACCCTTCTGGCTACACAGAGAAACCCTGTCTTGAAAAAGCAAATGTGTGTGTGTGTATAAATTTGGGGTAGAGATGTAGCTCCGTTGGTAGAGAGCCTGTCTAGTATACACCTTGGCCAGGATGTAGTCTCTGGCACCACATAAGAAGGGCATGGGGGCATGCACTGTAATCCTAGCACTCAGGAGGTGGGAGGAGGATCAGAAGTTTGAGGACATCCTCAGCTACACAGTGAGTCTAGGACCATCCTGGGCTACATGAGACCTTGTCTCAAACAACAACACAGATTTGGGGTGAAGGCCTAAAATACAAAAAGTGATTCAAAATGTGCACAAAATGTAAAACAATGTCAGGTATGGTGGCACTCACGGAGACAGACAGGCAGATCTTGAGGCCAGCCTGATCTACTACAAAGTGAGTCTAGGACAGCCAAGGCTACACAGAGAAACCCTGTCACCCTATCTCAAAAAACTGGGAGAGGGAAGGAAGGAAGGGATGAAGGAAAGAAGGGAGGAAGAAGAAAATGCCAAACAAGATAATCTTTATGTATTAAAAAATGGAAATATGCAAATAGCTTAAACCAACCAAAGTGATCTTCAAAAAGATCAATGTTTGTGGGCATATGACAATTTATTTTTTTAATTTTTTTATTAATTACACTTTATTCACTTTGTATCCCCCCTGTAGCTCCTTCCCTTCCTCCCCTTCTTCATGCATGCCCCTCCCAAAGTCCACTGATAGGGGAGGTCCTCTTTTCCTTCCTTCTTATCCTAGTCAATTAGGTCTCATCAGGAGTAGCTGCATTGTCTTCCTCTGTGGCCTGGTAAGGCTGCTCCCCCATCAGGGGGAGGTGATCAAAGAGCAGGCCAATCAGTTCATGTCAGAGACAGTCCCTGTTCCCATTACTATGAAACCCACTTGGAGACTGAACTGTCATGGGATATGACGATTTATTATGAAAATATAGTAATCAATATGGTATGGTATTTAGACAAGCCTGAATTAAGATTAGGAGGCCCATGCATTTATTATCACGGAATTCAGGACAGAGGTGAGATACTACAAAAAGGGTAATAATACATACTCATCACTAAAAATGCTTGGGCCAAACTGGGAGATGGCTCAGTGGGTAAAAGTGCTTACCAAGCAAGCTTGGCAACCCAAGTCTGGTCAGAACCTCAGAAACCACAGTGGAAGAGAACTAACCCCACACACATACCATAGCACACACACAATCACACACACAGGCAACCACAACCAACCAAGTATGTAAAAAGTAAAAAATTTTACCCCATTCAGAAAAATTCAATGCAGAAACTCAAATGTCTTATTTTGCATTGCCAAATTAGACAAGTTTCAAGAGATGATACCTTCAGGACCTTTTCATAAAGAATCATTTTGATTTTTTAAAAATATTATGATAAAATATAGAACAAACTGCTGGTTATGATCAGTTTTTACCATGTCCATTTTTAAAGAATTATCATTTTGTATGTGTGGGCGTTTTGCCTGTGTGAAGTGCGTTGGAGACCAGAAGAGGGTATCAGGTCCTCCGGAACTGTGGCTACAGACAGTTGTGAGCCATCTTGCGGGTGCTGGAGATTGAAGCCAGGTCCTCTGGAAGAGCCAGTGCTCTTAACCTCTGAACCACATATGCCTGTTTAAAAACAATGTACCATTGTGGCCAGTCTGATCTATAGAGTGAGTTCCAGGACAGCCCGGGCTAAACAGAGAAACCCTGCCCCCAAAAAACAGACCCAAACAAAGATTAAGTGGGGCAAAAGCTATCTTTCTTTCTTTCTTTTTTTTTTTTTTTTTTTTGAGACAGGGTAGCTCAGGCTGCCCTGGAACTTGCTCTGTAGATCAGGCTGGCTTGGAACTCATGGAGCTCCATCTGCCTCTGCCTCTCAAGTGCTGGGATTAAAGTCGTGTGGCACCACCACCCAGCCAAAGGGTATACTTCAATGGTAAAAGTATATGCTAAGCACAGACAAGGCCCTGGGTTCCATCTCCAGCAAACAATAACAAAAACTGTTCAGGGATAGTTGTCCTCCAAATTCTAGGGAGTAAAAATATCTTGCAACAGCCTGCCATTCAGCTGTTTTGTACGATGAAGCTAATTCAAACCTTGGAATATAAAATCATCCTTCCTGGGTGTTGGGATTCAAGCTCTGGACAAGTGACTGAGGTGCCAGTTTAACATAACAAATCAGACCTGGCCTCCAGGTTCTCCCAGCATCCCTCAGTCTCTAGCTGAACTTTCCAGGGGCTGGGCTTCCTCTCCCCCTGAGGCTCTTCACCATACAATCCAGACAGACATTCTGTTTCTCTCTGATAGGTTAGATCTCTGTTAAAGAATTGAGCCAATTCAAGTGAAGTTAGAGTATATAAACGCAGGTTTATTGGGGGCAGCTCTCCTGTGAGTTCACTGACCTCGCAGGAAAGGGTCAGTGAAGTCACCATGCAGAGGGAGAGAGAAAAGTAGGGGCAGAGAAAGCCCTCATTCGGAGAGGAGAGAGGAAATGCAGAGAGAGAAAGACACAGGAGAGACAGACAGACAGACAGAGAGATAGGAGAGCGGTGGGGAGGAAGCCAAATTATCTGGATTATATATGAAGGGGGAGGAGAAGCCCCGCTCCTGGGCTGGAAAGTTCAGGGCAGAAGTAGCGTGTGGCAGCCCCAGCCTGTACCGGGTAGGGACTGAGGGATGCTGGGAGAACCTGGAAGCCAGGTCTGCTTCGGTTAAATAGGCCCCTCAGTGCCAGGTCCTCTCCTCTCTCTGCACGTGCACCCGTTCCTTTGGGTATTGGCACACTTGTTAAGACTGTTTGAATTACATTTCTTAAGCCTCTGCCTCCCTTCTCCACCCCAATCCCTTTCAACACCAGGTAGGAGAGAAAGATTGGTGGGGAGAGGGGGTGTAGCTCTTTTTGGATACTTGCTGCTGGTTAGGGTTGTTGGGTTCCTTGGGGCAAGTCCAATCTTCGTTTCAGGATATCTTCAAGTTCTTCTTGTCAAACTGCAACAGCAACCAGGCACAGCAGAGGAAGCAGCAGCTCCCTTCTTTCTCAGAGGCCCTCCCTCTCTCTCTGGCCCTGGCCTTTATTCCCTCTCCAGAGTCCTCAGAATTAAACTATCTGCAGCTGGCAAAGACCCCTCTCAGCATGCACGAGGCAAACAGTTTGCTGCTGTGGACCATCTAAATCAGCCCCGTATCCCACACCTGGGATTAAGACAAAAAGCATGTTTATACAACGTAACTGAGTTTTTAAAGACACCAAAACTTTCCACTATATTTCCCCCTTTTAGTATGAAAAATAATGGCTTTTCTCTAAGATAAATGAGATTATCAATGAACCAAACACTTTTTGGGTCAAGAGTTTCTTCTATAACCTGGTAACTCTCAGCTGCTCTTGTCTGGGACAGCTCACACTCTTTGCTGCTGGGCCTCGCTCCAAAGCTGCTTCCTAACGGCAAGAGGTTGCCTCATGTCTCTCTTGGACCTGCATCCAATGACAGCTTTTACCATAGCGCCTACACACCTGGGATGCGTAGGCTTTCAGTGTTGCCAGAAACTGAATGCGTTCATTCACTTCCCTGGCGGAAAGTATCGTATCTCTCAAAGTTAACGCACCCACCATTTTGAGCTTTGAGGCTTTTAGCATCTTGGTCATAATTTCTTTTCAAATGACCAAATTTACTGCAATTGAAGCACTAAACATTTTCATATTTAAGGCTGTTGGTGGCTACTGGGAAAGCTAGTGGTGGTCATCTCTTAACCCGAGGCTGCTCCTCTGGCAGCTTAGTTTGTTCAAGATTCACCCTTTCCCTTGAAACAGGCTGTGTAACTGTTATGCCTAGATCGTGAGAACCCCCAAGAGACCACCAGGAACACGAGTCTGATGCAAAACACACAGGGTCTTTATTTAAGCTCGGGCTTGGGTCACAATCCTTTCTGAAGTTACCAGGTCTGAACCCTATTTTCCCTCCCTTCTCCAGCAGCACTATTTGCTTCCCAAGCATTTCCATTTCTACCCACAAACTAGTTGCACAGCCAACTCTGCAATCCTTTTTAAAATGCTACAATTGAATGACACTTCTATTTTCCTATTTCATCCTTTTTTTTTTCTTCTCAGATCCCTCCATATCCACTCCCAACTTTTCCAATTGTTCAACCATTCTCCCAATCTTTTATGAAATCGAATATAGGAGAAAGACTATGCAAAAAACAGAACATCTCCTCTGGAAGCAGAGCAGGAGAGAACCCAGCGGCAGCAGCTGTGGTAAACTTTTTTCAACATCCTGAAACAGTATATTCATTTCTTCATACTCTACTGTCTCATCTATGGCATTAGAGACCAGATTTTCATTATTCTAAGCCCTACGTCTGGGAGTCTACTTTTTAGCCCTATTTTATTTTTCTTAATCTTCTCTCTTCTCCACCCCAATCCCTTCTAACACCACATAAGAAAGGTTAGTGGGGAGAGGAGGCATACTCACCTGTAGCTACTTCCTGCTTGTTAGGGTCCTTATTTCTTGGGGCAAATGTTGTTGATTATTAATATTTACTGTCGATTTATCTTTTAGCTAAATGGCGGTTATTCCTAAACCAGCTGTATACCCAAATCATCAGAGACTAGGATGTATTTAGTTAACACAGAGCACAGTGCTGGGCAATAGTTACTCCATCCTAAACTTCCAAGCCCTCATAGTTTCCTACCATTCACATTTCCCACATTATACTTGCTTTTAGTCATATCTTCGGTCCAGTTCATCTCTTCTTGCAGTTCCAAGTCCTTTCCTGCCCATCTCTGCTGACTCCTCCCACTCGATTCTTTCTCCTCCTCTCTGGACCAGGATGTCCCACCCTATTCTCTCCATTGCTCAATATTGTGTTTGGTTGTTTTATTGAAAATACAGAGAACAAATGGTGGCATGTTTACACAAACTTAAGACAGGTGATGCTTAGAATAAACATCACAATGCAACGTCCCGACTGATACCAGATGGAGAGGTAGAGAAATCAGCATTGAATGAAGAAGGGTAAATTGTACACATTCCACAAGAACATTATACAAAGAAGCAAGTCCAATCTTCATTTCAGGATCTCCAACTTCCTGTCAAACTGCAGCAACAGCACTGAGGAGCAGCAGGGGTGCAGCCTTATTCTTCCTCCCCCCCCCCCGCATTTACTCCCTCTCCTGAGGAAGTAAAAATAAAGTATGTGAATTTGTCACATACTTTTACTTCATCTATCAAGATTATTAATTAGCCAGTTACATTATAATAAATATAATGTGTAATAATTATACAACAATTGAGATTTTAAGTCTCAAGTATGAGATTTCTGGGGTTTGGACATACTCCATCTCAGCAGTTCTGTGCCAGTTTCCCACCTACCGCCTATCTCAGAGGGTGGGATTCTTCCCCATTTCCCTGGTTTTGGGACTTCTCCTTTCCTGGCCCACAGATGGATACATTCCTGCACCCAACACCCCAGACTGCCCTGTTCCTACCCTACCGGGACCGTTGACCCTACAGTATGGACATCTCCACATGGGTGATGGCTGCCCACCATCGGCCAGTCCTCATCTGCTTTGAGGACAACTCTTCCTTCCCCTCCGGACCCCAGTTTCCCCTCTCTGAAGCCCACCACCATGGCCTTAAACCTAGCATCCCTGGCCTTCTATCTCAGGGACTCCTAATTCCTACTGACTCACCTTGCAACACTCCATTCTCCCAGTCTGTGAACCCTCTGGGGCCTACCGCTTAGAGCAGGCCCTCCGCCTCATTAACAAGGCAGTTATCAATACCCAACCTGCACTCGCTAACCTTTACACCCTGCTAACATTCCTCTACAACCTCTCATTTTACTGTCCCCCTGCACCCTGACTTGTAATTTCTCTGTACCTTCACATGGGAGGACCCTGATAGTGAAACAGCTCCGGGGGAACAGTTCTTCCTCAGGGCTTCCTGGATAGCCTGAATTCTTTTGGACAGGCCCTGGCCTCTCTGCCTTAGTTTTTTGTTTTGTTTTTGTTTTTTTTTTTTTGAGTCAGGGTTTCTCCGTGTAGCCTTGGTTGTCCTGGACTCACTTTGTCAGGCTGGCCTCGAGTTCACAGAGATCTGCCTGCCTCTTCCTCCCTAAGGGTTGGGAGTAAAGGCCTGCACCACTTCGCCCAGCTTCCCCTTAGCACACCTCTTTATTACGTAGATGGCCTCTTCCTCTGCAGCCCTTCCCATCTCCTAAACTATCTTGGTTCCCTGGGTCACAGTATCTCTCCTGAAGATCAGCTGTGCTCTCCCACTGTTGTTTACTTAGCTCAGGGCCTAAGGCTCTGAAGAGTCTACAACTGCAAAGGACCAGATTCTTTCACTTTCGGGCCCGGTGGGGGTTCTTCAGACACTGAATCCCCAGTTTTGCTATTACAGCTAAGCCACTGTACCAGGCAGCCAGAGAGACGCCACGGGGCCCTCACCCACCGGGCCACAGCCCACCTTCCCTTCTTCTTACTGTGGGATACCCTCTTACAGGCCCTGCCTGGCACTCCCAGCGGTCATCTGCCCCTCCCGCCTCTTTTCAGAAGGGAGTGTGGGGGCGGCCACAGGTGTTTCAGCTCAGTGGTTGGGCCCTCCCGTCGGGCTGAAGCCTTCCTATCCTAAAGGCTCCTTCCCACTGTATGGGCTGGCAGCTGTGTCTGAGAGCCCTAGCAACGGCAGGGAACTCACCTGGGAAGCACTGCCCCTTGGACCTTCTGAGTCACTCCTCTGCCTCCCTCCTAGGACCCTCACAGGTCCAAGCCTTTCGTCTCAAACCCCCAGTCCTTCCCTCAACCCTGAGACCCTCCTCCCCATCCAATACCTCCTCACACTCCTGCCCAAAGGCTGCGGAGGCCCAGCGCTTAGACCGGCCTGCTCTTCTAGACCAGCCTCACGGATCCCCAACTCACCCTCTTTGTGGGTGGGAGCGCTCTCACAGCCGGGGAAGCCCCAAGCAGCCGTGGTCACCGCCACTAAAGCAACTGAGGCAAACCGCCTCCAGCGGGGCCCTCCTCGCGGAAGACCGCTCCAACTAGCCGAGGACCAGCAGGCTAACATCGATACTGCCTGATTTCTCGTTATGCTTTCTCCCCACCAAGCGCACTCCCACCGCCAACGGCCCCCTGAGAGCCAAACTTTTGGAGGGTCTCCACCTCCCAGCAGAGGTGGCCATGCTTCACCGCCGGGGGGCTTTAGACCTCCGTGGACCCAGTGGCTCTGGGTAATGCCAGCGCTGACTCAGTAGCCCGGGGCTTGGTTTTCTAGTGGTTCCAGACCCATGGGGCACGTGCTCTTCCATTTGAGCCTGCACGTCGGACCCAAGATGAGGACTTCAGATACGCCAGTCTCTGCACCAGCTCTGAGGGCAACAACCGGGCAAGGGCTGGCAGACTGACTTTACCCACAGGGCCACGCATGCTCACATGGCCACGTGGCTCGCTGTCTCCCTAACCTTGTTGACACTTTTTACAGGCTGGATTGAGCCGTTTCCCACCTCCAGGGAAGCAGCGGACGTGGTGGCTCAGGCGCTCCTTGAACACAGATTTCCTCAGTTCATCAGGCCACACACCGCCCAAATAGACAACTTACTGAGCTGGTGTCTGCAGCTCTCAACACGTCCTGAAGGCGCCTCGGGGAAGGTGGAAATAACAGACCTAGAAAAGCTCAGCAAGCTCTCTGGACAAACTCAGGTTAGCTGGCCCTCTCTCCTGCCCACTGCCCTGCCTGCCTCAGAGCTACCCCGTGTTCCTCCGCAGGCGACTCCTCCTGAGTCATCACTTCCGGCTCAGACGCCCCACCCCAGCATCGTTGCCTTTTATGCATGCTCTCTATTAGATTTTCTTCGTCTTGTTTCTTCAAATTAATTTATTATGGTACGTATTGTGTGTGTGCTTATGTGAGGAATGGGAGCTGAACTTCACTCCTCACACTTATGGCAAGGACTTGATCAACTGGGACCCCCCTCCCTAGTCCAGGGTTTTCTGTTGTTCTAAAGAGAAGACAGGGTAGAAAAATCAAAAGAGGGGAAAAGGTTAATGATCTTTCTTCCTCTTTCAATCATATAATTCTGACATTACTCCAAACATACGAAGCAGTACTTGAAAATATCATTGTACCAAATGTAGAGTCAAATATTACTTGTATCTTTTCATACATGTTAAGTTTTGGTAACATTTATTTATTCATTACCCGTGTATGTAGGTGCCTAAGACCCACATCATGCATGGCTACAGGTAGTCAGAGGACAACCTGAAGCAGTCAGTACTCTCTGTGTGGGTCCAGGAAACCTAAGCCTGTCATCAGGCTTAATGGCAAGTGGCTCTGTGTGCTGAGGCATATTGCTAGCCTTTACATTTTTGTTTTGTAAATTATTACTGTGTGGGCATATATGTGTGGAGCTCAGAGGACAACTTTATGGAGTTGGTAATCCTCTGCCTTTAAATATGTTTTGGGGGATTGAACTCAGGTCATCACACTTGAACCTTTACTCATCAAGCCATTTCATACACACATACACATAACATAAATGTATATGCTAATAGTAGTAGTTAATTCTTAAAAAACTATTAGGCTTAACTGGGTGAGGTGGCATATACCTGTAATCCCAGCACTCAGGAGGCAGAGGCAGGCAGATCTCTTTTGAGTTTGAGGCCAGCCTGATCTACAGAGCAAGTTTCAGGACAGTCAAGACTACACAGAGAAACCTTGTCTCGAAAAACCTAAAACGAAACAAAACAAATTGCCATAAATTTCTAGTCAAGATTCTCAGGTACTGAAGCATTTATCACCATCTTTTTTAAGATAAACAAAATTTTCATTATCTCCAAGAAAAGCATATTTTAAAAAACTAACACATTAAAAAATGCAGAATTTTTAATGAAAAAAATTACATTATAACAAGAAGACTATACATCAAAGTTACAATATATACACATATTTTAAAATCTCTTTAAAAACCTGGTATGAATTAAACACTGTCTCATATGCACATGATTAAGTAGAGAGTCTGACAGATGTAAAGAAGGAGGAGCACAAGCTGGTTGGCCTCAACATTACCAGCTTCAGGGGCCGATCCCAAAGCTTCTGTTTCCTGTCACCTCTGCATAAGATGTTAAAGCTTTTTAAGTACACTGGCTGCTCCCACAGGAAATTACTGAGGGAAAAGTCTACTGTGACTGTTTATCTATAATTGACTGGTGTATGTACAGTTTACTTGGAGGTTTGAAACATGGAAACAACTAAGAAAGAAGGCAAGCTGTGATTATGAAATCCTAACTGCTTGTTTTAAATGTGCAGCTTCCCACGACAGACACTACATCTTGTAATACACAAACCAAACAAGGTTTGTCAAATTTTGCTGTGGAGTTCTGAAGAGAACGCCAAATACAGATACTAAAATCTCTATACACTTGTGTTTAAGAACAGGTTCATTTAGAAAGAATTAAACGCTTAAATATGTAAACATAATTTTCAAAAATTGATGCTAAGCATCTTTCCAACACTGACATGTCACACTACACATGAGTTTAGAAGACAAACGAATTTTAAAACCCATTTAGATAACATTTCTGAAAAACTAAGTACTCATTTAAATACACAAAATATTAACAGTTCCAGTTTCTTCCTAAAAAACAAAAATATACAATTACGAATTTAAGTGTTCAGTTTTCTGTTTTACTTTTGTTTGTGGAAAGAATATGTATAACTTTCTGAACTCATGATAAAAAATATTAACATAAGACCCATTCCTATTGAATGAACTGACATAAGTATACTTTTTCTTTTACTTTTTTCCCCCCAGGTCAGGGTCTTATTACATTACCGGCTGTTATGGAACTTTCTTTGTATACCAGGCTGGCCTTGAACTCAGCAATCCACTGGGATTAAAGGTGTCTGCCATTATGGCCCTCAGAATAAAGTGACAGAAATACATTTTCACTATGTTTGTTCCTGATTAAATTATTAAATACTGAATCCTCTGCTATTTTTCATCCTCAGAGGAAGCTGGCTAGTTTATTTCTTAATAAGCATTTCTCCTTAGCAAGTCAACATAAAAAAGGAATGTCTCCAAAAGAATACAGCTAAATGAGTGAAATATTTAATAATTAACCTTAATTATTGTTGGGAGGTGAAAACCTATTAGTCCTCAAGAAACAGTTTCTTTGACAAGGATAACAAAAGAGCATTACCTATAACAGAGTTCTAAATTCCATATTAATTTGATCTCTTCCTCCCCCTCTTTCATCTTTCCGTGTAGTCTTGGCTGTCCTGGACTAGCTCTGTAGACCATCCTAGCCTTAAACTCACAGAGATCTGCCTGCCTCTGCCTCCCTGAGTGCTGGAATTACAGGCATATGCCAGTAAGCCCAGCTTTGATCTCATTTCTCTTAAGTACACAGAGACTAAGAGAACTTGGGTTTTAAAGTGACTATGAATTATGTTAAACTTATTATAATATACTCAGATTTAGCAGCCTGCCTCTGTAAATACTGGAACCAGATATCTTCAGTTCTTAAGAAAAAGAGAAGCAATTCTTACTAACAATCATACATATATTTAGATATGAACTTTACATTAAATAAGATATAAATAATAAATTTTATGTTGTCCAGAACATAGGTGTAAAGCTAATGAATTTTAGAGTTCCACCTACTTTAAGAATAACAGTGCTTTATATTTAGATACAGGTCATGTACCTGAAACAAAGTAAATAATAATGGGAGATTAGATTTAAGAAAGCCAAAAGTGATGAATATCCATGCAAAGTATTAAGGTCAAATATCATATTAAATTGTTCATGCTTTGGATATTCAACTTTAATATCCATGTGAAATTCTTATTTTTAATTTTTCTTCCTTCCTTCCTTCCTTCCTTTCCTTCCTTAATTTCTTTTTTTTCAAGACAGGGTTTCTCTGCTTAACAGCCCTGGCTGTCCTGGAACTCACTTTGTACACCAGGCTAGCCCCAAACTCAGAGATTTGCCTGCTTCTGCCTCCGGAATGCTGGGATTACAGGTGTGTGCCACCACACCCAGCTGAAATTCTTGTTTTAAAAAATAAAAATTTAAATACATTCACAAATGAGTCTCCAGAAAAAAAAAATCTTCTAGATGATCCCCTCTTTGTTTCTTGGTAAGATCTTGCTATGTAGCCCAGGCTAGACTTAAATTTACCATCCTCTTGCCTCTCCCTCCTGAGTGCTGAGATTACAGGGGAGCATCACTACATTCAGCTAGGTTATTTTAATGACAGTTATATTTCAAATTCCTAGCTAGTCAATATTTCATACAAAAAGCTTATAGTGAATATACTGATTACTAGTTATTTTATACTAAGTATAAATATACTTATTTAATGAGCAAATATTAGATCAGACATTCTCAAGTTTCAAATATGAACTAAATTTTAAATTGGATAAACTTGAAATATATAAATCATAATCCTATCAATTCAGTAAGAACTCTGGTATAGAAAAATGTAAATACTATTTAAATTACTTTTTAGTCAAAACTGAATCTTTGAAAAAAAAAAATCTGCTACTATCAAAAGTTTCCCCAAACAATCTGTAAACAGCAGGGAATTCTAACGTTGCCCTCCATTCTCTGAATTTTCATTTTTCTGTTCCTAAATAGGGATTTACTTCCCATCCCATATAAAATACAAGTCGCATATATTTATTTGTATTAGTTTGATTAATTCGACTTAAACCTTCCAATACTTACCAAGTCACTGAGATTTCTGACAGATGACCTTTACAGTTAAACAGTATAAAGCCTACAAGGCAAACTGCAAATTCAGCGTCTAGGAATGTGACTGTCAGCTCGGTGCTGCTTTTTGAATCTGTAGAGATGTGATTGGTGCTCTGCTTCACTATGTAAATGTATAGGGATGTGACTGGTGCTCTGCTCCACTATGTAAATCTATAGGGATGTGACTGGCGGTTCTGTGTTACCACATAAAACTATCTTTCCAAATGATGAGACATATTCTCTCAGCTAATCAAAATTCTTGTCACAACTTTAAATTTTCTGACACACCTACACATGCACTCACACACTGCTTTTATTGTTGGCTTTTTTTTTTTTTTTATCTTTTAAGAACCAAAACTGGGTATCAGGGACGAGGTAACTATTTTGTGTTCACACTAAATTACTGAGGATAAGTTCAGATGATCTTTTGAAACACTTGCCTTACTGGATAATAAAAAGTTCTATGAATACAAAGTAAAGTAAAACATTTCCTAAGGGGGTACAAATATGGAACTGGCAACACGCATTCGAGTGTACGGCAAAGCTGCTCATCATCCAGTTCCGGTCCAGCAACTGACATGCTCTGGCAATCTTCACCTAAGACATCAGAAGGGACCAGAGCTTTTTAAAAATTTATGTGGCAGATAATTTTTTACAGTCCAGAAAAGTTTTTGCTGCTATAGACAGTGTTGGCTCTTTGGGTTCTTGTTTAACTTGGTTCACAGACAGAGTATCTTCTAGACTTTCTTCAACTTTAAAATCAAACAAACAAACAAAAGGGTTAGTATTTTTTATAACACTGTGGTCTTTAAATGATATAAACTTAAAGCTAGTCACAGCACTAGAGCAATGGAGTAGGGTCAGGAGATCAAGGCCACCCTTAGTGACACAGCCAACTCAAGGCTGACCTGAGACTTTATCTATTATATTATTTTACATATAAATTATATTATATTATGTATATAATGTAAATATACTGCAGTTTAAAAAAGGGTCATGGTAACATGGAGAAAAATGTTTTGGCACATCTTAAGATGACAGCTTTGTCTTAGCTGTGTGAACTATGCGTTTGCCCATCTAAAACACTCCGGAATGCCTAAGCACCCTCCATTGTGCTCATCACCCAGCACAGCAGCAGTACACCGGCAGCTGCCAGCGCACCGCCTAGCATCTTCATCTGTTGGTTTGTTTTGTTTTTGAGACAGGGTCTCATTATGTAGACCATGCTGGTCTTGAGCTCAGAGATGGAGTGCTGAGACTAAAGGCATGTACCACCACACGAGACCTCAAATATTCACCATACATTATCAAGAATCTCCACGATGCAGTTGCTCTTGGGAAGCAGAAAGTAGAGGGACTGACTTGCTTAGCAACGTGCTGAACACACCAAATACGGTGACATACAGGTATACTGGAGCTCAGAGGCATGGGACCCACAGAAGATGGATGTGAATGACCCAAGAGCTCACATCTGGGTCAACTGACCCTTACTAGGTAAAGCATACAGATCTGGATTAAAAAGGGCTTCACTGAAAGCAATTTGGATTAATGCTCCCAGAAACTTTATGTGACAATACAGAAGGTGAAAGCATGTTAGAAAGGAAGAAAGCAGCTGGACGCTGTGGGGCACTCCTGTAATCTCAGCACTCAGGGAGGCAGAGGCAGGTGGATCTCTGTGAGTTCAAGGCCAGCCTGGTCTACAAAGTGAGTCCAGGACAGCCAAGGCTATACAGAGAAACTCCATCTCAAACAAACAACCCAAAAACCAAAGAACAACAACCAAAAAACAAAAAAAGGAAGAAAGCTCTAGAAGGTAAGAAATACCAGGGTTTAGTTCCTTCCTCCATCACTTACTCTAAACATGAGCATCAGGCAGTTACTTAACCTCCCTGAGCCTTGGTTTTCCCATCTGCAGAATGGGAATATAGCTAACTTTCTCATGGAGTTATACCAATACATTGACATATATTCATTTTTCTTTTCATCTATAAAGTTATTCCATAGTTATAAAATTCTCTAATAAAATTCTGATTTTGTTTGTTTTGTTCTCAAGACAGGATTTCTCTGTGTAGCCCTGGCTATCCTAGAACTAGCTCTGCAGACCCAGCTGGACTTGAACTCACAGAGATCCGAGTAATATTTACAGGTTTTAATAATATGCATTATTAGTAATTTTTATTTTTTATAACAGCTGGTTATCAAAAAAGGGTAACCAAAAGGTCTTTGAAGGAACTCATGTGTCCAAATTTTACTCTTTTCATAAATATCCATAGAACTCAATATTTAAGTGTATAATCCAACTTTTTATTATTAAATCATTTATCTACTACTTATTTCCATCCTTTTTCTGTGCATGTATGAACTTTTTTCATAATCTTTGGATAGTAGTTTTCCTTACATCATTTGCTTCTTATGCATCCTAAAATTACTTTCCTGGTTTTATATCACCATAGATTTTCCATGGAAAAGTAGATAATTAAGAAATGAGTTATGCTGGGCACAGTGGCCCCAGAACTTGGGGAGGCAGAGGCAGGTGGATCTCTGTAAGTTTGAGGCCAGCCTGGTCTACAAAGCAAGTCCAGTGTAGCCAAGGCTACACAGAGAAACAGAGAAACCCTGTCTTGAAACCCCCTCTCGAAAAAAAAAGAAAGAAAGAAATGAGTTACGGTGCTGAGGAGACCACTCAGAGGTTAAGAGTGCGTGTTGTTGGTGTGGAGGAACTGGGTTCAGTTCTCAGCATCCATATGGTGGTTCACAATCGTCTGAATTTCAGCTCTAGAAGAACCCTCTTCTTCCCTCCCTGGTACATCAATACACACATGCAAAGCAATCATATGCATAATAAAGTAAATAAATCTAGCTGGATGGTGGCAGCACAGGCCTTAATTCCAAACTTGAGACAGAAGCAGGCAGGTGACCGAGACAAGCCTTGTCTACATAGGAAGTTCCAGGACAGCCAAACCTACATTATGAGACCTTTAATTAATTTAAGAGAAATGAATAATTTCCCTCCTCATCCTCTTTCTTTCCTCTCCTGTCTGTGCTGGGGACTGAACCCAGTTTTTAGGGCCTGCTGAGCAGTGAAGCACTCTACCACCCCAGCCTTCTTTCTATTTTGACATAGGATCTTGCTAAGTTGCTCAAGTTAGTTCGGGACTTGTTTTGTAGCCCAGGCTGTCTGATCTTGCAATCGGTCTGCCTAAGCCTTCTAAGTGCTAAGATAAATAAATGAATAATTTCGTTGGGATTAAATAATTATACATAATAAGAAAATTATTAAGCTGGTAAATCTCTATTTTTCTCTCATAATTTTGTTTGAACTACACAATATTATAAACCCACTGGGTAGAAATGACTGTTTTTTTCCTGTTGTTTGATGTAGACCAGCTATAAAAGGTACGTTAAAAAGGATCATATGTTGATGCTCACTTACTAAGAGCTGCATGGCTGTCTATGATTCGTATTGGAACGGTCTGCACATCTCCCAACAGAATCCTGTTCATACTTCCTTCCAGATTCCCCGCATCCTGAGCATCTTCTCCTTCTACCAGATGATCCATTGCAACTATATTCTGAACTGATTCTGGGGGATCCCCCATGGTAGAGGCAGAGCTATTGTTTTGGGTTAGGCACATATCTGTTGGAAGGCTTTCACTTTGACCAAGCAATAGAGGATGATCATTCACGACAGCACTCCCTACTGCATCCATGAGTCCTGAAGGACTGGAGGAGGGATGGCTATTTACTGACATCAGAGCCTGTGAGCCATCAGGAGAGGAGAATCTTGGCTGTAACTTCAAACTCTTCTAAAGAGAAAAAGAGTTATATCACAATGTTTGGATTTACAATATATATTACATTCTTGTAGTATAGTCTTTTGAAAAAAAATGGAACAAAAAGTAGTATGTAATTATTAACAGATA
This sequence comes from Meriones unguiculatus, assembly GCF_030254825.1. Taxonomy (NCBI): domain Eukaryota; kingdom Metazoa; phylum Chordata; class Mammalia; order Rodentia; family Muridae; genus Meriones; species Meriones unguiculatus. The sequence goes on along the minus strand of NC_083362.1, from coordinate 47,978,386 downwards.
TTCCATGATGACAGAAACAAGGACCAACGAAAAGGTAGTACAACAATTATTTCCTTCATTTATAGTCTCCCTCAAACTTTTCAAAACATACTGAGTTATCACCTTACACCTAGACACAAAGGACTGAAAAATTAATAATGAAAGAATATATGGCCATTATTGTAATTTTATTGAATTCTCTGAAATCCCTACAAAAGGAATCATGGAAGAAAAAGAAGACTGCCAGATTTAGCTGTTTAATGGGTACATACCTGTAAGTGTGTAAATATTTGGGGCTGAAATGAAGAAAGTGGGGAGAGCAAGGGAAGTGTCTCTGGAGACAAAGAAGTCTGTGTCTGACTTGTCCCCACTTTGCTTGAAATTGGTTCTCCTAGTGAATTTCCTAAATTAAACAAGAGACAGACAAGATAATTTTTTTGAACTTAATGACAATCATTACTATTAGAATCAGAATAGAGGACAAGATAAAGTCAAAGGTTTGCCAAAGACTTAAAAAAAATCATCAGTGAGATAGGCAAGGGTGGCAAATGCATATAGTCCCTGAACTCTAGAGGTGGACACAGGAGGATCAGTAGTACAAGGTAATCCTTGGCCAGAGAAGTGAGTTTGAGGATAGTCTGGGCTACCTGATGTAAACAAACAAACATCACTTAAAAAACACACACATAGCCAGGCATGGTGGCACATGAAAGGCAGAAGCAGGTGTAGCTCTGTTGAGTATGAGGCCAGCCTGGTCTACATAGTGGGTTACAGGCCAGATAGGGCTACATAGTGAGATCCAGCTTCAAAACCAATCAGTTAATTAATTATTAAATAATCAGTTGATTAATTAACTAATTAATTGATCATGCATAACTCCAAGCTAGCCTGGTATGGTGCCTCATGCTTGTAATTCCTAGCACTTTTGAGGCTAACAAAGGAGAAATATCATGAGTTTGAGGCCAGTTTAAAATATTCCAGACAAGCCCAGGAACAGAATGAGACCCTGTTTCAAAATAACAGTAAAGAAGCAAAAACCAAAATACACAGAGAAATACAGACACATACCCACAAATAGGGCCGGTATCTACTTCACTGTCTAGAACCTGTCAGCTCATCAGATCTTCCAAGGGAACTCTAAAAATATAGATCTAGATTCAACCTTCGTTCTATCTCTTCCTTCCATCCCTTCCTTTCTGTCCTGTTTTGTTGTTTTTTTTTTTTTTTTTTTTTTTTTTTGACAACTTGACACAAACTGAGTCATCTGAGAAGAGGGAACTTCAACTGAGAACATGCCTCCATATAACTGGCCTTTAGGAATATCTGTGGATGAGGTTCTGGATGAGTGATTGATGTGGGAAGGCCCAGCACATGTGGGCTGGACCACCACTGGGCAGGTAGTTCTGAGTTGCATAAAAAGCCAAGGTAAAGGAACAAGCTATAAAGAGCAAATCTGTCATCAGAGTACCTCTATAGTCTGTGCTTCTGTTCCCACCCTGATTTCCCTCAGTGAGGGACCATGGCCTAGGAGATGGGAGTTGTAGGAGGAAATAAACCCTTTCCTCCCCAGTTGCTTTTAGTCATGGTGATTATCACAGCAACAGAAGGCAAAAGAGGATTCCTTCCTCCCTCCCTCCCTCCCTCCCTCCCTCCTTCGCTTCTCTTTCTGTGATGGGGACTAAATCAGGACCTGTGCATGTTAGGTTATTGCTCTACACTGTGTAACAACGCAGTCCTTAATTTCCGTTAATTTTATTCAGGTTTACAGACTTGGCAGCAAATGTCTTTATTGGCTAAGTCATCTCATCAACATTTTAATTCAGTACCCTAGAATGAGATCTAGGGATGTTTTTTTCCTAGTCCATTCCTATGTTATAAGACAAGACTACACCTAAACTTCTCTAGATATGTGAAAACTCTTGAGCTTCTCAATTACAAAGGCCTCTACTAGACAACTCCAACTATTTTATTTTCTATATCTATTTAATTAATAAACTATTAAGTATGTCTAATTTTAGACTGTATATTTTCAACTGTAGTTTAAACCACCATCATCTTTTTCACTGGCACAGCAAAGTGCTGCATTTTTTTATTAATCCATTTGTAAAAATTGTTTCTTTTTTGAAAATTACAAAATGGTTGATTTCCTCTTTCCCTTTCCTCTCTCCAAACCTGTATAGGCCAGAATTGGTTCCCTTTCAAATTCACAATCTCTTTTTCATTAATTGTTGTCAGGAATATGCAAATACATATGTTCATAAGAATAAATAATCCAGTTTTAATTCCAAACTTGTTTTGTGTTGTTTTCAGACAGGGTTTCTCTGTGCAGCTGTGGCTGTCCTGCTGCTCCCTCTGTAGACCAAGCTAGCCTCAAATTCATATATTTCCCTGCCTCTACCTTCCAAGTGCTGGGATTAAGGGCATGGACCACCAGCACCAGGCTCCAGGAACTTTCTTACAAGTGCATTTCCCATAAGTCTCCAATGTCCCTGGAGTTACAGACAGCTGTGGGTGCTGGAAATTGAAGCAGGTCTTCAAGAGCAATGAGTGCTCTTAACCACTGAACTATTTCTCTAGACCCCAAAGTGACATTTTTAAAAGTTCCTTCCCCACCCCTCACCTAAGTGTGTGTCTTTAGCAAACTTCCCACTTAATTGTGAACAATTCTCACGTGGCACTTTTCACAGTAACAACTGATTAGAAGGCATTTGCTGGGAGTTTTTTTTTTTCTTTGCTAGACTTTAAGTCCATGAAGTAGGAACTTGCCCGCACTTAGTACAGCAACTTATTAAAATAAAACACACAGGTGATAACAAGAGCTAACACCAGCCCTTGAAGTGACTTTTAGAGGTTAATAAATGGCAGCAAACATACTTTGTATACAGTTGTTCATAAGTTGATTCTAGAGCAACTATTATGATGTTAATGCTTTAGCAGACACTATCCTAGGAACTTGGTTTGCTTAACTACAATCCCTGCCCCTGAAGAGCATTAATAGCAATTAAAGCTACAAACGTGTAAACAGCAGCCTACCACAGCAGGTGCAGAGATGAGGTTCGAAAAACACTCAAAACCAGAGACTGTTCTGACTGAGAAGAGGATTTTCTAGACAGAAGAAGAAAGCAGCCATTTCCAGGAGATAGAACACATGTAAAAGAGTAAGTAAAAACAAACAAATAAAAGAAACTTTGAATATTTCAAGAACATAGGAGTTAAGAACATATGAGATATATCTCTGAGTTCAAGGCCAGCCTGGTCTACACAGAGAGTTCTAGAACAACCACAGAGAAACCCTGTTTCAGGAAACAAAAATATAAGAACAGCAAATATTTCAAAATAGACAACAGTTTGCAGATCAAGGTGCCAGTTACTCCTGTTATTGGCTATTCATTCTTCTAGTACACAGTGATAATACAGCCTCAAATTTTCAGTTATAGTCCACTACAGAGGCACATGCTTATAATCCTAGTACTTAGAGAGGCTGAGGCAAGAGGATCCCAAGTTCTAGGCCAGCCTGGCCTGTATAGCTAGACCCTATCACTCAACAGCAAACAAAACGTTTTCAGTCATAAAGAAGCATAAAGGTGTTAGAAGTATTTTCATAAATTCCAACATCGCTACTCTTTCCCTCTTTAGAGTCACGGTCTCCTTGTCTATAAGATTTGATTACGTGAGGGGTCAAGGAAACAGCTCAGTGAGTAAAGTTCCTGATGCATAAACATGAGCACATGGGTTCAGATCCTCAACGCCAGGTAAAAGCCAGGCACGGCACTGAGTATCTGTAACCCCAGCACCAGGGCAGCAGGGAAGGCAGGCCCCGGGGGCTTCCTGACCAGCTCCAACAGTGAGCTCCAGCGTTAGTGACAAACCCTGTCTTAAAATAAATAGAAGACATGGAGACTAGTGGAGAAAGACACCTGACACTGACCTCTGGCTTGACATATGCACATACACCTGTACACATAAGCATACATACAAAAAATAAAAGCAATTCATATGAGAACTCTAAAGTGCTTTCCAGATATAGTACCAGTTTATTTTTATGTTATAAAAATATGCAAAATAAGACAGGTTCTGGTGGTAGCAACACACGCCTTTAATTGCACTTGGGAAGCAGAGGAAGGAGGGTCTCTGAGTTCGAGGCCAGCCTCATCTACAGAGAGAGAGAGCTGTAGCACAGCCAAGGCTACCCAGAGAACCCTGTTTTGAAAAACAAAACAAAAAAGTTAAAATAACTTACCTTCTGCAAATGTAACTGTTACAGTCTCTCTGAGAATATTCCCACTGTCTGTAGTCCATTGAAGCTGAAATGAGAACATTTGTTTCAGTAAAAGCAAAGTAGTTGCATTGAAAATAATCTTAAAACAGTAATACAACTATCATTTTCTTTTAAAAGTTTGCTTTTATTTACTTATTTTGTGTGCATGTTTATGTGCACACACATGCCTCAGTGTGTGAAAATCAGAGGACAACTTTTGGAAATCAGTCCTCTCTTTCTATCACGTTAGTTCTGATAAATCCAGCATAGTCAGGCCGTCCGCGTGAACGCCTGCGCGTGTGGGTGCATGCACATGGATGACAGGAAAGACTGAGTCCACTTCCTTTGAGATGGGCTCCTTCACTGGCCTGGAGCTCACCGCCAGCTCGTTGGCTGGCGTGACCGTCACCAGCTCCACTCCTGTGTCTACCTCCCGAGCTCTAGGATTATAAATTCACAACAACCATGTCAGCATTTTTACATGGCTCTGAGGAATCACACTTAGACCATCATATTTGGGAATGAGCTCTTTCCTCAGCCTCCTGTTTTACTTTCACACTTGTGCTTCACTCTGTGATCACCCTCTTGTTACGTTCTCAAAGCTCAAGTGTGTCTCACTACATTGGGGTCCTTGTTCAGGTACCAACAATTTATAGAAAGTGCAGGTGGCAAATCTGTTTTCTTGAATTCTGGACAGCAATAATTAAGAGTTTAGATACCAAACAAACAAAGAAGCACCACCCAAGTAGTTCTAGCATTTGAAATATCCAAGTACTAGCACTGGGAAGATGGCTCGGCAGTTAAGAGCACCAGCTGATCTGTGTTCAATTCCCAGAACCTACCCGGTGGCTCACAACCATCAATAACCCCAGATCTAGGGGATCCAACACCCTCTTCCAGCCTCCATGGGACCCACGCATGCAAGCAAAACATCCACATACATTAAAAAGTAAGTAAAAATAAAAAAATGTTCAGATACTAAAACTTGGAAAGTAAAAAGTCAGGAAGGAAAGGTTAGTACTACTCATTTTAATTCCAAAATCACTATTCACACAGTTACTAACTTCTGCATAATTACGGTAAAACTGCCTCAGAAATTACTAACATTGACAGGGAAACTACGGCATAAAAAGATGAGGTAAAGCTGATATTCATGTATGGCATATAGAGCTCACATCAACACTGTGCATTTGAACTTGAACAACTTAACCTTGACCATCTGTTTTTTGAAATGGAGGAAAGGATATACTCAGTGTGTTCTCAATAAATGTCTGTGAGCTGAGTAAGAAACAGCTCTCACAAAGAGGAAAAGTCTGACTCTTCTCTGATCTACCCAGATCTGGAAAGCTACTGTTAACTTTCCTTGAGAGAGGAAATATTCAGTCAGTCATCATCTGAGAGCTTGTAGCATTCATATTTGGAAAGCGATCTGTGTTCTCTTGAGTCACCGTAATTGAGATGGTATAGTGCAGCCCTTTCTACAGGCCAAGCCAAGCGATCTGTGTTCTCTTGAGTCACCATAATTGAGATGGTATAGTGGCAGCTCTTTCTACAGGTTAAGCCCTATCAGGAGCTGGCGCCTCTCTAATGTACTAGCGGGAGCTGGGAAAGACAATCAAACAAACGAGTGGGGGTGCCCGTACCGTTGCTGGAATAATCTCTGCGTTATACAGCACATCTCCAGTCCTCAAGGATTTCTGTACCTCGTGGATATGATTTTTTATATCATTCACAGTTGGAAAAAAAGATAAATTATGTCTTTCAGGTACCTCATCCGGTTTGAACAGTTCTCTTTCCACAAATTTTCTGTGGAAGATATAAAATAGAAACATAACTGTAATGATACACTTACAGATTGAAAAAAAGGTTCTCTTTTAATATCAGCTTTTGTAAAGTATAATTCATGTTTCTGTAAGTAACTCATATTAGTCACTTTAGGTTTGTCTCCATTCACCAAAACATAGAATTCATCAGGTTAAAGGAAAGGTTAAAGGTGCTGTTTCCATTGGTTCCAAGCTATGACTTTTGTTTGTTTGTTTTTCAAAACAGGGTTTCTCTGTGTAGCCTTGGCTGTCCAGAGGCTCACTTTGTAGCCCAGGCTGGTCTTGAACTCACAGAGATCCATCTGCCTCTGCCTCCCCAAGCACTGGGATTACAGGCGTGCAGCACCACTCCCAGCTGAGCTGTGACATTTTCATGCACTAATCTTGAACCACAATCCTCAGTTTGAACATGTTTGTAAACATTTACCGTGTCAGACACAATTTTGAACACACTACAAGTTTTTCCTTTAACTATTACTGTAGTCATGTGACCAGATGTAAGTCTCAACTCCACTTTCTAGGTGAGGGATCCGAAGAGAGCAGAAGTGGAAGTTGCCCTGAGTTATACAGCTACTTAGTAAGAAAACAGGGGGCAATTTCCAATTTATACATAAACACCATGTTACTATTACATGAAATTTGATGGCTCGAACAGTGTAAGGAGGTAAGATATTGCTTTAAGAAAGGTAACTTTACTACGCAATTCTATGAACATAAACACAGAAATCACGGTTTAACGCGTGCACTTTGTGCACGATATCTGCTGGATAAAAACTACAAGGCTGCAATATTTTCTGTCCTCACTGACCCTCTTCTTAAATACTCTGAAGCAGCAGTGCGGTGGCGACACACGCCTTTAATTCTAGCACTTCGCAGGCGGATCTCTGAGTTTGAAGACAGCCAGGGCTATGCAGAGAACCCCTATCTTGAAAAAAATTAATAAAAATATATATAGATAAATAATCTGAAGTAGATTGTCCAAATTTTAGTAAAGAGTGGATGACTTTACTAAGTTTTAGCTTTGTTCTGTAGGCCCTTCAATAAAAGCAAAAGTTAAAACTTCTAAACATAAGGTTATATAAAAAGTAATGCTTTGTCTGCTGGCTTCAGCTGTGCACACTTTTGATCCCAGAAGCAGGGATGCAGAGGTGAGTGGCTCTCTGTGAGTTCCAGGACAGTCTGGTCCACATAGTGACTTCCAGTCTAGCCTGGGCTACACAGAGCGATCCAATCTAAAAAAAAAATCTTCTAAGTCCTCATTTTGTTATTCAGATTTCACTACACAACAACCAAAAGGAGCCAGGTATCACAACACCACACACAGGCTGTAGAATCAGCCCTGGATGTCAGTTCCGTCTTTCAAGTCAATTGCTTAGCAACTTTGAATTTCCATTCTCTCTCATGTATAAAAATGGAAATACATGTATTAGCTTTATTAAGCTGTTGAGAAGTAATTATACTTAGAGATTTGGCCAAATGCAAAGCACACACATAGTAACTGCCTCATTATAATAATTATTATTGTGGTCAATCTGTATAATTTTTCATCTAATGAAACTTTATTTGGAGTATTTTGGACTAACCTTAATGGTATGCAAGATAACTTGTTTAATTAATATTATAGTGATACATAACATATGTAATTGAATGTTACATTACATATTATAGTAGTTTATCTTTTAAAAATCTAATATTTTAATTAATTCTTTGAGAACATCACACATGCATATATTCTATTTTGATCATATTAATTCCCTATAATATAATAAAATTCTATTTCATTTCAAATCCTCTAAAATAAGTACCTTAGCCTATACTTCTAATTTTTTGATTCTACAAACTTTACTCTCTCTGAAATATCATATCATTCAATTTGTTACAGAGATAGTGGCTCATACCCATAATCCCAGCACTTGGTTGGCTGAGCTAGAAGGAATACTGAAAACTGGAAGCCAGCCTGGGCTATGTAATTAATTATAGGCCAGTCTGGGTTACAGGGTGATACCTTTGCTATTAAAATATAATATAATATAATATAATATAATATAATATAATATAGTATAGTATAGTATAGTATAGTATAGTATAGTATAGTATAATATAATATAGTATAGTATAATATAATACAAAATAAAACTAATCATTTAGAAATAGGCCAATCTGCCAAGATGTAGTATCTCAAATGAGCATTTAGAATTCTATTGAGACATAGTATATGAAAGCTTGCCAAGCATTTGCAGAAAGTAACAAAGATGAAGAAACACACCATACCCTCCCAATAGCACGCGCCCTGGAAAATGGCTCTGAAGCACTATAGTATTAACTGTGTCACTTAAGCAACAGGTGTAAAAGGAAACGCTGCTTCTCCTGTACCTTAGCTGCTTCCTTACTGCATACACTTGTCCTACGCCCTGTGACACTAATTCCTGAATCTTATGCGCTACTTGTGGGTGGAGACGGGAGGGCAACGCACAATTCTCATCTCTGATTACAGTTTCCTCTTCTTCAAGAGAAGACATAGGAAAAGGCGACGGTGACAAAGGGAGACCAGGAGTCTCTAATTCATGATACTGATGAGCTTGCTGTGTAGGTAACTGCACATACCATCTAATAAGAGAAAACATTTAGAATTATTAAAATTTAAATATTAAAATTATTTGATAATTGTAGATAAAGGCAGGAATCATAATTACTTAATATTCACAAGAGAAAGTATTTTAAGTAAAAATCATATATGATTATGGCATGTGAAATAAAATTTAAAATGTCTTATGTTCAACTCTTCTAAGATTGACTTTATGCCCAATTAAAAAGGTAAGTTGATAAACTTTCACTATGACCCTAAAGTTAAGGCAAAGTAGGGATTTACACATATTTGAGGGTGGAGAGATGGATCAGGAGTTAAGAGCACTTGTTGGTCTTGCAGAGGACTGGGTTTCAATTCCCAGCACCCACACAGTAGCTTACACTGCTCCAGCTCCAGGGGATCCAAACTTCTCTTCTAACCTATGTAGGTACCAGGCATGTACAAGATACACATACATATATGCAGGCAAAACATTAATATACATAAAACAAACAAACAAACAAAGCATTCTCAACTCCCACTGGCCCAGGGAGTAAGAGAATCAACTAAAATGTGGACACATCTCATGTACAGTAGTGCAAGGGCGTGATGCTAGGAAAATCAATCTGGCACAACAGTGTTTTAATTGACCTTTCTTTTTGTTGTTGTTGTTTTTGTTTTCGAGACAGGGTTTCACTGTGTAGCTCTGGCTGGCCTGGAACTTGGTATGTAGACCAGGCTGGTTTCAAACTCTGGAGATCTGCCTGCCTCTGCTTCCTGAGTGCTAGGATTAAAGGTGTGCATCACCATGCCCAGATTAAGAGATATTTTTGTACAAGTGTGTGTGTGTATGCGTGTTGTTGGGGATATAATTTTGGGCTAAGCACTAGGCTAGAAAAGTACTCTATCGCTGAGCAATACACCAAACCCCTGCCCTTTTTTTGTTTGTTTGTTTTATGTTTTTTCGAGACAGGGCTTCTCTGTGTAGTCTTGGCTGTCCTGGACTCGCTTTGTAGACCAGGCTGGCCTTGAACTCAGAGATCAGCCTGCCTCTGCCTCCCTAGTGCTAGGATTACAGGTGTGCACCATCTGGCCTGGCTGCCCCTGTCCTTTTAATTTATATGCATTCTATTACTTGTGTATGTGTGTGCACATGTATGTCAGAGTGTAAAGGTCAGAGAACAACTTTTTTCTTTTTTTAATTAAATGTTTATTTTTAAATATTAATTACAGTTTATTCACGTTGTATCACAGCTGTAGCTCCCTCTCATTCCCTCCCAATCCCACCCTCCCTTCTGCATCTCCTCCCTGCCCCTCTTTAAGTCCACCGATAGGGGAGGTCCTCCTCCCCTTCCATCTGACCCCAGCTTATCGCCAGAGAACAAGTTAAGGGAATCAGTCTTTCCTTTTATCATGTGGGTCCTGGGGACTGAACTCACTGAGCTCTCTCACTGGCCCCTATACTTCTGCTTTATATAAAACAATTCAAACAAAATAGAGCCTAATTCAAATTTGTCCAGTGTGAGGTCGAGATAACTCAGCTGTTAAAAGCACTTGTTCACTTGTTACCCTTGCAGAGGACCCAGGCTTGATTCCCAGCACTCACATGGTGGTTCACAATCATCTCTAACTCAAGTTCCACAGCATCCAATGCCCTCTTCAGACATCAATGGCATCAAACATGCAATGGTACACATACATACATGCAAAAACTCTTAAACACAAAATAAAATAATCTAATTATATATATATATGTATACATATACATTGTTTGTTTTGTTTTTTGAGACAGGGTTTCTCTGTGTAGCCCTGGCTGTCCTGGACTTGCTTTGAACACCAGGCTGGCCTTAAACTCACAGAGATCTGCCTGCCTCTGCCTCCCTGAGTGCTGGGATTACAGGTGAGAACCACCAAACCAGCCTCTAATAATATTTTTTAATAAAAATTCTGTAGTTGCACATTTTAAGAATTAAAGAATTTAATTATTACTTCATTTTTAAGTTTTTATAAAAGACATACAAAAGTTTTTCTTATATTTGACTTCATTATACAATAATAAATTCTTCACTTGAACTGACACACAAGGGTAAGCCAGAAATACTATCATTCCTTCTATCTAAAATATAAAGCATAAAATGGAATTTACTTAGGGCTTAATGTTCACTGATGGCTGTCACAGAAATCAACAATGTATGGTTAGTATTATATATACTTTTTAGGTAATAAAGTCAGTAACATATACAATAGCACCTAAGTTTAATACTCATGAGGTATCTAACTTATAAAACCATTCCTTAGTGAAAGAACTGAAAACCACAGTGACAAGAGTGCTTGTTACCAATCAGAAAATGAAAGCGTTGCATGAACGCCATACCGAAGGACCCCGCCGGCATCCAGCAAGTTCTTCTTCAGCAGAGTAAAGGCTTTCTCCTGTTCCATCCTGATTATCTTCCTGTCAATTTGGGGGTCTATAGGTACTCTATATTCAGGAAACTTCTGTACCTTTTTAATGTAAATTCTTTAGACAAGAAAAAGAAGCAGCTTATAATCTCAAATATTTAACCCCAATAAAGCTCAAGAGAGTAATTAATTAGTATTCAAAAGCTTATGAAAGATGTCATATTAATGCATGATACTTACAAAATTAACAACTATCACAAATTGAGTATAAAAATCTAAATATAGACACATTTTCTGAAATTTCCTCTTCTTCAGTGTTTTGGAAACCATAATTACCTCAAATTTGGTTTACTTTAAGGATCTTCTACCAGGCTAACTGCCTTTAAACTTCCATTATCTAAATTCACACAGCAATGAAATACAATTAAAAAAATACAACAAAAATATTTGCTACAACAATAACACTATATTTTTTTAATTAATTATAGTTTACTTGCTTTTTTTTTTTTTTTTTTGAGGCAAGGATTCTCTATGTAACCATGGCTGTCCTGGAACTTGTCCTGTAGACGAGGCTGGCCTCAAAACTCATAGAAATCTGCCTGCCTTGCCTCCCGAGTGCTGGAATTAAAGGCAAGCTCCATCACTGCCTGATCAACAATGACATATAATTAAGTCATTGGTGGTGACCCATGCCTTTAATCCTAGACAGGAGTATCTCTATGAGTTCAAGGCTAGCCTGATCTACTTAGCAAGTACCAGGACAGCCAGAAGAGAGATTGTTTCTTTAAAAAAAAAAAAAAAAAAAAAAAAAAAGACAATAATTTCTCACATTTGTATTCCTCTGTATTTTCTGGTGGTTTGTTATTTTCTGTATTTTCTGTTTGGTTGTTTGGTTGTTTTTTTGTTTTTTGAGACAGGGTTTCTCTGTGTAGCCTTGGCTGTCCAGACTTGCTTTACAGAACAGGCTGTCTTGAACTCACAGAGATCCACCTGCCTTTGGCTCCCTGAGTGCTGAGATTACAGGCATCTGCCACTGCGCCTGGATTTTTGGTTTTTCTGAGACAGGATTTCTCTGTTTATTTTAATTTTATTTTTATTTTATTTTTTATTTCCAGAGCTGAGGATTGAACCCAGGGCCTTGCGCTTGCTACCACTGAGCTAAATCCTCAACCCCAGGATTTCTCTGTTTAGTCCTGGCTGTCTTGGAACTCACTCTGTAGACCTGAATGGCCTCGAATTAATTAATTTCTGTATTTACAATCAAGCACTAATTTCTTGATAATATTCTAGATATCTTATAAGACCCCAAATTTAAACACATATATGCATATATATTTTATTGTTTTCTATATATGGGTATTTTGCCTGTATGCTTGTCTGTGCACCATAGGGCTGTGGAAGTCAAAGGAAGACTCTGCATCCTCTGGAAGTAGTTATGGATGGCTGTGAACCACCATGTTGCTGCTGGGAATTGAACCCAAGTTCTCAGAAGATTAGTCAGTGCTCTTAAGTGTTGTGCCATCTTTCCAGGTTCTTAAATTTTTTTATTACATTTTATTTGTGTGTGTGTGTGTGTCTCTGTGCACTCAAAGCCACTTCTTCACCTTTCAAGTGCTGAGATTACAGGTGTGCACCATCACAGCAGTCTTCTAACATTTTGTACTTTATGTGTATGAGTGTGTGCCTGAGTATACGTATGTGTGTAACATGAGAGCAGGATTTGTTGAGGTCAGAAGAAACATCAGATTCCCTGGAACTGGAGTTACAGATGTCTGCATGTCACCATGTGGGTGCTGGGAACCAAACCCAGGTCCTCTGCAAGAGCAGCCAGAGCTCTTAACCACTGAGCCATCTCTCCAGTCTCCACACCTGTCTTTTAAAACATGAGAACGCTCAAGTTTGTGATATATGTGGTGTTAAAATATAATGTTTCAATTATCAGTAAAGTCCAATCATAATAAATTATCCTTGTTTTGTTTGACAAAGGTTCCTTGTTGCTTGGGCTGAACTAAAACTTCTGAGCTCCAATGATTTTCTCCTCTCAACCTTTTAAGCATCCAGAATTACAGGCAGGGTACCACATTCAGCACATAGTACTTTACTCTTTTGAAGTGCTGTTGAGATGGCCTGGGGCTATTCCTAGCCCATAATGCCTTTTAAAATTTCAATTTATTAATAATTTTTGAACATTTTCAATTCTAAAGAGTATTAGTATAGAACATTAACAAAAAAAAAAAAAAAATCTTTCACTGGCCATGAAAGAATGCTGTAATCCCAGCATTCAGAGAGGAAGAGGCAGGCAGATCAGGCCAGCCTGACTGACAAAGCAAGTCAAGGACAGCCAAGGCTACACAAGAAACCCTGTCTTGAAAAACCAAAAACTAAAACAACAACAAAAAATATCTTTCAATGGTTAAAAAAAATCTTTCCCAATGGTTCATATTTTTATCCTCACCCAGAGCAATGATAACCTTGTTCTCTACCTAAAACTTACTGTTGATATTCATTGCTGGTGAGAATGTAAACTGATAAATGTGCTTTTTAAAGCAAATTATTGTGTTAACATTTTAAAAGTATATAACGTTTTCTATAACAATTAACATAGTAGGGCATTATCACAATATTTAACAAGGTTATTAATTGTGGTTTTGGGTAAAATAACAGAATCTGTCACTAGGCATAAGTACACTGTAATATAGACATGGATACACAAGGAACTCATCCGTAAACTCTAGCATTTTTAAAGAGGCAGAGGCAGGAGGATGAGGAATTCAACGCTACCCTTGGCTACATAATCTGGGCGAGGCTAGCCTGGATTGCATGAGATTCTATCTCAAAAAGATCAATTTTTTCATAGCTTACATATCTAAGAGGATTAATGTCCTTAGCAAATGGAATATTACATAGCTACTGAAAGGAGAAAATACTCATGTAACTATATAAAGTCACTTTGAAAATATACTAGGAATAAGAACAGCAGTGTTTAGTAAGTACACATCATATGCACATTAGTCAACAGTTTGATATCTGTGCACTGGATACTCACTATAGGCTTTCAGATTAGGACTAAATGGGTAAGAAGACATAGGAGGGAAGAGGGAGCGATCATCTAACTCTAAGGAAAGAAAACACGAGTGGGCTGTACTGACATTCCCGGGCAGAAGAGAATACGTGGGCATTCAAAGACATGCACATTCATACATAGAAGATCTTTGCAAAATGACTCAAAAACAAGAGCTCAGGCTTCAGTGAGGACATACAAGCATTAATAAGAGAAAAACTTAAAAATTCACTGTACGTTTAAACTTAATAAAAATGTTTCTATTTGCTATTCAAAAGTAAGACTTAGGCGTAAAGAAAATAAATTAAGATTAAAAAAAAAAACATTAAATACGTTTACCTGGCTGGACAAGTAGCTTTGTAGAGATGACAAGACCTACTTTCTTGCTCACTGATTTTTTTTAACTGGAAACCTTTTCTCCTTGGTCCATACTGACACTCCATTACCACAGCTCGACTACCTGTGAACCAAAACCAGCCGATAACAGTAATTCATGTGTTTGTATAGTCTAGACAGATTTTTTAAAACCCTGTTGTGACAATAAATACAAAAGGTTATGGAGCAAAAACATTAGTATTTCTTACTAAAATGCATGATAGACATAAATTTAAATTTATGTAAAATTTACCAAATATGCCATAATTATATTAAGAAATTAATACACATCACATTCACTGATACATAGACATAGTTTTGTTTTGTTTTTTGAGAGAGGGTTTCTCTGTGTAGGCCTGGCTGTCCTGAACTAACTCTATAGACCAGGCTGGCCTCTAACTCACAGAGATCTGCCCGCCTCTGCCTGGGTGCTGGGATTAATGGAGAGCGCCATTGCTGCCCAGCTGAGACACGATTTTTAACAATACTAAATGACCTACCTAATAAGTTGAAATTCGCAAATGTTACATTTGGTTATATCTCCCTTTAAAATTTCTTTAGATCTGCTTTCTGTATGAGTTTTACTTGCATGCACATCTGTGTACATGTTCATGCCTGGTGCCCACATAGCTAAGAAAAATCATCTGGGGGCTGGAGAGATGGCTCAGAGGTTAGGAGCACTGGCTGCTCTTCCAGAGGTCCTGAGTTCAACTCCCAGCCACCACATGGTGGCTCATAACCATCTATAATGAGACCTGGTGCCCTCTTCTGGCATGCAGGTGTACATGCAGATAGAGCACTCCTATACATTAAATACATACATATACCTTATTTATTTATTTATTTATTTATTTTGAAGAGGCATCTGATTCCCTAGAGCTGGAGTTAATGGTTGTGAGCCACCATGTGGGTGCTGGGAACTGAACTTGGTCCCCTGTAAGACCAACCAGTGCTAATATAGAGCTATCTCTCCAATCCTTAGTTTCCTTAAACAAATTAAAATAAGCTTTAATATTATTTATGTGTATGCCTGCAAGAGCTTATGTGCACCAAGTATGCAGGTGCCTGTACAGCCCAAGGGTGCTGAGTCCCATGAACCTAGGGTCACAGATGGATATGAACTGCCCAAAGTGGGAGCTAGGAACAGAACCCAGACCCTCTGCAAGAGTACACATGCTCGTAACTGATGACCCTTCTCTTTAGCCCCTTACTGTGTTTTTAAAGCATCATTTATTTTCTTCTTTCTGGTTGCCTTGTTAGAGTAGCGTGGTGAGCTGCCTCTAAGACAGCACCAATACTACTGGCCTCCTATTTGTTCTTTGTGTATCTCTTCCCCTTCAGCATGGGCTGTACAACTTACTGAATATTGTAGAAGTGATTAGGTTATAAGACTATTAGGTTATCCACCTTGGGTACTCTCTTGCTTTTACGCTTTTACTTGGATTGCTGTCTCTAAGTGATTATCAGCTGCCTGCCGCACACTGAGGAAACTCTGCAAAGGCTCACACAACAAAGCAACCAAACAGGCGAGGCTGGAATTCCCTCCTCTCTTAGTAAGGCACAAGGTAACTGCAAGTCCAGTCAACACTACAACCTCAGTCTCTGTGAGAACCTGAGACAGAAACATCTTGCTAACTTACACTTAAAATTCTGAGACAATATATGTCTATAGTTCTCAGCCTTCAGTTCGGGGTAAATTCTTACATTGCAGTAGATTACAAATACATAGACGTGAAAACCATGCCACATAAGAGTTGAATATTCTACAAGATACAGTCAACTTTTAAAACATAAAATTGGGCTGGAGAGATGGCTCAGTGGCTAATAGCCCTGGCTGCTCTTCTAGAGGACCCTGCTTCAATTCCCAGCACCCACATGGCAGCTCACAGCTGTTTACAACTCCAGTTCCAGAGGATCCAATGCCCTCTTTTGGCTTCTGTGGCCACTGCTCATATACAGTGTGCAGGTAACACATCCATATACATAAAATAAAAGCTCAAATATTTAAATATATATAATAAAATTGTTAATCGTAAATAAAATTATAAGGCTGATATCAAAATGTAAGACCTCTGTTTAAAGGGGAATATTGGAGACTTTATAACATTAATATAAACTACTATTAATTATTTATTTTATTATTGTTGTTGTTGTTTACAGACAGAATTCACTAAGAAGCTTTGGCTGTCCTGGAGCTCACCATGTAGACCAGTCTGGCCTTGAGCTTATAGAGATTCATTTACTTCTGTCTCCTGAGTAGTAGGTTTGAAGGCCTGTGCCACCAAGTCTTTCTCTATTATTATTACTATTATTATTATTGGGTTTTTTGAGACAGGGTGTCTCTGTGTAACAGAGCCCTGGCTGTCCGGGACTCACTTTGTAAACCAGGCTGGCTTCAAACACACAGAGTTCCATGGTCTCTGCCCCCCAAATTCTGGGATTAAAGGCCTGAAACACCATGCCTACCCTTTATTAATTATTTAAAGTTTGACGTCTAGGCTATCATATAGGTTGGGAAGGATATAGATTAGACAAGATTAACCATATACTGACAGTTGTTAAAGCTACATGATAGATTCCTGAAGTATAGAGGTATCTTTTCATTTTGTTCTGTTTCATTCTTTCCTCTATTTTTGATACACATGAAAGTTCCCATAACATAATCTTGTTTTATTTTTATTTTTTTTTTGAGACAGGGTCCACTATGTAGCCCTGGCTGGCTTTGAACTCATAGAGATCTTCCTCTCTCTGTTTCCAGAGTGACAGACTAAAGGTGTTCTCCCAATATATCTGTTGTTTTATTTCATTTTTGAGGTAGGGTCTGTCTGTGTAGCTTTGGTTGTCCTGGAACTCACTAAGTAAACCAAACTGGCCTCAAATTCATGGAGATCCTTCTGCCTCTCCCTCTGCTTCCTGAATGCTGGGATTAAAAGTATATGTAACTGTGCCCAGCCTTACCTAGATATTTTTTAAAATCTAGAAATACTATGTCAAAGATTGAATGTAGAAAATTTATAAATTACCAACAGGAGTAAAAATGAACACATTAATTCTTTGTGATAAAATCTAAAAACTAAATGTTGCAGGATACTTGATCCCACTATGAACCCCAAAACTGTGAACTGTAAAACCGTGTTTCTTGTTTTGTGTGGTTGAGCCCTATCACACACCTTTAATCCAAGAACTTTTAATTAGAAATAGGTGATTATGGTGTGGTTCACCCAGCCCTAGCACACACCTCAACTCCAAGAGCTTTCTGTACACAAGATTTAGTAAAGTTAACCCTAGGTCAAGAGGCAGAGCAAGAAACCAGCTGACAGGGATTAAAGAGGTGTTGAGTTTGAGTTGAGGGTATTTAAAACAGCATGGAGAAGAAAGTGCTTTTAGCTCAAGCTCTGGCTTTAGTTTAGGCTTCAGTACCTCAGCTCCTTGGCTTTTTGGGGCTTTGAACTAGCAAGCCTTGGGCCTTGGGTTTTTTGGCTTCTTCCTCCTGGGTTGTCAGCTGTACCTGAACTGAGAAGGAAGGTCAGCTGGTTACTTTCTCTGCCTCTCTGAGCTAGCAGGTTTTCATCCCAGCATGTAGCTCCTGAGTCCTTACTAGTAAAATAGAATGGCTTTGATTTTTTTCATTTTTTTTAAACTAAAAAACTCAGAAAACAAGGCTTTTTGGAACACACTTGGCTTCAGAAACTGATCTAAACAATGAAATTTTATGTGTCTGTCTATATATCTGAGAGATGATTTATTCCTGTTAGTGTGACTATTCACAAAGAATTGTTTTTTGATTATGTGATGTAGTCTAAAGGTCTATTTGGAATTTCAAAGTTCTATTTATTAGCATACTATACAAGTGAAGTATTTATTAAGTATCACACATTAAAACATAACTTAAAGCAACTGGTTATATTTGCTATAAGTTTTCTTTTTAGTTTAACATTCATTTTCAGCAATCAATATTCAATTCTCACCTACCAAAATGAATACGCTCTTAGGAAAATGGTGCCCAGCTGCTGGGGAGCCTTTAAGTAGCTGATAAGAAGTACCTGCATTGACAAATGGGATTCCGTCATATGGGACGTACTGGGACTTCCACATCAAGCGCGTGGCAGGCTTGGCTGGGCTTGGAGACTGGCGGGTGCCCCAGACGCTCTGTGTTTGCTGCTTGTGAGAAGTCAGGATGCTTTCTAATTCAGTCTCACTGACACAGTAGCCACGGTAGGAATCTCCGATTTTCTGTAAGGGAGAAGTTAAATAAGAAAATCACTGGTAAATATTTCAGTGAAGAATAAATTTAACTAGATGGTCATCTAAATAAAGAAGCATCGGTTCACATCCTCACCACTGGACCATACAACTGGTGGGGTCTGATCTAAACTCCCACAGTGTCACCCAACAGATGCCCAGGTTCATATACGCATCCAGCATCCATTGCCATAGGAAGCTTAGAGAGGAAAGCTCAGAGAACAGGTAGTATAGCCATTCTCTTGGATATCTAAGATTCCATCCCTAGATCAAATCCAGATCAACACAAAATCACCACAAAGTATTGGTTCTTTGTGGATTTTTAAAAATATGATTCCAAGAATCTCTCTAAAACCTTATGAAAACTATGACTATTGTCCTAAAAAATGTTGCAGAAGAACTTCATTATATTAATATTCTTTTTTATAACCTTGCATTCTTTTGAGATTCTATTTATTTTATTTTATGTATGCGGGTGATTTGCCTGTCTATATGTCTGTGCAACAAACACACACAGTGCCTACAAAGGCCAGATGAGGGGTCAGAACTGGAATATAGATGATTGCTAGCCACTATGTGAGTGCTAGGAATTGAACTCAGGTCCTCTGCAAGAGCAACAAGTGTCCTTAACCACTTTCAAAAGAATTAACTGTGACTTGGACATGGTAGTGTGAACCTACAACCCCAGCACTTGGGAAACTGAGGAAGAAAGACTGTCATAAGTTTAAAGCTTGTCTAAACATCCCAACCATTCTATTTACCAATAAAGACTCAGGAGCCAGATGCTGGGGTGAAAACCTGCTAGCTCAGAGAGGTAGAGAAAGCACCCAGCTGACTTCCTTCTTAGTTCAGGTACGGATAGAAAAAAACCAAAAGGCTCACTAGCTCAGCTGACAGCCCAGGAGGAAGACGTCAAAAAAACCCCCAACGCCAAAGGCTTCTCTACCTCAAAGCCCCAAAAGCCAGGGAGCTGAGGTGATGAAGCCTTGAGCTAAAAGCTCTTTCTTCTCCACCCTCAACTCAAAGTCCCTCCTATTCTTTTTTTTCTTTCAATTTTTTAAAGATTTAAAAAAATATTTATTATGTATTCAATGTTCTGTCTGTGTGCAGATCTGCACGCCAGAAGAGGGCACCAGATTTCATTATAGATGGTTGTGAGCCACCATGTGGTTGCTGGGAATTGAACTCAGGACTTCTGGAAGAGCAACTAGAGCCCTTAACCTCTGAGCCATCGCTACAGGCCTTTTTTTTTTTTTTTTAAGATTTTATTATTATTATTATTTATTATGTATTCAATGTTCGGTCTGCATGTACACCCTCCTATTCTTTATTCCCTTCAGCTGGTTTCTTGCTCTGCCTCTTGACCTAGGGTTCTTCAATCCTGTGTACGGAAAGCTCCTGGATTAAAGTGGTGTACTAGGGCTGAAAGAACCACACCATAATCACCTGTTTACAATAAACAGGAAGTTCTTGGATTAAAGGTGTATGACAGGGCTCAACCACACAAAACAAGAAACAGGGTCTCACAGTTCACAGTTTTGGGGTTCACAATGGGATCAAAAAGCCTGCAACAAGCAGATAAGCTTAGACTTAGCACAAATGCATACAGACTATGACAGATAGTGACTATATTATTTGTATGTCAAAGTGTTCATTTGGGGATGAAATGTTGCCATGACCGGTTAACTGAATCTAGGTAAGGCTTATCTTAAACTCACCTCACAACTCCTAAGACGACAGGCCCATAGAGGTGTGTTAGAAGAACGTGGCTGAAGAGGAGCCAGCAAAGGTTCTTCGAGCATTCTGGGAGAGGCGAGGAGTAGATATAAATACGTAGTTACACACACACACACATTCAACTCATTTGTCTTTTTCTTTACTTCATGACTGTGTCTGTCTCTCTCTGTATGTGTAATATTGTACAATGTAGGCACACGTGCATACACATGTGTACATATGTGTACTGACGCCAGAGATCAGCATCAGGTGTTTTCCGTATTCACGCTTCACCTCATTGTTTGAGACTGGGGTTCTCACTGAAGAGAACCAACAATTCTGCAGACCAGCTGGCCAGGGAGCCCAAGGGCTCAGCCTTCCCTTGTGTCCCACCTTCCATACACAGGGTCACAGACAAAAACTACCACACCTTGTTTTGAATCCAGGTCTGCATACTTGCCTGCTGAATGTTTTATTAACTAAACCATCTCCCTAGACCACCTCTTTTTGTTTCATTTTGTTTTTCAAGACAGGGTTTCTTTGTGTAGCTTTGGCTAGGACTGGCTCTGTACACCAGATTGGTGTTGAACTCACAGAGACCCAGGTACTGGGATTAAAGGTATGAACCACCACCAACCAGCTCCCCGACCACTTCTTAAAAAATATTTTGTGGGGGCTGGAGAAATGGCTCAGAGGTGAAGAGCACTGGCTACTTTTCCAAAAGTTCAATTTCCAGCAACCACATGGTGGCTCACAACCATCTATAGTGAGATCTGGTGCCCTCTTCTGGCATGCAGGTGTACATGCAGACAGAACACTATAAATAATAAAATAATCAATCAATAAATCAAATTATTTTCTGTCTTTGTGTTTTGCCTGCATGCAAGTACGTGTACCCCATGTGACTAGGGTCAGAAGTGGGCCCTGGATCTCCTGGAACTGGAATTACAGGTGGTTGTGAGCCACCATATAGGTGCTAGGAACTGAACCCAGGTTCTCCACCAGAGCAACAAGTGCTCTTAACTCCTGCATCATCTCTTCAGCCTCTGACTCTCCCTTTAAAAACATACAGACAAACCTTTCTTTACATTTATTTTGTTCTATGCTATTGGTTTATGTTTCTTCAGTTTCTTCCGGTAATGTTTTCCTTCTGTGAAACCTTCAATGAGCTCTTAACTGCTGAGAAATCTTTTCAGCTCATTTGCTAATCTTTTTTATTGGCAATCTCAATATATAGTTTCTGACACTGGCTAAGAAGATAAAGCAGATTTTCCTTGTAAATGGCCAGAGGTGATCTATGAAATTGGTCACTAATCTCTTCATTTGGGAAACCTCACAGAATCATGTAAATCAAGAGGCTCAAATCTCAAGTTCATTTAAAAAATACCCAGGGAACTGGTTAGGCCATCAGGGACACACATATAAAAAAAGCCATGAAGTGTGGGGGGGGGGTCATAGGAGAATAAGAGAGGAGGAGGGTGGAATTGGGAGGGGATGAAGGAGGGAGCTACAGCTGGGATACAAAGTGAATAAACTGTAATTAATAAGAAAATACATTTTTTAAGAAAGCCATGAGGTATGTGAAAGGTGTCATTTTGTAGACGCAGTGTGCGCCATTCTGGCAGAAGAGTGGTAGAACTGCTGCCTGTGCACAAGCCAAACAGTGGGGCTAGATAAAGCGTCGGGAGCTGTAGGAATTCTGCCAACTTTTAAGCCCATCTATCCTAATTATACATTCTGGAGCTGGGGAAGTAACCACAGGATGAGTTTAGGGATCCACTGGCCCTACTGTGAGTTGGATTTCAGCTCCAAACTCTACTAAACTGACCTCCATAAGCCCCTACTTTAACTGGAAGACCACAGTGCTTCTTGGTGTCTCCTGGAATCAGTATCAACTCAGAACCAGTATCCAAAAGACCCCAGAATGTCTAACTGTCTCCTTTCCCCCAGTGTACGGTCACTCTCATGAATGGCCATAGGTCTTCCCAGGAAAAGGTGGGAGAAAGGCTAACAAGAAAAACCTGAGACATTTTAGCAAGGTCCTTTCCTAACAGAGACCTGATCTTCTCTTCATTCAAGAACTTCCAGCTTTGCAAACTGGCTCAAGTCTGGAAATTGGTTTATTGAGATATCCTCTTGCTACAAACCAATGTAGTGTCTCTTTCGTCTGAGAAATTTTCTCCTCATAAAGATCAAACAAAAAGATAGTAGGTTTGTTATCTATTTCTTTCCCAGAAACACCACGACTGATTAGCTAGTACCAAAAGTCTGTATGAGTCATGCCACCATAAAAATCACTCCACGTGGCCCGTTACAGCTCAGACAATTATGGACACCACCTTGTCTGTGCTGCCCATTATGCCAAATTACAGACAAAAGGGTTTATTTTGGCATATAGTTCCAGAGAGATAGAGTCCATCATGGCAGGGAAGTCATAGCATGGTGGGAGCATGCTGAGAGATCACATCTAAACTGCATATAGGAAGCACAGAGAGACAGCAGGAAGTGGGGCACACCTGTTCCCAATGACTGCTTCCTCTGGCAAGTTCTATGATCTCACGAACAGCTGCTAACGGGAACAATGTGTTAAACATGAACCTGAGGATGTTTCTCATTCACACCATCAAACCTGCCAAACATAGGCTCATCCAGTTTTGTGACACAAACACTACAAGATTTAAAATCACAGAAAGCCAAGCAGTGGTGGTGCATGCCTTTAATCATCAGGAGGCAGAGGCAGGCAGATCTGAGTTTGAGGCCAGCCTGGTCTAGAGTGAGTTCCAGGACAGCCAGGGCTACACAGAGACCCCATCTCAAAAATCAATCAATCAATCAATCACAGATTAACCTCAAAACAGTAACAGTGTATGATTGCAACACCTCATTCTCACTGTTGGACAGATCAACTGCACAAACAAAATTAGTAAGAAACAACAAAATTAAATGATATCATAGATCAAATTAATTGATGGACCTAACTAACATCCACAAAGCATTCTACTCGAGCAATGGAGAATACACATTCTTCTCAATAACTCATGCAATCTTCTGTAAGACAGCTCCCATATCAGTCATATCAGCGCACAGAGTAAGTCTCAACCAATACAGGCAAGTTGAAACAATATCCTGTATTCTTCCTCATCATAATGAGATAAAGCCAGAAATCAGCAATAAAAGCTTGAAAAATACGCAAACTCATGGAGATTAAGTAACACATTATTAAATGATGAATGGGCCACTGGAGAAATCAAGAAAGAAGTTTAAAAATTTTTTGGAAGTTAATTATAATGAAAACCTAAATCTATGTGTTACAAGAAGGAAGTCCTAAGAGAGGAGTGTGTAACTTTAAGTGCCTACATAAAAAAGCAGGGTGGGTGTGGAGGAGCATGCCTTTAATCTCAGCAATAGAGGCAGAGGCAGGAGGAGCTCTGTGAGTTGGTGGCCAACCTGGTCTACAAAGCTAGTCCAGGACAGGCAGGGCTACAAAGAGAAAAACCAAAAGAAAAAAAAAGAAAAAGAAGAAAGAAGACAAAGAAGTAGAAGGAGGAGAAGGAGGAGAAAATAAGAAAAGGGAAAGAAGAAAAAGTAGAAAAGAAGAAAAAAAGAAAAAGAAAAAAGAGAAGAAAAGAAAAAGGAGAAGAGAGAAAGAAGAGAAGAAAAGGGAGCCACGACAACACTCATACACAGAGGAAATTCAACAAAGTATGAAGATATATTTTAAAAAATTATATTGCACTAAATTAGAAAACCTAAAAGGATGAATTCTAGATGCATATGACTTACCAAAGTTAAACAAAGTAAATAATTTAAATAGATCTACAATAACCAATGAGATCAAAGCAGTAATCAGAAATCTTCCCCCCCCACACACACAAAATCTCAAGAGCAGATGTAGTCAGTGAAGAAAAAAAATACATTGTCTTTGGCTAAAAGTATATATAAGTGTTAGGTCACTTGCCTAGTATACAAGGTTTGATACTTATATATTGTGTTTATAATGTTTCTCCAACCATATTTTTTTAATATTAGTTACAGTTTATTAACTTTGTATCCCAGCTGTATCCTGTTCCCTCATTCCCTCCCAATCTCACCCTCCTTCCCTCATCTCCTCCCTGTCCCTTTCAAGTCCACTGATAGGGGAGGACCTCTTCCCCTTTCATCTGACCCTGGTTTATCAGGTTTCTTCAGGACTGGCTGCAAAGTCCTCCTCTGTGGCCTGGCAAGGCTGCTCCTCCCTCGCAAACCATGTTTTTTATTTAAGTTTTAATGACTGTTAATGAAGACAATAAATTATAAAACAAAGGTAAAAATAACTATCTTAAATCACTATTTATAAAAGCGAAACAAAACAATATAGCAGTGATGTTTAAAGAGATTAAAGTACACTGCAAAGAAAAGGAAGATAAAGAAAGAAAATTAATAGGGAAGTTATCAAACAGGCAAAAAAAAAAAAGGAGGGGTCCAACTGGGAAGCTCAAGTCTCTTTTCTGAATGTAAAACAAAAGAAAGGGGAAAAAGCAAAAGATTCACATATGGTTATAAAGAAAGGAATGATCAGTAAGCTAACAGAAAATCAATAAAATGCAAAAGAAGAATAAACAAATGGCTCACAATATAAATATTGTCTTATTCCAAAATATTTTCATAGCACAATAAATACATAAAAACATACTTTGAGGGAGGGGCTGGTAGCTGGCTCGGCTGTTAAGAGCTCTTTCAGAGGACCCAGGTTCAATTCCCAGTACCACAGGCAGTTAACAACTGTTAACTCCAGTCCCAGGAACTTGATGCCCTCTTCTGCCCCCAAGAGCACTGTAATGTAGTCCACAGAAATACAGGCAAAACGCCCATACACATAGAATAAAAATAAATAAATCTGAAAAAAAGCTTTACAAAAAGATACTTTAAATCTTTTTCTATGATTGTTATGAAAAGCATTACTTTCAGAAAAAAAAGAAAAAACTGAATAGAAGTTAGCAAAAAAAAATAGGCTGTTTTTGTGGCTGTGTGGGAAAATATTTGCCTTGCATGCTCACAACCTTGTGCTCAGTTTTCAGAACAAATGCACGCACACATGCACACACATACACAATGCTAGCAAAAGCTATTTTAAGCACATATATCATATTTATATATCTATATAAGTGTGGTTTATTCTAAAGCATACTATTGACATTTCACATTTTTGAAAAGAACAGAAAGGCATCCTTGTTGCGAAGATGCACTAAAATAAATAAAGATATATTTGATGAATGTTTCCTCTTTCCAAATTTCTTATCTTTTCTATGGTGTGCCAGCTCTAGTTATGACCTTTTAAAAACAGACTTCCATCGGGACCCCAAAGACAAGCTCCTCTTTCCCATGATTCACCTGGTCCCTGACTTTTTGGGTACCACACGGGATGCTTGTGGATGAAGAATGTAATTACTGGTGCTGTCTTCTAGAGCATCTTCTCTTACAGCTGGTAAGCTTCTGCCAGGAGATTTCTCTTCAGAGACATCTTAACAACAAAAATAAGAAACATCAGCATCCGGAGTAACACTATGAAGATTACCTAACTAGAATTTAAATCTTTTTAGCAGGAAAAAGAAAAATAGTTCTGAAGTTAAAAAAACAACAACAAAACTTTAAATGCTTTATTAAGACTGTTATTTATAAATGTGTTTATGTTTAAATTGTATACTGTCTATTGAAATTTTGTAATTAACTTTTATACTTATATTTAATAGCTATGACTTTAAAATAGTAGAAATAATTGTTATATTAAAGAATTTCACATGTAATATGAAAACAAAAAAATTTATATATTGTGTTTATAATGTTTCTCCAAACCATGTTTTTAAGTTTTAATGACTGTTAATGAAGACAATAAGTTATAAAACAAAGGTAAAAATAACTATCTTAAATCACTATTTATAAAAGCAAAACAAAACAATATAGCAGTGATGTTTAAAGAGATTAACATACACTGCAAAGAAAAGGAAGATAAAGAAAGAAAATTAATAGGGAAGTTATCAAATAGGCAAAAAAAATAAAAAAGAGGGGTCTAACTGGGAAGCCCAAATCTCTTTTCTGAATGTAAAACAAAAGAAAAGGGAGAAAGCAGAAGATTCACATATGGTTATAAAGAAAGGAATGATCAGTAAGCTAACAGAAAATAAATAAAATGCAAATATAAAAAACTTCTGTAACTAAGTACTACATTTGTGCTACTGCTGCTATTTCTATTATTGTTGCTATAATTTAGAAGAATGTATTTTATGCTCACTGGTCATTTGGGAAGAAGCAGGAGTCAACCAGCTTCACAGAATTCCAAAATGAAATAGACAGCTAACCTAGACAGGAGTTGAAAAACGAACTTAAGCTTTATTTGGGCTAAGAAGCCTTTTCTAATTACCCCGCTCACAATCTTACCTAAAGAGATGCATTTAATATGGACTCCTGCAGGAAATGTTCCAGAACATCACCTTAATCTTTAAAGCACCCACCCCATTTTGACTCACCTTGAGGACTAGTCACATCCACAAGAGGCTCCTGAGGTATAATCACTTGCGCCATTCCTGTCTGGGGAGATGGAATTACATGAAGCACTTGTTGGTTTTTTTTGAAGGGCTGGTAGTGATCATTTGGAGGCATTAAAGAAATACAAATGCCATTCTGATGTATCAGAATTATTAAATTATGTAAGTACACACCTGCATCTACAATGGAACCTAACACTTCACTCTACAGGTACAACATTTAGACAGCAGCCAATTGTTAGTTAGGTCTCACAGCTGACAAGTGCTGACGCTAAGATGCAAAACAATCAGCTTGACAGAGCCTATGGTCTTAGGCTCTGTGTTCTTACTCATGATAGCACATGCATGAACTTTAGTAACACAAAGAGTGAAAAGTCAGCTTGGGCTACATGAAACCCTGTCTTAAGAACAAAAAGTAACTTACAAGTAAACCTTAGTATACAAACATTAGTTATCTATGGATCGTGGCCCAGTGTACCTAGACACGAACAGCTAAGTACAAGTTTAAAACTCGGGCACTGGAGCAGCCCATGACCGTCAGAAGAATAGGTGCAAGCCAAGCAAGCCAGAAAAACACATAGGGAAACTCAGGCTGAGACTCCCTATTGGGCCAGATACCACACTGGTGCCAGAACCACAGATAGGTGGTAAACAGTGGGCCTCCTCCATTTACTCAGTGCCCCCAATTCCCACTCCCCTCATCACCTTATCCAACTCCCCAACTCAGACACCTGCTGCACCAAAGGCCAATCTAGACACCAGAAGTCCAGTCCCCAACTTAGACAGAAACTTTCTACTGGATCAGAGGTCACTCTGGCCGATAGAAACCCAGGCCACAAAGACCAGAAGGCCAAAGAGGAAACAGAAACCAAAGAACAAACACCCACCCTACCAAGACAAACTCAGAAACTGACACCTAGCAAGACCTGAATATTCCAACATAGCTGATGCACAAGAAATGACCTTAAAACCAACTTTATGAAGTTGATAGATGTCCTTAAAGAGAAAATTTAAAAAATCCTTTAAAGAAATCAAGGAAAAAAAATTGGAAAATATCAGCAAATTCCTTAAAGAATGCCAAGAAAGCCAAGAAAAAGCAAACAAACAGGTGAAGGAAACTGTTCAAGACCTGAAAATGAAAATAGAAGCAATAAAGAAAACACAATCTGAAGGAATTCTGGAAATGGGAAGTCTAGGTAAATAAACAGGAACTACAATCACAAGCATCACCAACAGAATACAAGAGATGGAAGAGAGAATCTCAGGCACAGAAGATATAAGGGAAGAAATAGACTCATCCGTCAAAGAAAATGTTAAATCTAAAAAAATTCCTTTCATAAAATATCCAGGAAATCTGGGGCACTATGAAAAGACCAAAGCTAAGGAATGACAGGAATAGAAAATGGAGAAGAATCCAGCTCAAAAACTCAGAAAATATACTTAACAAAATCATAAAAGAAAAATGTTCTAACTTTAAAGGATATGCCTATAAAGGTACAAGAAGTTTACAGAACGTTAAACAAATTGGACCAGAAAATAAAGTCCCCTTGTCACAAAATAATCAAAGCACTAAACAGATAAAACAAAACACAATATTAACAGCTATAAGGGAATAAAGGCCAAATAACACATAAAGGCATACCTGTTAGCATTATATCTGACTTCTCAACAGACTCTAAAAGCCAGAAGGGCCTGGCTGGGAGTGGTGGCACACACATGAAATCCCAGCACTCTGGAAGGCAGGGGTAGTCAGATCTTTGTGAGTTTGAGGCCAGCCTGATCTATAAAGTGAGTTTCCAGACAGCCAAGGCTATACAGAGAAACACTGTCTCAGAAAAAAAAAAAAAAAGCCAGACGGGCCTGGACAGATGTCTTGCAGACTCTAAGATGTCAGCCCAGACTACTATACCTTGCAAAAGTTTCAATCACCATAGGTGTAGAAAACAAGATATTTCATGACAAAGTCAAATTTAAACAATATCTGTCCACAAATCCTGCCCTACAGAAGGTACTAAAAGGAAAACTTCAACCAAAGGAGGTTAACTACACAGGCAGTAAATAATCTCACACCAGCAAAACCCAAAAAAGAGAAACACATGTACACACACACAAGCACACACACACACCACAATAACAGCAATTAACAATTATTGATCTTTAGTATCTCTCAGTATCAATGGACTCAATTCCCCAAGGAAAAGACACAGTCTAAAAGAATGGTTATGAAACCATATGAAACCAGGAAATATCCTTCAGGAGACTACCTGAACATCATACCTCAACATCAAACATAGATATTACCTCAGGGTAAAGGGTTGGAAAAAGATTTTCCAAGGAAATGGACCCAAGAAGCAAGCTGGTGTAGCCATTCTAATATCTAACAAAATAGACTTCTAGTCAAAAGTAATCAAAAGAGATAGGGAAGGACACCATACTCATCAAAGAAAAAAATCCACCCAGATGACATTTCAATTCTTAATAGCTATGCCCCAAATGCAAGGGCACGCACATTTGTTAAAGAAACATTACTAAAGCTTAAATCAAACACTGAACCTCACACGTTAACAGTGGGAGACTTCAATACCCTACTCTCACCCATGGACAGTTTATATAGAAAAAAACTAAACAGAAATAATGAAGGTAATAGACATTATAAAACAAGTGGCCTAACAGATATCTACAGAACACTTCATACAAACACAAAAGAATATACATTCTTAGTACCTCATGGAACTTTCTCCAACATTGACCACATACTGGGTCACAGAGCAAATCTCAACAGATAAAAAAAAACTCAAATAACCCCCTGTATCCTAGCAGACTACTGTAGTGACAATTCTGAAATTTTGATTTCTTTAAAAAACAGGAATGTAAATCAAAATGACTTGAGACTCCATCTTATATCTGTCAGAAAGATAAGACCAAAAACACAGGTGAGCTGGGCATGCTGGTACACACCTTTAATCCTAGCACTTAGGAGACATAGGCAGGGGGAACTCTGTGAGTTCAAGGCCAGTGTAGTCTACAGAGTGATTCCAGGACAGCCAGGGCTACACACAGAGAAACACTGTCTTGAAAAACTAAAACAAACAAACAACAACAACAACAAATAAAACCAAACCAAAAAACCAACAAAAACACAAGCAAGATGTGCGTGGAGAAAGGGAACATTCTTTTTTTTTTTTTTTAAACTTTTATTAATTACACTTTATTCATTTTGTATCCCCCCATAAGCCCCTCCCTCCTCCCCTCCTGGTCCCACCCCCCCTCCCAAAAGGGAACATTCTTACATTGCTGCAGGGAGTGCGAATCTGTACAACCACTTTGGAGTCAATATGGTGGTTTCTTAGATAACTGAGAATCACTCTACATCAAGACACAGCTATACCACTCCTGGGCATATACCCAAAGGATGTCCATCATGTCACAAGGACACTTGCTCAACTATGTTCATAACATAACAGCTTTATTAAGAATAGCCAGAAACTAGAAACAACCTAGATGTCCCACAAACAAAAAATGGATAAAGAAAATGTGGTACATTTACACGACAACAGCATGACATTTGCAGACAAATGGGTGGAACTCGAAAATAATCACCCAGAAAGACAAACACGGTATGAAACATGGTGTGCACTCACTTGTCAGTGGGTATCAGCTCTAAAGGATAACTATGCTACAATCCACAAACCCAGAGAGGCCAAGGAGGGCTTAAGGAAGGGAATGCAAGGATCTCCATGGGAAGGGGAAAAAGAATAAATTTGGCTGGTAGACTGGGGGGAGGAGTTTAACGACAGGTGGGGTTGGGGTTAGGAGGGATGGGGAGGAGAAAATACTGGGAGAAATGGCTGGAAATGGGGGGCATTTCAGGGTCAAGATAGTAACCTAGTGTAATGGAAACTCCACAGAATCTAC
Organism: Meriones unguiculatus; assembly: GCF_030254825.1. Taxonomy (NCBI): domain Eukaryota; kingdom Metazoa; phylum Chordata; class Mammalia; order Rodentia; family Muridae; genus Meriones; species Meriones unguiculatus. Next base: position 47,947,530 of record NC_083362.1, on the reverse strand, counting down.
ACAAATAACCCTAGCAAGGACTCTTAGTAATGGAAGACAAGAAGCCTGATCGGCCATCTTCTGTAACCAGACAAGGTCTCATGTGGAGGGACTGGGACACCAACCCAGCCCCAAAGCTGTCGACCTACAGTTTGTCCTGTCTGTAGAGGTTCTGGGACCAGAGCCTAGCATAATTGCCATCTGAGAAACTACATTCTCATGAGTACAAACTGATGAGTACAAATGTAGAATCTCAGCCAAACATTAGGCGGAGCTCAGGGAATCCTGCAGAGGACAGGGAGGACAGATTGGAGGAACCAGAGAGGTCAGGGACACACCATGAAAACACAGCCCACAGAATCAACTGACCAGGACTCATGGGGCTTGCAGAGACCAGGGATCCTGTAGGGTCTGACCTAGGTCCTATGCATATCTGTTGTGGCTGAGTGGCCTGGTGTTTCTGTAGAAATCCTAACAAAAGGAGCAGAGGCTGTCCTTGACTCTTCTGTCTACTTGTGGGACCTTTTCCTCCTATCGGGAGGAAGGCCTTGTCCAGCCTTGATGTGATAGTATGTGCCTGGTCTTGTTGTAGCTTGTTATACCATGTTTGACTGATGCCCCTGGGAGGCCTACTCTTTTCTGAGAGAGGAAGAGGGCTAATGGATCTGGGGGAGACTTGGGGGAGAGGAGGGAGGGGAAACAGCAGTTGAGATATGATATAAGAGAAGAATTTTTTAAAAAAGAAACTAAAGTTGCTGGGCAGTGGTGGCACATGCCTTTAATCTCAGCACTCTAATCCCAGGCAGAGGCAGGTGGATCTCTGTGAATTCAAGGCCAGCCTGGTCTACAGCATAAGCTCTAGGACAGCCAGGGCTACACAGAATAACACTGCTTCAAAGAACCACAAAAGAAAAAAAAAAAAAACAAAAACAAAAAACCAAAAAAAAAAAAAAAAAAAAAACCAGCAACAACAAAAACCAAAACAAGGCATCAGTGTCCACGTGGGTACCCTAGTAAGGGGAACAGGGGCTGTCTCTGACATGAACTCAGTGGCTGGCTCTTTGATCACCTCCCCCTAAGGGGAAAATGGCCTTACCAGGGCACAGAGGAAGACAATGCAGCCAGTCTTGATGAGACCTGATAGGCTAGAGTCCGATGGAAGGGGAGGAAGACCTTGCCTATCAGTGGACTGCGGGAGGGGCATAGAAGAAGAAGCAGGAGGGAGGGTAGGACTAGGAGGGGATGAGGGAGGGGGCTACAGCTGGAATAAACAGTGAATAAATTGCAATAAATAAAAATAAATAAAAAGGAAAATAAGAAAACAAAACATGGCAACAATGAAAACCAAAACAAAACAAAACAAAAAAGAAACGAAGATCATTTAGTATGATTAATACATACTGGTTAATAGCATAATACTCTATTGAGTATTTATAACTAATGTTACAAAATATTCTCACCATTTGTGCATTAGATTCTCTCAGTGACTGAGGGTCATACTGAATAGGCTGCCCATTTTGTTCCAAAAGATGAAATTGTTCTGCATGAAGGGCCTGTGCATCAGTCATTGTCTCTGGCATACCCTGTGCTGTGAGTGAATCATCTCTTTCAGGAGCAGTAATGGGCAAGATGCTAGGGGAATCATTTTGTCCAAAGGAAGGATCCCCAGAGTCCATACAGGTTAGATGCTTTTGAAAAGAAAAAAAAAAAAAATGACTTCAGTCTTTATAAAATATACCACATTTTTGTAAAAATGTATACAGCTGTGTATAATCAACACTGAAGAATGTTTATACTTCAGTTAATTGTTCATTTTACTTTTTCAATAAGAGGTTTTAATTTTTTAGACAGGATGTCTCTTCATAGCTCTGGCTTACCTGGAACTTACTCTGTAGACCAGGCTGGCCTCAGGCTCACAGAGATCTGCCTGCTTTTGCCTCCTGAGTGCTGAGATTAAAGACATGGACCACTATGCTCAGCGAGTTTGGGTATTTTCAGAGCTGGATATTGAACCCAGAACCTACTACATGCTAGGCAAACTATTTACACTGAGCTACATTCCAGCCCAAAGTTTTCTTAAAGCGGTGGCTCTCAACCTCCTAATGCTGTGACACTTTAACACAGTTCCTCATGTTGTGGTGACCTCTAATCATAACATTATTTTTGTTGCTACTTCATAACTGTAATTTTGCTATTGTTTTGAGTCCTAATGTAAATATGTTTTCTGATGGTCTTAGGTGACTCCTGTGGAGTCAACCCCAAGAGGAGTTGTGGCCCACAGGTTGAGAACAGCTGTCTTAAGTGAAATTGTTGACTTTTTTATTTTTTAACTCTTTATTTTCTCAGGAATGCATTTGGAAATGATGAAATATAATTCAAAATATGTATTTGAGTATAAAGATTTTAATGGCTATATCTAAGCATTAATACAAAAAATCTATATTAAAAAATTAAATATATGATAGATATGTAATCAAAAACTCTTTGTAACAGCATCTCAAACATATACCCCAGGCCTGATCTTGAACTCTGGATCCTCTGCCTGTGCCTCTGAGTGCTGGAAAAACAAATGTGTACTTCCATTCCTGGCCTATTAAAAATCTTGTATCACTGAGTAAAGCAACTGTTCTTTGAGCATGAAAAGTTGTTAAAGGACATGCTGTTCTTCATAAGATTAGAGACATTCCCAGCTTAATCCCTACCTCACATTCCTGAGTTTCTTTTTCTGACTCTTCAGCATCATTATAGTTGGCTCCTAATGAATGACACTGTTGCATGCTGGCTTCATATTCAGTTCCATTTTCTCCTATTAGTTAATAGCTGAGAGATTAAACAACTGGTCAACTGTAGCAATTAACATTTTTATGGGGATGGTAATTCTAAGGAAAAATTTCATCTTTCATATTACGGTACCTTACATAATTTTCTTTCAATAGATAGAAAATTGTTTTTATTAATTAACTTTCCAAGGCACCAGAATACATTTAAGGTAAATTAAATATTAGGATTAAAAAGTTCCCTCATTTTGTCCTTAATTACACCCTATATCAGCTCATTAAAGCTAAATTTGTAAAAAAAAAAAAACAAAACAAAAAAAAACTGAATTTGTGTTATAAAGTTATGTTACACTCACTGCACAATTATTTAATCAAATAAAAGTTAAATTTTATGGGTCAGGTGTAACCTATATATAAACCTATTACATAAGTTTAGAAAAGATGCCTTGGTGCAAATGGGACTATGCATGTTTAAGAATCCACGTCCTTCAGGACATGTTAATCTATATGGCCTGATGGCCCTGGTCCTGACACACAGGAGTGTGTCCTACAAGACTCATTCCAAATATTCCAGTGAATGTCTAACCCTCAGAAAGGACCATCTCCTCCATGTGCATGTCTATACCAACAGTTCTGCACTACACACAGTGGATGAGTGATAACAGTAACAGCACAGAATGACTACACTACAATAAACGTCATTCCTAAAATTTCCTGTTTAATAGTTTCAAGTCAAGGCTGACCACAGGCAACTGAAACTACAGAGAGTAAAATGGAGTCTACAAGATAGTTAAATAGGTAAAATTCCTTTGGTCTCTACATGAATGAACACAGTGGTACATGCCCACACATACCCTACACACAATTAACAGTAAAAAGATCTGTGTGTGTGCGTGTGTGCGTGTACGCGCGCATGTATGTAGCCCTGGCTGTCCTGGACTCACTTTGTAGATCAGGCTGGCCTCGAATTCAGAGAGTTCCACCTGCCTCTGCCTCCCTGAGTGCTGGGCCACGACTGTCTTTGAGATGAGTTAATGAAACAATAAAATCAGTACAAATTTAATATATAGCTATAAGGTAACTTTAAATTCTCATTTAAGATTTTAAATAATCACATGTATCCTCATCTAATTTACTATAAAAATTGAACAAAACCTGTAACCTATAGTTGCTTAACCTCCATTGTCTACTTTTCTAAATTTTGTGTATTACTTGACAATAAGGAGTGTCAAAGTGGTTTTATTCTTAAGACAAAGAAGACTGATAAGGGCTGGAAAAATGGCTCAGAAGTTAAGAGTACTTGCTGCTCTTCTAGAGGTCCTGATTTTAATTCCCAGTGCCCACACTGAGTAGCTCATGACTACCTGTACCACCAGCTCCAAGGAATCTGATGTCTCTGAGGGTACCTGCCACAAATATTCATTATGTGTGTGTGTGTCACATACACAAATAATTTAAAACAAAATTAATTTTAAAACATATTACCATTCTTTAAAAAGGCAGTCTGGTACTTGGGCTGGGGCATGGCCCAGTGTTAGAACACTTGCTCAGCATGCACAAAACCCCTGGTATACTCTTCAAAATCCGGCCCCCCCCCCCACACAAATAAAAAGTCATGAATATGTTAATTCATTTGCTTTAACTCCACAATGTATACACATGAAATATGTTCCCCTTCATAAATACATGTTTCTGTCAATGAATAAAAAAGTCTATGGAAAAGGAAACAATAAGTATCTAATGAAAAATTAAAAATAAATATTAAATAACTAAAAATAAGAAACACAAACACATAGAAAAATATATACTAAACTCTTACTGTTATTAAAATAAACAATAAAGCCAATAACAAATTAATACTATTACAAGTAGATCTCTAGAGAAAGAAAAGACTTATCAAGAAAGGGGCAGTCCGGAATGGCAGCTCAGTGATTCAGCACTTTGCTGCTGCTCTTGCAAAGGCCCTGGTTTCAGTTCCCAGCACTCATCTGGTGGCTTACAAACTGCCTGTAACTCCAGTTAGGGGATCCAACAACCTCTTCCAGCCTCCACAAGCCCCAAGCATGCACAAGATACACATACATACATATGGCCAAAACATCCACACACATAAAATAAAAATAAATAAATATTTTTTTAAGGAAAGGAAAAAAAAGCACAAATTAGCAGCAGGGATCAAAAGGGACTAACTACAGTAGACATTAAGATGAAGATATTATGGACATGTTCCTAGAAAAAAAAAAACTTACCAAAACAAATTCTAGAGTTATAATGACTGAATAGTCCTATATATATTTAAAACAATTAAAAATGAAAAATCTTCCCACAAAATGAATATCAAGGCCAACATATTTTATAAGAAAATTTTTAGAAACCAAGTAAGTACAGTCTTGCATAAAGTCTGTCAGAGTAAAGGGGATTACTCTTAATCCTTTCCAAAAGGAGAGAGCACAGGAAGAAAGCTCAACACTAACTTTGGTTTTTCTATTAGTCGTGCTCTCTAGGTTGTGTGGCCATCCTCTGGCACCTCTGGAGTCCTACTAACCAGGGAAGAATGGCCCTGATCCAGACCACCCAGTTCCTAGAGCACAGAAGACGCTCCTGCAAATTAACCTTCTGTGAAAACACAGGGAGGTAGCAGGCTGCCAACCAGCCAGTGGGCTGTGGGCTCTGACCCTCGGGGACACTATTGCCCAGCCTTAACCACCCTAGGCCAGCCATCAGCCAGTAGGAGCCCGAGTCCAGTAAGTGTATTCAGACTCTCTGATCTTGGGCCAGCTTAGTCTGCTTCGGCTTCTCTCCCCTGCCCCCCGTTCTACCTCAATGGCCTGCTACAGTCCTCACCCGTGTCCACCTGCCACCAACCTTGGTGCTGTGCCGTGTGGCACTTCGTGGTACAGCATGCCCCACTCCTTTCAGGAGCTGTGAATAACAGGCTCTCTTTTCTGCGGCAACCGATTCTTCATCAGGTGGTCTCACCATACCTACATAGCAAGAGAACGTGACACATGAATGCAGAACTCCTCAACAGGGTCACAGCGAAGAAACTCAGCAATGTCTAGGGAAAAACATGGTCTGATAGGACCTACGAGATGGCTCCATGGGTAAAGGCACTAGTTGCCAAGCCTGCTTCTCTGTTTGATTCCTGGACCCTAGATGGTGAGGAGAGAGCCAAATCCTACACGCTGTTCTCTGAACAAGTGCACGCACACACACCATGTAAGTCAGTAGTAGGAGAAATTTATCTCTGGTATTGGGCTGAAAAAATGGCTCAGAGGTTGCTGCTCTTGCGGAAGACCCAGGTTTGGTTCCCAGTGCTCCCCACATGCTGCAACTCCAGCCCCAGAGGACAGGACACTGTCCCCGGCTTCTGCAGGCACCATACGCACACCATGTACAGATACACGTGCAAGCAAAATGCCCACATGCATAAATAAAAACAGTCAGTCTAACAAAGCCCTGTTACCACTGAATTCAGTTAATTTATGTACCACTAGGAGAGGAAAAACATTAAGAAACCATATATATGCTTTCCCCACTTTTTTGTTCCATACTTAAGTCTTTTAAATTTAAATGGATTTTTATTTCATAAAACTCACATTTATAAAAAGAAAAATATATGCAAAATACATCTGCTAAACCATGCCTTTGCGTTCTAAATCTCATTCCATTTTCAATTCAGAGTTTCTGGTGTACGCCTTGAGATCATTTCTGCCACCGGAGGAACAGATATACTTGGTCCAGTTTCTGATGTGTTGATAAAACACTGACATCTTCCCTCATCCATCTAAAACTTCCTTATACCTGCTAAATCTCTATGAACTAAAAGAATGTTCTTAAATTTTTAAGTCGGGGACACTCATTTTCAAAAATGACCTCAACAAACAAATAATCTTTCTCCTCTTTTTATATCCCTGCCAGCATGTTTGTTTTGATTTTACCCATCTGACTGGAGTAATATGAAATCTTAAAGTAGTTTCAATTTGAATCTCCCTGATGGCAAACGGTGCTTGATGAGCATTTTTTTTTTAAATCTTGGCAATTTAATTTTTTTTTTTTTTTGGTGAATTCTGTTTAGCTCTACTCCAAGATTTTTAATTGGATTGTTTATTTTTTTGTATCTACTTTGAGTTATTTGTATATTCCAGACCCCAGCTCTCCATCAGACATAGTTCATACATAAAATCATAGAAGCTATGACTGCAAGCGTAAGACCTGCACAAGATGAAGCTAGACAAAGTCCACGAATGGAAAGAAATGAAAGTCATCAAGTTCCACCCCCAACTAAGGAACAGCTGGTCACTGGTGGCAGAAGAGTTAGTGTTTTTCTGGGATTCGACCCTTGAGGGTTGCCCATGCTCCAGACATGGCCCTCCACCCTCCCCACAATGCCACACTAAAGTGACTCAGTGGATTAGAAGAAGAAAAAGAGGCACATGAAGTTGAGGGAACAGTGGGGTGGGGGTAGGTGAAAAATTGGATTAGAGGGGATAGGAATGGAGGACGGATTTGGTAATTTACTTTGTTAAAACATAAACATTTAGAAAAAAAAAATAAGAAGATAGCCAGGCGGCAGTGGCCCAGTGGTGGCTTTACTCCCAGTATTCGGGAGGCAGAATCAGTCAGAGCTCTGTGAGTTCAAGGCCAGCCTGGTTTGTGAAGTGATTTCCAGGACAGCCAGGGCTACACAGAGTGATCCTGTCTCAAAAAACCAAACCAAACTAAACAAACAAAAGTCCCCAAAAGTTTAAAAAGTTATTACCTCCAAGCAGTGGCTCACATTTCAAGTCCAGGTTCCTACATTCTATTAGCCTCAGAAACGTCCTTTCATGTTTATTGATGGTCTTCCTTTGGGGAACTAAATTATAGCAGTGCCAGCTTTGTTTGTGTGTTCAAGGTAGCATGTTCTCTGTAAGGAAATGATGGCCAGTTTTACTCTTGCACACATTAACAGAACTACTCACTTTCATTACACGTTTTATTTCTTACCGGGCTAAATACAGTTGACCCTTATTCTGCTCAGTTGATAGGAGCTGAAGTTTAAGACTCATTAGTGCCCTGGAAGAGGTGATTAACCTTTTGTTGCTGCTTCCTCCTCTACAGCTAGATTTATTTCAGGGCCAACAGTTTACAGTTATCACTGAAACAAAGATTTCTGTAGCCACATTTTTTTTTCCCTCAATGAAATGAAAACAATTACCAACACCGCATCTTTGAGTGCCACAAGAAGCCTGAAAATAAAGTTTCCACACCTACAACCTCCAATCCTAGAACCAAAAAAATGTGTCTTGTAAGCAGGAAGTACCAGGACTGGCTACAAGGAGCAGAGACGAAGAGGCATTGAAGATGGAATCTATTTAATAAACGTCAGAAAGCCCCTTTTCTTTTTCTGGAAAACTGCTTTCTAGGATGTTTATATCACTTCAGAGCAGTAGATTTTATTCTATATCAAAATACAGTGCTAGAGAAATTACTCAGCAGTGACAAACACACACTGCTTTTCTAGAGGACCGCATTGCAGTTCCCATCACCTGTGTGAAGTGGTTCGTAACACCTGCAGCTCCAGCTCCAGGGGCTGCAACACCCTCTTCTGGCCTCTGTGGGCACTGCACTCATGTGCATAAACCACAAACAAGACACAAACATATACAGATAATTAAACATCAACCTTTTTAAAAAATAAAGGTTTAGGAGAAACTGTAAAATGAGTGCTTCTGTGATTTCACTTTGTGAAGGCTGTTTGACTATTTACACATGATGAATTCATGACAGAGAGCTACCAATTAGTCAGATATATACATTTTTCTCTATAAAGGGCAATACTTGGGCTATGGATGCTTGATTTTGATCAACAGTAAATACATTTGTTCAAAACTTTAAGGGTAATTTCTCAGGTGTAGTTCTTGAAGAACTATCAACACCAATTTTCTCATATTTCCACCATAACCTTTGTGGATTAAAATATTATCCTTTAAAACTAATAATCCAAGCCAGGTATGGTGGCACACATCTTTAATCTCAGCACTAAAGAAGCAGAGGCAGGCAGATAATATTTTTGTTTTGGTTTTGGTTTTTTTTGCGGGGGAGGGAGGGGTGTTTAGAGACAGGGTTTCTCTGTGTTGCGTGGCTGTCCTGGAACTTGTCCTATAGACCAGGTCTGGAACTCATAGAGATCCTCCTGCCTCTGTCTCCCATGCTTGAATTAAAGGTGTAGGCCACCACTGCCAATTTCTATAGCTCTTAGCCTATACACGCATATTTTTTTTATTCCTTTAGTTTTTGAAAGCTTAAAAATTAATTTTTTATATTGACTCTAGAGTGATCGTATTAGCCATCTAAAGGTAAGTGGAGTACAGTGGTTCCCTGCTCTCTTATCTTTGGGGGACACAATCTGAGCCCATATGATTACCTGAAATCAAGGATAGCTAAACATACCATGCTTTTTTTCTATACATGCAAAGTAATGAGAGCTAACTTATAATTAAGCAGGGAGATTAAAAACACGTTTTAACAATATATTTAGTAAAACTGCGAATGTGGGCTCTGAAATAGCTTGTTGTAGATGTTACAATATTAACTTACAGCTTTTTCTTTTCCAAATTATGAAGTTCATTTTACTTAAAACACTTGGAAATGTCTCTCTGGCACATGTGAATTGCCATTATTAGCACTTTTGCATTTGCTGTAACACAAAGACTGTGGTACTGGCTTACTCTCTGAAAGGATACTAACTACTTACAGGTGGACAGTAGACAGAGTGGATGCTCTCCCTGGACAAATGATTCACATCCCAGGTAGGGGAGTGCAAGACCTTAGGTTACTGAGGAAGACAAACAATCTAAAACTCAGAATTATTTCTAGGATTTCCACTTAATATTGACAGCAGGACACTGAAGGTGAAGAACACAAAACTACAGGAACAATGGTAATTCTCTTGAGATCTCAAGATCCCAGAACTTGGGCTATGATGCAGATGGAGCTCAGGACACACAAAGCCCTGAGGCTAATTCCAAAACTTCGGATTCAGGTTCAAGGCAAGCAATAGCCATGTGTGGTAGAAGGCAGGTATAATCAGCATTCAGGAGGCAGAGGCAGGAGGACCTCGGGTTTAAAGCTAATGAAACGGAGTCAATTCAAATCCATCCTGGAGTGGGGGAGGGGGAAGACTGTAACAAAAAGAAACTGTTTCCATGTTGGAGCTTCTGAAGCTAATAATGAGTCTTCATGAAGCCCACAGTAAATGAATCTCAAAAGTGTGCAGTAATATTAGCGAAACTTAAGAAAACCAAGACTCAAAAACATTAGCTATCTAGGAATTGCCTGGGAACAACAAAAGACATGACAAATAAGTCACTGTTGTGGTGGTGCAAGCTTTTCACCCCAGCACTCAGGGAGGCAGAGGCAGGAGGATCTCTGAGTCTGAGGCCAGCCTGGCCTACAAAGCAAGTTTAGGACAGCTAAGGCCACACAGAGAAACCCTGTCTCCAAATTTGAAAAAAAAAAATCATACCGGATAGTCTTATTCACTTTTACTTAAGTAAACATCTTAATCAAATAAAAATACACTTTAGTGAATTCAAGATTTCTGCTTTGCAAATTGAAATCTTTCCTTGAGTAACTTATGTTCTGTATCTTCTTCATCATAGTTTTCCATTCAAATTAAGATAAAAATGTACTGACTTTGATTATTGCCAATTTAATAAGCCCATATTAAAGGAAGTTTAAGAGCTGTTGTAATCAATTATATGCTATCAGTAATTAAGAATTCAATAGTGATACTTCAGCTAAGGAATTTCACGTTTCAGATGTCCCAGCCTTTTTAATGTAAATCCTCACCATTCCAAATGACTCACATTTAAAGGATCACACTATTACTAGCAAATCCAAACGTAAGGGGTTTTTTGTTTTTGTTTTGTTCCTTTCTGAAACTTGCGCGCAAGTTTTCCTTTTTTTTTTTCTTGCCTCCACTACATCGGTATTTACTGCTAAGCTCTAAGGGCAAAAGTTAACATTTCCTGAGTACTTCCTATGTGACATTCAGTTCTCACAGTTGGTCAAAGTGTGGCACAGAGGTTAATTAAATTCAGGCATCCTTGTTTCAGGGCATGCAAATCTGTAGGGTGGATCAACTGAAAATTTACTCATGCTTTTAACTGTCATTGCTCACTTAACAGATGACTGCTTTGTTGTTTGTTTTTTCTCTCTCTCCTCCAGTTGTTTAGATCACTTCTAATTTGCTACAGAGGATTTAAATATTAGGCGACATAAAGAAAAGCCTGCATTGTTTTCACCTGCACACACAATACCACTAAGCCCACACACATTTTGCAATCCAGCTCAGCCTGATTGGAAACTGCTGTCTCAGAGGACTGTGTCCGGTCACCCGCCCCTCCCCTCCCGGGACAGTTCAGGCGAGTGACTTCAAAAGGGGCGTTGGCTCCCCATCTATGCTCCACTGGGGAAAATAACTAGAGTCATAGCAGAAGGACCACTGAGACCGAGACAAGCCTTTGCGTTATTTCGAGATTAAAAAAAAAAAAAAGTCTGAAAGCAGGGGAGAAGGTGCTCAGAAAGGAGGAGACGGGCCCCTCTGGGGCGGACGCTGGCGCCTTCTGGGGCTCAGCACCCTCCGCTGGACACCAGCCTCCCCCGGCCGCAGCCTGCCCTCTCCGGGCCGTGGGCCCCGTCCCGGGATCGGGGTGCAGGACGCGCCGCGGAGGCCGGCGAGGGCGCAGGGACCGCACGCCGCGGCGTCCGGCGACGGTGGGGGCGGGGGCGGGGGCCGGCGGTTGCTCCCAGCCCGGGAGGGTCAGGGGTGACGGGAGGAGGAGGAGGAGGAACGCGGGGGGGAAGAAGGGAGGGAGGGAGCGTCCGTCCGGTCCGAGGGCGCAGACGGCTCGGCCAGACCTCCGGCTCCCCCAGCCCTGCCGCCGCAGTGAGCCCCGCCACGCGAGAGGGGAGTCCGCCGGAGCAGAAGGGGGAAAATGCAAAACGAGTCTACTCAACCTCGTCTTGGCTCCGAGGCCCCGCCATGGAGACCAGCACAATGCGCAGGCGCACTCCTCCCGGGCGGCGCAGTGCGGGCCCAGAGGTTGGACCCTTCCCGGCCACCGTCGCCCGGTTCCCCTCCGACGCGTTCTCCTTTTTCCTATTTCCGCTGTGCAGCCTGAGGTAAGAACACATGAGGTCTACGCTGAAGCGGGCTTTTGGAACTCTGCGTAGCAGACAAACAGGCGGGACCTTTGTCGCCCGAAGTTCAGGAGCAGGAAGTGTAATATCTACCCGGGAAAGGGAGCTTTAAAAGCAAATAAGGGAACCTGGACGCGGTGCGGCAAAATGAATAAAACCTACAACTCCCAGTGTTCCCAGGGTCTGAAACGCGCTCCCTTCTGGGGCTTGTAGTACGTGGATTACGGATGTAGGTAGACAGTAAGAAACCAAGGACCAAGGGGGCCTGGCTGCCTTTAAGACTCTGCCTCACTAATCGATGTTTCCTCAATCCCGGCATCGGTAGTTGATGTGTGCGGGCTGGACGCCGGTGGGAAGGGAACCTCGTGGTGTGCTCTGAGGAAGCAGGAGGAAGGGAGCCGGAGCCCAGCTTCCACTGCGCCGGCGGCGTCCTCGTCTGCCTGGAGCTGCCCGACCGTCCGCGCGCACGTCTTCCCGGAGAGGTCTCGCGTGCCCCTTCAGCCATGGCACAGCTCCAGGCACGTTTCTACACCGAGGACAAGGAGTAAGTGAGGGTTCCAGCTCCTGTCCCTGCCTCCCCGTAGCCGATCTCGTTTTAAGACCCCTTCTTGGCCGTTCTGCCTGGGGATAGACATTAAAGAAGAAACGGGACAAGGCTTCAGGAAACCAAAGCTGAAAAGAGTTTAACAAGTATCTGGCTGGAATTAAGAGGGTTTAATGCAAATGAGATAAGCTGACTGGCGGATAGAAATAATAATAATAATAATAACAATAAGACTTCATTTGCCCTCCCGTCTTGTTCACGTGCCCCTCACTTGTGCCCTGTCCCATTTGGAAGCGGTGGGCACATCTTAGCCTGCTTCCTGAATCTCCGTTTTCCTACCCACCTTCGTGAGCTCTTTACAATTTTAACAGGGCTTCGAGTTGACTTTCTGAATGACGCGCACACCATGCTCTTAATTTGAGGAGCGAACAGTGGCACCTCTGTTTATAGGCTGCCTGATGATGCTGGCGGTTTCTGAAAGCACAACTGTGTTTGCTTTTTTTTCAAGCAGTCTAGAAACTGGATCTCTGAATTTGGGGTTCATGGAGTTAAAGATTTATTTATTTATACAATGTTCTGTCTGCATATATACCTGCACACCAGAAGAGGGCACCAGATCTTACTACAGCTGGTTGTGAACCCCCTGTGGTTGCTGGGAATTGAACTCAAGACCTCTCTCTGTAAGAGCAGCCAGTGCTGTTAACCTCTGAGCCATCTCTCCAGCCCGTTTTTTTTTTTCTTTTTTTAAAATACATTGAAGTCAATTAAGTTACCGATTTGATTAGGTGTATTAAATGTGTGTGTCCTAGCTACGCTTCTCTTGCTGTTATAAAACATGATGAAAGCTTTTTGTAGTTTATTCATAAGGCAGAATATCACCATACTTAATGGCCAAATAGTCCATTATATGGCTCATTTTCTCTTATTATCCAATTAGACCTTTAGGTTCTTTGAATATCTTAACTATTGTGAACAGTGGCTGTGTAAGCATTAATGTACAGTTTTTATGTGAACAGTGTAGCCAAGGCTGGCCTCAAACCCTCCTATCAACCTGCCTTTGCCTTCCAAATGCTGGGATTAAAGGCTCGTACTGCCATGCCCAGTGAATGTGCCTTTTTATTGCTTCTTGATGTATATTCAAGAGTGTAGTTTGGGGGCCAAGTAGGAAGACCACATTTAACTTTTAGAGGAGCTAGCAAACTGTTTTCCAAAGAAACCCCACGGCTTTACATTACCACCAGCAGTGAATGAGGGTTCTTTCTCTGTATCTTCCCAACACTGTATTTGCACCCTAACGGATGTGAAATGATTGTGGTTTGGTCCTGTGCCTGTAATCATCACTCTTTTCTGTGGAAAACCATCTATTCAGATTGACTGTTAAACTTTTTTTTTTTTTTAACCTTTTAACACCTAACTGTAAATGTCCATTATATAGGGTGGATACAAGTTCCTTACCAGAGAAATAATTTATAACTTTTTTTTTTATCTTTGAGTCTTGTGCTTCTGGTTACATATTCTTCTAATTCAGTCTGTTGAACAGCTGCTATAAAGAGCTAACTATGCAAAGCACTCCTATTACTCCTTAATTTGGACTGCTACAGTGTTTCCTTGTTGCCTATACAAAGAATTAAAAATAGTTTTATAGACCGTAGGATTTAAAACACTCTACATGTCTCTGGTCTTTGAACGCTGCCTAAGGCAAAACCATTGCTTGAAATAGGCGCAGGTTCCTTTGGTCTGCTGTTGCTTTCCCACCGTGTCCTTTCCAGGTTTCCCTTCCCTACCTGGCCAACATCACTTTTTGTAGCTATGGCTTAAGAATGATCTTTTTTGTGCATGTATTTGGGTCCAGAACCTCCGCCCTGTTCTCTGCAGTGACTTGTGTCTGATAGCCTCATCATTTATGACGCTGTGCACACCGGTTTTCATTGTTCTTAGTAGGCGGTGGTGGTACATGGCTGCAATACTGGCAATCAGGCCGCAAAGGCAGGCATGTCTCTCTGAGTGCAAGGACAGCCTGCTCTACAGAGAATTCCACAACAGCTAGAGCTACACAGAGAAATCCTGTCTCGAAAAACGTAGAGAGACCTTACATCATTTTATTTGTGCCATGTAGTAAATGTCTTGTGTAAAGTACCCAATAAACAGTTGTTGAATGAATAAATGCAGATTTGTCAAAATGTGTAGACATGATGCTGACATATCATTTCCTGTGTATAGATATGCTGTGGATGATGTTCCTTTTTCAATCCCTGCCACCTCTGAAGTTGCTGACCTTAGTAACATCATCAATAAATTACTGGAGACCAAAAATGGTGAGTATATATGCTCCAGGAAGTTGGGAGCAGGCACAGTGCCATCAGCTACACTTAGATACATTTTGTTTATTTTATTTTTTGGATTTTGAGACAAGGTTTCTCTTTGTAGCCCTGGCTGTCCTGGAACTCTGTAGACCAGGCTGGCCCCTAACTCAAAGAGATCCATCTGCCTCTGCCTCCAGTATACTGGGATTAAAGTCTTATGCCACCATACCTGGCTATACATATTTTTTAGTTCCATTTTTTGTACTCGGTACATGAATTTTATAATAAAATAAATCAGTTGTAACATACAGATTTTTATGGTAGATTCTTTGAAAGAAGAAATTTTTCTGGAAAAAATAATTGTTTCATCTGCTTTTTAAAGACAATTTACAGGCAAAGTATTTGTAATTTGGGAGTACATATGTTAATGTATGCTATTTATGGTAATAAAAGGATTGTGCTTGTGCCAAATAAAACAAGAGACTTCAAGCTTAGGCCTCATGTTTGCTAGAGATGTGTAAAACAAGTTAACAGTGTATTTTAGCATTTATTTTATATAATAACAAAAGTCTTTATTAATATGGGTGTTTCTTGTTAAAAATTACCCAAAAAAAAGTAATGGGTATAATCAAATTTCATAAACACACATTGGAATTGAAAACTACACAAAGCATCTTTAAAAACAAAACAAAAACAAAAAACAAAAAAAACAGAATTAGCTGGGCATGATGGCGCATGCCTTCAATCCCAGATGCAGAGACAACTAGGGCTCTTTGAGTTCAAGGGCCAGCCTGGTGTACAAAGAGAGGCCAGGGCAGCCAGGGCTCTGTTACACAGAGAAGTCCCTGCCTTTAAAAACCAAACCAAAAAAAACCCCACAGAATTTGTCAATGAAGAAGTTTGCTTTATGCCAGTGTTTCTAATGGCTGTGAAGCTCTTTTGCATCTTTCCTACTTGAAGCATTGGGTGGGTAGGTGAGTTATAACTGATGTTTTTCCTCTTCATTGTCAAGTAGTCTCTTAGTTCTTAAGTTTGTGATAGTGCTTTTGGTATATGTTTTGGTTTTGGTTTTTTGTTTGTTTGTTTGAGACAGGGGCTCACTATGTACCCCAGGTTGTCCTGGAACTCATTATGCCTACCCAGGCTGGCCTCAGACTCAGAGAGATCCTTCTGCTTGTGCCTTCTCGCAGGGACTAAAGATGTGTACCACCATGGCTTGTGAGATAGTGCAGGCTTTTATGTGTTTGTCAAAGGATGGATAGGGCTTGCAATCTATTTATTGCTAAAAAGCTATAGTTTTTCATTTAAAGATACAGTATTTTTGAGGTGTCCTCTTTATTTTTATCATATATAACATAGAGATTCTGATGGGTATTTATTTTATTTGTAATTATATAGAAATAACTGATGCATCACTCTTAAGTTATTAAGCAAATTATTTGGATTTCAAAATATTAAAACATAAAACATTAGTTGATTACTGCTAATATTTATGGGAAGATTAATAGGATCAGTTTACTAATTATATGTATTAAATTACTACTTGCCAACTTCAGTAATAGATATAAGTAGTGATTATCATTAATTGTTAGAACTATTAAGTGAGGTTACTGGTAGATAGGGACCATTATGGTGGATGCAGTCAGGCTGGATCCTGAAGGTGGATTTCAGCAACTGTAAAAGATATGTAGGTAAGGGCCGGGAAGATGGCTCAGTGAATAGTGTTTATGTGGACAGTGAAGACAAGTGTTCAGATCTCCAGCCTCCACATAACAGACCTTAGTATTTAAGGTGGCAAATGAGCCAGGAAGACATTGAACATCAGCCTTGAACTTGCAGACTCATGCACACGCGTATAGAAAAAAACTTACACCTTGTTGATGGATCCATGTTGATGTGGTACAGTAGGAGATAGACAATACTCCCTGTGAAAACTTTCCAAAAAATAAAGAAACCTGAAGTCTTAGCAGTTATTTAAGGCTCGCTGCTTTCAAGGACATGGTAGGAGAGCTAAAGGCTCTTGCTGTCCACTACTGCAAGCCTGATGACCTGATCCCCACAACCCAAGGAAAAGTGGAGAGACCCAACTCCACAAACTTGTCTTCTGACCCCACATGGGCATCGTGGCACACATGCCACAAACACCCATCTTCCATACCCAAGATAATCATAAAAATCAACTTAAAAAATAAAGTCAGTTACGAGCTATAATTAATTAAGCCCAGAATGTAAGAAACGAAAGATAGTTGACCCACTTTCCCTGGTGAAGAAATGACAAGAAGAAAAGGAGGGGGACTTAAGCCTACTCTAAAACATGAGGAGCTGGACATGATGGTACACTCCTCAGCCTCCAGAGGCTGAAGCAATGAGATGGAGCATTCAAGGCTAGCCTGAGCTATGCAGTGAGTTTGAAGCCAGTGTGAGCTACACAGTAGGACCCAGTTTTTAAACGTTAATTAAATTAATAACTGCATCAAGAGTCATGAGTATTTAACAGTAACATAATTAATATTTTAATATCTTTTAAGTTCTTATATTTTAGAAAACTATAATAAGGCCATTTAAAAATGAAATGATATGATGTCTGAGGTTTGCTTTAAAAAGAAAAACTAGTGGGAGAATGGAGAGAGGAGTAGAAATGATTATTCTGGAGTTGTTTGACACTGGAGTAGGGTATGGATGTTTGCTGTATTTATACTTTTGTGTATGTTGTAAATTTTCTGTAAATCAAGAGCTTTTTAAAAATCAGGTAATGAGCCAGCCATTGTGGCCTTTAATCCTAACACTCAGGAGACAGAGGCAGGCAAACTCTGTGAGTTTGAGTCCAGGACAGC
Organism: Meriones unguiculatus; assembly: GCF_030254825.1. Classification (NCBI taxonomy): domain Eukaryota; kingdom Metazoa; phylum Chordata; class Mammalia; order Rodentia; family Muridae; genus Meriones; species Meriones unguiculatus. Next base: position 47,929,904 of record NC_083362.1, on the reverse strand, counting down.
CAGGCCTCTGTTACACAGAGAAACCCTGTCTCAAAAATCAAAAAAAGAAAAAAAATAAGATAATGGCCAGGAGGGTAGTGGTGCACACCATTAATCTTAGTAGATTTGAGGCTAGCTTGGTCTGCAAAGTGAGTTCCCAGACAACCAGGGTCACACAGTGAAACCCTGTCTTGAAAAGAACAAAAAGAATAAATAAATAATAAAATAAAAATCAAGAAATGGGCTTTAGGTGGTACTTTAGGTACTGTCTAGCCTGTTTCTTGTAGTATACTCAAGAAACCTTTTGTCTTTTCTTTTTTGGGACAGGGTTTCTCTGTGTAGCCTTGGCTGTCCTGGAACTCGTAAAGCCTGGATTCAGACCCTAGCTCCCTAAAATAATTACACCAACCATGAAACCAGGAGTAAGCCAACCGAAGAACAGAGTATGATGGCTCCTTACCGTTGGGGTAGCCTTCTGGTGTGATGCCTTTGATCCTAGCACTCGGGAGGTAGTCACGTGGGCCTCTGTGAGTTCCAGAACAGAGATCCTGTCTGAGAAAAAAAAACAAACAAACATGCAGTGTATTAGAATGTAACATCTGTGTGATGTGCCGTGAAAAGCTGTAGAGTAACGGAGGCAGCAATAGTCAAGGTCTGTGGACTTGATTGCTCTGAAGTTCTCACACAATGCACCAATATTCTTAAGACTTTACTCTTTTTCAGAGCTCCACAAACATGTCGAGTTCGATTTCCTCATCAAGGGCCAGTTTCTTCGAATGCCCTTGGTCAAACACATGGAGCTGGAGAACATTTCATCGGTGAGTCCAAGTACTGCTTGTATTTGATTTAATCGTTACAAAATACTTTGAGTAACTCCTTATAGAATCAGTTTAAATTGTTTTCAACACCCAAGAGTCTTAGAAAACATTTTAAAGTTGTATTTACTTATTTATTTATTTAGTGTATGGTACATGTAGGTGCTACAACCTCCACAAGAAGGTTGACAATTTATGGGGACAATAGGTAGGAGTCAGTTCTCTCCCGTGTGTCTCTTGAACCTACGACCTCAGGCTTGCTAGCAAGTGCCTTTGCCCACTCACTCAGAAATTTGAATTTGTGTTTCTATACAGTAATCTTTCAGACTACCTCTAAGAGTATTTTATTCATTAAAATGCAAATGAGTTAAGTCTTTAAATCTGTGAAATCATAAGTAAGAAAAGGAATAACAATTGTATGTGTACTACTAAATCAGGAATACCACATAATTGCACACCAAGTGTGTGTTAGGTTATAGTGATTGGTGACTTCCCGTGATTTTAAACGTTCTGCCCAGGGGTCTTCCCCAGTGGTGCTGTCTATTGGCAGTGCCATCCTGATGAGCCTGAGGGGCAGCGAAGACAAGGAAGGAGGGAGTCAGGCTCAGATGGTCAAAGCTGTTACTGACTAGCGTTGGATTGCTTTTTTATTTATTCGTTTCACAGAACAAAGACAGACTAATGATTATCCAAAAAGTACAGGATTATTTCTTTGATTTTTCATTACATGTCCAGGGTTACAAGTTCAGTCACAATTAGAAAATACAAACAGAACAGATTTTATTTTTATTATCAGTCCTATAACTCCAATTTAAAGAATCTAGAAAATGTCTCCTCCAAAGCAAACACATTTGTTACATGACAGTGTGCTTTTAGGTTAGCAGTGTTTGCAGACTGAAAGCACCCTTGAGACATATCTGAACCAGTCTTTTATGAATAGCAAGTACTAATACCTAATTTCTTCTATATCTGTTTCATCATCTATGCTATAAAATAGGAAAAGCTTATTTTAATCAATCTATCTTATTACTGAGTTTTATTCCTCCAGGAATGCTCCCTGCATGACCCCCCCATCAGAGAACTCTAAGCATATTGTAAAGGGAGGCTAAATCACATTTTTTTTTTTATTACTTAATCCACTGTCACAACAAGACACAGACACCTGTTAGATTTTATTTATCTTAAGCTGGGCAGATGACTTCATCTACGCTAGCTCATATTTCCAAACCTGCATCTCATGCTCTCTGCTTCAATTATTCTTAGTTGGGATACCTCCATCCATAATTCATAAATACTTGCTGATCCTTCATCTGGATCACTCCTTTCCACATTTTCAGTTTCTTTCTCCCAGCCCACATGGTTCTTTTCTCCACCTAACCCATGATGGCTTTCTCCTTCCTTCTCTCTTCCTGTCTCTCTCCCAAGATCCTCTCTGGGAGAGGATCCGCTCAGCCTTGCTGGAACTGTGAAACATCTGTGTTGGCTTTATGACTCTCACTGTTTGCAGTGGATATGGTTGTGCCAACTTTCCTTAATGTTATTTTTTATAGTTAATATCACTAGCTCTTCCAGAGGATCTGGGTTCAACTCCCAGCACTCACCTGGTGACTAACAACTGTCCGTTACTCATTCCCAGGGGATCTGCCTCTCTCTGGCCTTCTTGGGCACTGCATACACAAGGTCCGTAGACTACATGCAGGCAAAACACCCATACACACAAAACAAAAATGAATAAAATCTAAAAAAGAATACAGCCAAAAGTAGTGGTACATATCTTTAAGTACTCAGGAGGTGGAGGTAGGCAGGTCTGTGTAAGCTCCTTGCCAGCCTGGTTTACATTAGGAGTTCTAGGCCAACCAGGGTTGTACCGTAAGACTCTGACTTAAAAAGGCTGTCATGTGGGTGCTGGAAATTCAACCTGGGTCCTCAAAGAGCAGCCAGTGCTCTTAACCTCTGAGCCACCTCCAGCCCAGTTTTAGCCGTTCTTAAGCATACAGTTCAGTAACGTGGAGTACGGTCCTGTGCAGCAGTCACTACTCATTTCCAGAACTTTCAACATCCTGAACAGAACTCTTCTCACCATATGCTTGTATGCTCTTTTTGTGTATCCGAATATCTAATTACATAAAAGTTTTCTTTTTATTCCCATTTTAAACTTTTCTAAAACAACTTTTTGTTTTTGTACGTGTGTGGCTGGAGAGACAGTTGTGGGTGCTGAGAATCAAACTCTTATATTTATGGTTGTGAGCCTAGCCTTTAATGGCTAAGCCATCTCTCCAGTCCACTTTTTTGGTTTCTTGAGACAAGGTTTCTCTGTTTTGTCAAAATATTGTATACTTTGGGAGGCCTATCTATCTATCTATCTATATATATATATATATTTTTTTTTTTTTTTTTTTTTTTTTTGAGACGAGGTTGCTGTGTGTAGCCTTGGCTGTCCTGGACTCACTCACTTTGTAGACTAGGTCGACTACAAACTCACAGAGATCCACCTGCGTCTGCCTCCATGAGTGCTGGGATTACAGGTGTGCTTTACCACGCCCTGCTAGGAGGCTTTTTCTAATCACCCACTCTATAACTGGCCATATAATCATCTATTCTAACCCTCTATGCTAGTCTGGCTACTTCCTAGCACATGCCCCAAATTACTTGCCATATTGGTCCTGCCCAGGCTCCTCCTCCATCAGGTCAGTCCTGTTTCCTTTCTCTACCTTTTCTTCCTTTTCTTTCTTTTTCACCTCATAGTCCTTCCCTGGGATCCCAAGACTGCAAATAAAGTCCAGCCTTTCTGTCATTGGCTGTCCAGCTTCTTTATTAACCAATCAGAGATTTGGGGGGCAATGCTTATATTATACAACATTGATTAAAGATTATGACAATGCTGATGTCCAGACTGCAGCTGGATCTCAGGGCACAGAAATCAGCATGTGTAGCTCTGGCTGTTTTATAACTTACCATGTAGAACAGGCTGGCCTTGAACTCATAGATCTGTCTGCCTCTTGCGTGCTGGGGTTAAAAGGCACACCACTACTCCAGGCTGAAATCTTAACTTTTAAATGGCTCCCAAATTTTCAGTCTTCAAAGTAATGCTTAAAAACTGTTCCTGATTTATTCTGTGTGACTAGGAAGAGGTTGTGGAAATAGAATACGTGGAAAAATACACCGCGCCCCAGCCAGAGCAGTGCCTGTTCCATGACGACTGGATCAGCTCAGTTAAAGGGGCAGAAGAATGGTATGCCATGGGAATGCGCTTTTCCTTATGTTCCTCCAGCTTTGGCCGTCCACAGTGTGACTGTTTCCCTGATTCCTTTTTCTTCATAAAAGTAACTTTGTGCTGTGTGTATTTGTGACTAAAACAAACAGGCTTTTGTAGTCAGTGTATTCAAGAAGAAAACAAGTGTTAATTATTAGGTTTTCCTTGTTCAAAATGTTGTGACATTTGTATTCTATTATGTCAGCAGTCGTTGTTATTTAAGACATAAAAGATTTGGAGGTGTAGAATTTTCAGAGGTGAAAATTTAATTTTTATGATTGTAGATCTGCCTGCCGGCTACCATGAAGATGCAGGCATTCTGCTGTGGGGCCAACACGGGCAGCCTGGAGTTAGAGGGGAATTGGTGCGGGTCTGAGAACAAATGCCTTAGGAATTGATCAGAGGGTGCTGGGGGGGGGGTGTCCACATCTGTTGTGCTGGACATCAAACCCTTGCTGGACAAGTGTTCTAACACCACGCTCCCCATCCCTGTTTTTCTCTTAATAGTCTCAGTGGTTAATTAAGGACTGTTAGGCCTTCTAAGCAGCTTGCTTTGCTTTGGTGAAGTACAGTATTTTCAACAAGGGTGAAATCTCATGTTTTTAATGGTTCAGAAAAATAGTATGACCCAAGCTGTTATGCTTTGAAATCTTTTTCTTCATAAAAAGAAGAGTTTATTGTCCAAAGTTTGCTTTGTTGTTGCCATAGAAAAAATTGAATTTTCAGAGTTTCAAGGGTTATCTCTTTGTAATTCATAGCATTTTTTTTCCTCGTGGTAGGATCCTATCTGGTTCTTATGATAAGACTTCTCGGATCTGGTCATTGGAAGGAAAGTCAATAATGACAATTGCGGGACATACAGATGTTGTGAAAGATGTGGCTTGGGTGAAAAAAGGTAAGGTTCTACTTAAGAATCTTAAGAGTTTAAAAAACATTGAACTAATTTTACTGTAGCAGAAGAGTGATTGGGTGAAAAATGATTCATGCCTCCGTTCTATGAGATCTTTCAGAACTATGGTACTCAAGGAGGAAAGAATTATATTTTTAAATTCTATAGGTTGCTGTTTGTTTCCCCCTAGTCTAGAGCTTGAACCCAGGGTTCTGTGCATGCTGGGCACACACTTGGCCACAGAGCTACATACCTAGCACCAAATCTATATGTTGTTAAATCTTTTTTTTTCAAGGCAGGGCTTCTCTGTGTAGCCATAGCTGTCTTGGAACTCAGGCTGGCCTTGAACTCATAGAGATCTTCCCGCCTCTGCCTCCTGGAAGTAAAAAAATTTTAAGATTTATTTATTTATGTATACAGTGTTCTGCCTGCATGTGAAGAGGGCACCAGATGTCACTATAGATGGTTATGAGCCACCATGTAGTTGCTGGGAATTGAACTCAGGACCTTTGGAAGGCAGCCTGTATTCTTAATCTCTGCTCCATCTCTCTAGCCCTCGGAAGTAAATATTTAACAAAACTGTCAATGTATTGAACATATTTTTCCTGTTTTTAAGCATCTTATCTTTTCGGGGGGGGGGCTAAGGGAGAGTGGTCAAAGCTTGCCTAGGCTGGCCTATACATCCCAGGGAGGCCTAATGCCTGTCACCATCCTACCTCGGACTCCTGAGGCTGGGACTACAGAGGCACAGTACTAGGCCTGCCTTAAGAATTTTCCCTTTTTGCCACGTTAGCCCTCTTTTAAAAGCAGTCTAGTAAAACATTCACAAAATGCTGAATGATAAATAAGATGTAGTTAAGATTTTGTCCTAATTTGTTTCTTGTTTTCTTTTTATTTCAGATGGTTTGTCCTGTTTACTACTGAGTGCCTCAATGGATCAGACCATTCTCTTATGGGAATGGAATATAGAGAGGAACAAAGTAAAAGCCCTACACTGCTGCAGAGGGCATGCTGGGAGTGTGGATTCTATAGCAGTCGATAGCTCGGGAACTAAAGTAAGTAGCCAGCGTGTTGTCACTATTGTGTTGTTATAATTTAAGCAACTGAATAAACATTTTATGTAGATCTATGTTCTTTTTTTAATAATTTTATTTAATTTTTATTTTGTATGCATTGGTGTGAAGGTGTTGGATCCCTTGGAGTTGGCTTTACAGACAGTTGTGAGCTGCCATGTGGGTGCTGGGAATTGAACCCAGGTCCTTTGGGAGAGCATACTGTGCTCTTAGCCACTGAGCCATCACTCCAGCCCTAATATATTAGTCCTTAATGGTTCTCTCACTTGTAAAACAATCAGATGCTAAAAATTATTAAGAATTTTTAGACCCAAAGTAAGTAGTCATACAGTAAGAAAGATAGATTTACTGCTTTGATCTGGGTATCAGTCTGTCTTTATTATATAAATTATATTTTAAAAATTAGATTAGAAGAGAAATCAAGTTAACTAGTAGTTTCGTTATATAACCTTAAATGATAGTAATTGATAGTTTTTTAATTCATCAAATTTTCTTGTAGTGTTGTCATCAGTTGAAAATGTCTAGATGACACCTGAGCCATAGCATGCTCTAGGGTTAAGTTAACCATTTATTTTACCATCAGTGCTGACGAGCATCTTGTACTTGCACCTGAACTGAGTCCTCAGTCTCTTGTTTTCATATTTTGAGACGGGTTATCACTTTAGCTTAGGATGTCTAGGAATTCTCCCTGTGTGGTCCTGTCTGGCCTTTTGCTGATTGGCCTGCTTCAACCTTCTAAGTACTAGGATTCCAGGCATGAGCCTCCATGCCCAGCCTGCCCTACTCCTTATTATAACAAAATAGTAGTGGTTAAGCATACAGACCAAAGAATGATAACTGCATGCTGCATTGGACAATTCCAGATTTAGGAATGTTTTGCATTTTGGAGTAACAATATTTGATGCACTCAAAGATAAAGGTTTATGATTTATTTTCAATCACAGGGAGTTTCTATGTTGTTGAGTCCAAACTTAGTGAATTAACCTTTCTTGTCTTTTGACTAGGAAGTTAGGAGACCTGTATTTTGCTTACACATAGGCAGAAACTTATCTTCAACTTATTAAAGCTCAGGAGAAAATTTGATTGTGATAGTCAAAGAAAGAATGAACAAGCCAGAACAAGAAAGTGATGGTACATTTGGGCTCAAGAACCTGTGGAATGGAGGCTGAAGGTGGCCAGCATACCCCAAACTTCTCTGTGTTCCTAAGTCACTTTTATTCATTTTGAACCTTATTCTGGTTTTTTTCTACATGGAAATACTTCCTAGTTTGTATATCCTATACTATTTGTTCCTTGGTGAAAAAAATCTACTTTGTTTCCTGTAGGAAAAGTCCAAGTTCATTTCCCAGGATTGAATTTGTAAAGGTTCTAGAGGCAGAGCAGACCTAATAGTGTAGTATAAGTTAGTTGCCCTCTTTGATCTAAACAGCTGTGCAAGACACATAAGAATGGCAGCTGGTTACCATGGAGACCAAGGCTCCAGCTTCCAGAAGACTACGTAGTAGTGAAGATTTTAGAGCTTGGGTTCAGAGAGATGAAGCAAGCAAAGAAAAACTTTGAAAGTAAAAAGAGGGTGGAGAAAATGAGTTATTACATATGCTTTCTCCTTTGTATTTATCTTTTTAGTTTTGCAGTGGCTCCTGGGATAAGATGCTGAAGATCTGGTCTACAGGTATAAATGGTTTTTCTACTTTGACTTATTAACGCTATTTCTAGGGTTTCAGTGCGGGACTTTTATAGCACATATTTGCTGTAAAAATAGAACAGTGTATTTTAATATATAAAAAAATAGTATGAATTTCTGCTTTAAATTTTTTTATTTTTTTTAACCCTACCACTTCTTTGACAGTCACTGATTTGCTACATGCATAACATATTTATATTATAATTATATAACATAATTATATTAGATCTCAGAATGCATTTATTAAACCTGGAAATTGTTTTTTTAATAATTTTGACTCATTTTTAGCCACTTTAAAGTGATTTTTGAGTGGCTCGAGTGATGGCTTCGTGATTAAGAGTACTTGTCGCTCTTATAGAGGACTCAGACTTAGTTCAAGCACACATATGACAGCTCACAGCCATCCTCAACTTCAGTTTCAGGGTATCTGTAATCCTCTTCTGGCTCCTGAGCACCAGGAACACGTGGTACACACACATACATGCAGGCAAAACACTTACTCATACACATAAAAATACTTAATTTTTTTTTTAAAGGCAGCGTCTTTTATATATTCTTTGATATTCTGGAATCTGGCACTGTCTGTATAGACCAGCCTGACCTCAAACTTGTGATCCTCCTACCTCTGCACCATTTTGAAAATGAAGATTTAAAAAACAATTAGAGGAGGAAGGGTTCTTGAAAGAAGTTAGAAAATGCTGATGGGAGCAAAAGAAAGGGGAAACCCACCAAATTTTTAAAGAAGGAAGTAGTTTAGTTTAAATTCAGTAGTACCAGGTAAATGAGATACTGTTTGGTAACAGTTATTACTGTTTTATTTTTTTTTTTTAATTTATTTATTTTTGTATTTTCAAGACAAGGTTTGTCTGTGTAGCCCTGCTGTGGAACTCATTGACCAGGCTGGCCTCAAACTCAGAGATCCCCCTCTGAAGTGCTGGGATTAAAGGCATGTGCCAACACCATTCTGCTACTGTTTTTCTTTTTTTCTTTTTTTTTAAGATTTATTTATTATGTATACAGTGTTCTGCCTGCATGTACACCTACACGCCAGAAGAGGGCAGAGGGCACCAGATCTCACTATAGATAGTTATGAGCCACCATGTAGTTGCTGGGAATTGAACTCGGGACCTCTGGAAGAGAAGTCAGTGCTCTTAACCTCTGAGCCATCTCTCTAGCCCTGTTTTTATTTTTAAAACATTTTTGTCATGTACATCATTTAGCCAGGTAGCACACTCAGACTGAAAAACTATAGATTTTAATATTTTGTAACTTTCATAACTATTGATCAATATCCATGAAAGTTATAAAATATATATTTAAAAAAAAATCCAAGGACTTCGAAGTATAACTTACTGATGAAGCATTTGCCTGGCTCTGGCTTTGCTCTCTAGCACCACAAAACAACTATGAAGCATTTTCCTGTTTTACAAAAGGGAATAGTACATTTTTTAACCTGTGTTTACCTTATTTCCTGTATTGCATAAATATAGTATGGTCATAACTTCATCTAAATTGAATAGGAAACAGTTTTTTCATAGTTATGATAAAATATTCATAACAATAATCTTTAAGACGAGTAACTGGTTCATTTATATGCTTTAAAAAAAAGTGCTTGTCCTTGAGGATTGCCAACCCAGGTAATGGTTTTATTTTTGCTGCTACTAAGTAGAGTGTAGCACCTCATACATGCTGGTCAGGTGCTTTACACCTGAACTACAATCCCCCAGTGATCAGATAGTGTTTTTATATACACTTTTTTTGTTAAGCCAAAACAACAAAGAATATACATTCCCTAATACGTGAAAAAAGAAAGAAAACTGTGTACCCAGATATATGGCATTCTGGCAGTTTGCTATTGCCTGCATTTTTCAATATTAAATGTTAATTTTCTCTATGATGTAGTCCCTACAGATGAAGAAGATGAAGTGGAAGAATCCACAAATCGACCAAGAAAGAAGCAAAAAACAGAGCAATTGGGACTAACAAGAGTAAGTTTTGATTAGTTTTGTTTTAGGGGCTCTTTGTCTTTTACTTCTGAGACAGGGTTTCTCTATATAACCTTGGCTATCCTGAAACTCACTTTGTAGACCAGGCTGGCCTCTCCTCTAGAGTGCTGGGGTCAAAGGCATGCATAGTTTCTTTTTGGCTTTAATTAAAATATAATCACATTATAGTCTCCCTTCCCTATCTACCATCTAACTCCTTCCATGTATATATCCATAAAATAGATTAAGACATGGTCAAACCCAAGTTTTACAGAAAACAGTAATGAATTTATTTAGGCCGCTGGTCCATTAGGAGGACATCAGGTCACCTGGAGCTGGTGTTACAGGTGGAGTTACAGCCTGTCTGGGGTTTTGGAAGCAAACAGGAGTCTTCTGGAAGAACATCAAGGACTCTTACACACTGAGCCAGCCCTCCAGCCCTAAACCACTGATTTTTGGGTTCCCCTGGTTATTTGAGGTGGGGCTTTGAACCAAGGGAACATGTCAAAGTAGAGGACAAATTATGTGAGTCGGTTCTGTCCTTCCGTAATGTGGGTTTTTGGGGACTGAACTCGGGTCATCAGGCTTGGTGGCCAAACCCTTGCCCTTTCAGCCATCCCTCTTGCCTCCTGACTTGTACTTTTAATTTTTAAAAGTGTTTTATTATTTACGTGTCTTGTGTGTGTGCAATGACAGATGCGTGGTGATTGAGGACAACTTGTAGGGGTTAGTTCTCCTTCCACTGCCTGGATCCCTGGCTTAAACACATGTCATCAGCCTTGACAGCTGGCACTTTTATTCACTGAGTCGTGTCTTTTTAACCCCTTCATATATAAAATAAACACAGAAATAGATATAGTAATTCTTGAAGAATTACTGTAAAAACAAAATAAGCCGTTGGGCAAAAACATTAACATCTACTCTTTTATTTTGGCAGAGTATCATTATGTATCCTTGGCTGGCCTGGAAACTCAGAGCTTTATCTACCTCTGTCTCCTGAGTGCAGGAATAAAGTTGTGCACCACCACACCTGACTCTGAAATCTACTCTTGTTTCTGTTACTCTGTGATGAAAATGTTTTTCCCTTTGGGGATCTTTCATTTCTAGACGCCCTTGGTGACTCTCTCTGGCCACACAGAAGCAATTTCCTCAGTACTGTGGTCAGATGCTGAAGAAATCTGCAGCGCATCTTGGGATCACACAATTAGAGTGTGGGATGTTGAATCTGGTGGTCTTAAGTCAACTCTGGTAAGACTTGACTTAATTTTGCTCTTTTTCTGATTAGTGGTCTTTTCAGAAATAAATTTTTAAAGGTGGGTACTTTAGCCCATGGTGGCTAACTGTTCTTTCTTTTTATTTTCAGACGGGAAATAAAGTGTTTAATTGTATTTCCTATTCTCCCCTTTGTAAACGTCTGGCATCTGGAAGCACAGATAGGCACATTAGGCTGTGGGATCCCCGAACTAAAGGTATGCTGTATCCAGTGGGGCGTGTTAAGAAAAGAATACAAAGATGAGCTTCTACAAATACTCCAGGTGTGTTCAGCTTTTCTTTCCTAAAATTTATCTCATTTTCTTTTTTTTTCATTCAGATGGTTCTTTGGTGTCACTGTCCCTCACCTCACATACAGGCTGGGTAACATCAGTCAAGTGGTCTCCCACCCATGAACAGCAGCTGATCTCAGGCTCTTTAGATAACATTGTCAAGCTGTGGGACACAAGAAGGTATGTGTTGGGGCAGGAAGCGTGGTTTCGCAGTTCACAGCATTTGCTGTTCTCGCAGAGGGCCCAGCCTAAGTTCCTGGCACACACAGCAGACAGCTTACAACCTCTGGAGCACCAAACTCAAATGTGCACACTCCCACACAGACACATAAATATACAGAACTAAAAAAATAATTTAAGTGGGGCATGGTGGTGCATGCCTGTCAGGGAGGCAGAGGAAGTGGGTTCAAGGCGAGCCTGGTCTACATAGCGTGTCCAGGACAGTTAAGGCTACACACAAAAACCCTGTCTTTAAAAACCAAAACCAAACACAACTCTTAATTTAAAAAAAGTAAAACCTGATTATGATCTGCAAAACAAATATATCAATTACCATTACATACAGAGGATGAAATAAGTAATGAAATACTCAGTGCAGAAGGGCTGTACGAATACTAATTCTCAAAAAATCCCAGGATTGGTCCACAGGAACAGCTCAGTAAGTAAAGGGTTTGCCCTGTACACTCGAAGACCCCGGGACCACAAAGAGAAAAGCAGACTGATGAGTGTGCAGGTGGTCATAGCACTGGGGAGACAAGCAGAGACCCCAGGGCTGCTGGCTAGCCAGCCTGTCCTTCTTGGTAAGCTTCAGGCTAGTGAGAGACCTTGTCTCAAAAAAACAGGGCAGGGAGGCAGCACTTGGAATAATACCTAAGGTTGTCCTTTTTTTTTTTTCTTTTCACACTTTATTCACTTTGTATCCCCCCCATAAGCCCTCCCTCCTCCCCTCCCGGGCCCACTCTCCCACCCCCATCTTCACGCATGCCCCTCCCCAAGTCCACTGATAGGGGAGGTCCTCCTCTCCTTCCTTCTGATCTTAGTCTATCAGATCTCATCAGGAGTGGCTGCACTGTCATCTTCTGTGGCCTGGTAAGGCTGCTACCCCGTCAGGGGGAGGTGAACAAAGAGCAGGCCAATCAGATTATGTCAGAGGCAGTCCCTCTTCCCATTACTATGGAGCCCACTTGGACACTGAACTGCCCTGGGCTACATCTGTGCAGGGGCTCTAGGTTATCTCCATGCCTGGTACTTGGTTGGAGTATGAGTCTCTGGGAAGACCCCTGTGTTCAAATTTTCTGGTTCTGTTACTCCTTGTGGGGTTCCTGTCCCCTCAGATCTTACTATTTCCCACTTCTTACATAAGATTCCATGCACTTACAGTTGTTCTCTTACACACATGTATACCTCTACATGCATGTGCACATAAAGACCAGGATCAAGGGCATTTTATTAATATGTTTTTGTTGCTTCTTTTTACCTGTCTCTTGAAGAAGTCACACAACTTACAAAACCCATCTTTCTGACCTTTTATTAAGCCAGAGAAAAGGTTTTGATTATCCAGAACTTAAGTAGAAATTATGTAAATGAAGATGTAATAAAAATATGTATCTTCAAAGATAATTAGATGCTAAACAACCCTTTTTTACTCATAAGCTAGTACTATGATACTAGTGTATACAGAATGTGCAAGTTAAAGTATACCCATAACTTAGAGTTGAAAGGGTAACATTAACTATGTGCCTGTTTGTATATGCTATTGAAAATCTGTCCTCCAACATCGTATATCTTAGGAGGCTTACATGTTTTAATTGACATTTTATATGGTAGTTAGCACAGTTTCTGATAATAGCAGCATTACAAAGCAGAACAGAGTAACACTGCACTTGGCAAGAATTCCTGAAATAAAGATACTAAAGTAGCAAATTGCACATTTTGAAAGTATGTACATGTATGTATATATGGCAGGGAAAACAACATGTAAGGGAGGAAGATTTATGGCGTAATACTAAATTAGCAACCAAGCCAGTGTTAATGAAGTAAATGGGGAGAGTGGCAGAGCACATGGCAGATGATGATTACATCAAGCAGGACATGGCAAGACTGTGAGGGTTTGACAAGGGACCAAGAAGAGCAGCTGAAAAGCTGCTGTTCACGAAAAGCTCATGGGAGCATGGAGTGTGATGGTGGCATTAGAGATCGGTGATTTTGTTCTGGCTATATTTTGAATTTAGGTCTTTGGCAAGATTAATTTCTTATGGATTAAATGTAGAGATAGAAGTTTAAAAAAATATTGTCCACATTTCTGCTTGAATGATTGGGTAATACTACTTACTGTGATAAGAAAAAGTGGGAAAACGTGGGTCACGAAAGTGACTCAGTGGTTAAGAATACTGGCTGCTTTTCAGAAGACCTGGGTTCAGCTCCCTGCACCCACAGGATGGCTCACAACCATCTGGTTCCAGGGGATCCAAAGCTGGAACTCTGGCCTCTGCCGGCTCTGTGTGAATATATGGTGCCCTGACATACATGCATGCAAAACACCTACACACAAAGTAAAGTAACAAGAGTTACTTAATAATTACTATTATTTAAGATATATCTTACATCAATGTAAACCTAGGTTTATGAGGGAAATTAGAGAGTTTGATTTGGGTCTATCTTTTGCCCATCCAACTTTACATACACAGAGATATCAAGCTCAAGAAAAAGGTTTGGGCTAGAAATAAAAATTATGGAGTTATTATACAAATGACTGGACGAAGGGTACATACAGCACCATATGGGATAAAATTAATGTACAAAAATGGGCCTTATTCTGCATAAACTTTTGCAACTGAGTAGCAATAAACTGGGTGTCTATTGTAGTAAATCCAGTAAAGTTTTGAGAAAAGTATTAGTGATTATGTTTACATTAAAACAGTGAACGCATATAACATGTGTGTTTCCGTCCTCAGTTGTAAAGCTCCTTTGTACGATCTAGCTGCTCATGAAGATAAAGTTCTAAGTGTGGACTGGACCGACACAGGGGTAAGAATTTACAAATTTCTCAGTGAAGGAAAAATAAGATACACCTGATGTCTGAAGTTGGCAGGATATTTTTGTTTTGTTTTGTTTTGTTTTGTTTTGTTTTGTTTCATCTTTTTCAAAGCAAGGTCTCTTTCTCTGTAGCCCTGACCATCCTGGAATTCGATGTATAGACCCTGCTGGCCCAGAGATCTATCTGCCTCCCGCCACCACTGCCCACCTTAAAGTTAGCAGTTTTAATTTCTGATTGTTATGATTATTTTATATTCCATTCCAAAAAATCAAACAAAAAGCAAATCTGCCCTTTAATTTAAAGAATAGTAGGAATTGAAATTTTAAAACAGGTCTGTTTTTCCCTCTTGAATATCATTTTACTTCTTTTGGCAGTCTGGAGAACCCCAGGGTTCTTAACATGCATGCTAGGCAAGTAGTCTACAATTGACTAAATACCCACCAGATGTAGTGGTGCTCGCCTTTAATCCTAGCACTTGGAAGGCAGAGGATGACAGATCTCTGAGTTCGAAACCAGCCTGGTTTACAGAGTGAATTCCAGAACACCCTGGGCACAGAAAAACCCGGTGTTGGAGGGAAAGAAAAAAAAAAGTCATATTTAATCATGTCTAGCTACTGTATGTGTGTTTGTATTTACCTTTTTTTCTCTTTTTACACAGCTACTTCTGAGTGGAGGAGCAGACAATAAATTATATTCCTACAGATATTCCCCTACCTCTTCCCATGTAGGGGCTTGAAAATGACTGATAAAAGAGACTTTCTTGTCCTGTTTTGTTTGGTTTTTTAGTGTCTCACTGTTGCGTCATGAACTCTGTGAATGAAATTGGGCTCTCTTGGTGGAGTGCTTGCCTAAAATGTGCAAAGCCTGTGCGTGTACTATCTCTAACACTGTGCAAAAAAATGGCCATGGTAATTCATTCCTGTAATGCCAGGTTGAAAACAAGAGAATCAGAAGTTCAAGGTCTTCCTTGCCTGTATAGTGAACTTCACAGGTAGCCAGCCAGAGTCTCAAGAAGAAAGAATTCAATGAGCCAGGTGTGGTGGTGCACACTTTTAATCTCAGCAGAGGCAGGAGGATCTCTCTGAGTTTGAGGCCAGCCTGGTCTACAAAGCAAGTCCAGGACAGCCAAGGCTACAGGAGAAGCCCTGTCTCAGAGGGGAAAAAAAAAAAAAAAACAAAACAGTGGATAATCCTCTGTTACCATCATTGTCAATGCAGAGACAGGAGGCATTTGAATAATGCTTTTTATTTGAATAATGGTTCATCTTTCATAATAGCAACATTCATAATAGCTGCATTTTACTGCCTTTGTCAATCATGTTCATAAAATACAATAAAAATGTGACCTGAATTCCCTACCCTGTGCAGACTCTTAAAACTTAATTGAGTTTTAAAGTAGAATTTTAAAAAGGACATATTACGGTTTTCTGCTTGGAGGAGGCTATGATGCAGTATTTTTCAATTGTCCTGAATCCATGTTCATCCAACAACAGCCACATTCATCATGCCACCCAAATCTGACCCTAACGAGATCGAAGTCGTGTGTTTTGAGGTGCCCCTGAGAAAAGGTCAGCACTACATCTGCTTTGGCCCCCAAGATCGGTCCTTGGGGCCTCTTCAAAAAAAGTTGGTGATGATGTCTCCATGGCTACCGGTGACTGGAAAGTATGGGGATTACAGTGAAACTGACCATCCAGAACAGACAGGCCCAGGTTGAAGTGGTGCCCTCTGCCCTGATCATCAAGGTCTTTGATGCCACCAAGAGACAGAAAGAAGCAGAAACACTTTTGATGAAATTATCAACATTGCCCAGCAGATATGACACTGGTTTTTGGCTAGAGAACTTTCTGGAACTGTTAAGGAAATCCTGGGTACTGCAGTCTGGGCTGCATTTGGATGGCCACCGTTTTCATGACAACAGTGGTACAATGGAATGTCCAGCTAGTTAAGAAGCAATGAGAAAATATTTCAGTAAGAGAGCATCTAATTGAAAAAAAAGGACATAGTACAAATACAGTAACTTTAAAAATTATTATTGTTTCTTGACTTTTTAGCTATTTTTGAAGCAAACCATTAGGAAAGGAAAAGAGCCAGGCATCATAGCACACTTTTAAGCAAGAGGTTAGGATGACAGAGTAACAAGTCAGGATCAGGGTAGACAACAAGACTCAGTCTCAAAAATATAAATGGAGGGTCACCTAGGTGGCTCGGTGGGTAAAGACATGCTGCTAATGATAACCTGAGTTCAGTTCTCAGGGCGGAAGGAATCTGCAAGTTGTCTAGCCTCCACACACCTACTGCATGTACACAACTAACCTTTTATAAATAAACTGAAAAAATGCTTTTAAAGTCATAGGAAAAACAGTTTCAGAAACACTAAAAAGTAGTGCGTATAAGAAAGTAAGAGGAGTATTCAGAGCATTAAAATGTAGATATTGTTTATTTGTAAAAAATTCATTGAGCGTTGGGTGTGGTAGCACAAGTCTTCAATCCCAGCACTCGGGAGGCAGAGGCAGGATTTCTGTGAGTCTGAGCCCAGCCTGGTCTACAAAGTGAGTCCAGGACAGCCAAGGCTACACAGAAACCCTGTCTCAAAAAAATTTTTTTTTCTCTCAACTCTTTCAAATGCAGTATTGCTGACCCTAAATGATTAAAGTGCAGGTGGGGCCAGTACACATACAGGCACTCACTTTATTTACTTATTTACTTACTTAAAAGAGGCCTACAGATCAGATGAAATGGAAAAAAAAAAAAGGAAGTGGTATCTGAAATTTAACCCTTGAGACTAGGACTAGGCAGTCTCACTAAGGATGCATACAGAACCAGTAGCCACGTATCATCAACATGGACTGTGTCTAAGTCTGCCAAACTTGTCTTGGGTTATGTAAGTGGTAAGATCTTAAAAGAGGCCAACACAAGTCTATAAACAATCTAGCTGCCTTTTAACATCCTTTTCCTTTTCACTTTTCTTGCAGCAAAGACTGCTTTGACACATTTGTACCTGTGCTTCTCGTTGTTTGAGGTTTACTTGCAGTGGCCTGCACTGGGGCCAGTTGGCGTGTAGGGTTATTTGTGCTGTCTTAATCGGATGGGCTATATAAATATGTTGAGACCAGAGCTCCTACCTAGCAAATGTCTGTTCCTGGTGTTTACAGTAAAATTGCTAAATTTAAAATTAGGCTTAGGCACTGCAGGTGCAACTTACAGGTAAATACCATTCACTACTTAACACGTTTGAGGCCCACGTTTTTAGGGGTAGGAAAGCTAACGTGCCTGGTAAGAATTTAGCCACATAGTGTCCCATGTGCAAAGAAAGACATGAAATAAGAGGTAGTGAAAAGGTTGTAGCCGGCAATGTGGGAAGCACATTGGCTGTCAAGAACATGTTGAGTGATGGCTGAGCCACATCTGGGCAGGTGAAAGAAGATGTGGGTTGTTTCCAACTGAGGCACAGACACATCCGAAATAGCAGCTTGAATACTGTGAGAAAGAGGAAGTGCAAGTAACACTTCATACACCAAGAAATTTTACTTTTCTCAAGTCACCTTTACATTCTTAGATGGAATGATCTTTTATGTTTGAAAATATGAAAAAAAAAAACAAAAAAAACAAACCAAACCTTGCTGTGATGACTTACCTGGAGAAGACTCAACTGGAAGCAAGGTACTTAATTTTTTTTTTTTTCATTTTATGTAGAACATAGAAAAAGCTTTTCTGACAAATATTTGTATTCTTTATTTGGAATTAGAATTCCATTTGGTGTTGCTATCAACTATGCATAGTCATATCTAAATGCCTTCCAGCTTTGAGAAAGGGTGAATGTTTAATTTGATGTACACATAATTACACAATCAACCCTGTGTCATGGTTACTTCAGTGCTGTGACAAGATCCCATGACCAAGGCAACTTAGAAAATATTTAATTTGGAGATTACAACTTCTGATCTGGTGCATATGTATACTGCAGGCAAAACAGACACAAAATTCAAACATCTTTTAAAAAGGAAAGATCGTGTTAGGCATGATGGCACATGCCTTTAACCCAGCACTCAGGAGGCCAAGGCAGGTGGATCTGAGTTCAAGACCACCCTGAACTACAGAGTGAGTTCCAGGGTTACATAGTGAGATCTTAAAACAACAAAAAACCTACCAGTTTGGATCTCATTTGTGGAGCCCCACATTCCAAATCATCTGATTTTCTTTTCAGTTGTAGGAATCTATGATGAAGGAAACATTTTAATGCTCTAAAGTTGTATGTTCATAAAGAACTGACAATTGGTTAGGTCCCACTTAATCCTAGCTTTGGGGGGGGGGTGTTTGTCAGAGGCAGGTAGATCTCTGAGTTCAAGGCCAGTCTTGTCTACATAGATAGTTGCAGGATAGCCAGGGATACACAAAAGTTATCAATTGGCTTTGCTTGTGCTTTATAATTCAATCTTCTCATGTAAACATTTTTAAGAATTTTAAATCCATTATTAAAAGCTTAAAAAACAAAAACATGCTGCCTTACTCTTTATCAGTCCTGATAGTCCAGACAGACTAGGCTGGCCTCAAACTCATGGAGATCTGCCTGCCTCTGCCTCCTGAATGCTGTGCTGCACAGCTTTCATTTCTTAAGGCACTAGTATAAGCCACTTACACACCTCATCAACCTACCAGTTAAAGAATGTTCATTCATTCCATAGACAGGAAGATCCTGAGGAAATCTTGATCCCTGCCCAGAAGCATCATCAGTAGTTTAGGACTGTTTGCCAAGAGACAGTTCTACACTGGTCACCGCTTCTTAGTGACGTTTTATAGTAACTTGAAAAACTTGTTCCTCTTTCTGTAGTTTGTGCTGATTTAGTAAAATGCCCACCAGGACTGCTGCCTTCCTGATGTGTTCCTTAGAGGGCCTTTCTGTTTCAGGTAGAGTTGGAAAAAGATCGACTATCCTGAATTCAGTTCCAGCTGTTGGAGTATTACCTAAAATAGCCCAAGAAACAAACATACCATGGACATGGTAACATCATAGAAGTTGTTTTGCTTACTATTTTGGAGTCATTTGCTCCTTGAGGAGAAAGATATTTAATTCTGTATATATATAATCACTTGGCCATTAGCCATCTTTATTTCAGCTCATTCATTAGTAGAATAAACATTGATTAGGGACTAAAGTTTGTATTAGGGACAGTGCTAGGAGACAAGGCTATAGTGAAGCTGTGAGTTCAGCAGGTTACTTTCTGGAAGCATAGGTGAGGGTAACTAGGAGCATGAGTGACACGGTCACAGATCACCAAAACCCACCCCAGCACGGTGACAATCCCAGAAGCTACATCCCCAGAGCTCCCTGCCCATGTGCAGGCAGCTGTGCTGAAGTCTCTTCCCAGCAACAGCCTGCTTGCTGCTTTCCTAACCTGGGATCTTTCATGAGCCTCCCGAGTCTTGTGGGCCTATTTTCCAGAAAGGGAGGTTTGAATTTTGAGGAAACAGCCATACAGAGTGTTCAGAGGCCAGATGGGCTGTTGAGGAGGGATAAGAACATATCAAGACAGTCTGTTCTGTGGGTTCTTGCCTTGCCCTCCCCAAGAATGGAGTGGGCATATACCTAAGGGCAACTAGTTGCCATGCAATCATAACAATTCAAACAGGAGAGAAGGAACTGAGATTCTCGGTAGCAGCAGAAGGCCAGCTGAGAGGCTGGGAGCCTCTAGCCCTGCCGCAGTCAGCAGGCAGAAGGTGCGGGGTGAGAGGCTGCACGTGTTAGAACTTGTGCTTTTAGCACAGCTGAGGGCAGTTCTGCAGGTGAGACACTCAAGGAAAGTTTCAGGGTGCCAACCTTGCATTTAAGTCTGTAGACAGGAGATCACTAGCGAAATTAAGGCAGGTATTAGACGCTGGAGGCAAAAGTCTTTGGCTGGGTCTTGGAGTTTGGAGACAGGTGAGGAATGAATTTCCATCTGCAGCCAAAGCGTGGAATCCAGAGGCTGAGGCAGGAAAGAGTCCTCCCTGCACCTGCAGGTCAAGCCCCTGAGGCCTCTTGAAGACAGTATTCTTTCTCCAGGAGCATCAAGAGCTGGCTGAAGCAGGCGGATCTCAGTGAGTTTGAGGCCAGTGTGGTCTATGTAGTGAGTTCCAGGACAGCCAGAACTACATAGCGAGAACTTGTCTCGAAAACAAAAAAATTCCCCCAATATTTTATTTAGTGCATAAAATGGGATCAGTCAGGAATAGCTGTTAAACGTGGAGCTGGAGGGGAGGAGCACTGAGCCACCTACATTCTCGGCCTTGGGGTGGGCTGCTCTCCAACACTGCCGGGTCAAGCGGGTTCTGAGCTGTTTCAGGGGCACCCACCCGGGAGCTTCTGTCAGTTTCCCCGCAGCTGTGGGAAGGGGTGGGGATAGTCCAATCATCTTGCAGGCTGCTGCAGCCATCTGTCGGCAGCCTTGGTGAGTCAACCACAACCCCAGTAAATACATGGTCTACAGTGGGCTGCGGCGTGCTCCCGCCTTGGCTGTACTGGGCATCCTCCACCTCAGTTTGTGCCCGGCTTGAGTCTTGTACATCTCGCTCACCTGGTGCTTCGCTGACAGCTGGGTCATTCAAGCGATTGCGCTGACTGCCATTAACTCCTTGCCCTGGGCTCCTGGCTGTTTAAAGGTTTCTGGAGCCTTAGATAAAAGCTAGGGGCCCACCTACCCGTCTCAAGAAGAACTACGGTTAACTTACCATGTCTGCGGCCAGCTAACTCATGTCCCTTCAATGATTTGGACTTTGAGAGCAAAAGAGGCTATTGACACTTTCCTAGCGGAAGTCCCAAGATGGTATGTAATTTCAAGTATTTGCCCGTTATAATCTAAATTAATCTTTAAAAAGTGTTAGTCCAAATCAGCCTTTTATAGAAGAGGTATCTCTTTTTCTAGAGTAAAACTAAAAATTTACAGCGGCTACTTTGTAATTAATATTCAATCTGGACCTTTTGTGATGGCACGAGTTAAGCTTTTGCTTTCACTGCTGGCCTAAGTATAATATATATAATGAGCTGGTATGTTGTAAAACTTTAGGAAAGTTGAACTTGGATGTCAACTGGAAAAGGAAAGCATTTGAGTTTATTGTTCCCTATCAGTAACAATTTTCCTATTACCTATTACCTCATTTCCATTCTTTTCCCAAGTTTTTAAGCTCCCAATTTGCTTTTTACTCTTGAAAACTGGTTTATCATTCACTCACACACACGGAACTAAACCGCTGTGCCCATGTCATGTGAAGTGAGTTAACAGTTGTCCCTCTCTAAACCTTTGAAAAGCAGAGTGTGAGGCCCCGCGTGAAGCCTGGCCGCGCGCTGAGCACCAAGTGGCGGCTCAGGCGCAGCGCGGGGAAGGCGGGAGCCAAGCCGCGCTCCACGCACCCACCTCGCTGGCTCGGCTCAGCGAGGGTCCCGGGCTCGGCGCGGGTCCCTGCTCACCGGCAGGCAGCTCGGGGCCCTCGCCGTTCGCCCGCGGAGACAGGTACGCGGGGGCGCGCGGAGCCGAGCGGCCGACGCGCGCCGGGCCGCGGGTTTAAATCTCCCGCCGTGGAGCCCCGCAGCTCGGCGCGGCGGGCGCGGGCTCGCGGGCGGCGGCTGGGGCGGCTGCGCGGATGAGCTCGGCGCGGCGGAGCGCGGCCCGGGCGGCGAGGAGCGGCGCGGCTCCGGCGGCGCGGTGAGCGTCCGGGGCTCCGGCCCGCCGCTCCCCTCAGGGCGGCGGAGGCCAGACCCGGTTCCCATGGCGACGGCGGGCGGGGGCGCGGGGCGCGCGCTCCGGCCTCCGGCGCTCTCGGTGGGCCGGCCTGCGGCGGCGGCTCGGGCGGGCCCGGCCCCTCCTCCGTCCCGGAGAAGCCGCGGCCTGAGGCGGGCCTGGGCGCTCCGGCGGGGGCCGCCGCCTGCAGCCTCACGTGCTTGCCCGCCGGCCGCCTCCGCGGCTCCCCGACGGGCCGCTCGCCCGGCCGACGGGATAAAACCACGCTGTGGCTTAGGTGAGGTGCGGGCTGCATCGCCCGGCGAGGCTGTCGGCGCGCAGAGCCTCCGCTCCTCGGGGGCCCAGCAGCCCCGCACGGGCTCGGCCGGGACAGCGGGCCAGGTGACTGCGACCGCCCACCTCACCGGGGCGACGAAGCCGGCGGCCCCTAGATACCCGAGGCTCTAAGATGGAGAGGGGAAACACACTCGAGCTTGGCTTCCTGCCCGTGAGGCTGTGGGCTTCCCAGCGGGGCGTGTGTCCGAGGGTCATGTAATCTGTGGTCTGCATGCACAAAACATACAACCTGTTAGCGACTGTGGGTCACTGAAAGAGTTGGCGTTTTCTGTATTTAGGTATTGATTTATTTTATTCTGGCTCGAGCGATGGATTGTGAAGTGATATTACTTTGTCTTCAAATCAGTATTTATTTAGCAGTTACAGGTACCTCATTCTTTAGTGAGAATTAGTTATATACTACAATTATACATTTATTGGCCAAGAAAACATCTCCTAGTGGCGGGCATATATTTTTATATAAGAGAAGTTTAAAAAATCATCTTATGTTTATTGTCAGTGCATAACATTTCCAATTTTCTTTGAACTCTGTACTTATTTTAATAATGCAAAATGGTTTTACGTGTAATTATGGTAAACAGCTGTGGAAAAGCACTGTCTAATTACCAGCAATTCTAATTGCTCGGGAAATCATTATAATCGTAGAGTTAGAAGGGTGCTGAGATCCTAGTTCAAAGGGCAAAACTGTAAACATGGAACTGCTGGGAAAATCAGGAAGACCTATATTTTCATTGTAGATGTTTGTCATAAAAATTAAATTTATTCCAGTGACTGAAGGAAAACCAAATATCAAATGTCAAACATAGTATACTATATTGTTTTATATTAACGAACTTTGGTTTTCTGTAATACATACAAACTGAGTCAAGTCTTTTTTTATCTTTCAGCACTATGTCTTTAAATTTTGAGTATTTTTATATGTTAGTTATCAACAGATGGGATGTGTAAAGGACTTTAAAATATTTCTAAAACTAGACATTTTCTTATGTGGAGTGGCTTTTGTTAAATATCCCTTTTCCCTTTTCTCATTTGGTCCTTTTCATTTTTTTCATTGCTCCCCCCCCCTTTTTTAATTACCTTACATTAAGTTTTGTCTTTTTTCTGTAGCAAAATTTTCAGATTTCTGTTTAAATCCAGTGTCTATAATAAGCATTAGTTACCATCTAGATACATCTTATTTTGCCATTGTTGGCCCATCTGTATAACACTAAGAAAGAAGTTTAAAGGTAGAAGATTAATGTAACAGCTACAAAAGCCAACATTAACAACTGTTAACATTAGTTATATTTCTGGCCTTTTATTATTTAAAGCTTATTCATGGTGCTAGGGAGTGAAGGCAAGGCCTCCCAGCATGCCCAGGTACTACCTAGCCCAAATATGTTTTTTTGTTTGTTTTTTTTTTTTATATTATCACTTCTGGACTTGTAGCTTGGGAATTGTGATATTTCAGGATTTTAGCATTTTAGCCGATGGTGTGTGGAACTGTATTTTGATATTATGGCCCCAACTTTGGCCAGGAAAATTGATAACATTGTTGATTCATTTCCAAAACACCACAATAAAGTATCTACATAATTCTTGTAGTTTTCCTAGTGTGTATAGAAGTTATTTTGTTGTTTTCAAGACAGGAACTCCTGATCCTCCTGCCTTTGCCTCCTAAATGCTAGGTTTACAGGCACCACACACACACACACACACACACCAAGCCCATCTAAAAGTCATATTAAGTGTGCAATTGCTTAAGTATAAAAAGTTACATAGATATTTACTTAAAAATATGTTATTAATAGCTAAAAAGTGCTACCATCTGAGCTTTCTTCCAGCATGCTTGTTTTGCTGGGAAGAGTCTGGCACTGATTAGGTGATGGTTGTTGCTGAGAGTAGGAGTGGCTGTGACAGTTTTGTTTTGTTTTGTTTGTTTTCTGTTTCTGTTGTTTTTAACATCAATGAAGTTTGCTATACGTTAACTCTTGTGGTCCCTTCAGCCCTGCATCTACCTTATCAGCTAAGCTTATGTAATACCCTAAATCTTTTATTTCATCAACATTCACTGTATTTTCATTTTTGTTTTATTTTATGTGCTTTGGTGTTTTGCCTGCAAGTATATGTATATGAGAGTGTCAGGTCTTGGAGTTACAGACAGTTGTGACCCGTGGCAGTGTGGGTGCTGGGAATTGAACCTGGGTCCTCTGGAAGAGCAATCGGTGTGCATAACTTCTGAGACAGCCTTCCAGCCCCTGTTCACTGTATTTTTCACTAACAAATTGCATCTCAAAAAGCCACTCCACATGTACTGTTTATCATGGAGAGCAGTAATTCAGCTCCACACCTAGTTCTAGCTTTCTTGCTACTTTTACCACATCTGTAGTTACTTCCCATCAAAATCTTGAGCCCCTCAAAATCAGCTGAGAGTTCAAATCAACTTCTTTCAGACACCTGTTGATATTGATGCTTTGATTTCTTCTCATAAATTCTGAATCAAGGCATCTCAAGTGCTGATTTTTTCAAAAGGTCATTATGTAATTTCCAGGGTCTGTGATAGAAATGGACGCTACAGATCTGTAAAGTAAGAATGTTTAATGGTAAGAATGTTTAAGATTTACTTCTATGTTCACAGTGTTCTCTCCACATGCATGCCTGCTCGGCAGAAGAGGGCACTAGATCTCTTTCTAGATGTTGTGAGGCACCATGTGGTTGCTGGGAGTTGAACCCAGGACCCCTGGAAGAGCAGTCAGTGCTCTTAACCCCTGATCCATCTCTCCAGCCCCTACATAGTAAGCTTTAAAAGTTGAAATAACTCCTTAATCTGTCGGGTGCAGAATGGATGCTATGTTAGCAACCATGAATACATTAACTTCATTGTAAATCTCCCTCAGACATCCTGGGTGACTCAGTGTGTTGCCAGTGACCACTAAAATTTTTTTTGTTGTTTTTGTTTTGTTTTGGTTTTTTTTTCTTTTTCTTTTAAAAATGAATATAAGATGGTATGCCACTATGCTGCTCAGGCTCAAACAGTCCTTCTGGCCAGCAGCTGGAAGGACAGGAACACACTCCTGTGACCAGCTTGTCAGCAATATTTTGATGAAAGTAGCCTTCTGTGCTGAGCAGTGGGGCTCAGCAGTAGGATTAAAACAGTGGATAAGCAGTGCTGTGAACAGAGGCACTGCCATCTCGGCTTATTTAATTTTACACACAGGCACAGCAGATTTACAGTGACTTTGTATGTGGATATCATTGTTTTTATTTTGACTATATATGCATATACTGTATAGATGATATATTCATGTGTGTATCAGCAATTTCCATTTAAGCAATTTTAAGTTCAGTGGCACTAACTGCAGCCACATGTTGTGTATGTATGTATAACAATTGTCTTGTTTTGTTCTGATTTGTTTTTGCCCCATGTAGCCCCGGCTGTCTTGGAACTCACTCTGTAGACCAGGCTGGTCTTGAACTCAGAGAACCACCTGCCTCTGCCTAGGATTAAAGCCATGCACTACCACTCTCCAGCAATATAAGTCTGACCATTGTCCATTCTGAGAACATTTCTTCACCCAGACAGAAACTGCCCATCTCTAAATGATTCTAGGAGTCTCTTAATACTGTTGTAGACTTTCTTTTTCTTTCTCTATCTTTATTTCCTTCTTTCTTTCTTTCTTTCTTTCTTTCTTTCTTTCTTTCTTTCTTTCTTAATCAATGTTTTGTAGTTCTGGGTATACAATTCTTGTACCTCCTTGGTTACAGTTGTTTCTACTTTATCTTTCTTTTTATTGTCATGCATGGAATTTTCAACACTCCTTTTTGGATACTTAATTGATCTTGCGCAGAAATGCAGCCTTATTCTTTTGTACAGTGCATTAGCATTTTTGTATAGTGTATTTTAATCATATTCACCCTCTTCTCTCAACTCCTCCCAGATCATCCTCCCAAACCCACCCAATTTTGTGCCCCTCCAGAAAAACTTGTCAAGTCCAGTTTGTGCTGTTTGTTCCTGGGTGGGTGTCCACCCATGGGAGCATGGCAGATCTACGTGAAGGGAAGGGCACACACCCTTAAAGAAAACTGCCTTTCTTGGTAGCCAGTCAGTCGCCAGTAGCTCTGCAGTTAGGAGTGGGAGTTTGTCTTGCTTGAGTTTGTGCAAGAGTTGTGCATGCTGTCACAACCTCTGTGAGGTCATGTGTGCAACTGTCCTGCTGTGAATGGAAAACACTATTTCAGTCACCCACCACTTCAGCTCTGGGATCATTGCGGAAGAAGTAGAGACAGATTGGAAGAACCAGAGGGTTATAGTGGTGGTGGTGGTGTTTTTTTGTTTGTTTGTTTGTTGGTTTTTTTTTGTTGGTTGGTTGGTTGGTTGGTTGGTTTTCCAAGACAGGGTTTCTCTGTGTAGCCTTGGCTGTCCTGGACTCACTTTGTAGACCAGGCTGGCCTCGAACTCACAGAGATCCTCCTGCCTCTGCCTTCCTGAGTGCTGGGATTACAGGTGTGTATCACCTCTGTACCACCTCACCCAGCTCAAGGTGGTATTTTTAAATGACCTAGAATTTTCAGAATGAGCACTGGCTTCAACTTAAAGTCATCAGCCACATTAGGCCCTGACAAGAGAGTTCTCCTGTCCTTTGAATTAGCATTGACTTCTTTCTAGGTGGGTCTTCCCCATCTCCCTTAACGTTTGTATGTGACCACCCCCTCTGTCATCTCAGCTGAGTCTTCTGGGTAACTTGCCACAGCTTCTGCACCAGCACTGGCTGTTTCACATTGCCCTTCATGTCTGTTCTAGTTTTCTTCCCATTACTGTGATTAGTACCATGACCAAAGGCACCTTAGGGCGGAAAAGGGTTTATTTGGCCTATACTTTCAGGTCACAGTCCATCACTGCAGGAGGTCACAGCAGGAACACAGGTAAAAACTAAAGCAGAAGCTGTGGAGGAACACTGCTTGCTGGATTACTAGTTCATAATCTAAGCTAACTTTCTTACACAGTTTAGGCCTACTTGCCTAGGGTGCTACCCCTAGTGGGCTGGGCACTTCCATGCCCCAGACATGGAATCTCCCAGACATGGCAACAATTTGATGGAGGCATTTTTTTTTTTTTTTTTAGACGAGTTTCTCTGTGTAGCCCTGGCCATCCTGGAACTCACTATGTAGAGCAGGCTGGCCTCAAACTCAGAGACCTGGCTGCCTCTGCCTCCCAAGAGCTGAGATTAAAGATAGGGACCACAACACCCAGCTGATGGAGGCAGTTCTTAAATTGAGTTTCCCTCTTCCCAGGTGACTCTCAGTTATGTCAAGTTGACAATTGAAATTAACCAGGACAGTTTTATAGAGATGGCATCTTTACCTACCCTCATGAGTCAGAGCTGAATGGATATTATAGCACATGCCTGCATTTCCAGCACCGAGGCAAGAGAATTCAGGCCAGCCTAACGCAGAAGAAAGACCCTGTCTCAAAATGAAACAAAAACATGTAAATAAAGCAATCTCGTGGGCCAGACTCAATTCACTACAGCCTTTTTCTCTGCAGTTTCCTCGCTCTCTAACTTTATCAAACTGAAGAGAGATAGGGCCTTGTTCTGGATTACGCTTTGGCTCAGAGATACTTTATGGTATGATCTGTCCAAACCGCTAAACCTTTAGGGCTTCACACATGCCAGGCATTTCCTCTTTTGGAGAGTTACACCCTTAACTCTCTTTTTAACCACTTATATCTTAAGTAGGAGTCTGAGCCAGTATAAGTTACTTAATTTGGAGGTGGCACTGATATTTCTGTCCAGATGCTGAGAGCATTCTTTATTTTTCTTTGAGCTTGAAGAATATTCAAGAGACACCTCAGTCTGGATCATTAGTCCTTTTTCCTGGAGCATTGTAAGGCCTTTCAATTTTAGTTTTATATCCCTCTTACTTTGGCTATTCCAAATACCTGTATTTCTCTGTCCAGAATTATTACTTACATTAGATCTGTCATCCTTGTTCAAATCAAGCCATGCTTATCTTGGACTTTTCATTTCTAAACCAGACTGGTTCTCCGTGGAGTGTTCTGCCTGTAGTTGTTTGCAATGTGGCTTCAAATTCACTGTGTCTTTCACTTTCCTTTTTGTTTTTGAAACAAGGTTTCTCTGTGTAGCCCTGGCTGTTCTGGACTCTCTCTGTAGATCAGGTGTTGCCATCCCAGGCTCCGCCATTCTTTACCTTACAAATGCTGGGATTAAAAGTGTGTATCACTTGCCCAGCTGCTTTTTCTTTTTCTTTTAAGATGTATTTATTTATTATGTATACAATGTTGTCTGCATATGTGCCTGCAGGCCAGAAGAGGGCACCAGATCTCATTATAAATGGGTGTGAGTCACCATGTGGTTGCTGGGAATTGAACTCAGGACCTCTGGAAGAGCAGCCAGGGCTCCTAACTGTTGAGCCATCTCCCCATCCCCAGCTGCTTGTTCTTATCCCTTGTTTCTTTTTGCTGTTATGATTGGTTGTGTGGAGTTGTCTTTATCTACACCCAGCTCTTCAAACTTATATCTTATGGAACTAATTTTCAAGGGGATTTTTAAAAAACGTTATATTATGGCAGTTTCCTTTTTTTATTTTTTATTTCATGTAGTACTGCTTTTTTGTTATTTGTTTTGTACATTATTCATTGTTGAATGGGGCTGTCCTGTTCTAGCCTAATCTTTGCCTGAGAGTGTGTAAGCAGAGCCACCATAATCCCTCCCTGTCCACCTGGTAGTTGAAAGAGCTGCTGTGGAGTCAGAGTGGGCACTGGGTGCCGAGGATTTCAGTCTCTGCTGTGACTGGCTGCTTGGCGCTGCAGTTCCTGTTGGTTCTAGGGGCTGGCAAAGCTGATTGAGGGTGGGTTTACTGTGGTCTGATGTGCTTCCTGTTTCTGTTTTCTACATA
The DNA here is from genome assembly GCF_030254825.1 of Meriones unguiculatus. Lineage (NCBI taxonomy): Eukaryota > Metazoa > Chordata > Mammalia > Rodentia > Muridae > Meriones > Meriones unguiculatus. The sequence continues at coordinate 47,900,697 of NC_083362.1, read as the reverse complement.
AACATGCCTTGTCTCTAAGCAAGAATTATGTTTAAATGTTCCACAGACTGCTGTAGATTTTAGGGTGCCCATACTGCTTGCCTTTTTAATCCTGATGTTAAAACCAAAGGACTTAGACAGATGGTTTTTGTTTGTTTGTTTTTAAAATCAGCTCTCTTATTAAAGGAGCGGTTGGGAATGTGTGTTGTATCAGTGGTCCTGAGTGCTGTCTTTCAGGCAGATCTTGGAGTGGTTCTGGAAATGAGACTCTCATCTTTGTAGACTACAAGCCACTTGCTGAAAGGGCTGAGAGCTGGATCCCCAGCTTGAACTCTTGTGGAATTAGGAATGGGCACCAGTTATAAATCTTCAGTCAGGTTCTCACGGGGAACCAGGAAAAAATGGGCGTACTCCCACCATGAATATGCCCCGTTTCCTGTCGTCTGCCCTGCTACCTTACGATCGGCCCCGCGACTTCAAGGACACACATTTTCAAGTTAGTGGCGAGGTTTGCAGAACCCACTCAAGCTGCTGACAATGGATCTGTATGAATGACATTAGAGAACATAGATATCAGATTTGGGTGTCTCCTTAAATTTGATGTATATTTCATTATATCTGATTTTTATTTATTGACATCAGAGATTATGTGAATGTTTTGCATATCGAATATTTTAATTTTAGAGAAAAGTTATGTAAACATACACCTATTTTTCATTTTCCCAGAAGCTTTAATACTTTTAAATCATTGCTCATCTGACATTTTTATCCTCTCTCTCTCTTTTGAGATGGGATTGAACTGTGTGTCTTTGACTGACCTTGATTCCACCTCTTTCCATCTGGTTGTTTATATTCCTTTAGCTATTGGTGGGATTATATTTTGTGGATTCATGGAGTTTTTAAAGTTCTTTTGTGAATTGCCTATTGTCTTGTCCTGTGTGTGTCTGTGTGTGTATGTGCATGAGAGAGAGAGATAAAATGCTGTTCGTGTGTGTGTGTGTGTGTGTGTGTGTGCTAACTTGCTTATATGTCCATTTGTGGAGGGCAGAGGTCAACTTTTAGTACCTTCCTCTACCATCCACCTTTTTTAAGAGTCTCTCTGGAATCTGGAGTTTGCCATTTTGACTAGACTAGCTGGCCAATAAACCATTGGGATTAGCCAACCCTAGCCAAGTCTGGGTTACAGGTGTAAACCACTATTCCCAGCATTTATGTGGGTTGTGTCATAAACAGCCACATAAGGAGGTCATTGACAAGGAACTAAAGACAAGCAAAGGATATGATATAAGGCTTGGGGGTATGCATCAGAAGGGCTACATGCATTCCAGAAGGGACGTGGAGAGGATGACTAACTGCCAAAAACATAAATAATAAACTTTCTATTAAAAATGGCAGGGTTAATACACTGCCTCCCATTCTTCCTTACTGGTCAGTGGGATAATACTAAGGCAAGCACATAAAGCACAACAAGCAACACGCACACACCAAATGCCAGAAGGCACTTTGGGTACATGAGAAATAGAAATTTTTGACAGAAAAGCCAAATAGAGAAACAGCAGAATATTCACAAAGCAAGCTGCTATAAATAAGGTACTCTGTTTCCCTGGGAGATCGATGGGCTAACAGTAATAGATAATTAGAGAGTCAGTATCCTACACACTCAATAGCTAGCCAAAAGAATAGAGTTTTCCCTCAGGCAAGGGGAAAATGGCTATTCTCTAAAGAAATTAAGAGTCATCTAGGGACAGCAAGATGGCTCAGCAGGTAAGAGCCCTACCTCAAGCCTAGCAACCTAATTTGCATCCTGGGAAACAGGAGAACCAAATCCTACAAGTTGTCCTCTGACCTCCATGTGTGCCAGGGCATAGCGCGCGCACACACACACAGCATCCACAATATAAAGAGTCATCAGAAGAGGAATGGACTACTGCCTTTGGAGGCTTCTTCACAGGACACTCTCTCTCAGAATGCAGCTGCCCTGCTGTAAGTACCATGACACACAGAGTGGAGACATTAACTCCCTAACTCCCTGGGGAGCACAGCCACACTCACCTCAGCCCAGGTCTAGAATTCATGAAAAAGTTCCAAGGGATGGCAGCACCCCCACACTAGTCAGGTGACACGTCTCTTTACAGTCTCCCAGCTATGGCCAAGAAACTCCAAGAACACAATGAAGTATAACTTTAATTTGCCTGAATGGAAACCTGTAGCCATCATTGTGAAATAAAGGCTGGATGCTTTCTAGAGAGCTTCTAGGGAATATGTAGACAGCCCTTCAGGAATAATAACCAGACTCGGCTGAAAACTGGCATTAGGAAACTAGCATTTTGCCTGGCATGCTGGCACACGCCTGTGATGCCAGCACTCTGGGAGACAGAGGCAGGGGGATCACTGTGTTCAAGGCCAGCCTGGTCTACAAAGTGGATCCAGAACAGTAAGGCTATACAGAGAAACTATCTCAGAAAAAAAAAAAAAAGGAGAAAGAAAGGAAGGAAGAAAAAGAAGCAAGCCAGTATTACAAACCATAGAAAAGACCCTTCTCTAGTTCTCCAGTGGGAGATCAGAACAAAATGGTTTTAAGACATCAGGGAGGGAGGGGCTGGAGAGATGGGTCAGTGCACTGTTTGTTCTTCCAGAGGTCCTGAGTTCAATTCCCAGCAACCACATGCTAGCTCAATATATACATAAAACAGACAAACTATTTAAAATAAAATAAAATATTTAAAATAAAATAAAATAAAACAAAATATTTCTATGGCCCAATATCCAGGGCCATAGAAAGTTTATCTTCCAGGTTCCTTTTCCCAAGCAAGTTACTTGAGTCTTTTCTTTTGCTAAAGAAGGATAAAAGCTCATGTTAATATGTTGTCATCAGGGTATTGGACCCCAAAGAGGTATTACCTTCTGTGGCAAAGAGACTTCACAGACAGATTAAAGATCGTCAGAGATCCAGCACTCAGGGAGGCAGAGGCAGGAAGATCTCTCTGAGTTCAAAGCCAGCTCTGGTCTACAATTAGAGTAGACAGCCAGGACTACACAGAGAAACCCTATCTCAAAACAAAACAAAAAGGATTGTGATAGAAATGGATTGTCTGGTAGGTTACATATAATCACAAGGATCCAATAAAAGCAGAGAAGGGAGGAAGAAAGGCAACATGGTGGCAGAAGCAGGTTGAATGGTGCTACGCTGTTTTTGTCTCCTGTGCCTTGCTTATCCACTTAGCATTCAGGAATTCTTTTTATGGCTGAATAATATCCTGTTATGTAAATGTACCACTTTTCTTTTCCATCAATTTATGATGTTGGCATTTAAAAATCTACATTTATTGCATATTTGTACGCATGTACCATGGCGTGGGAACGACTTTCAAGAGTTGGATACGATGCCAGGCCATGGTGGGGCGCACACCTTTAATCCCAGCACTCGAGAGGCAGAGGCAGGTGGGTCTCTGTGAATTTGAGGCCAGCCCGGTCTAGAGTGAGTCCAGGACAGCGAGGGCTCTATTATACAGAAAAATCCTGTCTAAAAACAAAGCAGAGCAACAACAAAAGAGAATTGGGTGTGGGTTCTGGTATTAAAGCCTACCCACTGAGACTTCTCACTAAGTCCATACTTAAAGCCTCATGATCACCATTTAGAAGTGGCAATGACATGTCTTCGTGTGTGCACAAACACTTTGTATTCCTTTGTGTTAGTAGTGTTGCTTATTGAACTCACAACAGGAATGCTAGACAAGCTCTGCCACTGAGCTATAGCCTAGCCAGAGGTTCCCATTTTTCAAAGTACCGTAGTTTTAGATCTGAAAATGTCTTTGTTTTTTATTTTACCTTTTTTTTTTTTTTTTTTTTCCCTTAAGACAATGCTCTCTGCATAGCCCAGGATAGCCTGGAACTGCCTTAACCTCTTTAGTCCTTTGATTTCAGGGGTGCACTTTCACAATCGCTCATTTTTAATGGACAGTTTCATAAATATAGAATTATGAGTTAACATTGTTTTTTTCCTAGTATCTTTTTTTCAGTATCTTTAATTTTAATTTTATGTGCATTAGTGTGAAGGTATCAGATCCCTTGGAACTGAAGTTGCAAACAGTTGTGAGCTGCCATGTAGTTGCTGGGAATTGAACCCTGGCCCTTTGGAAGAACAGACAGTGCTCTTAACCTCTGAGCCATCTCTCCAGCCCCTCCTACCAGTATCTTTTTATTTTTTTTTAAGATTTATTTATTTATTATGTATACATTATTCTGCCTGCCTGTGTGCCTGCACACCAGAAAAGAGCACCAGATCTCATTATAGATGGTTATGAGCCACCATGTGGTTGTTGGGAATTGAACTCATGTCCTTTGAAGAGCAGTCCCTGCTCTTAACTTCTGAGCCATCTTTCCAGACCCTCCTACCAGTATCTTAAGTATAGCTTTCTATTTTACTTAATTTTGCTATTTTATTGAAAAGTGAGCTCTTATCAGTATTTTTGTTTCATGTGTTTCTTTTCCTTCCTTCCTTCCTTCCTTCCTTCCTTCCTTCCTTCCTTTCATCTTTCCTTTTTTCCCTCCTTCCCTCCCTTCCTCCCTCCCTCCCTCCTTCCTTCCTTTTTTCCTTTCTTTCTTTCTTTTTGAGATAGGGTTTTTTTTTCTGTGTAGTCCTGGTTGTCCTGGAACTCTCTATATAGATCAGACTAGCCTCAAACGGCAGAGCTCCAACTGTTTCTGCCTCCGTGCTGAGATTACAGGCATGCCACCGTGCCCACCTTTATTGTGGTTTTGTTGTTGTTGTTGTTGTTGTTTATCCAGGTCTGGTGTTTCCTGTTTGTTATCTCAACACTTAGGATGTTGAGGCCGGAGCATCACCGTGAATTCAAGGCTAACTCGGTCTACATAGTGAGTTATTGAGTTCCAGATCAGTCTGAGCTACAGAGTGAAAAATCTCTCTCTCAAACAAACAAACAAACAAAACAAAACAAACAAAAACAAAAGCACCGTGAATTCAAGGCTAACTCGGTCTACATAGTGAGTTATTGAGTTCCAGATCAGTCTGAGCTACAGAGTGAAAAATCTCTCTCTCAAACAAACAAACAAACAAAACAAAACAAACAAAAACAAAAGCAAACCTTTTTTTCTGCCTTCAAAGTTTGTTTCCTGTCTTTAGATTTAAACAGTTTGTCTGTGATTTGTATAATCCTGTTTATCTATCTCATTGTATTTGTGTATCATGACTGTCATGCACAAGTTTGAGGGATATAATATTTCTTAGTGTTTTCTGTCCCACCCTGTCTTGTCTTTTTTTAAATAGTCTTTCTCTTCCCCACTATTTACTTATTTTTCTGGTCTTTAAATTTTTATGGTTTCATTTGCTTTCACTTCTGTTGTATTCACTTGCTCCTAAGCCATCTCAGCCAGTTTTTATTTATTTATTTATTTAAGCAGTCTCACTGTGTATCCCAGGCTGCCTTGAACTTGAGATCCTCCTGCCTCAGCCTCCCAAGTACTGAGATTAGAGGTGTGTATTACCACCAACAAGCTATCTAGTCAGTTTTTAAAACATGCTTTGCTCTCTGTGTCGATGCTTTGCCTGCCTGTGTTTGTGTGCACGATGTATGTCTGCATGTTTCTGTGTGTACTATTTGAACGCCTGGTGCTTGTGGAGACCAGGAGATGGCATCATTTCCCTTGGGACTGGAGAGACAGACAGTTGTGAACCACCATGTAATTGAAACTGAGTCCTGTGGCAAAGCAGCCATCTCTTAACTGCTGAGCCATCTCCAGCCCCATCTAATTGATTTTTAATTAGATTTTTAATTGAGCTTTGCAATTGGAATCTCTGTTTTGTTTCAGTATTTTCTATAGATTTATTGTGTATATTCCACATGTTAAATCTTTGTGTATATTAGTAAGATCTGCTTATGGTATATCCTTGTTTTTATTTCTTTTGTGTCATTTTGTTTTAGGTGAATGTCATATAGTGTGTGGTTGGGTTGGATTATGGCTTTTAGCTTTTCAGGACTTTATATTTTAATTGAGTTTGATTTTTGGTGAGGACTGAAGCCAGGGCTTCATACGTGCCAGGCAAACACTGACACTGAGTTGTAGCTCTTTTAGGCCTTGGCTCCTGTGCTGTAAAGGAAGTTCTGTGCACCCTTCAGACAGTGCAGTCATGCTCAGCGTATGGTGCCTGTTGTTTGCCAAGTTGCCCTGCGTTGTTCTCCCCTCTGGCTCTTATATTTTGCCGGGTTTTCTTGTTCGTTTTGGCCCTGGAAATTTAGAAATGAGCCTACTTTTAACTTAATTAGTGCTTCAAAATAAAGGGGACATGGACTTGTTTTTTGTTTTGTTTTGGTTTGGTTTTCTGGTTTGGTTTTTGCTAACAAGGAAAATACAATGAATGAGTCAACTGCCTCTCTGTTCTGTTTCCCCAGTCCACAGGAATAATTTGGTCTTTAATATCAAACAACTATTATTCTCTCTCTCAAAGATTTATTTATTCATCATGTGTACAGTGCATGTACACCTGCACATTGGAAGATGACACCGGATCTCACTATAGATGGTTGTGAGCCACCATGTGGTTGCTGGGAATTGAACTCGGGACCTCTGGAAGAGCAGGCAGTGCTCTTAATCTCTGAGCCATCTCTCCAGCCCTATTATTGTGTCTTTTTAAAACATCTTTACAAAATGCTTTTTCATGTTTTATTTCCTTATGTGTTACTATGTCAACTTTGTTAAAACAATCACTTAGACATCAGTTTTATGATTGGTGACTTATAGTGTCTGTCTGTTTACATGTTTCCTCTATAGCTAAGATTTATTTTATTGAATATTAAAGTATTTCTTTACTATTTAAAGAAGTACATTTATCTAAATTTTTACATATCTGAAAATGTTTATGAAATTATATTTATCTAATGTAATAGTAGGTACAGAACATTCTTGTAAAGAGGTAATAGTAACATGTAAATATGTTTGTATAGATTTCTTCATTTTTCAGTATACTATAAAATAAAAAATTAGAGGGATTAATAATTAAGACATGTTTACCAGTAAATATTTATCAAATAGAATTATTTTCAGCCATAACTATAGCTCATAACACTTTTAACACCTTTGCTTCATAACAAAAATACAAGTAATATTACTCTTTTATCTCTCATTCTCTAGTTGTAATTATAAAATCTAGATCTTGGGCTGGAGAGAAGGCTCAGAGGTTAAGAGCACTGACTGCTCTTCCAAAGGTCCTGAGTTCAATTCCCAGCAACCACATGGTGGCTCACAACCATCTATGAGATCTGGTGCCCTCTTCTGCCCTGCAGATGTACACACAAACAGAACATTGTATACATAATAAAATGTTTTTTTAAAAAAATCTAGATCTTATAAAGCAAGCATTATCTTGTTTATATTTAATATAATTTGGTCTGTCAATTAAATACTGATACGCTAGCTAGATATTTATCATAAGTTTTTAACTAATTTAAATATATTTAATATATTTGTAATTTATTGTTAAGTTTTTAAAAGAAGCCTAATTTTAGTTTGTTTTAGCTACTCCATGGATTCATTTGGGCAACTGCGACCAGAAGATAACCAGTCAGTAGTGAGCAGAATGCAGAAGAAATACTGGAAAACTAAACAGGTCTTTATAAAAGCGACAGGAAAAAAGGAGGACGAGCATGTGGTCGCCTCTGATGCAGAACTGGATGCTAAACTCGAGGTAAATGTGAAGACTGTATACTGCCCGGAACCGGTTATTACTCGGGGTAGGGGAGAACTATAACAAACTTTTGCACCAAGGAGTTTAAGGGGTGTCTTAGTTAGGGTTACTATTGCTGTGATGAAACACCATGACCAGAAGCGAGTTTGGGAGGAGAGTTTATTTGGCTTACACTGCCACATTGAAGAAAGTCAGTACGAGAACCCAGGCAGGGTGAGATCCTCAGACAGGAGCTGACCAGGCCGTGTATGGGTGCTGCTTACCACCTTGCTCATCTGGGCTTGTCCAGCCCGCTGTCTTCTAGAATCCAGGACCACCAGCCCAGGGATGGCTCTACCCAGAATGTTCTGGGCTCTTTCCTGTCAGTCACTAAGAAGAAAAATGCCCTATAGACTTGCCTACTGCCTGATCTTATGGAGGCATTTTTCAACTAAGGCTCCCTTCTCAGGCTGGAGAAATGGCTCAGAGGTTAAGAGCACTGGCTGATCTTCCAAAGGTCCTGAGTTCAATTCCCAGCAACCACATGGCGGCTCACAACCATCTATGGGGAAATCTGGTGCCTTCTTCTGGCAAGAAGGTATACATGCAAGGCAGAACACTCTATATATAAATAATTTTTTTTTTTAAAGACTCCCTTCACTCAGATGGCTCAAGCTTGTGTCAAATTGGCATAAACTAGCAGCACAGGACTAGCAGCTTTGCTACAGGATGTTTAGCTGTGCTTGTTATTCAGAGACACCTGTTTAAGGATTACAGTTATCACCCTTTAATCCCAGCACCCAGGGAGGCAGGGGCAGATGGATCTATGTGAGTTCAAAGCCAGCCTGGTCTATAGAGTTCCAGGACAGCTAGAGCTACACAGAGAAACCCTGTCTCAAAGAAAAAAAAAAAAAAAAAAGGAAAAAAAGGCATTTATTCTTTGTGTTGCAAAGTAATCCTTTGGTTCATTCATATTTGGAGACAGGAAACAACTGCATTAGTTGTAATATGTTTCAACACGAGGAGAACTTGCCACTGTTTTCCACACACATTGCTACAGAAGAAAATAGTTGTGTTGTTTTTATATGGTGAGGGAATTTATAACATTTATTGTAAAGTTGTTCATTATACAAATATTTGGAATCAGCCATGTGATTTTCCCCCCATATTTGTACTATTTTTTTTTAAGACTGAAAAAAATAATGGATATAACTTTCTAGCGTTTAGATACTTGGGAACTGAGGGGGAAACAAATTCTGTAGATAAATTCTACACATTTATCACATTCACAGGGAAAATTTAAATGAACTTTCTATATAACTAAGCCTGAAGTACATCCCAGTCAAGGAAAATAGGCATGATATTTATAAAATAGACATATGAATATATGTTTAAACCATACATTCCAACCAAGTAAAATGGACATAATTTATAAAATATACCCAATAGATACTTTTATGCAAATGTTCTTTTTAAGTGCTAAAAGTTGTATTTGTTTATTATTCTTTAAATTGTCCTAATAACATTTATTTTTCAAGGTTTTTCACTCCATTCAGGAGACATGCAATGAACTTCTGAAGATAGTTGAGAAATATCAGCTAAGACTCAATGGTATGACATCATGGCTATCTGATAATTCCCACTTGAAATAATATTGGTATGCATTTTTGAAAATGAGTCATCTAATAAGAAAGTAGTTTATCAAACCATTTCATGTTTTTATTACAAAGTATGAATATTTACAGTGACTGTTCTCAAAATCCCCAATGTCCTTTTCCTTCTTTATTCATGTCTATTCATTAAAGCTTTGACACAGACAGATTCACTTTCTTGTCTGATTTTCTCGATGAGTCTTAGGGTTTGTCTCCATCATCCCAAACCTCTTGTGACCCTGCAGACTGTTCAGTCCCACACCTCATTCCGGACTTCTCTCTCAGGAACCATCGACAAGGTCGCCTGTGTCATGTAGGGGCTTTATTTTATTTTTAGTTTTTTGAGACAGTCTCACTGTGTAGCCCAAGCTGGCCTGGAATCCTCCTGCCTCCAGCTTTCTGACTGCTAGGATTGCCGGTGTAGACCCCATACCAGGCTCCTTCCTCTGCTTTATTTTCACCCGGTGTACCCCACTTCCACACCTCCATGTATCTTTTGTCCCAGAAGGAAATCCAGTGGCCAGTTCTCATGCCCACCTCATTAGCTCCTCCTCAGGTCGCCTTCACTCTGCTTCCACATGCCTACCCTCTCATGAAGGAGAGCTTGCTTCCATGTACCTACCCTCTCATGAAGGAGAGCTTGCTTCCATACCTCCCATGAAGGAGAGCTTCCTCCCCAACGTCATTACTTCTCAGCATCTTGCCTTTGGTGAGTTCTTCTTTGACCCTGACTTCTTCAAGATGGAACTCAGCCTTTGGATTTCTTTCTCCACTTCAATTATAACAGTATGTGTCTGTATATTTGTATGTATATATACATACACATGTACACCTACATATACGGACACACATGCAGATACATATGTAAGTACATATACATATATGTATATATACATACATATACACACACATATGTGTATAGTGGCTTACTGGATGTGGCTGCCTCTCTGATCTCATATCCTAATAACCCATTCATTGAATTGTGTTGTTGTGTTCACAATTGTCTTCACAACAAGCATATCTGCAGCATATGCTCCCTAATTTCCCTTAGATTTTTAGTCCAAGACTATCTTTTTGATGAGGCTTTCCCTTAACTTCCATATCTAAATTTAAACTCCCTCTCCTTTATAATTCCCCTATGCTCTTGTAATATTCAACATTCTATGTATTATCTTTTGTTTTTACACCTAGAATATGTTTTTCTTTTTCATTTTTTATTATTATTTTTTACTTGGAACTGGAGCATGCACATGCCAGGGTCAGAGGAGACTTGTAGGAGCCAATTGTTTCTTTCCATCATGTGGACTCTGGGGATTGAACTCAGATTATTAGGCTTGCTGGCGAGTGCCATTATACACTGAGCCAGTATGCTGCAGCTGGTAATGCAGGAGTTGGTTTTGTTTACCTGTGCGTACCCAAACCTTAAAAACAATATCTAGCATGCAGTCAGTATTCGGTAAATGCTCATTAAATTGCTTCATTGTGTGATGGCTGTCTCCCAACACTTAGGAGGCTTAAGTAGGATGATCACTCTGAGTGGGAGGCTAGTGTGGGCCACAAAGTTAGTGCCAGGTCAGTCTAGGTTACAATAAAACCCTGCCTCAAAAAGAAAAATTCTGTCTTGTGAAGCTGTGTAAGTCAAGCTTAGCACTTGTAATCAAAGCTCATATTAAAGAAGAACTCCCATATGGCATAATTAGGCAAGGTGTGTGTCATATATACTATGTATATGCTTTTCCCAAGAAAATAGTTGAACTTTTTGTAACAAAATAAAAGATGATACAAAAAGCATGCAGTTGGGTCAACTTAGAGACACAACATAGAACTGCAGTTGGAAATAACTGTGGGGTATAGTAGTTGACAAAGGAAACTCTGTAGAGGGGATTGATTATGTGGTTTTTGGAGGGTAAATAGATGAGGAAAAAAAGATTTGGAGGCCAGGGAATGAGAGTAAAGAGAGAAAACAACCAGTATGCATAAGAGTTTGTAACTAAGACTAAGAAGAATAAAGGGCAAAGGATTGGGGCCCTATTACTCAGGGCCAAAAATACTTTACCAAGTTGTAAAAGGCTGTTGTAACCACTGGACCATCACAGTCCATGGAAACAGAAGTGTCAAGAAACACTGGTAAGTTCATGTGTCTTTAATTTTGCATGAAATCACTAGATCTTTGAGCATCCTCATGGCATTTCAGAGTAAGGAAGAGATCATATATGCAGGTTTTGCTGTGTGCTTTCTTTTTGAGATGAAACAGAAACGTGGTGTCTAGAAGGTTTATATTAGAGGGTTTTTTTTTGTTTTGTTTTGTTTTGTTTTTTAGTTTTCCAAGACAGGGTTTCTCTGTGTAGCACTGGACTCTCTCTGTAGACCAGGCTGGTCTTGAACTCACAAGATATCCACCTACCTCTGCCTCCCTGCATGCTGGGACTACAGGCGTGCTCCACCTCGCCCAGTTTATACTAGATCTTACACTGTATTCATATGTTATACTGCTGATACTACCAGACAAATACAGTAGGTTAGTACAATGCTGAGAACTTTCTGTAATGGAGACTGAATGTTGAGCTGGGTGAGCTCAGTGTTGGCTGTGTCACTGAACACATTATAAATACTTGATGGAGTCACCTGCCCAGGTGTGGGCCTGTCAGCGTGGTGTATCTGTTGACGCTGGCAGGCAGGTTCCATCCCAAAAGCAGCACAGCTTGAGCCTCATCTGCCCTTTCAGCATCCATGAAGGTAAAACAAATCAGTGATGATTTGTTCCATGTTCCCAGAGAGCTCTAACACCTCACACACAAACGAAGATTTTCCTAATATTAAAGCTACGAGCCAAAGAGAATGCATATCTCTCAAGCACTCAGAACATTAAATTATAATGACTCCTGAATGAAAATGAGGACATAGCTCCTCCTAGATATGACTGAGAAAGTTTTTATTGTAGATGTGAGGAGAGCACAGCCAGAGGGCTTCTGGAAGAGTTCAGACAGCCAGTGGGGGTAGGAGGGTGACAGAAGAGAGAGGAGAGAGGGCAAATGATGAAGAAAGGTCCAGGAGCACAGCCAAGAGAGCATGTGGCCAAAATGGCTGAGTTATACAGGAAAAGAAGCTGGGGGAAGGGAATGGAAGCCCAACCCTGGGTTAGAGTGGTGAGGGCAGTGGGCAGTGTGAGAAACGCTGTGTGGAGGTACTGAGTGACACTGAGATGCTGGCCAGCATCTGCTTTGCTAATAGCCAACTCAGCCATTTGTCCTGGTTTCTTTGAGACCACCATTCCAGCCTTTTGCTGATAGGGAACAACACAATCTCTCTCTAGCTACTACTGAGCTGAAACTGGGATGTTGTTGTTGTTGGGACCCAGGAAGGCTGGGATCAAAGGTTGGCCAAAGGTTGGAAGGGAAAGGGAAGTGCGGGCTGGGGGACATTTATTTTGCTTGCTGCCCAGGTTCTGCTAGGGGCTAGGAAAGTGCAGGCTGCTTTGGAGCAGATTCTGAAGGAGCACCTGAGGCTGGCACATGGCAGGCAGTTTGGGAGCAGTTTTCAGTCTTCAGTTGAATGGAAATCTGCTGGGACAGATACAGACTAGGGACAGAAAGAAAAGTTAGGGAGTTTAGGAATTTTTTTTTTTATCTTGGTTTACATTTGAAACTTCCAGGCCTGTGGTCCTGGTAGTTGGGGGAATGGAGGAGTCGGAAGAGCAGGGGAAGGGGAGCCCACCCTCTGGGGTAGGCAGGAGGCAGGAAAGTTTTGGCTGTAGATGGAAAGGAGTACTTATCTGGCGTTGTTTGACCTGTGAGAGGTGGATCCAAGTCTCACGAGTCCCTGAAGATTACAAGAATTCTTTACATTTATAAAAAGAGATAAAGTTTCAGACATATTGATATTACTACTGTTTGTAATCTGTACTGAAACCCACGTTGTAGAAAAAGCAGTAGACACATGCCTTTGAATCATCATCAAAGTTTGGGGACCCAAACAAAATGATTGTGGCTTAAAGTCATTAACACTCTTTCCCCTGTTTAGGGGCTGGGTTTACAGAGTGCACAGAGCAGCTTTTAGCACAGTAAGAAGCACTGATAAGTCTATATTTAGAAGGCAACCAAAGGAAATGTAAAAGCTTGAGTTTGTGACAGGGCCAGGTGACCCAGACCTGTACTCTCTGGATCGTGTTAGTCTCCCACAGTACAGTACATGGTTTATTAAAGATGACAACACAGACTGAGTCATACCCTCACTGTATCATCTGCTCTACGGTGTCAGCTTGTGGACAGCAGGGAGGAGCAGAGGGAAGAGTGCGGGGCTCTGCTGCTGTCCTGAGAGTCCCAGGACTGCTCATTCAGATTTTGTTGTTTTATTTTTTTATTTTAATTTTTATATTAATTACACTTTATTCACTTTGTATCCCAGCTGTAGCCCCCTCCTTCATTCCTGCCCAATCTCACCCTCCCTCCCTCATCTCCTCCCATGCCCCTCTCCAAGTCTACTAATAGGGGAGGTCCTCCTCCTCTTCCATCTGACCCTAGCCTATCAGGTCTCATCAGGACTGGCTGCATTGTCTTCCTCTATGGCCTAGAAAGACTGCTCCCCACTCAGGGGGAGGTGATCAAAGTGCCAGCCACTGAGTTCATGTCAGAGACAGTCCCTGTTCCCCTTACTAGGGAACCCACTTGGACACTGAACTGTCATGGGCTACCTACATGCAAGAGTGATTTTGTTTTCACATTTTAAATGGGTATTATACTTTTTCTCTTTCTTTCTTTCTTTCTTTCTTTCTTTCTTTCTTTCTTTCTTTCTTTCTTTCTCTCTCTCTCTCTCTTCTTCTTCTTCTTCTTCTTCTTCTTCTTCTTCTTCTTCTTCTTCTTCTTCTTTTGTTTTTTGAGACAGGGTTTCTCTGTGTAGCCTTGACTGTCCTGGACTCGCTTAGCAGACCAGGCTGGCCTCAAACTCACAGAGATCCATCTGCCTGCCTCTGGTCCCTGAGTGCTGGGATTATAGGCATGTGCCCAGCTGTGGGTTTTATGTTTTATAGATACACTTAGAAACCAATGCAGTGCTGCCTGTATTGGATGTTGTCTTAGTGTTCTGTTTCGGTGAAGAGATACCATGGCGGTGGCAACTCTTAAAAAGAAAAATGTTTAATTGGGGCTGGCTTAGAGTTCAAAGGTTAAATCCATTATGGTCATGGCAGGAAGCAGACCTGGTGCTGGAGAGGTAGCTGAGAGTTCGACTTTCGGATCCACAAGCAGCAGAAAGAGCCAGAGAGCCACTAGACCTGGATTGAGTTTCTGAAACCTCAAAGCCCAACCCCAGTGACACACTTTCTTCAGTAGGGCCACACCTACTCCAACAAGGCCACACCTCCAGTAATGCCACTCCCTGTGTCTGTAGGGACCATTTTCATTTATTCCACCACAGATGCCGTTCTGGGCCACCAGTCTGCACACTCCTTACAGTGGTCCTGTGGTGCAGCTTTCATCATCTTTATTGTTCACTGTGCCCCCTACATTATCTTCCAGCCAAAGACACCCCATCTTTTCTTCTGTCCACCAGTGCTGGGTGGACCTTTTCCTCTTAGCTCTAGTTTGCCATTCTTAACTGTGGTGATTACCAAGGTGGCCACACCAGTAGTCCAGCTGTCCCTTGATTCCCTTCACAGAGATTCTATATCTATGCACATAACGTTTTTGGCTCTTGTGACATCAACAGTTAGTTGCAGCTCCTACTGTGACTAGTATTGCCCAGGGAAATCCAGAATTTCACTTCAGAAGTAGTACCACGTCCCATCTCCACATCCTGAGCACACAGAAAACCCTTTTCAGTTTTCAACCTCAGTTTTTTTCTCTAAGGTGGCCAAGGTAAAAGTAGGCATGCCCCTTGTTGTCCTTTCCTGTTCCCTTTAACTCAGAGTGCTTATGGCCTTTTCCTCCAGATCTGTTTGAGAGTGGTTTAGAAGCGACGGGTAGGGAACTAGACTGGTGTTCCTAAAACAGTCTTTGTTAGAGGAGTAATATTTTGCTTTATGATCCGACACTTTTGTAAAGTGTAAGAAGAATGATTTTAGGCTAGGCGTGGTGTTGCACACCTTTAATCCCAGCACTCAAAAGGCAGAGGCTAGTGGAGCCCTGTGAATTTGGGTCAGCCTGGTCTAAGTAGTGAGTTCCAGGAAAGCCAGGATTCAGTAGAGACACACATTTCACAAACAAAAAGAAAAAAAGAGGGCCAGGTGTGGTGGCGCATGCCTTTAAACCCCAGTACTTAGGAAGCAGAGGCATGAGGATCTCTGTGAGTTCTAGGCCAGCCTGGTCTACAAAGTTCTAAGACAGCCAGGGCTACATAGAGAAACCCTGTCTTGAAAAAGAAAAAAAAGAAGAAAAGAAAGAGTAAATTCCTAGGGTAACTAACTAGAAATGACATGCCAGTCGGGTGTATTCTAGGAGACTCATGGAATGGAGGCCAACCTCAGCTACACAGGAAGTCAAGGCTTTCCTATGCATGCTAAGATCCTGTCACAGAAAATAAGCAAAAAACAAAAACAAAACTTAATCTTACTTCTGTGTGTACATCGGGCCTCACACTTGCATAGCCCAGGTTCTAAGCTCCTCCTCCTCTCAGCCAAGCCCTGCTGGTCTTTTTTTTTTATTAGCTGTGACAGATACGAAAGAGTCAAATTAGTCAAAGTCTCTTGTTTTTACTTGGCTTCTTCTCACAGCTGGCAGCATACCTGGGGCCATCTCTTCATGGTCCAGGCTGGGTCTCAGTGCACCAGACAATTTTTATGGTTTGACTCATTTGTGGGTCTGCCTGTTGTCACTGACAGTTTTCCAGAAGAACGTTCTGCTGACTCAGCATCTTAACTTCCTAGCATGCTTGTAAAACAGTGTGTTCCAGACTGTTGAAGTCAGCCTCTCCATGGTGGGAGACCCACACAGGAGAATTTTCCTTCTACCTGCAATTCTTACTAGAGAGTTGTTGTGAGAATTCACCTTTTCAGTTGTGTATTTAAATTCTTAAGTTCCGAGTGTGTGTGTGTGTGCGTGCATGTACCCAGGTGCCATAGAACCTGTGTGGAGGTCAGTTCTCTCCTTCCACATGTGGGTCCCCAGCACTGAGCTCAGGTTGTTGGGCTTGGTGGCAAACACCTTTACCTGTGGAGCCATGCCTCCTGCCTATTGTGTTTTAAGCAAATGATGAAATGAAACAGTGAACTAAACTGTACTTTTTTTTTTCTCTAGTTATATCAGAGGAAGAAAACGAACTAGGGCTCTTTTTAAAGTTTCAAGCAGAACGGGATGTGACTCAAGCTGGCAAAATGATGGATGCTGCTGGCAAGGCACTCTGTTCCTCAGCCAAGCAAAGGTTCCCCACAGTTTTTTCTCATCCTTTGGTTGTCATAAGATGCTTCTGGGCTAAGTCTGCATGTTCAGCTAAGAAACTGTTTTAGTAAGGCAGCGAAATGTGTTTCAAGAGAAATATGTTTGGGGATAAGTTTTTTTCTTTATTCACTTTAATTATTTATTTGCATTCAGAAAAATTACTTAAAAATTGATGCTCTTGATTAATCTAATTCCTAAAAATAGCATTTAGGACTGTATTTCTGCATCTCAAGTGGTTTACTGTAATAGTCACAAAATGAGGACTATTTAAGATATGAATTTCTATTATTTTCTGTTTTCTTGTGTGATGCTGACAGTCTAGCCCAGAGCCTCATGCGACCTAGCAGGTGCTCTACCTTTGAGCCGCACATCCTCCATCATTCACTTTTTTGACACTGTACTATGATCAAATCGAAACTTTTCTTTTTAAATGGAAATTTAATTTTCTTAGAAAGGTTACTATGTAGCCGAGGCTAGCCTTAAACTCATAGATATTCACCTGCCTCTGCCTTCCGGTTTGCTGGTATTAAAGGCCTATGTCACCATAACCAGCCTGATTATTTTTCTTAATTTCATACTTTCTTCTTATTATTTCATAGTGTTTAGCATAAAGATATGTGTCATAAAGACTATCTTGTACATATATATATGTGTATATATACTGTAAATACAGCTCAAATTCTTGTATTACAGGAAAAAAAATGAGAAAATTGACCTCAGGTTTGTACTATGATGTCTGGCCCAGCTGGCTCTATTCTGTAGTGCCATATTAGTGCAGAGGTCTCTAGGGCCACCACATCAAAAGCAGCCTTTGAATGGCTAAGTTTAAGATATGCTTCTCCTTCTCTTCCTCCTCCTCCTCCTTTTTAAAATTTTTTTAGCCTTGGCTGTCCTGGACTCGCTCTGTAGACCAGGCTGGCCTCAAACTCGCAGAGATCAGCCTCCCTCTGCCTCCCAGCATGGGATTAAAGGTGTGCACCACCTCTGCCTGGTACTTCTTAAACACCTCGTTTTCTGTTCTCACCTCAGCTTCTAAGAACTGCATCCTCATTAGTGTTTCTAGCTTTTTATCTAATCTTTTGAACCCAAGATTTCCCTACACTTACCAATTGAACATTGCTCGTAAATGACTCTGTGACTTAGGTACCAGGCTCTTTGTTGCCTCAGAACTCTTTTTTAGGTGGTAGATGTGCCTGGAGGGTTATTTCTGTCTGGATCAACAGCCAAAGATGTTTCCTAAAATTAAAAAGGGATGACCTGTAGAAAATCTTTTCTTGCAACTCAGAGGCTGCTTTCTAAATCTTCAAGGCATGTCAGGAATTTTTTTTTTTTTTGTGACTCATCTACATGATAAATACATGTCCCAGTATGTCTAGAATTTTGGTTATGGATGTACGGTCCTCTGATCTTCACCTCTCTGCCATTAGATTGGCCTTGTGTACCCCCCTGTCTCGTCTGAAGCAAGAAGTAGCGACGTTCAGTCAGAGGGCGATTTCTGACACCCTGGTGACCATTAATCGAATGGAGCAGGCACGCACCGAGTACAGAGGAGCCCTGCTGTGGATGAAAGATGCATCGCAGGAGCTTGACCCGGATACCCTCAAACAAATGGAAAAGTTTAGAAAAGTAAGACCTGTGTCCTTTCTCTCTCCTTGGATTGGTTTATGTCTTTTATGTCTTAGATGGGTGCATGATCATCTGCATGGTAGAAGAGGCCATTGGATCCCATTGTAGACTGTTGCAAGCCAGAGCAGAGCAGCCAGTGCTCTTAACCACTGAGCCAGCTCTCTAGTCTCCTTTTCTTGGCAGTAACAGAGAACTAATACAGAATAATTTAACAATGTTAATAAAATATCAGCCTTTAAAAAATATATATAGGATTTCACTGTATAGTCCAGGCTACGCAGGAATGCAAGCCTGAGAGCTGGCGTCACAGACGCTCACCACAGCCCACTCTAGACTCAAGTCTTGGTTGCTTGGATATTTCAGCAGATGTACCCTTTCCTTGGCATCTAGCTCCCACTCTTATTTTTTTTAAAACTTTCACAAACGTTCTGATCACATTTTAAATATTGCTTACCTAGAATTTTGGGATTTTCTATCATGATATGATAGAAAATACTTTTCTATCATTTTTCATTTTCTCAATTGAGATTCCTTCTTCCAAAATGGGTCTGGTTTTTTCAAGGTGACATAACACTAGCGAACACAACTCATTGGTTACTCTCAGCGGCCCTGTAAAACAGGTGCATACCTGGCTGGAAGTCAGAGCAGCCTCTTGTCCTACTCCCATTATCATCCTTGACAATAATATTTAGTTGGAGAGAGTGGTTGTGTGAAAGCGCAAGTGCCACTGAATTCTGTATTTTCAATGGTGAAGTGTACATTATGTGAGTTTCATTCCAGTTAAAACAAAACAAAAATACAGATTCCTGCCTGGCTGTGGTGGCACGCACCTTTAATCCCAGCACTCAGGAGGCAGTGGCAGGTAGATCTCTGTGAGTTTGAAGCTATCCACAAACTGAGTGAGTCCAGGACAGCCAGAGCTACACAGAAAAACCCCATAAACTACAGATTTCTACCTGGTTCCTTTCAGAAATCTTTCCAGGTCTGGTCCCACATCCCTACACAGCCTTCTTATACTTGCTCCTTGTGTCCCCAAGGCTCTGCTCTGCCTGTCTTCCTCTGTGACCTTCTTCTTCCTGGACTGCTCTCCCCAGGAGTCTTGATGTAGCCTGTTCATCATCTCCTTGTCCAGCCCAAACTTCATCCCTGCTTGCCAACAGCCTTCCTGACCACCTAATGGCCACTCAGTTCTATTCACCTATTTGTGTGTTTCCAAGCTGAGAGTCCCTCCTGTAATTATTTACTTTTTCTCCTATCTCTCTCTACCTGACAATGATGGCATGAACACCTGTTGTCTTTGCCACAGTGTCCACAGTATCTTAGTTCCTAAAATAGTATTTCATATAGTTGACAATTTGTAAATGTTAGTTGAGTCAATGAATGAATAAACATTTTCAAAAGCCAACATTTATATTATCCAATGACATTTATGAAGAAATAATTTAATACATAACTACCTCAATGGGTTTGAAATATTAATGCCTACCAACATTTAACTGTGTCTCCTATTTATTCTTCTAAAATTTTATTGCATTTTATTTATTGTTTGTGAGATGCATACATACCACTAGAATATGCTCATCTTTAAATATTTATTTCTTTGGTTTTTTGAGACAGGGTTTCTCTGTATAGCTCTGGCTATCCTGGACTCGCTCTGTAAAACAGGCTGGCCTTTGACTCACAGAGATCCCCCTGCTTCTGCCTCCCGAGTGCTGGGATTATAGGTGTGCACCACCACAGGCCAGCTAAGTTTTTTTATTACATTTTTTTCATTTATTTTGTGTGCGTGAGTACATGCCACAGGGCACATGTGACTGACAGGACAACTTGCGGGTACTGGTTTTCTTCTTTCACCATGTGAGCACAAGGATCAAACTTGGATCACCAGGCTTGGTGGCAAATGCCTTTGCCCACTGAGCTGTCTCCTCAGCCCTTCCATTTTTTGCCTCTTCTCTTAGCTAAATACTGTACATAATTCTAAACTTTTCAGATATTTGTTTTTATCTGGGACACTTTCTTCTTAACTATATAATTTTCAGGTTTTTTTTTTTTTTTCACCTTACTGGATAGCTGTAGGAGAGCCATTGGGATGGCTCAGAGGGTAAGGGCACTTGCCACCAAGCCTGATGACCTAAATCTCATCCTCAGAATTCATATGGTGAAAGGAGAGAACTGACTCCCACACACTGTTGTCTGACCTACACACGCACACACATGCATGCACATACACACATGTATGCTCTCTATATTCCTGCTACATAAATAAGTAAATGTTTAAAAAAGAGAAAACACTCTCTTATAGTTACCAAAAATAGCTAACGTTTCCATCGTTACCCTTAGAATGATAATGATACAGAGAAAAGGAACTGTTACAATTCCATGTGTCTGAAAAAAAAATTTCAGACCCACTAGAATTTCATTTTTGGTGTTGATAATAACAGACCTTTTTGTGATTGCAGGTACAGATCCAAGTGAGAAATAGCAAAGGTTCTTTTGACAAGTTAAAGATGGATGTCTGTCAGAAAGTGGACTTGCTTGGAGCTAGTCGCTGCAATATGTTATCCCACTCACTCACTACCTACCAGGTACCCACCCCATGGTCAGCATGTCCTTGCAGTAAAGATGAGTGGTGAGATTCATTTTTGAAAGTTGTCTAACGGGTGCAAGAACATTTCTGTTGTTGGTCAGCTTCCTTTGACTTCTGTAATTGGCCTGTTGAAGATGTGACAGAGAACCGTAAGCTCTAAGTGTAGAGACACTTGGAAACTGTCTGTCTATCACACTATGCTCTCTTGAGTAGCACAGTGAAAGACTTAGGGACTTTCTGAGGTTAAAGGGAGAATGGTAAGCCCGCTGGTGGTGGCACACACCTTTAATCCCACCACCTGGGAGGCAGGCGGACCTCTGAGTTTAAGGCCAGCCTGGTCTACAGAGTTCCAGGACA
This sequence comes from Meriones unguiculatus, assembly GCF_030254825.1. NCBI lineage: Eukaryota > Metazoa > Chordata > Mammalia > Rodentia > Muridae > Meriones > Meriones unguiculatus. Next base: position 47,879,445 of record NC_083362.1, on the reverse strand, counting down.
GCCAGAACTGCACAGAGAAACCCTGTATCAAAAAATAAAAAATAAACTACCTCGGGGGGTGGGGAGTGGTGAGAAGGTAAAATTCAAGACTTATTACCTCTGGTTTATAATTTCATTTGAAATAGTGAAACTTGGGACTTATGCAAGTATTCCCAGCACATCAGGGGCAGAGACAGGAGGATATAGAGTTTAAGTCTAGACTTTGTCCCTGTCCCCAAACTAAACAAAACAACAGAAAGTTTGAAAACTTTTGTGTCAAGCAATGAATAAAGAAAATGAAGCCAATGACAATTAAGCAAATGGTAATTTGGTTTTAAAAACCCAAGTTTGCCAAATCTAGGCCATGTATTTCTTTCATTCTGCCAAGCTGCCATCCTATACTTTAACCTCATTAATCTCACCTGCAGTTCTATTACCCTCAAGTCACGTGTGAATAATCTACAATGAATGCTAGCTACTTACAAGCAGAGGTTGCAGACTTTAATGTGTTGCTGTTAAACAGTCAGTAGAAAACCGTTATCTGAATAAGGAAAGAATAATCAGTGAAAGGAGGTGGTTATTCGTTGCTATCTTAAAATATACCCAACTCAGCTTGGTACTATGGAGTTCAAGATGCAAGAAGAGATGTCCTTGAAAATGAAAGCAATGACGATGTGTAGTTTAACAGCTTAGTATTCCTCTATTCTCCTATTCATCCCTTGTCCTGGAACAGGAATCTTGAAGCTTCAAGGAGGAGCACAGATGACTTGAGTTAACTAAATAACACATTTTTAGGGCCAAGTCTTTCTTGAGCCCTTGATGAAAGGCCAAATTTAGTAGTAACTATTTTCTTTAATGAAAAGATACTTATGGGGTGAGCATAGTGGCACACCTCTTTAATCCAAGGACTTGGGATACAGAGGCAGGTGGATTTTTGTGAATTGTGAACATCCTGGTCCACAAAGCATGTCCTGGCCAGCCAAGGCTACACAGTAAGACCCAGTCTCACAAAGCAAAACAAAACAGAAAGATTCTTATGGGCCAGTAAGAGGGCTCAGCAGGTGGAGATGCTTGCATTTGAGCCTGGTGACCTTAATCTGAGACCTGGGACCCACATAGTAGATCAAGAGAACCAATTCCCACAAGTATTTCTCTGATCGCTATAGGCACTCCATGACATGCACATACACTCGCACACACACAGAGCTTATATATATATGTTAACATAAAGATTACACATATGTCCCTTCTTCAGTAGAGATTGGTGTTTTTATGCCTTTGATGCGTATGATTTTGGACTCTGAGGTGTTTGGACCCATTGCCTTTTTCTCACTATGAGTTGTAGTCATTCTCTAGGTACTCCACTCTTGTGGACAGACAGGCTCATGTACATGCAGACTCACTGCTAACTTTAATGAAGAATTCTGATCTCTAGTTCTTTCTGGCTCCCCATCCTCGGACAATTGGCTCAGTTTCTGAGCACCATAGCAGTGAGGAAGAAGCCCCAAACAGATCTTGGACAGATAGAACTGTAGTGTTGCCTTTTCTTTTTCCGCAGAGAACATTGCTTACGTTCTGGGAGAAAACAGCTAAAATGATGTCTCAAATCCAGGAGGCCTATACTAGCTTTCATCCATACCACTTCATAGCTCTCAAGGTAGGTCTCCAGGGTTCTCTTGATTGGCTGAATTACACTTCAGTGAGGTGATGACACAGAAACGTGTTTTTCTGGGCTTAATTTCAAACTCATGAAACATTGGAAAACATGTTCCCCACTGCTAAGGATTAGTGCTTTCTAGGTTCCAGTCACTGTCAGTAACACTGAGACACACAGGCTACTAGCTGAGGTGCTAGTATGACAGGGAAATGGGGAAGTGAAAAAAAATTAGGTGCAGAGATGTGGGCCTGCAGGCAGTGGCTCAGAATTTAAGAGCTGAGCTCTGGCAGAGGTTGGTTCCCAACATCTGTGCTTGGTGGCTCACAGCTTCCTATAACTCCAGCTCCTCCTGGGCTCAGTGGGCACCTACACACACAATTAAAAATAAATCTTAAAAAAAAAACACTCTAGAAATGAAGTTTAGTAATAAAAAAATTTAAATGCATACACAGGGATAGCTAAATCTATGGAAGAAAAAAAAAAAAGCAACAAGTGATGGGAAGTAATTGCATATTCTCAATAATGGCCAGACAGACTACCTGCCTGGCAATTTTAAAAGTTTAAGTCAGATTTCCTTCTTGCCTTTACCCTGATGTCACAGATGTGGTTCATGATGCCCAGATCACACAGCCTGGCCCTGACATGGGTGCAACTGCAGCTGCAGAGACTAACATAAGAGGAACTTTTTCTGTGCTATGTACATATGAAAAATGTGCTCACCTATGATCACAGTTTCTCCATGTTTGTAAAGCATCCTGTCACACCTTTGCATGTGGCTTATTCAACACAGTCATTTCTTCAGTTCTAATGGGCTAGCTCTAAGTGCCTTCTGCCTTACCATTCTTACCTCAGCAGGATGATGTGCCTGTGATGGATTTTTTTTTAAGTCATTTTAAAAAAACTGAAGCATGTGCATGAGTGTGCGCGTGTGCAGGTGCCAGCTGCCTGCAGAGGTGTCTGATCCCCTTGGAACTGGTGGTTGTGAGCTGCCTGATATGGGTGCTGGGAATTGAACTCGGGTCTCTGGAAGAACAGTACATACTCTTTAACTGCCGAGTCATCTCTTCAGTCTCTTTAAGTCTTCTCATTTTTAAGACAGGATCTCACTTTCCTGGCCTGGAACACTCTGTGCAGATCAGGCTGGCCTTGAGCTCAGAGTGCTAGGGTTGGGAATAAAGGCACAAACCATCATACCACACCCATCTGTTAAGTCATTTTATGAAACGTTTTCAGCCCCCAAAATGCAACTGATTCAATGAATCATGTACTGTGTATTTAGGCAAATTCTATGCCTGAATTCTACTTGGAATCATCTTTAGCTATGTGACAAGGACTGCAGTACAGGCTGGCAGTGCAGTGTTTTCTTTGGCACTATCTCAAGTTGCTAATCTTTCTCTAAGGCATATCCCAGTATGTGTAGCTCCACAGACAGCCAAGATGAAAAACTATGCATGGGGTTCAGGGCAAATTACACCAAATCATGTTCCCACAGCTCTTACGCTCTACTCAGAACTATTTCTATTTTATATCATCTGAAGTTTTTATTCTCTTTTTGATTGTAAAAAGAATGGATTTTTTTTCAATCTATTTAACATTAAATTTCATATCCTTAGCGACTACAGGACACTCCGGGCAACCTCGCTGCAGACTACAAAGAAGAACAAACAGAGGGCAGTTGTCTCACTGCAGACCTCGATAAGTAAGTAGGCGAGTCCTCCTTGGATGCTGTGCAAAACCTGCGTGCTGTCCTATGACACACATACAAGTGTCGTCAGCGTTCTCCTCTCCAGTCACTGCATGCTCTTTCTATGTCACTTTTCTAAACACAAACATTTGCTGCATTTTTTTCCCACTGTCAACATGGTGGGCAAAGGAAATGACAGAAGTACCAGCCAGCTGTGGCGATAACCCCAGATTCTGTCACGAGGAGGAGTGTACACTGAGTTAAGAGCCGAGTGCTGTGGGGAGGCCTGGCAGGAACAGCTGAGAGCAGGCAGGCAAAGCAGCTGTTAGAAATCTGTGAAAAACACGATGAAACTGGGACCTAGGGGCCCTGCACACGCCTGCTTCCCTGTGTCTGCCCATGCTCATCTGCGGCTTCACTCCTTCCTTAACCGACCCGACTGAGGCAGCAACAAGCCCTGCCAGCCCAGATTCAAGTGCAGTATTCTCGATGAGAAATCCAAACTAAATGTCTGTATTGAGATGTATAAAGTAAACTTACCTTAGTGTTATGTTGATGTTTAAAATCATGAATGAGACCAAATTGTTTAAAAATATCATATATGTATACTATCATTAGAAATTTCACTTCAAATCCTAAGTCTTTTTACTCTGTAAGGGTTTTTTTTTTTGAGTGTGTAGTAGTTTCTTAAATGGACACAGTATTGGTCTTGGGATGCCTTTAAAGACATATTAAAATAGCCTTCAGTACTGACGATTATGAAGTCATGCTCAGAAAAAACAACTCAATATCTGTTTAGTTTCTATGTTCCACTCTTTATTATAATGGTGTTCTAAATCAGCATATTAGATGCATATTATAAATACCTACAATTACCACTGACTGAGGACATTATAGGTTCTATCACTTTACTCACAACAATTAAATACTCACAATTAAATAGCTCCAAAGTCTGTGGGCAGCACTCTACAACACAGTAAAAGATAGCAAGAGCGTCTTCATTACACAGCTTGTGTGGGGTGTTTATCTCTTTAGTTGTTACATGTTCTTTAGTAAAGGCCATCCCGACCCCCTAGTGCATGAAAATGAAATTCCATATGCTACGGCCTTACTGCCAGAGTTCTCAGAGTCACAGGACTGGAACGCTTGTCCAAGATGTTTGTACAAGTGTTCCAGTTTTCAGACTTTAAAATATTTTTGGTATATTTACATAAACATAATGTGATATCTTAGAGATGGGATCCAGGGCTCAACATGGAATTCATTTATGTTTTCTTCTCTATCCTCTCTCATTTTATATGTGTATTAGGATAATTTTAGTAATAAAAAAGCTCCAAAGTCTGTGGGTAACACCCTACAACACAGTAAAAGATAGCAAGAGCGTCTTCATTACACAGCTTGCTGGCCAGCAGCGAGAGCAGACTCCAAAATTGTCCACACGCTCTACACTGCCTCCCTTCTTTTAGAACCCCAACTGAAAGGAAGGCACAGACACAGGGGGAAGGAACTGATGTGAGTCCTGTGTGTCTTACAGCTGTGGCCTGTGGCAACATTGCTCTAAGTAGAGTGTCCATAATAACAAGTCTCATGGTAAAGAAGTCTCCTACTTGTCCTGTGTTCAAAAGGCTGTGGAATATTCTGGATTTCACACATCCAAATTAGGAATATTCAACCTTGTCTTTGGCCCCGTGTCTACATTTCTGTTACAGACTCTGTACAGAGTCAAATATAAGAATAAGGAGCTGGGCAGTGGTAGCCTACACCCTTGATCCCAGCACTCAAGAGGCAGAGGCAGAGTCTGCCTCTGCGAGTTCGGGGCCAGCCTGGTCTTCAGAGTGAGTTCCAGGACGTCCAGGGCTACACAGAGAAACCTTGCCTTCAAAACAAAATAAAAACAGCAACAACAATAAAAAGAAAATAAAAGTTTTTGTAGTCTATGCAGTTCTATAGAAATAGAATATAATCTGTTAGAGTCTTGATCTGCCAGACAAGTATTTTATGTATCTCCTGAATTAAAATTCTAACTATATGAAACGGGGGGCTGGGAATCTCAAATGTACTTTAACCAAAACTCTGTACTTTCTGGTTTTTACTTTAGGGTAGCTTTGTCTGAAGAGGAAGAGAGACTTGAGAAAGAGCCAGGTAAGATGGTAGATGCATTAATTGAAATGGCCCCCTTTTCTTTCTTTCTTTCTTTTTTTTTTTTTTAAAGACAGTGTTTCTCTGTGTAGAGTTGGCTGTCCTGGAATCACTCTGTGGACCAGGCTGGCCTCATACTCACAAAGATACACGTGCCTCTGCTTCCCAAGCATGGGGACTAAAGGCGTGTACTACCACCACCACCTGGCAAAATGGCCACATTTGTAATGTCAAAATAGTTTGTCACAGTCTTTCAAAAGATTTAAAATGTTCTAAAAGATTCGTTTAAACTGCATTTAAAATGCTGTCACTTTATAATTCCACTGAACATGCCTCAGGTTTGCTCCTCCCTAATAGGACGGAGGCCAAAACACATTTATTTTAAGTCACATATAATTTGTACTTTAACAATACATTTAGTCAATAATCACTCTGACTTTTAATGGAAGACTTTTTTTAATGGAAGAATTTAGTCCATTTACACTCATTGATTATTGCTAGCTGAAGTCTTGCTATGGCTCATTCCCTTACCTTTTGAGACCAGGTAGCCCTGACTGGCCTGGGATTTTCTATGTAGGTCAGGCTGGCCTCAAACTTAGAGATGAGTTGCCTCTTCTTCCTGAGTGCTGGGATTAAAGGCGTGCGCCATCGTGACCTACCTCCCTTGCTACTGCCACTTTAATGTCAGCTTTATAGTTTTGTTTCTTCTTACAGTTTCCCTCTGTGTTTAGTGCTTTTTCTTCATGTGCTTTGAGCTTTTTATTTTTGGTATGTCAACTACAGATGTTTGCTTTGTGGATTACCTTAAGACTTACCAAGAAAATCTTTTGTTTATAAGATGCTGTTTTGTAATCATAACAACTTAAAACTGATCAATGGAAACAAAATGTGAAAATACTAGTTTCAAAAAATTCTTTGATACTCCAACCAAAGACTATGCATGGGGATAACCTAGGACCCCTGCACAGATGTAGCCTATGGCAGTTCAGTGTCCAAGTGGGTTCCATTGTAATTGGAACAGGGACTGCCTCTGACATGAACTGATTGGCCTGCTCTTTAATTACCTCCCCGTGAGAGGAAAGCAATATTACCAGGCCACAGAAGAAGACAATGCAGCCACTCCTGATGAGACCTAATTGACTAGGATCAGAAGGAAGGAAAAGAAGACCTCCCCTATCCGTGGACTTAGGGAGGGGCATGCATGCAGAGGGTGGAAAAAGGGAGGGATTGGGACGGGAGGAGGGAGGGAACCACAGGGGGATACAAAGTGAATAAAGTGTAATTAATAAAGAATAAAAGAAATAAAATTAGAAATACAATCGAAAAAATTCTCTAGTAGCTGGAGAGATGGCTCAGCAGTTAAAGAGCATTTACTGCTCTTGCAAAGGACCTGAGTTTGGTTCCTGGCACCCAACACGGCAGCCCACAACTCAATATAACTTCAGCTCCAGGGACCAGGCACATATGTGGTACATATACACACAATACATAGATATATATGCATATATGCATATAAACACATATATGTATATATGTGAATGTTTTGCCCACATTACATATACATATATACATATATGTATATATAATATGTGTGAATATAATACATATATGTATTTACATAGTATACATGTATATACATATATTGTATACAGTATATGTATTGTATAAACATATAGATACATGTATATACGTATATACTATGCAAAACGTTCTTACACATAGATTAAAATAAAAAATTAAAAATCCTCTGTATTTGCAGGGTCTCTTATAGTCCAAGCTGGCCTTAAACTGGCTTTATAATCAAAGAACTTAAGGTCCTTCTTCCACTACCTCTGGAGAGCTGGGATAGCCACATACCTGTCTTATGTGGTACTGGGGACTAAACCCAGGGCCTTGCTCATGCTCAGCAGGACACTAGCCATTGAGCTACACACCCAGGCCAATTTTTTTTTTTTTTTTGAGATAGGGTTTCTCTGTGTAGTCTTGGCTGTCCTGGACTGGCTCTGTAGACCAGCCTGGCCTTGAACTCACAGAGATCCATCTGCCTTTACTTATAGATTTCATCCCAGCACCCCTGGCTATAACCTTCATTTTTAAGAGTTGTGTTTGTTTGTGGGCGCTGTGTATGTGGGTGCATGCATGCACAGTCCGCGTGTGGAAGCAAGAGGACAGTGGTTCCCCTGTACTGGGTGTCAGGTTGGGCAGCAACTGCCAGGGCCTGCCGAGCCATCTTGTGGACTCATTTACATCTTTCTGTATCGCCTTTCTCCTACCATAATGTAGTTACTGTTGCTTTTACTTAGGTTGTTATTTAGCCTATTACTAAAGACATAAATAGTTAATGTATCATGTTTATATTAGAGAATTCTAATATTGCTTTTGAGTTTTATACCCTCTGGGGTATGTGTGTACCATTTTTTCTCACTAGCATCTCTTTTCTCTTTTTTATTTTTTTCACTGTCCTGCATTCAGACACCACCATGTTCTCTCTTAGGGATGTCACATGGACACACGTGTCCCGGTCCACTCTGTAGACCAGGCTGGCCTCAAACTTAGAGATCTGCCTGCCTCTGCTGGTTCTAAAGGCATGGCCACAATGTCTTTGAAGAAGGTCCTGTATCATTTCTTGTAGGACAGGCCTGGTGAAGAGAAATTCCTCCCATTTTTGTCTTCACTTCTTTGTTTTTTAAAAGACAGCTTTTCTGGGTGCAGTATTCTTGGCTACCAGTTTCTTTCTGTACCATGAACACCTCGTGCCACTGTCTCTTGACCTTTAAATGTTCTATGGCATAGCCTGCCCCAAGCAGAACTGGGCAGCTTTATGTATGTTTGCTTAACACTGGAGAGCTTAACGCATATCTTATTCTTTGGCAGGAGTGGCTGGAATTTTTTACTTTCCTGTACCTGATAGCCTCCTCTAGGTTTGGGAAGTCTTCAGTTATTTGACCGTTTCAAGTCCCTCTTAAACTGTAATGACTAGATGTTTACTCTTTAATACTGTACTACATTTCTTGTTTTTTCCAGCTGACTGAGAAGTTTTCCTTCTTATCCATAGACTGTGTTTTTACAGTGAAAGCCTTTGTGGCTGCCCTTCCAGAAAGTAGCTTGTAATCTCTGACCCTGTGGACATTCCCACTAGTATTAGTATTAGACAGTTCTCTGCATCCAAGTTTGCCTTAGTCTTCCTGTAAAATGGTCCTCGGAACTCAAATGCCCCATGGCGGCACATGATGGCCTACAGCTAAAATCCAGCACTTGAAAGGCTGAGACAGTAGGACTGCTGTCAGTTTGAGGCTATCCTGAGCTACAGTATGAGACCTTGTCTCAATAAACAATTGTTAAAAAGGATGCCTTCCCCAGCCCATGTTTGTTCAATCCATAGCTGAAGCCTCATTTGGAAATAACTGGTTGGTATGTGTGAGGACTTGTTGGTTCTCGTAAGCCTACCCTGGGCCTGGAAGGCCCCAGACACTCCATGCACTGTCATGCACTGTCATGCACTGTCACTGTCCTGCATTCAGACACCACCATGTTCTCTCTTACTAGGGATGTCACATGGACACACCATGTGTCTGGGTGGGAGGGGCTAAGGGTAGAGCATCAGTGGGTGCTGTGAGGGGTAGGGCTGTGGGGTGCTGTCTTGGTTTACCTAGTGAGCCTAGTACTAGATTTATTGGGCTTGCACTTGATTTATTCCATCCTGCAGGGCAGTGTCTTCCTCCCACTGTGCTGCTTGGAGTTCGGGAGGGCTAAGCAAGAAATGTCTGCCTGCTTTCTTCAGTGTGTTCTTACTGTTCTACAGCCAGGCACTGCACTCTTACCTGCTTTCTTCAGTGTGTTCTTACTGTTCTGTTCTACAGCCAGGCACTGCACTCTTACCCTGGCTTCCTTAGCTCTTGGAATGGTAAAAAGTGCAAAAAACTGGTGGGAAGAGACCATTCCCTTATTCCATCAGTTCAGTATCGATCTTGCTCCCAATTTTCTCCTATTTCTCTTATCATGGATTCCTTTAGTAGAGAGAACAGCTAAGTGACTAAAAGTTTGAGTATTAAATATGATATTTAGTCAATGTCACACAGGCTTCTAGGTTTTTGCCTTCTTGCCTATACATGCCACACAGTATTTGCTGAAAACTGGATATTGTAAATGTGCTTTGGTAACTGAGGGTGCTGGCCCCACTTAGTAATTGCTTGGTTTTTAGACGTGGAATTATTTTAATGGGGTCTAGACTTCGTCTTCCCTTCTACCTCAGTGTAGGATGTCTTCCAGGGCTCAGATACCCGATGGTGGTGATTCTATCAGAGACCTGACATCTTTCCCTGATCACAGCAGAGTAGTCAGCTCTGCTCATTCCAGCTGATCACTCTCCTGACTTCAGCGTGCCCCAGTACGGACTGCTCAAAGAGCAGACCAGGCAAACTCGGGCTCCACTGGAGGATCGCTCTCCACAGTCAGCTCTTCTGACCCCGCCCTGAAACTAACACTTTATCTGCAGGGCCAAGGACCCTGTCAGTGATGAGGGAACAGAAGCGTGGCTCTACTGTCACCGTCAGCAGTCAAAGGACGGTCCCCTAAATGTTTAAGGGACCTCAGCTCAGGAAAACTGAAGACTTATGGCTCCAGAAAAGAATTGCAGAGCTAGCCAGTATGAAGCAGAATTGTAATTGAATTTGTAATCATAACAACTTAAGATTTTTTTTTAGTTATTATTTATACAGCATTCTGCCTGCACACCAGAAGAAGGCATTAGATCTCAGTATAGATGGTTGAAAGCCATCATGTGGTTGCTGGAAATTGAACTCAGGACCTTTGGAAGAACAGCCAATGTTCTTAACCTGAGCCATCTCTCCAGCCCCAGAATTGGAGTTGTATTAAAAATATTAAGAGCCAGGTGTGTGGCCTTTCAAAGAGGAGTTGCCATTTATGAAGCCATTTTTAAATAAAGATTTTAAACATGTATGCAGTAGTGAGGTGCTCTGGGAAAAAGTAAGACACACCCAAGTGTGGGCATGGGCTTCTCAAGGGAGAGTCAAAGTTACAGTGCCTTCATTCTCTACGTCATTTTGATGGGTCTCAAGCTGAATGTCAGATGGCTAGGAAAGCCGTTCCTGACAAGGGAGGGCACAGGGAGGCTGTGCCCTGACCATAATTATAATCTGTGAAGCCCGCAGCAGCTGGGGTTGTAGAAAGGGTCTCTGCTTCTGGCTGGCATGGAGCTTCATCCACGCTCCAGAGTGGGTGGCTCCAGAACTCCTCTGTACTAGCCCACCTCACCTAGTGTCCATCCCATAAGCAGGATCTCCTCTGCTCGACTGTAGTCATGGAATGCAGCCTTAGGTAAATGTACAGGCCGAGGTGCTGGCACCCTGCCTGCTGGGAAGGTAGCTCCCCCAAAAGTGAGACTGCTGGAATGCCCGTGGTGGGAGAGTGCTGTTCTCAGCACACATCCCACACTCTGTCCAGGGCTTTCTGAATTCTGGAGCTTTGACTGGTCACACCGAGCAGCGCAGGCCCTCGGAAGATTCTGTTACTTTTATGGATAAAGTGGTATGTGTGGACGGACACTTCTCCTTCATCCTTGGTATTTAAGTATCCCACAGATTATGAAATGTTTTTATTGTGACAGAAAGTCTGTTCTTTCAGCTCAAATTGTTTTACGGGAGTTTTAGAATTTGTTAGTAAAAGACCTTGTTTTCTGTCTTCTTCTATTTTTTTTTTTTGTTTGTTTGTTTTTTGTTTTTTTGAGACAAAGTTTCTGTGTGTGTATCCCTGGCTGTCTTGGAACTCCCTCTAGAGCAGGCTGGCCTCTGCCTCACTAATGTTGGGATAAAGGCTGCACCACCACTGCCAGGCTTCTGCTTCCTTGTAAGTTTATTTTTTTCACTCTAGTGCACAGTGTTTATCACCTGCTTCAGAACTTGCTGTAGTTTTATGTGCACAAGTGCCACATGGATTTCCATGGTTTTCAGCACTTTGGGAAGATGGTGCAGTGATGCCAGAGCATCGCCTTGCGGTCACATCTTCACTTCCTTTTTGCTAGGCTGCTCCTTACTGCACAGGCTTGTGTCTCTCTCCCATGTCTCTGCATCTCCATCTGGCATGGACAATAGTTTATTAGTACGTAGGCAGTCACAACTGTTTGTTAAAATGCTATATGGCCATTTTGACCTAAATCCTATCTTCTTGGAAATAATTATAGACTTCTAATCAATATAGTTGTTTCAAAATTATGTTACTGTCATAAAGGAAAAAAAAAATACATTTTCCTATGTCCTGCTCCCATGTCTTCAAAAGAAAATAAACCCTTGCTATTTCTGTTCTTAACCAGCAGCTGCCAAGGCTCTGCCTAGAGACTCACTGGAAGGAGATGATTTTGAGAAGGAATTCTCATTTTTGAACAGCCTCCGAAGTCCCACTTCTTCAAGTGCTAGTGAATCTACACAGGAATGCCAGCCGGCCTGTGGGAGTCCCAATGCTGGTCTCACATCCCAGGAGCCTTCAGTGGGACCCGGGCCTCTCACCTACACCTCCCGGTTCCTTCCCTCACAGCTCTTTGATCTCGGCCTTCACACTGATGGAGCTTTCAACAGTAAGTGTTGATGAGACATTCGGATGTGTGCTTTGTGTTTGCTAAGCAAAACTATTGTGGGACACTAGACTCAAGGGAAATAGATTTTAATGTCAATACTACTATATTAAATCTGCAGTCACAAGGAGACAGGGTTTTTCTGTGGAGCTTGGCTGGAAAAAAAACCAAATCTAACCACTCTGCAGTGGTCAGCAAGTCTGAAACAAGGCTGTCTCCTCACTACCTCCCTAAACCCAGGTGTTCCCCACTGACTGTTCCAGGTGTCCAGCTTATAACATTTGTCCACTAAACCACATCTGGGTCAGGTGATGCCACCACCACACCAAGCACAGTTCGGCCTAGTTTTTTACTGGGGTTCAGAATCAGCAAGAAAGGGAAAACAAGGCAGCAGGAATGGATGACACTGGAGCAAGGGAAGCGGCAGAGGGTCGTCCTAGAGAAGGGGTCAGCAGCAACCTCACCATCCTGTGTCCAGGGCTGCACCTGCATCTATGCTGGTCATCAAATGGAGCCCATTCTGTTTCCCACCCCACTCCACTTAGAACTTTGTTTGGTTCCCTGTTGTGCTGCAAGAGAGTCCAACAGGTTTTCAACCTCTTAGCTCCTCCTCCACACTTTTCTGGTTATTTTTCTTTTCTTTCTTTTTTCCTTTTTAAATGATTTTTCAAGGCAGGGTTTTTCTGTGTAGCCTGGCTGCCCTGGAACTCACTTTGTAGATCAGGCTGGCCTCGAACTCATGGAGATCCACCTGCCTCTGCCTCCCAAGTGCCCACCACCGCCCAGCCTCTAGTTACTTTTCTAACAGATTCTGGTGTCAGCACTCTGCTTACATTTTTTAAAAGCAAAGCAGCATGGGCTGTGGGATAAAAACCTGCTTGTACCTATATCTGCTGTTAGTACCAGCCTTACTTCAAAACACCACCTTCCAGCCAGGCGTCAGAGTCTGAGATGTGTACATGAAGGTGGCATCCACATCCTCTGGGCCCCCAGTGCTTTGTTTCCTGTTTTCATAGTTTAGATCAAATCTCACAGATACTGTTTTCTGATGAACTCTCATGGCAGCAGTCAATGCATCTTGTTATAGTAAAATCCTTCTGGTCATAGTATATCTAAAGGCAAACCGAAAGCACTTTGAAGTCATTAATCATTAAGGATTTGTTGACTATCCCAGAAGATTGAGCAATATTAGTCCATCATGCCTAGCACAGTAAACCAGTAAACCTTAATAATAAACAGGTAAGGAAGGAAAAGCAAACCAGAAAAACTTGAGTCTAGAAATTTGCAGACCCCTCTTTCTGAATATCCTTAAGTGTAAATGGTCTTCACTCTCCAATTAAAAGTTACAGACTAGGGACATGGCTAGGTCAGTCAAGTGCTTACTCACACACAAACACAGGAGAACTTACTTTTTTATTCTTTCTTTCCTCCCCATCCCCAAGACTGGACCTCCCAAGAGGGATCAGAACACTCAGGAGCCTTGCCAGTGCCTTCACAGCGCCCAAAGAAGTTAAAATGTAAGTCACTTTTTTTCTTTGTGTTAATACTCAGTGAAATTCAGGAGAATTTAGAAAAGGGCTTTGCCTCCTAGTGTGAAGGAAAAACAACAACAACCAAAACAAACAAACAAAACAGGCCTCGTTTGTGGTACCTCATTGAGCTACCTCCAGCTCAGAAGATGTTTTGGATTACATGACACCTGTTAGCAAGAATGCATCCAGGGACCTAGGAAGCAATCTTAAACCCTTGTGACATTCCAGGTGTGTATAGACACTGGCCCGCTGTCAGCCAGCTTCTGCTCTGTACATTTCATAACTTCAGGTGCTCCATACCACTGGAATTTGGGTTTGGTGTTTGGGTTTGGTGAGAGGGCACTTCATGTAGCATGCCCTCAGAGGACATTCATCCTGCTGCAAGTACCACAGCTTGTGATCTGTAAGGATAGATAGTGTTCTCCTGGATAAATGAAAGGATGTTTGGGTCCCTCTGTTCTAAGCTGGCTTGACTCTTACCCTCCATAATCACACATTTAAATTCATATTTTTCTGTGGTTTATAGTCATCACTATATTCAATCACTTTGTGCTCAAATTGCTTGAGTGTTTGCCTGTGGAAGTCTTTTGGGCAGACTTCTAAATTCTAATGGTACCAATATATAAAAAGTTTTCAATAAATTCAGCATTATAGAAAAACTAAAAAATAAGTCAGTATTCCCATGTTTTCTCTGAGTAGGTTTTGCAAAATTATGTTTGCTACATTTGGTAACCATAATTTCTGCAAATGGTACCTGCTCTGTACTCTGTGTGTTCTAAACTGGAATACTTTAAATGGCAGCCAGGGATATCACTGTGTAGCCCCGCTGGCCCTGAACTCTTGCTTTTCCAGCCTCAGCCTCCTGAGAACTAGGATTATAGAGGACACCCACCAACACCTCAATCATTAGTAATTCTCACATGTTTATTATTATAGCTGTTGCTTAGCTGTAACTTTCCCTTCCATCTTTCCTGTCTCTCTCCTTTCCTCTCTGGTGCTGGGGGTGGAGCCTAGGGCCTCCCATGCTGGATACCCTATCAGCCCCACCCTCAGCCCAGATGGTGACCTCCTTTTTCCTTCTCCCTGTATGTGTGATGGTTAGCAACTCGACTATATTCTGGATCAGGGTTTTAGAGTTTTAGGTCATGGTCAGTTGGTCACTGCTCTGCACATGTGGCAACATAGTTCATCATGGCAGGGATGTGTTTACCTCTGAGAAGCTGAGAACCAAAAAGGGAGCAAGAGGGGTCTTGCTCGGGGTCTCAAAGGTCCCCAGTGATGTAATGGGGCCTCAGCTATACATTTTGTGTGTGTGGTGCTGAACATGCTAGGAGAGTGCGCAGTTACTGCGCTACACCCTTGTCCTCAGCCCGTTGCTAAAGCTTCTAACACCTCCTAGTGTGGGATGACTGAGGACCAAATAGAGCACGTGTAAAAGCAAGGGCTTCTGTGCCCTCCCCTGCTTGAATAATGACACAGAGACCTTTATATTTATTAAAAACTTCAGGCACTATAGCTGGGCAGGTACTCGGCTATTCTAATCGGACAATACTGGCCTGGCCTACATCCCAGCCATGTGACCCATTACCTGACATTTTAGTCGTGCTCTGGCTGGTCCTTCCTACTCTATATCCTGATGATGACTTCTGCTTCTCCCTCTGGTCCCCACCTGAAACTCTCTCCTTGGGCTTGGAAGTCTCTCCTTATCCTCTCCTGACCAGCTATTGGCTGTTCACCTCCTTATTTAACCAATCACAAGGTGATGGAGAACAGTATTTACAATATACCAAGACAGGGGATGCTTGAAAATAATGACAGTGCTGGAGTCTGGACTGCAACCAGATCTCTGGGCATAGAAACCATCATTTGAATATACAGTGAACAAAAACATCCTTTAACACCTCCCCCTCCAATAAAAGGTTCTTTCTCTTACAGTAATAGACCATGATAAGAACAATCATGAAAATTATCAGGTAAGAGTTACATTCACAGTGTCCATTTGTTTGGTAATCTTGGAGAAATTACTCTACTATTTATCCTATCTTGGTGAGGATATCCTGTACTTAAATCACTTTCAATCATAACTACATACATCAACCTATAAACATCTTTTTAGACCTTAAAACATTTTCTTTTCCTTCCTTCCTTTCTTTTTTTTCCTGAGACAGGGTTTCTCTGTGTAACTTTGGCTGTCCTGGACTTGCTTTGTAGACCAGGGTGGCCTAGAACTCACAGAGATTTGCCTGCCCCTGCCTCCCTCCAAGTACTGGGATAACTAGCATGCATCACCATGCCCGGCTTAAAACATTTTCTTAAATCCTAAACAACTTACGCTTAATTGTAAGATTATAACTATCTGGACATCAACCCCATCAGAGACCCAAGAAGGACAGATAGTAACTGAGTAAACAGGAAGTGCAGAGCTTCCAAAACTATAGAAATGACAGA
Organism: Meriones unguiculatus; assembly: GCF_030254825.1. Classification (NCBI taxonomy): domain Eukaryota; kingdom Metazoa; phylum Chordata; class Mammalia; order Rodentia; family Muridae; genus Meriones; species Meriones unguiculatus. Next base: position 47,863,420 of record NC_083362.1, on the reverse strand, counting down.
GACGGCTGGCTGCCTAGATATTTACCCAAGGTTCTTCTGCAACATTGAGACATCATCTTTGGCCTTCTGGCTCACTAAGGACTGACTTTTCTGTGAAACAGGAATTAGGAAGGACTTGCCTACCTTACCCTTGCAAAGTTTGGCAGTCAACTTTCCTGCATGCCATTTGACCACAGCTTGGACAGCATGCTGTCTGTAGTTGAGGCAAGGGCAGTTTTTTGCCCAATGGCATCTTGCCACATTTGGGGTGCTGCCAGGAGAAGACATGTCTCTGTCAAAGAAGCTTTTATTGATAAAACATCTTTAAATGCCATATTCTGGCATTTTAAAGGCTCTATCTCTGAGGTTTTTGAAGACCATCTATCTATCTGTGGTGTACTAAATAGGCAAATGTTGCTTGTTTCTAGCTATTGGTTGTCTCATAACTTTAAAAACATTTACAGGAGGCTAACTAAAGATTA